>NC_086451.1:382950688-383550688 GCF_028390025.1 Pseudophryne corroboree
ACTTTTCCCCCTTCACATGAGTTAAATGAGTTATGTGAAAGAGCGTGGGATTCCCCAGATAAGAAAGTCCTGATTTCCAAAAGGTTACTTATGGCGTACCCTTTCCCGCCAGAGGACAGGGTGCGCTGGGAATCCTCCCCTAGGGTAGATAAAGCTCTGACACGCTTATCTAAGAAGGTGGCCCTGCCGTCGCAGGATACGGCCACCCTAAAGGATCCTGCAGATAGAAAGCAGGAAAGTATCCTGAAATCTGTTTATACTGATTCAGGGACTCTACTGAGACCGGCAATTGCGTCGGCGTGGATGTGTAGTGCTCTAGCAGCGTGGACAGATAATCTGTCTGAGGAAATGGATACCTTAGACAGGGATACCATTATGCTGACCCTGGGGCATATAAAAGACACTGTCCTATATATGAGGGATGCCCAGAGGGACATTTGCCTACTGGGCTCTAGAATTAATGCAATGTCAATTTCTGCCAGGAGGGTCCTGTGGACTCGGCAGTGGACAGGTGATGCCGACTCCAAAAAACACATGGAGGTGTTACCTTACAAGGGTGAGGAATCGTTTGGGGACGGTCTCTCGGACCTGGTTTCCACACCTACTGCTGGGAAGTCAAACTTTTTGCCATATATTCCCTCACAACCGAAGAAAGCACCGTATTACCAAATGCAGTCCTTTCGCGCACAAAGAAGCAAGAAGGTCAGAGGTGCTTCCTTTCTTGCTAGAGGCAGGGGCAGAGGAAAAAAGCTGCACCTTACAGCTAGTTCCCAGGAACAGAAGTCCTCCCCGGCTTCCACTATATCCACCGCATGACGCTGGGGCTCCACGGGTGGAGCCAGGAGCGGTGGGGGCGCGTCTCCGACATTTCAGCCACCAGTGGGTTCGCTCACAGGTGGATCCCTGGGCTATACAGATTGTGTCTCAGGGATACAAGCTGGAATTCGAGGTGATGCCCCCTCAACGTTACCTAAAATCGGCCCTGCCAGCTTCCCCCATAGAAAGGGAAGTAGTGGTAGTGGCAATTCACAAGCTATTTCTCCAGCAGGTGGTGGTAAAGGTTCCCCTTCCAACAGGGGAAGGGATACTATTCCACAATGTTTGTGGTACCGAAACCGGACGGTTCGGTCAGACCTATATTAAATTTAAAGTCCCTGAACATTTATCTGAAAAGATTCAAGTTCAAAATGGAATCGCTCAGAGCGGTCATTGCAAGCCTGGAAGAGGGGGATTTTATGGTGTCTCTGGACATCAAGGATGCTTACTTGCATGTCCCCATTTATCCGCCTCATCAGGAGTACCTCAGATTTGTGGTACAGGACTGTCATTACCAATTCCAGACGTTGCCGTTTGGTCTGTCCACGGCACAGAGAATATTTACCAAGGTAATGGCAGAAATGATGGTGATCCTGAGAAAGCAAGGAGTCACAGTTATCCCATACTTGGACGATCTCCTCATAAAGGCGAGATCGAGGGAGCAGTTGCAGATCAGCGTAGCGCACTCACAGGAAGTGTTGCAACAGCATGGCTGGATTCTGAATATCCCAAAGTCGCAGCTGATTCCTACGACGCGTCTGCCCTTCTGGGCATGATTCTGGACACAGACCAGAAGAAGGTGTTTCTCCCGACGGAGAAGGCTCAAGAGCTTGTGACTCTAGTCAGAGACCTCTTAAAACCGAAACAGGTGTCGGTGCATCACTGCACGCGAGTCCTGGGAAAGATGGTGGCATTGTACGAAGCCATTCCCTTCGGCAGGTTCCATGCGAGGATCTTTCAATGGGATCTGTTGGACAAATGGTCCGGATCGCATCTTCAGATGCATCGGCTGATCACCCTGTCCCCCAGGGCCAGGGTGTCTCTTCTGTGGTGGCTACAGAGTGCTCACCTTCTCGAGGGCCGCAGATTCGGCATACAGGACTGGGTCCTGGTGACCACGGATGCGAGCCTCCGAGGGTGGGGGGCAGTCCCTCAGGGAAGAAACTTCCAAGGGTTGTGGTCAAGTCAGGAAACTTGTCTGCACATAAATATCCTGGAACTAAGGGCCATATTCAATGCCCTGGGTCAAGCGGAGCCCCTGCTTCGCAACCAACCGGTGCTGATGCAGTCAGACAACATCACCGCGGTGGCTCATGTAAACCGCCAGGACGGCACAAGAAGCAGAGTCGCGATGGCGGAAGCCACCAGGATTCTTCGGTGGGCGGAGAATCACGTACAAGCACTGTCAGCAGTGTTCATTCCGGGAGTGGACAACTGGGAAGCAGACTTCCTCAGCAGACACGACCTCCACCCGGGAGAGTGGGGACTTCATCAAGAAGTCTTCATTCAGATTACAAATCGATGGAAACTGCCACAGGTAGACATGATGGCGTCCCGTCTCAACAAAAAGCTGCAACGGTATTGCGCCAGGTCAAGAGACCCTCAGGCGATAGCTGTGGACGCCCTGGTAACACCGTGGGTGTTCCAGTCGGTCTATGTGTTCCCTCCTCTTCCTCTCATACCCAAGGTACTGAGAATCGTAAGAAGAAGAGGAGTGAGAACAATACTCATTGTTCCGGATTGGCCAAGAAGACCTTGGTACCCGGAATTGCAAGAAATGCTCACAGAGGACCCATGGCCTCTGCCTCTCAGACAGGACCTGTTGCAACAGGGGCCCTGCCTGTTCCAAGACTTACCGCGGCTGCGTTTGACAGCATGGCGGTTGAACGCCGGATCCTAGCGGAAAAAGGCATTCCGGAGGAAGTTATTCCTACGCTGATAAAGGCTAGGAAGGACGTGACAGCAAAGCATTATCACCGCATATGGCGAAAATATGTTGCTTGGTGTGAGGCCAGGAAGGCCCCTACAGAGGAATTCCAACTGGGCAGATTTCTGCACTTTCTACAGTCTGGAGTGACTATGGGCTTGAAGTCGGGATCCATAAAGGTCCAGATTTCGGCCCTATCCATTTTCTTTCAAAAGGAACTGGCGTCTCTTCCTGAAGTTCAGACGTTTGTTAAGGGAGTGCTGAATATTCAGCCCCCTTTTGTGCCACCAGTGGCACCTTGGGATCTCAACGTGGTGTTGGGTTTCCGAAAATCCCACTGGTTTGAACCACTTAAGACCGTGGAGCTAAAGTATCTCACGTGGAAGGTGGTCATGCTATTGGCATTAGCTTCGGCTAGGCGTGTGTCAGAATTGGCGGCTTTGTCATGTAAAAGCCCCTATCTGGTTTTTCATATGGACAGGGCAGAATTGCAGACTTGTCCCCAATTTCTGCCAAAGGTGGTGTCATCTTTTCATTTGAACCAACCTATTGTAGTGCCTGCGGCTACTCGTGACTTGGAGGATTGCAGGTTACTAGATGTTGTCAGGGCTTTGAAGATTTATGTAGCCCGAACGGCTGGAGTCCGGAAAACTGACTCGCTGTTTAACCTATATGCCCCCAACAAGTTGGGTGCTCCTGCTTCAAAGCCAACCGTTGCCCGCTGGATCTGTAACACGATTCAGCAGGCTCATTCTGCGGCTGGATTGCCGCATCCAAAATCAGTGAAAGCCCATTCCACTAGGAAGGTGGGCTCTTCTTGGGCGGCTGCCCGAGGGGTCTCGGCATTACAGCTTTGCCGAGCTGCTACTTGGTCGGGTTCAAACACATTTGCAAAATTCTACAAGTTTGATACCCTGGCTGAGGAGGACCTTGAGTTTGCCCATTCGGTGCTGCAGAGTCATCCGCACTCTCCCGCCCGTTTGGGAGCTTTGGTATAATCCCCATGGTCCTTACGGAGTCCCCAGCATCCACTAGGACGTCAGAGAAAATAAGATTTTACTTACCGGTAAATCTATTTCTCATAGTCCGTAGTGGATGCTGGGCGCCCGTCCCAAGTGCGGACTTTCTGCAATACGTGTACATAGTTATTGCTTAATAATGGGTTATGTTATGTTGGCATCCATTGTTGATGCCCTGTTGTTGTTCATACTGTTGACTGGATAAGTGTATCACAAGTTATACGGTGTGATTGGTGTGGCTGGTATGAGTCTTACCCGAGATTCCAAAATCCTTTCCTTATAATGTCTGCTCTTCCGGGCACAGTTTCCTTAACTGAGGTCTGGAGGAGAGGCATAGAGGGAGGAGCCAGTGCACACCAGATAGTACTAAATCTTTCTTTAGAGTGCCCAGTCTCCTGCGGAGCCAACTATTCCCCATGGTCCTTACGGAGTCCCCAGCATCCACTACGGACTACGAGAAATAGATTTACCGGTAAGTAAAATCTTATTTTTTCTGACGCAAGAAATCTCTCAAGCCGTGCATCTTCCTGGGCATTGAGCTCACTATCCGCCTCACGCAGGTGATCCACGATAATGGACTTCATTGCTCTGACCATTTGTTCTGTTTTGTTCAGTTTCTTTTTCCGCTGTGGAACGTTGTAGACTGAAGGAGATGAAACAGAATGTAAGCAACAATATAAAAATAGCAGTGGTAGCATATACGTGTTCGTGGCCTTCTCCCACCTGCACACTAGCTAGACTCTGCAACATTACCATGATTCTATTAACAAATAGCAGTGGTGGCATATACGTGTTTGTGGCCTTCTCCCACCTGCACACTAGCTATACTCTGCAACATTACCATGCCTTTACATATAGGGACTGCTGCAACTGTATTTGTAATGGTAATACTTACTATTTGAGCGCAAAGTCGTGGTCTTGGGGGGTTGCGACGTCTCCGCCTGAGACTGTGGTACGTCCTCAATAGTGGCACTGATGGAATCATCATTGACGGTCGAGTCTTCGAAACTGCTGTCCGATATAAGCAGCGGGGATGATGGGCTGCATTGTGAGCTGGGAAGTCTGTGCTGTGTTTCGTCACAGTCCTCGTCGACTGACATCTGGCGACTGGCAGAGCTGGATGACGATAGTGCTATGGGATTTGTTATCCCAGTTTTGCCGAAGACACTATAGCATAGGTCATAATATGCCCATTCCATACGCCCAGCACCACTTTTCTTGCGGTTATGGTCGTGTACTTTGGTGAATTGTCTGCGTAGTGCCTTCAATTTGTTAACGACTTGTTGCTGGGTTTTTTGGATGCCCCTTTCTGCCAGCATAAGGGATATGTTCTTGTAGACGATAGCATCCTTAACTGTTCCAGTCACCTGCCTTCTAATTTCTTCCTCTCCCCGAATATTAAGCAGCTATTTGATCTCTGTGTCTGACCAGGTATGGCTAGCCATGTTGCTGTGCTGGAGCATCTGCTGCTGTATATTGTCTGTTTGGAAGCTGCTGCAATAAAAATATCTGTATGTACCCAGCGTGACTTCAGAGTGTTTTGTTTGCAAGCTGCCTCAATTCCTGCATGTGCCCAGCGTAGTGTTGTAGCTGCTGCAATAGATGTGCATCCGCGTTTGTTTGCTGCTGCGGTGCCTGCATGTGCCCAGCGTGTCTCCCAGGGATGACATAATCTTCCAGTGCCCCAGAAGCACCAATCAGCATCTCAGAGCGTTACTCGGGTCTGAAAACACGTGTAATGACCGTTTCCACTGCACCGTTATCCGTGTCATTACCGTGTTCTACCCAGGTAAATAGCCGGGTAGGATTCCCGGGTCACTCAACCCGTGTTGACCCGTTTCCACCTACTAAAAACTCGTGTCGATGCGCGCCCCCGTGCAAAAACACGGGTAAAAACAGCTAGTGGAAAAGGGGTATTACTCCTCCTTCTCAGGCTCACCTAGGGCCTCATTTAAAATTAAAAACAAATGTTAGGCATTGCAATTTTACACCTTGGCAAAAACATGCAGGATGGAGGTGGACAATTTGTACAGGTAGAGCTTGGTTACGTGACACTGAGATTTGTATTTTTGAGAGTCTTTTGGATCAATCCTTCCTGCCCGGTATTTCACTGCTGGCCTTGCTTCGTCTCCATGACAATACGGTCACTGATTAAGTCCAGAATAACCCCCTTTTTTATGATCCCAGAAAAATGATGGCTCCTATTACACATATTGGTGTAGTGCTTAGTATTGTTACTGCCTCACAGCACTGAAGTCATGAGTTTAATTCATGACCAAGGGCCGGAATCAGAGAATGACGCAGAAGAGAGAGGACACTCGCAAATAACGATTATCGTGAATCTGCGGCTGTGCAAGGCCCGTTCTGCGCGAAACGGGTCATGCAATGATGCCCATAGATCCCCTTTGCTGCTACCTGATTGACAGAAAGAGGTATTGAGGGGGTGCGGAAGGGGTGGGGGGAGGCCCGAGTTCCTGGAAATGTTTTCTGGGAGGCTTACTGAGTAAGCAGTCTACACAGTGGCGTAACTAGGGGTCCGCAGCCACTGCGATCGCTTGGAGGCGTGCAGGGCTGCGGGGCGCCCTAGCCGCCGCCACTGATTTCTTCTGGGAAGGACACGGAGGGCACAGTGCGCGCCTCTTCTGTGTGTCCCTCCTGGGTCTCCGGCGGCAGCGGCATGTCTGTTTAATAAAGTGCCCGTTCGTGAGCTCTGATTGGCTCACGAACCGGCACATCATTTGACAGATACGCCGCTGCCGCCAGAGACGCAGGAAGGACACACAGGAGAGGCACGCACTGTGCCCTCCGTGTCCTCCTTCCCAAAACTCACAGCACAGCAGCGGGGGAGCCCGGAGGGGAAGGGGGGGGTGTACCTGGAACTGGGGGGAGCATATTTGGCACTTGGGGAGGCATATTTGGTATAGGGGGGGGGGGCATATTTGGCCCTGGGGGAGCATATTTGGCCCTAGGGGAGCATATTTGGCACTGGGGGGTATATGTGTATTGTACCTGGCACTGGGGGGGGGGGGGGGGGGGGGGGGGGGGGGGGGGGGTTTGCATATTTGGCACTGAGGGTATATGTGTACCTGGCACCGGGGGAGCATATTTGCACTGGGGACATATGTGTACCTGGCACTGTGGGGGAATATATGGCACTGGGGGCATATGTGGCACTGGAAGCACGGCCCTAGCAACAAGCATTACCCCCTGGTTACAAGCACAACACCCAGCTCATGAAATCCCTGGCAACAAGCATTACCCCCTAGCAACGAGCATGGCACCCAGTGCATGAAACCCCTGGCAACGAATATTACCACCTGACAACAAGCTTGAAACCCAGCACATGATACTTCTGGCAACAAGCATAACACCTACCGCATTAAATCCCTGGCAACGAGCATGACACCCTGAGCATGAAAACCCCTGGCACCGTGCATGGAACCAAGAGCATGAAACCCCTGGCAACAAGCAGGTAATGTAAAAGTAATTAGAATCCTTACTGTAGGACTTAATGTGTAATAGGCATTGCGGTGTGTGGAATAATGTATCACGGACATTGTGGTGTGCGTCATAATGTGTCACAGGCATTACGGTGTGTGGCATACTATATCACAGGCATTGTATGTGGTATAATGTCTCAGGGGCATTGCAGTGTGTGGCATAATGTATAACTGGCATTGCGGTGTGTGGCATAGGGTATAACGGGAATTGCAGTATGTGTCACAGGCATTACGGTGTGTGGTATACTATATAACGGGCATTGGGGGTAATTCCGAGTTGATCGCAGCAGGAACTTTGTTAGCAGTTGGGCAAAACCATGTGCACTGCAGGGGAGGCAGATATAACATGTGCAGAGAGAGTTCGATTTGGGTGGGGTGTGTTCAATCTGCAATCTAAATTGCAGTGTAAAAATAAAGCAGCCAGTATTTACCCTGCACAGAAACAAAATATCCCACCCAAATCTAACTCTCTCTGCACATGTTATATCTGCTTCCCCTGCAGTGCACATGGTTTTGCCCAACTGCTAACAAAATTCCTGCTGCGATCAACTCAGAATTACCCCCATTGTGGTATAATGTCTCAGGGTTATTGCAGTGTGTGGCATAATGTATTACGGACATTACGGTGTGTGTCATAGGCATTGTATGTGCTATAATGTATCAGGGGCATTGCAGTGTGTAGCATAATGTATAACGGGCATTGTGATGCCTGTCATAATGTGTCACAGGCATTACTGTGTGTGGCATAATGTGTCGGGGGCATTATGGTGTGTGGCATATTGTGTCATGGGCATTATTGTGTGGCATAATGTCTAAGGGCCATTGCAGTATGTGTCATAATGTATACTGGGCATTACTATACAGAGGAAAAATGACAAATAATGCATACCTCTCAACTGTCCCGATTTTTGCGGAACAGTCCCGTTTTCTGGGGACTGTCCCGCTGTCCCACCCGCAGGCCGCAGTGTCCTGCGGTTGGGGGGGGGGGGGGGGGGCAGTTGGGAGGCTCATGCATTCGCCGCCCTGCTTAGCAGAGCAGCGGTGAATATATTCACTGGAGTCAGAGGGAGAGGGGGCACGCAAGCGGCTCACAGAGCGCTGGGCATGCCCCCTGACATAAACGGGGGCGTGGCTAGCGATCACGGGTCCTCAGCGAAGCCACACCTCCTTTTCTTAGGCCACACCCTTTTTCGGGAGCACGCGCGGCGAAGCTGCACTTGTGTCCCTCTTTATGGTAATGAAAAGTTGGGAGGTATGAATAATGTAAGGGGCATGAAATCAGGATTATTTTTTTCCTGTGGTGGCCAACGTCTGGGCGTGCAGGTTGCAAAACTGGGGTATAAGGTAGTCTTTTCCTGCAATGCCACGCCCCTTTATGCAAAGCTACACCCATTTCGGCAAGGCCACGCCCTTTTTGCGGCACACACAGATTCACCGCTCTACTAATGCCAATTATGGGAGGGGGAAGGGGCGTCAGAGACTTTTTTGGCTTGGGGGAGAAAAATTTCTAGTTACGCCACTGCGTCTACATGAACATCAATGGTTGCGAGCCGTGTCCTGCATGTTCCTCCTCCAAATCGGATGGAAAAATCAAAGCTGGATCAGGTCCCAAGGCCCATCTCTGTCTGGAACTTGTATGCTATCCCAATGTTTGTGTGGGTTTCCTCCCACACTCCAAAACATACTGGTAGATTAATAGACTGTTGTTAAAAAATGAATGCTAGTGTGTATGTGTTTCCATGTATTAGCGAATATAGATTGTAAGCACAATTGGAGCAGGGACTGATGTGAAGGACTAAAATATTCTCTGTAAAATGCTGCGGTATATATACAGTATGTGCACTATATAAAGAACTGCACTCTGGCCTGAGGTGGTCATCAGCACGATTGCTGGCTTGGTAGATATGTCTGCCCACATAAACAATGACCTTTCGTAGGTATAACCTCTTTGATTCATTATGGCATTAATACAAAAGGTATCACAAACAGCCTTCCTCCTATGCATCAAAACTCACTAATACCCATTTCAGACCGCCTGAGGTGGGTCGCACCTGGGAGCCTGAAACGGGCGCTTCCCGCCACAAGCCCCTCACCGCCGCTGTCCACAACCCGGCATATTGCCGGGTTTGCGACGTCAGCGGTGAAGTGGCGGGGGTGGCGCTTAGAAATCACTTGATCTCCAAGCACTGCCTGTCCACACAGAGTGAATGGGACATGTCGCATCGACCTGGCTTCCCGTTCATACAGCACAGTGAGCCAGGTTGAACACGTGTTAAACCCTGCTCACTACCCGAGTTGGAATACCGGATAGCTCGACCTGGATTATTCCAACTGGGCCCTTTCAGACCGCACTGCAACATGGGTTATGCACGCTCATGTGCAATAACCCATGTTCAAAGCTGGTGGTCTGAAAGTGAAATGTGACCCTCCTAAATATCACCAGAGCAGCTCAGGAGTTGGGAAGAGTATCCATCTTGCCCTGTATGCCAACTAACAGTACAGCCAAAGGGGATAAACAGGGGTGAGAGGACTATACTAGAATGGGGGGGGGGGGGGGGGGTTAAGTGGGCAGGTAGGCTCACACCAGCGCTCTCACCACCTGCAGGGGCGTATCTGCCCACACACGAATCCTGGCTCTGCTATGGCACACCCGGGATGCACCGTGCCGAGCTGTCCTGACTAGGGATGGCCATCGGTGTGGTTGCCATCGATGGTTACCATCGATAGCAATATGGAAAGTAACCATCAACGGCTGCCAACTATGCAGTGGATAACCATCGATGGTCATCCCTGTTTTTTCACTGACTGGCCCATGAGCCAATTAGAATACATGGGCGGAGCTTCACATGTCTCAGGGGGCGGAGCTATGGATCCTCTTCTGGGTATTCTTCAGGTGGCGCTGTCCTAGCTGATGCCTGTACAGTCCCCGTTCTTCACTCCAGGTCTCCTGGCAGAACATCCACAGATGGTTGTGTGCGGTTATGGTGACTCAGGGCTCCTATGGTCCACGTTGGATCCTCTGCACCGCATCCTGAGCGGGAACATCTCCAGCACGAGGGTCTTACTCGTCGGGCACCGCTGAGGGTAGTCCTTACTCTGGCACAGGGGTCCTCCTCGCTCTCCTCGCACAGCAGTCTTTCAGGGGCTGTCTCTCCACCAGCTTCTGCTGCACGTGGAGAATGGGGGTGAGGGGCTTTGGCGTGTCCTCTTTTCTTTAAGGGGTCCTCACTGGCCAGGCTCCCGTCTGTGTGGCCCCCTGTGCTCTCTTCAGCTTCCTCACTTTACTCCTCCTGTCAGGCATCCCTCCTCCGCTGCCTGTTATCTGGCCTCCTTAATGGCAGTAACATCCAGCCCCTGGGAACTGTTGCCCTGATACCAGAGCCACCAGTCTCTGGGGGGACCAAATTCAGAGTTTTCTTTGTTGCTTTGTTGGAGGAAATCTGCCTGCCCATGCAGTGCAGTGTAATGTGTATAAGGAGCGATACAGTGCGGTGTAATGTGAATAAGGAGCGATACGGGGCGGTGTAATATGTATAATAAGTAACATGGTGCGGTGTAATGTTAATAAAAGGGCAATATGGTGTGATATAATGTGAATAAGGTTACATTACTGTTTGACATAATTTGAATTGGGGGTACTGTTGTGAGGTGTCACCCCTTCCCAGCAAGAACGTGCCCCTCAGCACGCACTTTCCTTATCTGAAATATGGAGAGGTAGGGGTGCCAATGCTCTTGACACAAAATGAGGATTACTATGGGTGAGGGGTGATGGGTGTTGCTGGCCGCTACTTTGAGCTGTGCTGCTGGGTGCTGTGCTGGGAGAGGGGTGCTGGGTCACAGGTGGAATCAGCGGATGGTGGTAGGGGCACAAGCCAAAATCTTGCTTAGGGCATCAAATTGGTTAGGGCTGGCTCTGCATAAATGCCAACATTAATCAGGGCACCTAACAGAGCGCCCTTCAGATTCACAGACAAATGACACATCACAGTGTTTTGGTGTATTACCATTGGCTTATACTGCAGTTTAATAAAAATTATATGCTGCTGAGAAATTCAGATAGAATGCAAATAAAGTACAAACACAACAAAATACAGAATGGGAGCATACCCACAAAATAGTATAGCTCTGTATAAAGTCACCATATACAGAGAGGCAGTGCATCTGATTAGGAATACATCAAAAATATCACAGTACATATTCAATGTGGAAAGCGAACAGACACACTGTGTGTATATATATATATATATATATATATATATATATATATACATATATATATATATATACATATATATATATATATATATATATATATTATATATATATATATATATACACACATACAGACTTTCCACATAACATTCCTCCACCTACTGCTGTGTCATAGTAAATGCTGACATGGATCATACCTTGTTGAATGATTGCAAGAGGTATGGTGCTGGGTGTCTGTGTTCACAACACTCATTGTCTAATGTCAACATTATTCATAAGCATGGAAGATTAATTCAACTTACATTTAGGTGCCATCCTCCATGATATCATAATGATAGGTTCCTAAATATGGGTTGGGTGTGGGTGACTGGCGCTTGGGATACCGCTGGTTATCATACAGATGGAATATAGAATGCCGGGGGGGGGAGCGCAATGAAGCCCCTTGCGGGAATAGTCCCTGTTAGTCTGGATTTTGAGGGGGCGGGATGCAGGCGTCGGTATTGTGACCGGCGGTCTCCTGCCCGCCGTTCACATAACTACATCCCCTAAATACACTGTATGGCCAAAGGTTTGTGGATCCATGAACATTACACTAATGTGTGCTTAATGAATGTGTCATTCCACAACCACGGACCTTATTACTGATTTAATATGTTGAATTTCAGATTTTGGTATGTGGTGCATTTAAACTTTAAAAATGAACATTAAATGTAACATGAGTCACATGAATGACCCACAAGACCTGGCTCTCAGTAACATTCCATTGCACCTCAGAAGCCTTTGATGGGGTGGAGGTTGGGGTTCTCTACAGTCCAGTCAGACTGTCAACGTCATCTTCACTCTAGAGGCATATGACAAAGTAAATGGCTGGTAAGGTGGCACTATATGACAGTGCCATGAAGTCACTTAGCTCTTCAGTACGACCCATTGTACTGCTCATGTTTGACTAAGGTGTTTGCCAGGTTGTACTGTATGCTGGGTTTATGCACGTGTTAGCAGTAGGTGGGGCTGAAATGGCCAAGCACACTAATTAGAGGGGGCATCCACATACGTTTGGCCATGTAGTGTCTGTGCGTCAATATGAAGTTTTGCAGCTTTTACCACAAAGCATGATTGTCCCCAGAACATTCTTTGTTAATGATGGCTTGCCCCAATAAGGCTTGTTTATATTATATTATTATATAATTAAATTAAAAGCAGGGATTCAGGGACATGGCCCCAGTTATAATACAATACACTGTATGGTATTCCCACCATTGCTATCCTGATTTATTGACACACCTGCAAAGCAAAATATGTTCTTATATTCACTGACAGATTATCAAAGTCCCAGTAGCATTTGCCTTTGTCAACAAGATTCACGATGTGTAACTGTAATGTACAGTACTATATAAAGTATTCACACCCATTGCATTTTTTTTACATTGTATTTTCTTACATCATGGAATCTAAAGAGATTTGTGCCAAAAATGTCTACACCAGTTAACACAACTCCAATGTAATGTCAAATAATAACAAACGCTACAACTTTTTCTTAAAACAGACAATAAATGATTGCATAAGTATTCACACTCGTGCGAAGATATACCTATATGATCCCTGATGCATTCGAGTCACATAATTAAAATAATTGAGGGTGACCTGTGTACAATTAAAGTGAAATTGATGTAACCACTTGCCTGGGCTTTCCCTGACATGGTCGCATAGAGACCAGTCAGAAACACCCACTGGGCGGCTGCTACTAATCTCTGCCCCTCCGCTTCCTGGTTCCCATCCCACAGTGCCTGTTGTACAGCCAGCCGATCACTGCTCCCAGGGAGTGTAAAAGAAGCAGCCCTCAGCTTCCCTCTATACATCCAGCAGCTGCAGAGAGGAGCAGATGCCTTGGAAAATGTAAAGCCGTGATTCGTGGTGGTCCGATCATCGATTGTCTAATAAATCAATGGTTATACAAAATGTAAACTATGTTTGTTTTTGAATAAAATAATTTTTAAGATAAGTTTTAAATAGATGTTCACTCATGTATAAAATGACAATTCCCAAGTGATTTAAAAAAAAAATATTAGCCAGTTAAGTGGCTAAAAAAATAAGATTTTACTCACCGGTAAATCTATTTCTCGTAGTCCGTAGTGGATGCTGGGACTCCGTAAGGACCATGCTGGGACTCCGTAAGGACCATGGGGGATAGCGGCTCCGCAGGAGACTGGGCACAACTAAAGAAAGCTTTAGGACTACCTGGTGTGCACTGGCTCCTCCCTCTATGACCCTCCTCCAGACCTCAGTAGGATACTGTGCCCGGAAGAGCTGACACAATAAGGAAGGATTTTGAATCCCGGGTAAGACTCATACCAGCCACACCAATCACACCGTATAACTCGTGATACTATACCCAGTTAACAGTATGAACAATAACTGAGCCTCTCAACAGATGGCTCAACAATAACCCTTTAGTTAAACAATAACTATATACAAGTATTGCAGACAATACGCACTTGGGATGGGCGCCCAGCATCCACTACGGACTACGAGAAATAGATTTACCGGTGAGTAAAATCTTATTTTCTCTGACGTCCTAAGTGGATGCTGGGGACTCCGTAAGGACCATGGGGATTATACCAAAGCTCCCAAACGGGCGGGAGAGTGCGGATGACTGCAGCACCGAATGAGCAACTCTAGGTCCTCCTCAGCCAGGGTATCAAACTTGTAGACTCTTGCAAGAGTGTTTGAACCCGACCAAGTAACAGCTCGGCAAAGTTGTAAAGCCGAGACCCCTCGGGCAGCCGCCCAAGAAGAGCCCACTTTCCTCGTGGAATGGGCTTTTACAGATTTAGGGTGCGGCAGTCCAGCCGCAGAATGTGCAAGTTGAATCGTGCTACAGATCCAGCGAGCAAAAGTCTGCTTAGAAGCAGGAGCACCCAGCTTGTTGGGTGCATACAGGATAAATAGCGAGTCAGTTTTCCTGACTCCAGCCGTCCTGGAAACATATATTTTCAGGGCCCTGACTACGTCCAGTAACTTGGAGTCCTCCAAGTCCCAAGTAGCCGCAGGCACCACAATAGGTTGGTTCACATGAAAAGCTGATACCACCTTAGGAAGGAATTAGGAACGAGTCATCAATTCCGCCCTATCCATATAAAAAAATCAGATAAGGGCTTTTGCATGACAAAGCCGCCAATTCTGATACACGCCTGGCCGACGCCAAGGCCAACAGCATGACCACTTTCCACGTGAGGTATTTTAGCTCCACGGATTTAAGTGGCTCAACCCAATGCTAATTCAGGAAATCCAACACCACGTTGAGATCCCACGGTGCCACTGGAGGCACAAACGGGGGCTGAATATGCAGCACTCCCTTAACAAAAGTCTGAACTTCAGGCAGTGAAGCCAGTTCTTTTTTTGGAAGAAAATGTACAGAGCCGAAATCTGGACCTTAATGGAACCAAATTTTAGGCCCATAGTCACTCCTGACTGTAGGAAGTGCAGAAATCGACCCAGTTGAAATTCCTCCGTTGGGGCCTTCCTGGCCTCACACCAAGCAACATATTTTCGCCATATGCGATGATAATGTTTTGCGATCACATCTTTCCTAGCCTTAATCAGCGTAGGAATGACTTCCTCCGGAATGCCTTTTTCCTTTAGGATCCGGTGTTCAACCGCCATGCCGTCAAACGCAGCTCCGGTAAGTCTTGGAACAGACAGGGCCCCTGCTGCAGCAGGTCCTGTCTGAGCGGCAGAGGCCATGGGTCCTCTGAGATCATTTCTTGAAGTTCTGGGTACCAAGCTCTTCTTGGCCAATCCGGAACCACGAGTATAGTTCGTACTCCTCTCCTTCATATTATTCTCAGTACCTTGGGTATGAGAGGCAGAGGAGGGAACACATACACCGACTGGTACACCCACGGTGTTACCAGAGCGTCCACAGCTATCGCCTGAGGGTCCCTTGACCTGGCGCAATATATTTTTAGCTTTTTGTTGAGGCGGGACGCCGACATGTCCACCTGTGGCCTTTCCCAATGGTGTACAATCATTTGGAAGACTTCTGGATGAAGTCCCCACTCTCCCGGGTGGAGGTCGTGCCTGCTGAGAAAGTCTGCTTCCCAGTTGTCCACTCCGGGAATGAACACTGCTGACAGTGCTAACACATGATTTTCCGCCCATCGGAAAATCCTTGTGGCTTCTGCCATCGCCATCCTGCTTCTTGTGCCACCCTGTTGGTTTACATGGGCGACCGCCGTGATGTTGTCTGACTGGATCAGCACCGGCTGGTGTTGAAGCAGGGGTCTAGCCTGACTTAGGGCATTGTAAATGGCCCTTAGTTCCAGAATATTTATGTGTAGGGAAGTCTCCTGACTCGACCATAGTCCTTGGAAGTTTCTTCCCTGTGTGACTGCCCCCCAGCCTCGAAGTCTGGCATCCGTGGTCACCAGGATCCAGTCCTGTATGCCGAATCTGCGGCCCTCTAGAAGATGAGCACTCTGCAGCCACCACAACAGCGACACCCTGGCCCTTGGAGACAGGGTTATCAGCCGATGCATCTGAAGATGCGACCCGGACCACTTGTCCAACAGATCGCACTGGAAGATCCTTGCATGGAACCTGCCGAATGGAATTTCTTCGTAAGAAGCTACCATCTTTCCCAGGACTCGCGTGCATTGATGCACCGACACCTGTATTTGTTTTAGGAGGTCTCTGACTAGAGATGACAACTCCTTGGCCTTCTCCTCCGGGAGAAACACTTTTTCCTGTTCTGTGTCCAGAACCATACCCAGGAACAGTAGACGCGTCGTAGGAACCAGCTGCGACTTTGGAATATTCAGAATCCAGCCGTGCTGTTGTAGCACTTCCCGAGATAGTGCTACTCCGACCAACAACTGCTCCCTGGACCTCGCCTTTATAAGGAGATCGTCCAAGTACGGGATAATTATAACTCCCTTTTTTCGAAGGAGTATCATCATTTCGGCCATTACCTTGGTAAATACTCTCGGTGCCGGGGACAGACCAACGGCAACGTCTAGAATTGGTAATGACAGTCCTGTACCACAATTTTGAGGTACTCCTGGAGAGGAGGGTAAATGGGGACATGCAGGTAAGCATCCTTGATGTCCAGTGATACCATGTAAGCCCCTTCGTCCAGGCTTGCAATAACCGCCCTGAGCGATTCCATTTTGAACTTGAACCTTCATATATGTGTTCAAAGATTTCAATTTTAGAATGGGTCTCACCGAACCGTCTGGTTTCGGTACCACAAACATTGTGGAATAGTAACCCCGGCCTTGTTGAAGGAGGGGTACCTTGATTATCACCTGCTGGAAGTACAGCTTGTGAATTGCCGCCAGTACTACCTCCCCTTTCTCCGAGGGCAGCAGGCAAGGCTGATTTGAGGTAACGGCGAGGGGGAGTCGCCTCGAACTCCAGCTTGTATCCCTGTGATACTACTTGCAGAACCTAGGGATCCACATGTGAGCGAGCCCACTGGTCGCTGAAGTCCCCGAGACGCGCCCCCACCGCACCTGGCTCCACTTGTGGAGCCCCAGCGTCATGCGGTGGACTCAGATGAAGCGGGGGAAGATTTTTGATCCTGGGAAGTGGCTGTCTGGTGCAGCTTTTTCCCTCTTTCCTTGTCTCTGTGCAGAAAGGAAGCGCCTTTGACCCGCTCGCTTTTCTGAAGCCGAAAGGACTGTACCTGATAATACGGTGCTTTCAAAGGCTGTGAGGAAACCTGAGGTAAAAAATTTTCTTCCCAGCTGTTGCTGTGGATACGAGGTCCCAGAGACCATCCCCAAACAATTCCTCACCCTTATAAGGCAGAATCTCCATGTGCCTTTTAAAGTCAGCATCACCTGTCCACTGCCGGGTCCCTAATACCCTCCTGGCAGAATGGACATTGCATTAATTTTGGATGCCAGCCGGCAAATATCCCTCTCTGCATCCCTCATATATAAGACGACGTCTTTAATATGCTCTATGGTTAGCAAAATAGTATCCCTGTCTATGGTATCAATATTATCTGACAGGGTATCAGACCACGCTGCAGCAGCACTATCCATGCTGAGGCAATTGCAGGTCTCAGTATAGTACCTGAGTGTGTATATACAGACTTCAGGATAGCCTCCTGCTTTCTATCAGCAGGCTCCTTCAAAGTGGCCGTATCCTAAGACGGCAGTGCCACCTTTTTTGGCAAACGTGTGAGCGCCTTATCCACCCTAGGGGATATCTCCCAACGTGACCTATCCTCTGGCGGGAAAGGGTACGCCATCAGTAACTTTTTAGAAATTACCAGTTTCTTATCGGGGGAACCCACGCTTCATTCACTCATCTGATGGGGGAACAAAACACTGGCTGCTTTTTCTCCCCAAACATAAAACCCCCTTTTTTTTGGTACTTGGGTTAATGTCAGAAATGTGTAACACATTTTTCATTGCCGAGATCATGCAACGGATGTTCCTAGTGGATTGTGTATATGTCTCAACCTCGTCGACACTGGAGTCAGACTCCGTGTCGACATCTGTATCTGCCATCTGAGGTAGCGGGCGTATTTGAGCCCCTGATGGCCTTTGAGACGCCTCGGCAGGCGCGGGCTGAGAAGCCGGCTGTCCCATAGCTGTTACGTCATCCAGCCTTTTACATAAGGAGTTGACACTGTCGGTTAATACCTTCCACGTATACATCCACTCTGGTGTCGGCCCCACAGGGGGCAACATCACATTTATCGGCATCTGCTCCGCCTCCACGTAACCTTCCTCCTTAAACATGTCGACACAGCCGTACCGACACACCGCACACACACAGGGAATGCTCTGACTGAGGACAGGACCCCACAAAGTCCTTTGGGGAGACAGAGAGAGAGTAAGCCAGCACACACCAGAGCGCTATATAATGCAGGGATTAACACTATAACTGAGTGATTTTTCCCAATAGCTGCTTGTATACACAATATTGCGCCTAAATTTAGTGCCCCCCCCCTCTCTTTTTAACCCTTTGAGCCTGAAAACTACAGGGGAGAGCCTGGGGAGCTGTCTTCCAGCTGCACTGTGAAGAAAAAATGGCGCCAGTGTGCTGAGGGAGATAGCCCTGCCCCTTTTTCGGCGGACTTCTCCCGCTTTTTTATGGATCTCTGGCAGGGGTATTTTACACATATATAGCCTATATGACTATATATTGTGTAGATTTGCCAGCCAAGGTGTTTAATATTGCTGCTCAGGGCGCCCCCCCAGCGCCCTGCACCCATCAGTGACCGGAGTGTGAGGTGTGCATGAGGAGCAATGGCGCACAGCTGCAGTGCTGTGCGCTACCTTGGTGAAGACCGAAGTCTTCTGCCGCCGATTTCCAGGACCGTCTTCTTGCTTCTGGCTCTGTAAGGGGGACAGCGGCGCGGCTCCGGGACCGGACGATCGAGGTCGGGCCCTGTGTTTGATCCCTCTGGAGCTAATGGTGTCCAGTAGCCTAAGAAGCCCAAGCTAGCTGCAAGCAGGTAGGTTCGCTTCTTCTCCTCTTAGTCCCTCGTAGCAGTGAGTCTGTTGCCAGCAGATCTCACTGAAAATAAAAAAACTAAAATATACTTTCTTTTTCTAGGAGCTCAGGAGAGCCCCTAGTGTGCATCCAGCTCAGCCGGGCACAAGATTCTAACTGAGGTCTGGAGGAGGGTCATAGAGGGAGGAGCCAGTGCACACCAGGTAGTCCTAAAGCTTTCTTTAGTTGTGCCCAGTCTCCTGCGGAGCCGCTATCCCCCATGGTCCTTACGGAGTCCCAGCATGGTCCTTACGGAGTCCCAGCATCCACTTAGGACGTCAGAGAAATAAATAAAACACCTCTGTCTGTGAGTAGTCCGAGCATTGGTAGGTGCATTTCTAATGCTTCATTATGAAGATAAAAAAAAAATACAGCAAATTAAAGAGAATGGAAAGAATACAGGAAGATTTCTAAGCCTCACATAACTGAGGAAATGTGAAGGCCCCTAAGTGCATATGACAACTCTGCCAGAGCTAAAGCCTTTCAGGCCAGAGATGAGAAACTATCTATGGAACAATAGAGTGGGCACTTTACACTCCGCACTCTAGGAATACCAAAGGGAAGATTCACATGTGGGAAACCCAAATATTAAGGGGACGAAGATTCAACAACCTAATGAGACCAATATTTAACATTTAACCTCATTGCACACTAGAGTTGGTGCAAGCTCAGCATTTGCACACCATCCTAAGAACACAGGGGGTCATTCCGAGTTGATCGCTAGCAGCTTTTGTTCGCTGCGCAGCGATCAGGCAAAAAAATCGGCACTTCTGCGAATGCGTATGCGGCGCAATGCGCACGCGCGTCGTACTATTGCAATGAACGATGTAGTTTCACACAAGGTCTAGCAAAGCTTTTCAGTTGCACTGCTGGCCGCAGAGTAATTGACAGGAAGAGGGGGATTCTGGGTGTCAACTGACCGTTTTCAGGGAGTGTTTGAAAAAACGCAGGCGTGCCAGGAAAAACGCAGGCGTGGCTGGGTGAATGCAGGGCGTGTTCGTGATGTCAAAACAGGAACTGAACAGTCTGAAGTGATCGCAAGCGCTGAGTAGGTCTGAAGCTACTCTGAAACTGCACAAAATTATTTTGTAGCCGCTCTGCGATCCTTTCGTTCGCACTTCTGCTAAGCTAAAATACACTCCCAGTGGGCGGCGGCATAGCGTTTGCACGGCTGCTAAAAACTGCTAGCGAGCAAACAACTCGGAAATGACCACCACTGTCCTTACTGTGAAGCGTGGTGGTGACAGCATCGTGCCATGGGGATACTGCTCTAATTCATGAACTGACATTCAGAAAAATAACAGGCAAAGGGGCTATTCAGAAGTGGATGCAGTTTTCCATAATGGGCAACAGATGATTTTCGGAACATGGCACACGCGCACCGGTCGCAGTGCGTGTGCGTGACCAATCATTGTGCAATCACATCCCTGAAGGATGCAATTGCATCATGATTGACAGCCATCGAGTGCCCAGGGGCAGCGACACGGCTTTGGGGGGAAGAGTGAACCAGGAAATGTAGGCATGTCATGGCCATTTTTATGGCCGTACGATTAAATCGCCTATTTACTGTGATCGGAAACATGGCGGCAGTGCGCCTGCTTACGCAGTCAACCTCTATTTGAGTTTTATGCGATTGTAATTGAATTGCATTGGCATTGCTGGGCGGCCCTACACATGCTGGACCATCTTGCCCTGTGCTGGGCAGCCCCCAGCATCAGTTTTAGTGGTTGCAGATTTTGCTAAAATAGCGAAATCTGCGACCAACTCTGAATAACCCCCAAAAGTGTATGGAGCAAGATGATGTCAAATCTTTGGAGGAAACCTGTTGCAGTCTGCGAGAGACCTAGGATATGGCAAACGTTTACTCTAGAGCGACTTCAATAAAGAACAACCCTCAATGCTCTTGTATGGTACAAAATGCAGACTATAGTACCATAGAGAAGCTGGAATGATATGAAATTTGCTGCTCACCAGCTGTCCCCATCCAACATGCTGGTGCTTTAGCAATATTGGAAAGAGGAAATGGTAACAACTGCAGTAGATGTAGAACCTGGTAGAGTTACTCACAGGCAGAAATTATATATCTAAATGTGTAACAGAATGAGAAAAAGCGTTAAAGTTATTTGGTTGGTTTTTTTTTACATTACAGAGTATTATGTGTTGAAGAGTGGGAAGAATTCCTGTACATAGCAATTCTATGGTAATAAAAATAGGATTTTAATTACCTACCGGTAAATCATTTACTCGTAGTCCGTAGAGGATACTGGGCGCCCGCCCAGTGCTTCGTGTTTCCTGCACGGTTACTTAGTTAAGTATCGTTGTTGGTTCAGCTGTTGCTGATCCTGTTTCCAGTTTGGTTAGCATGGCTTTCCTCTTGTTTGTGTGTGCTGGTTCGAATCTCACCACTGTTCTGTTACATCCTTCCTCAGGATATGTCCGTCTCCTCGGGCACAGTTTCTATACTGAGTCTGGTAGAAGGGCATAGAGGGAGGAGCCAGTGCACACTATTGATTTCTTAAAGTGCTCAAGGCTCCTAGTGGACCCGTCTATACCCCATGGTACTAATGTGGACCCCAGTATCCTTTACGGACTACGAGAAAAGGATTTACCGGTAGGTAATTAAAATCCTATTTTCTCTTACGTCCTAGAGGATACTGGGGTCCACATTAGTACCATGGGGATGTACCAAAGCTCCCAAACCGGGTGGGAGAGTGCGGAGGTTCCTGCAAAACTGATTGACCAAACTGAAGGTCCTCAGAGGCCAAAGTATCGAACTTGTAGAACTTAGCAAACGTGTTTGAACCTGACCAAGTAGCTGCTCGGCAGAGCTGTAAAGCCGAGACACCCCGGGCAGCCGCCCAGGAAGAACCCACTGACCTAGTAGAGTGGGCATGTACCTTACGAACTGGCAATCCTGCCATAGGAATAAGCCTGATCCAGCGAGCAATAGACTGCTTTGAAGCAGGACACCCAGTTTTCTTGGGATCATAGAGAACAAACAGCGAGTCAGATTTTCTGTGACGAGCTGTCCGCTTCACATAGATTTTCAAAGCCCGCACAACATCCAAGGACTTTGAGGAAGCAGGGGTGTCAGTAAGCACTGGAACCAGAGGCAGAACTCTGGGAGGCAACAGAGTAATCTGCCGCCGGTCTCCTGCTCTGAAGGGGGGCACCTCTCCTCCCATTCTGTGACACCATTGAATTAAGTTAATTGATAGCTGTCGCTGTCTTTTCAGTGGCCGACTTCCTCACTGGTCCCTGCACCTTACACATCACACCCCCTTTATTATACTGAATATACACATTTTACAAGTGTTACACCCAGGATTAGTAACCACAACCTATTACACTGGAAGCAGACACCTTACTGATGAAGCTGTTTGCTCCTGTATAGGAAATATGAGAAGTTTAACTATATGAAGATACTTCTCTGACAATTACACGTAACTTCATATTAGTTAGAATTCTCATGCTTCCTGTACAGGAGCAAATAACTCCATCAGTAAAGTGTCTGCTGTTAGTGTAACAGGTCATGGGTTCTAATCCTGTGTATGACTGCTAAGAAATGTGTGATTTAAAATAAAAAACAATGAAATGTATAAATACAGTATATACATTTTTTCAGAACACTCCACACACACACACACACACACACACACACACACACACACACATATTTATCTTAATATAGGAAATAGGGGGGCACCAATATTTATCTTGCCTCCGGGCAACTGTGACGAACTTACGCCACTGACTGGAACCACAATAGGTTGGTTGATATGAAGCGCAGACACCACCTTAGGAACAAATTGCTGACGAGTTCTGAGTTCAGCTCTATCTTCATGAAAAATCAAATAGGGGCTTTTGTGAGACAACGCCCCCAGTTCCGACACATGCCTTGCTGAAGCTAAGGCCAACAGTGTAACGGTCTTCCGCGTAAGAAACTTTACGTCAGCCTCCTGTAAAGGCTTAAACCAGGCTGATTGTAGAAACTGCAATACCATGTTGAGATCCCAAGGTGCAGTGGGAGGCACAAAGGGCGGTTGGATGTGCAGAACACCCTTCAAGAACGTCTGTACCTCAGGGAGGGGAGCCAATTGTTTCTGGAAGAAAATGGATAAGGCCGAAAATCTGGACTTTTAAGGAGCCCAAACGTAGGCCCACATCAACACCTAACTGCAGAAAAAGCAGAAAATGTCCCAGTTGAAATTCCACCGCAGGAAATTTCCTGTTCTCGTGCCAAGAGACATACTTTTTCCAAATACGGTAATAATGCTTAGACGTTACCCTTTATCTGGCTTGGATCAAAGTCGGAATAACCTTATCCGGGATTTCTTTCCGGGCTAGAATTTGACGCTCAACTTCCATGCCATCAAACGTAGCCGTGGTAAGTCTTAATAGACGAACGGCCCCTGTTGTAAAATATATTCGCGAAGAGGCAGAGGCCACGGGTCCTCTAGGACCATCTCCAGTAGATCCGCGTACCAGGCCCTTCTTGGCCAGTCCGGAGCAATGAGAATTGCTTGAACCTTTTCCCTTTTTATTCTTTTTAGAATCCTTGGGATCAGTGGAAGAGGTAGAAACACGTAAACCATCTGGTAGACCCATGGAGTCACCAGAGCGTCCACTGCCACTGCTTGTGGGTCCCTCGACCTGGAACAATACCGCTTGAGCCTCTTGTTGAGACGAGAGGCCATCATGTCTATTTGTGGAATTCCCCACCAACGTGTCAAGGACTTGAACACCTGCGGGTGAAGGCCCCACTCTCCTGGGTGGAGGTTGTGTCTGCTGAGTAAGTCCGATTCCCAGTTCTCTACTCCCGGAATGAGGATTGCCGACAGCACCACCGCGTGTCTTTCTGCCCAGAGGAGAATCCTTGTAACCTCTGACATTGCTGCTCTGCTCTTCGTTCCGCCCTGTCGGTTTATGTATGTTACTGCCGTCACATTGTCCGACTGAACCAGAATGGTGTGATCTTGAAGAAGATGTGATGCCTGTAGAAAGGCGTTGTATATGGCCCTTAGTTCCAGAACGTTGATCGGAAGAATGGTTTCCTGACTTGACCATTTTCCTTGGAACTGTTCCCCTTGGGTGACTGCTCCCCAACCTCTGAGGCTTGCGTCTGTGGTTAGCAGAATCCAATTTTGAATCCCGAACCTTCGACCTTTGGTCAGGTGAGAAGTCTGAAGCCACCACAGAAGGGAAATCCTGGCTTTTGGCAACACACATATCCTCTGGTAATGTGAAGATGTGTTCCGGACCATTTGTCAACAGATCCAGCTGGAATGGCCTGGCATGAAACCTTCCGTACTGCAGAGCCTCGTGAGAGGCGACCATCTTCCCTAGAAGGCGAATGCATAGATGTTTTAGAACATCCCGGACCATTGACTGGATTACCAATGCCTTTTCCAATGGAAGGAATACCTTCTTGTCAAAGTCGGAAAAATATCATGCTACACGTTGCCATATATCCACCCTATGCGCGTGCCTGCTGCACGTGCACATTCTCTCCCGTGCGTGCGGATACTCGCAGCCGCGTGATGGCGCCTCGGCCATGCGCTCGAGCGCGTGGTATGTGCATTTACGGTAGAGTTTGTGTGCGTCTAGCGGGCGACTCAATCGTTAAATAATAAAACCAAATAGTATGTTTTATAGATAATGTTCCCCTTAATAATGACTGTAAGTTTGTTTAATGTAAATGGTAGCTGGACAGAGGAATTCCTCTTTGTATGGTACGAAGGGTCAGACAGGGTTTGAGCAGCTGTGTCTGGTACCTAACTAAAGAACATTTTATTAGAAACAATCCGGTGCTGGTTAGGTAAAGATGAATCGCTCCTGCGTATAGTTATGGCCATTAGTATTTTCTGGACATTTACTATATTTGCGATTCATTACCCATGCGGCGGGAATCTTCAGATTCCCTCCCACCTGAGCAGTTTGATATAGTCGCAGCCCACCTGTTCAAACTAACCTATGACCTTTTGTTATGATGCGAGGAGACATTCCTGTGTCCAATGAACAATGAGATTATAGGTCCCTTTGTAGTATACTGTACTCAGTGTATATAAGATCAGCCAGCCTGGGCAGCTCCCTCACTCTCCACAAACGGTTTTCATCTTGACTAACTTGGAGCTGGTACCAGAAGCTGCGCAGCGATCGTTCCCAGTGTGTGTAAGTAATTCTCTGTAAACCAACTTGTTCTCTGTTTGTATTGGCCATTCTCTCTCTCTCTGTTATAGTATAAGTTTGTGACGCTATTGTATATTTCTGTCTAGATATTCTGTTAGAATGATATGTTAGCTTGTAGTGTATGACTTGTAAACTGTTTCCCCTTTTCAATATAACTAAAAGCTTGTTAGTAAAGGTGTTGGAACCTTAGCAAGGTATCGTGTGTTTATTATATTGCAGAAGGTAATAGGAGCGTCTCAAACGCTCAAGCAGCTTTAGCATTAACCAGGTTAAGCAGCGTTACATCGCTACAGTATTTCAGTACAAGGTTTACAGTATAAGAGTATCCTTTCTGTGTGTTACATTCAAGGTTTACTGATTGTCATCCCGTGAGCGTCTGCGCCGCTCGTGTTCTCCTCGTGGACTCGAGCGTCCGCTACGCTGGTAGCGTAGCATCACGGTAGTCGGCCACCTATAGCGTGCTCGACACCACGCATTAAGCTGTGAGCGAGCGTATCGCATGTGCGTCTCGATCACGGCTGAGCGTATGGTACGCTAAGTGCGTACCCTTACGGTACCCCACACGCCAATTGCGTACTGAGTCTCTTACCCATTTATAGTGAATGTTATAAGATAAATAGATAGCCTTATCATTCTGTACCTCCGTTATCCAGTATCACCCCAGGAACGGAAGCCTCCGTGTTGGTTCCAGGTGGGATTTTGGTAGGTTCAGAATCCACCCATGATCCTGAAGTAGTCGGGATGAGAGGGCAATGCTGTCCAACAACCTTTCCATGGATGGTGCTTTTATCAGCAGGTCGTCCAGGTATGGAATTATGTTCACTCCCTGATTGCGGAGAATAAACAATCTCTGCCATTACCTTGGTGAATACCCTCGGTGCCGTGGAGAGGCCAAATGGCAGGGTCTGAAACTGGTAGTGACAGTCCTGTAGTGCAAACCTTAGATAAGCCTGATGAGGTGGCTAAATCGGAATATGAAGGTACGCATCCCTGATGTCCAGAGACACCAGGAATTCCCCCTCCTCCAGACCTGAGATCACCGCTCTCAGAGACTCCATCTTGAACTTGAACATCCTTAAATACGGGTTCAGTGATTTGAGGTTTAGAATGGGCCTTACCGAACCGTCCGGTTTCGGTACCAGAAACAGGTTGGAGTAATGACCCTTGTTTTGTAGTTGAAGTGGAACTGGGGCAATGGCCTGAGTCTGAACCAGTTTTTGAATTGCTGCCTGGGAAAGTCATACTTGCTTCCAGAGAAGCTAGAAGCCTGATTTGAAGAATCTGTGAGGTGGGAGTTCATGAAACTCCAGTCTGTATCCCTGGGTGATAAGATCTATGACCCAGGGATCCTGGCAAGATATTGCCCAAATGTGACTAAAATAACGTAGCCGAGCTCCCACCTGCCTGTCTTCCAGGCAGTGCGGACCACCGTCATGCTGAAGGCTTTGAGGAAGCAGACCCGGAGGTCTGTTCCTGAGAACGTGCAGCTGCTGGTTTTCTGGGTTTACCTCTATTATCTTTGAAGGCTGTAGAAGAACCTTTGGATTTGCCTTATAATTTTGCTGTCCGAAAAGACTGCAGAGTTGTAGCAGAGTAGGTTTTTCTAGCTGGGGGTGCTGCGGAAGAAAGGTACATAGACTTACCCGCCGTAGCCTTAGTTCATCTCCAGAAAGGACCTCACCTGTGAAAGGTAGATTTCCACTCCTTTCTTGGAATCCACATTCGCAGTCCACTGGCGTAGCCACAAGCCCCTGCGTGCCGACACTGCCATGGCAGTGGTGTGTTTGTTGGGCAAATCAATTTCCTTTACAGACTCCACCATAAAGTTAGCAGAGTCTTCGATATGCTGCAGGAGTAAAACTATGTCCCCCCTGGGTAAGGTATCCAATCCTTCAATTAGGTTACCTGACCACTTTGCAATGGCTTTAGTGATCCATGCGCTAGCAATAGTGGGTCGCTGGGCCACCCCAGCAGCAGTGTATAGTGATTTGAGAGTGTTCTCAATCTTGCGGTCAGCTGTGTCCTTTAAGGATGCTACCCCAGGAACAGGTAAGACTATCTTATGTGACAACCTAGATACCGGTGCGTCCACAATCGGCGGGTTTTCCCGTTTCTTTCTATCTTCCAGTGGAAAGGGAAAGGATGTAATTAATCTTTTAGGGATCTGAAATTTTTTGTCAGGATTAGCGCAAGTTTCTTCAAACAGGGCATTCAATTCCTTAGATGCAGGAAAAATAAGATTTTACTCACCGGTAAATCTATTTCTCGTAGTCCGTAGTGGATGCTGGGGACTCCGTAAGGACCATGGGGAATAGACGGGCTCCGCAGGAGACTGGGCACTCTAAAGAAAGATTTAGTACTACCTGGTGTGCACTGGCTCCTCCCTCTATGCCCCTCCTCCGGACCTCAGTTAAGGAAACTGTGCCCGGAAGAGCTGACAGTACAAGGAAAGGATTTTGGAATCCAGGGTAAGACTCATACCAGCCACACCAATCACACCGTATAACTCGTGATAAACTTACCCAGTTAACAGTATGAACAACAAACAAGCATCAGTCAACTGATGCCACATAACATAACCCTTTAGTAAGCAATAACTATATACATGTATTGCAGAAAGTCCGCACTTGGGACGGGCGTCCAGCATCCACTACGGACTACGAGAAATAGATTTACCGGTGAGTAAAATCTTATTTTCTCTAACGTCCTAGTGGATGCTGGGGACTCCGTAAGGACCATGGGGATTATACCAAAGCTCCCAAACGGGCGGGAGAGTGCGGATGACTCTGCAGCACCGAATGGGCAAACTCAAGGTCCTCCTCAGCCAGGGTATCAAACTTGTAGAACTTTGCAAATGTGTTTGAACCCGACCAAGTAGCAGCTCGGCAAAGCTGTAATGCCGAGACCCCTCGGGCAGCCGCCCAAGAAGAGCCCACCTTTCTTGTGGAATAAGCTTTCACTGATTTTGGATGCGGCAATCCAACCGCAGAATGAGCCTGCTGAATCGTGCCACAGATCCAGCGAGCAATAGTTTGCTTTGAAGCAGGAGCACCCAGCTTGTTGGATGCATACAGGACAAACAGCGAGTCAGTCTTCCTGACTCCAGCCGTTCTGGTCACATAAATCTTCAAAGCCCGGACTACGTCAAGCAACTTGGAATCCTCCAAGTCACCAGTAGCCGCAGGCACCACAATAGGTTGGTTCAAATGAAAGGATGACACCACTTTTGGCAGAAATTGCGGACGAGTCCGCAATTCTGCCCTATCCATATGGAAAACCAGATAGGGGCTTTTACATGACAAAGCCGCCAATTCTGACACACGCCTAGCCGAAGCAAAGGCCAACAGCATGACCACTTTCCACGTGAGATACTTTAGCTCCACGGTCTTAAGTGGTTCACACCAGTGGGATTTCAGGAAACTCAACACCACGTTAAGATCCCAAGGTGCCACTGGTGGCACAAAAGGGGGTTGAATATGCAGCACTCCCTTAACAAACGTCTGAACCTCAGGCAGTGAAGCCAGTTCTTTTTGGAAGAAAATGGATAGGGCCGAAATCTGGACCTTTATGGACCCTAATTTCAGGCCCATAGTCACTCCTGACTGTAGGAAGTGCAGGAATCGACCCAGCTGGAATTCCTCTGTAGGGGCCTTCCTGGCCTCACACCAAGTAACATATTTTCGCCATATACGGTGATAATGGTTTGCTGTCACATCCTTCCTAGCCTTTATCAGCGTAGGAATAACTTCATCCGGAATGCCTTTTTCCGCTAGGATCCGGCGTTCAACCGCCATGCCGTTAAAAGCAGCCGCGGTAAGTCTTGGAACAGACAGGACCCTTGTTGTAACAGGTCCTGTCTGAGAAGCAGAGGCCACGGGTCCTCTGTGAGCATTTCTTGCAATTCCGGGTACCAAGTCCTTCTTGGCCAATCCGGAACAATGAGTATTGTTCTCACTCCTCTTTTTCTTACAATTCTCAGCACCTTTGGTATGAGAGGAAGAGGAGGAAACACATAGACCGACTGGAATACCCACGGTGTTACTAGTGCGTCCACAGCTATCGCCTGAGGATCCCTTGACCTGGCGCAATATCTTTTTAGCTTTTTGTTGAGACGGGACGCCATCATGTCCACCTGTGGCAGTTCCCATCGATTTGCAATCTGCGTGAAGACTTCTTGATGAAGTCCCCACTCTCCCGGGTGGAGGTCGTGCCTGCTGAGGAAGTCTGCTTCCCAGTTGTTAACTCCCGGAATGAACACTGCTGGCAGTGCTAGTACGTGATTCTCCGCCCAACGAAGAATCCTGGTGGCTTCTGCCATTGCCACCCTGCTTCTTGTGCCGCCCTGGCGGTTTACATGGGCCACTGCCGTGATGTTGTCTGACTGAATCAGCACTGGTTGGTTTCGAAGCAGAGGCTCCGCTTGACTCAGGGCGTTGTATATGGCCCTTCGTTCCAGGATATTGATGTGCAGACAAGTCTCCTGACTTGACCACAGCCCCTGGAAGTTTCTTCCTTGAGTGACTGCCCCCCATCCTCGGAGGCTTGCATCCGTGGTCACCAGGACCCAAGTCCTGTTTGCCGAACCTGCGGCCCTCGAGGAGGTGAGCACTTTGCAGCCACCACAGAAGAGACACCCTGGCCCTGGGGGACAGGGTGATCAACCGATGCATCTGAAGATGCGATCCGGACCACTTGTCCAACAGATCCCACTGAAAGATCCTCGCATGGAACCTGCCGAAGGGAATGGCTTCGTATGACGCCACCATCTTTCCCAGGACTCGCGTGCAGTGATGCACCGATTCCTGTTTTGGTTTTAGGAGGCCTCTGACCAGAGTCACGAGCTCCTGAGCCTTCTCCTCCGGGAGAAACACCTTTTTCTGGTTTGTGTCCAGAATCATGCCCAGGAAGGGCAGACGCGTCGTAGGAATCAGCTGCGACTTTGGAACATTCAGAATCCAGCCGTGCTGTTGCAACACTTCCTGAGAGAGTGCTACGCTGATCAGCAACCGCTCCCTGGACCTCGCCTTTATGAGGAGATCGTCCAAGTATGGGATAATCGTAACCCCTTGCTTCCGAAGGAGCACCATCATTTCCGTAATCACCTTGGTAAATATTCTCGGTGCCGTGGACAGGCCAAACGGCAACGTCTGGAATTGGTAATGACAGTCCTGTACCACAAACCTGAGGTACTCCTGATGAGGTGGATAAATGGGGACATGCAAGTACGCATCCTTGATGTCCAGAGACACCATAAAATCCCCCTCTTCCAGGCTTGCAATGACCGCTCTGAGCGATTCCATCTTGAACTTGAATCTTTTCAGATAAAAGTTCAGGGATTTTAAATTCAATATGGGTCTGACCGAACCGTCCGGTTTCGGTACCACAAACATTGTGGAATAGTATCCTCTTCATTGTTGAAGGAGGGGAACCTTTACCACCACCTGCTGGAGATATAACTTATGAATTGCCGCTAACACTACTTCCCTTTCTATGGGGGAAGCTGGCAGGGCCGATTTGAGGTAACGGTGAGGGGGCATCACTTCGAATTCCAGCTTGTATCCCTGAGACACAATCTGTATAGCCCAGGGATCCACCTGTGAGCGAACCCACTGATGGCTGAAATTTCGGAGACGCGCCCCCACCGCTCCTGGCTCCTGTGGAGCCCCAGCGTCATGCGGTGGATTTAGTGGAAGCCGGGGAGGACTTCTGTTCCTGGGAACTAGCTGAATGGCGCAGCTTCTTTCCTCTATCCCTGCCTCTGGCCATAAAGGACGCACCTCTGACCTTCTTGCTTCTCTGTTATCGAAAGGACTGCATTTGGTAATACGGTGCTTTCTTAGGCTGTGAGGGAATATATGGCAAAAAGTTTGACTTCCCAGCCGTAGCTGTGGAAACTAGGTCCGAGAGACCATCCCCAAACAATTCCTCACCCTTGTAAGGTAACACCTCCATGTGCTTTTTGGAGTCGGCATCGCCTGTCCATTGCCGAGTCCACAGGACCCTTCTGGCAGAAATTGACATTGCATATATTCTAGAGCCCAGTAGGCAAATGTCCCTCTGGGCATCCCTCATATATAGGACAGCGTCTTTTATATGCCCCAGGGTCAGTAAAATGGTATCCTTGTCTAAGGTATCCATTTCCTCAGACAGATTATCTGTCCATGCTGCTACAGCACTACACATCCAGGACGACGCAATAGCCGGTCTCAGTATAGTACCTGAGTGTGCATAAACAGACTTCAGGATACTTTCCTGCTTCCTATCTGCAGGATCCTTTAGGGCGGCCGTATCCTGTGACGGCAATGCCACCTTTTTAGATAAGCGTGTCAGAGGGGAGGATTCCCAGCGCATCCTGTCCGTTGGCAGGAAAGGGTACGCCATAAGTAACCTTTTGGAAATCAGCTCTTTCTTATCGGGGGAATCCCATGCTTTTTCACATAATTCATTTAACTCATGTGAAGGGGGAAAAGTCACCTCTTGCTTTTTCTCCCCATACATATACACCCTTTTGTCAGGGACAGGGTTTACCTCCGATATGTGCAATACATCCTTCATTGCTATAATCATGTATCGGATGGCTTTAGTCATTTTAGGCTGCAACTTTGCCTCATCGTCATCGACACTGGAGTCAGAATCCGTGTCGACATCTGTGTCAACCAACTGGGATAGTGGGCGCTTTTGAGACCCTGACGGCCTCTGAGCTGCAGAATCAGACACGGGTTGAGACCCTGACTGATTATCCAACCTTTTATGCAAGGAGCTTACGTTATCATTTAACACCTTCCAACACTCCATCCAATCAGGTGTCGGCGGCGACACCACAGTCACTTGCACTTGTTCTGCCTCCACGTAACCGTCCTCGTCAAACATGTCGACACAAACGTACCGACACACCGCACACACACAGGGAATGCTCTAGTTGAGGACAGGACCCCACAAGGCCTTTTGGGGAGACAGAGAGAGAGAGTATGCCAGCACACACCCCAGCGCTATATAACCCAGGGATTACACAGTAACTTAGTGTTTACCCAGTAGCTGCTGTTTATGATAATTTGCGCCTAAATTTATGTGCCCCCCCCTCTCTTTTTACCCTTTTTCTACCTTGATACTGCAGGGGAGAGCCTGGGGAGCTTCCTCTCAGCGGAGCTGTGAAGAGAAAATGGCGCTGGTAGTGCTGAGGAAGAAGGCCCCGCCCCCTCAGCGGCGGGCTTCTGTCCCGGGTCTGTGTAATAAAATGGCGGGGGCTTGTACATATATACAGTGCCCAGCTGTATATATGTGTCTTTTTGCCAAGAGGTATCCTAATTGCTGCCCAGGGCGCCCCCCCCGTGCCCTGCACCCTACAGTGACCGGAGTGTGTGGGTAGTGTGGGCGCAATGGCGCACAGCTGCAGTGCTGTGCGCTACCTCATGTGAAGACAGGAGTCTTCTGCCGCCGATTTCGACGTCTTCTTGCTTCTGCCGGCTTCTGACTTTTGGCTCTGCGAGGGGGACGGCGGCGCGGCTCCGGGAACGGACGACAAGGTCAGGCCCTGTGTTCGATCCCTCTGGAGCTAATGGTGTCCAGTAGCCTAAGAAGCGCAACCTAGCCGCAGTTAGTAGGTTTGCTTCTCTCCCCTCAGTCCCACGTAGCAGAGAGTCTGTTGCCAGCAGAAGCTCTCTGAAAATTAAAAAACCTAACTAAAATACTTTCTTATTAGCAAGCTCAGGAGAGCTCACTAAAAGCAAACAGCTCTGGCCGGGCACAGATTCTAACTGAGGTCTGGAGGAGGGGCATAGAAGGAGGAGCCAGTGCACACCAGGTAGTACTAAATCTTTCTTTAGAGTGCCCAGTCTCCTGCGGAGCCCGTCTATTCCCCATGGTCCTTACGGAGTCCCCAGCATCCACTAGGACGTTAGAGAAAGTAGCTGAGGATTTCTTTTTAACATTAAAATAAGATTCCTCCTCTACCTCCGCCATCTTGTCAGGAATGTGCAGGACATTTCTGACAGCCTCTATCATGGCCTGTATGCTTTGTGATAGGACAGCATCCCCCCCACTCGCATCCACTTCACCCTCCTCTGGATCTGATGTATCGTCATCAGTATCATCCTGCATGAGCTGGGCCAGAGGACGCTTTTGTGGGCAAATGGCGAGAATATGAGACGCTGGTATGGGAACTGAATCTCTATTCATCAGGTCATCCATAGACTGTCTTAAAAAGTGCGTCTCTTTCTCATTATGGGATAATTTAGTAGAAATATTAGATATCATCCCTTTAATGGAAGCTAACCATGGGGGTTCTGCCCCACTAGCCTGAGAATGAACACTATCCTGAGTACAGGGTAGTAAGTCTCCGGGGGATGAAAGACACTCAGCTGTGCAGGAAACACAGTACCTGAACATGGTAATGTGAAGGGACAAACACAGAAGGTGAAAACACAGTTTAACCCACACAGAGTAACCAGAGAGACACACAAATCAGAGACAGCCACACACAGTGCACTTGTAGCAAAATAAATTTAGCTGGGTTGCCACACTAAGTCCCTTAATAGGGCTTCGTATACTAACACATTCCCCCCACTTCTAAGACCCCCTGGAACCGCTGAGAAGACGTGGAGTCTTTGTGGAGGAGCTGCGCTTGCCTGTGAGTCCTGTCAGTGTGAGCTGCAGAGGGAAAATGGCACTGGTGAGCTGCTGGATCCACTCATAGTGAAGCCCCGCCCCCTTAATGGCGCTCGGCTTCCCACTTTTTTATACTGGCCTGAGGTAATTTTTATGTCTTACACAGGGTTAAAACACTTGTTAGGACTGGTAGCCAGTGTGGGTATGCATTGGTGACTCAGCGCACCCCTCACAGTGGGACACACACTGCTGTGTATGTCCTCTGAGCCCCCTTGAGCGCAGCCTGCACTGAGAGCTGTGCTACTACCCTTATGCCGCCATTCCCGCCGGCAACCCACTAACCGGGCACCGGCGCTGTACGCACCACTCTTCTATCTTCTGGCTCTGTTAGGGGTGGCGGCGTGCTGCGGGAGGGTACGCTCGCCATGGGAATGACTCCCTCAGGAGCTCAGTGTCCTGTCAGCGGAGAAACGGGACCATTAACTCTTTAGGAAGTTGGGCCGTTCTCCCCCCTAAGTCCCACAAAGCATGCAGTGTGGTGCCAATCAGACCTGCTGAAAACAACAAACAGAAAATAAATGCAGAAAACTCTTCAGGAGCTTCCCTAAGCGTGACCGGCTCCTCCGAGCACATTTTCTAAACTGAGTCTGGTAGGAGGGGCATAGAGGGAGGAGCCAGTGCACACTATTGATTTCTTAAAGTGCCAAAGGCTCCTAGTGGACCCGCCTATACCCCATGGTACTAATGTGGACCCCAGTATCCTCTAGGACGTAAGAGAAATACATTTTGTGAATACTTTTTATAGCTGCTGTACTGTGTTATGTGAGAGAAAATGTCTCCAACTCCAGACTAAATACACAAGGAAAAGGAGGGATCTTGTTATAGAAGTATACCATTCAAACAATACCTTGTCCTGCAATAAAGTGCAATGATCAATTACTGTATTGCACACAATAATAAAGTTTTCATTGCACTTTTCTTAAATGCTTTTAGCTGTTCCTGACAATATCTAATACTGACTGAGCCAATGCAGATTACACCATGATTCCCCTACACAGCATATAATACGCCTTCTACAACACATGGTTTGTTCTCACAGGCCGCTGATTCCACAAAATTAATGTCTTGCAAGATGTGATGTTTGGGTCAGGTTTAATGTCTCCTCTGCAGTGCTCAGTGCTAGTATTATCCAACAGGGACCACGGTGGCTGGAAAGCAGCCGCCCAATGGATGCAGACACTGAACCCTCACACAACTGTCCTCCATGATTCAAGCAACGTGACAAAAAGAACCCTTCTCCAAACATTACCACCAGCCAAATGAGCACCGGGCATGATCTGATGCAGATAATACTGTAGTGAGCTGGAAAGCAAATGATCCTGTGCAGACCCAGAGAAAGCTTGTTGTATGTGAGTGCAAAAGACATGACACCTGGACAGAGAGAGATATCTTGAGGAATGTCAGCTGTTGATGAGCAGGCTGGTCAGGATGATGGTGGGACCTCCGTATTCTGCTATAGAAGACAAGAAAAGATAGACGGTTACAATAATAGTGACAGCAGCCAACCTGGCCCTGGTTCTCCACTGTCTTAACTTCAATTGTTTCCATGTCTACAGAAGCCTTTACTCTGGATGATTATGGTGGGAATTAGTTCCATGCATGGGAGCTGGTGGTCCTGGACATATACCTTTACAAGTGGGGAACTTGTGCGATCTCTTTAAAATGAAATACTGAGGCGGGACAGAGTTAAATGTGCAATCTGCTCTATCAGGTAAGGAAAGAGGAGGTCATTTCTCCAGAGACCATATCAAAGTTAAAATGGTTTTAGGTTGGATGGAGTAAGAGATACTACAGGTCATAGGACATTATGGGGTTGATGCAATCCTATTGTTGAAATCGCTTTAGCGTCTTTTGCCATAGTACCACCTGTGACTTTGTTAATGCCAGTATTAGCCGTTCCCCAGGTGTAGAAGAGTGTGTCTGAATGTGCAACTACTGGAATGCCAACTTTGAGCATCTTCAGATGCAACCATCGGCTGCACCATCGAAACAGTAACAAACTGAGGTTCAACTGCGTGAACATTGACATTGGGATTGACCTAGTTACACAGGGTGCCAAATGTTAGGGTGCACCTAAAATAGTGAATGAGTAACATTATCACTTGTCTAGTCTTTTTAATGCCCTTATGGCAATACCCACACCATCCTGAAGGAGAAGCAGCCGGCAGTGTAGAGCTTGGCTATGATGTCACAGACAACATACGCCCAGTCTGAGAGCCAGGGGGTGCCCCCAACAGTTGGGGTGGAGTATAAAGCCAGATAATGGGTGCCCCCAAGACTTGCAAAGATCATACACTGGCCAACCACATGGCATCTATATACACATAAACCCAAATGTGATATAACATTAATACAATTCTGTTATCCATGAAATAAGAGACATTCCCATAGACCAGATGTTCCCTAAACTTTCAGTATATCCATGCTTGGCCACAGGTGACTTAATTAGTATCTCAGTCAGTTTGATTTAACCATCTGTGCTGAACCATGGATATCTTTAAAACCTGGACTGTTAGGTACCTTGAGGCCAGAGTTTGGAAACCACAGCCATACCCTTACTCTCAGGAATAAAAGAAGTGTGAAACAAGCAGCAAAAAGTAAAGACAGGAAACATGATGCTAATGAAGGGCAGAGGTAGTAAGGTGCTAGCAAGCAGGACTCAGTGACATTCTCACTCATGTATGTGCATTCCCATGTTATGTCCATTGCACAGGAGCACCTCCCAAACACGGTATCAGGTGTACATCTCGCCATGAGCGCAACTGACAAATAAATCCATTCGCACAAAATTAAATAGGCTGCACTTATTCTGCTGCAAATCTATGTGTCCAAATGTTTCTGTAAATGTAATAAGGACCACTGATAAAACACGTGCCCTGGAAAACAGTGACCTAGCAATGCTACAGTAGAATCATGATTGATTTAATGTCGTCCTTGTGTGTCACATTATAAGAACATCCTCTGCTTGAGCACAGGTGACAGTGGTTGGGGCAGATCTAGTACTTCATAAAGGTGAAGCCGTGAACCCGTGTCTGTTAGAATGAGATAATGGCAGCGGTCTACCCCTTGTACTACTACACAGTTATTTCTCACACTATCACCCCATTCACATCCCCAATGCCAGATCCCACCTGGGAATTGGAAATGGGTCCTTCCCGGGTGGGATCTGGCATTGGACCCTAACAGCAGGCTTCCCAACCCGGCAATATGCCGGTTCGGGTTGCCATAGCGGCAGGGGCGGAGGCATCGCTGGGAGATGAGCTTATCTCCGAACCGTCTCTCCTTATGTAGTGAACGGGTTTCGGGTCGCATCGACCCGGCAACCCGTTCACACTGGAACTGACCCGGTATTCAACCCGGGAATAACCCTTCTTATACCCAGGGCTGACTTATTGGGTCAGGCGACCAGGGAATTCTCCATGGCCCCTTTCACATCGCACAGTGACCCGTGTCGACACGGCAATATAGTGGGTTGATTCCGGGTTATTTATGCAATGTGAAAGGGGTATAAGGAAACTTCAAGCAGAAAAGCATCCAGAATACTTTGCTTATAGCAAAAGGCCATAACTACCCTCCCCCAGAGACACAGGCCGCAATAACATAAGTAGATCATACTGATACCAGGAAGACTGGCTTGATGGACCATAAAACACTGAAAGCTGCCGTTCTGGTCATACATTATTAACGGATCTCTCACTCTCTGCAGCTTTTAAGAAACAGGGAAAAGTCATAAATTATGTGTAATGTGGAAATGTCACCTGATGTCCACTAAGTAACCTTTTATATCAGAATCAGCTTTATTGGCCAGGTGTACTGACGTACACTAGGATTTTTTTGCGGTACAGTGCATCGCCAAGCAGCAGCATGAAGGGGGAATACATAGCATAAGAAGTAGTGATGTGCACCGGACATTTTTCGGGTTTTGGTTTTGGATTCGGTTCCGCGGCCGTGTTTTGGATTCGGACGCGTTTTGGCAAAACTTTACCTGAAATTTTTTTGTCGGATTCGGGTGTGTTTTGTATTCGGGTGTTTTTTTACAAAAAACCCTCAAAAACAGCTTAAATCATAGAATTTGGGGGTCATTTTGATCCCATAGTATTATTAACCTCAATAACCATAATTTCCACTCATTTTCAGTCTATTCTGAACACCTCACAATATTATTTTTAGTCCTAAAATTTGCACCGAGGTCGCTGGATGACTAAGCTAAGCGACCCAAGTGGCCGACACTAACACCTGGCCCATCTAGGAGTGGCACTGCAGTGTCAGACAGGATGGCACTTCAAAAAAATAGTCCCCAAACAGCACATGATGCAAAGAAAAAAAGAGGCGCAATGAGGTAGATGTGTGACTAAGCTAAGCGACCCAAGTGGCCGACACAAACACCTGGCCCATCTAGGAGTGGCACTGCAGTGTCAGGCAGGATCACACTTCAAAAAAATAGTCCCCAAACAGCACATGATGCAAAGAAAAATGAAAGAAAAAAGAGGTGCAAGATGGAATTGTCCTTGGGCCCTCCCACCCACCCTTATGTTGTATAAACAGGACATGCACACTTTAACATCATTTCAGCGACAGGGTCTGCCACACAACTGTGACTGAAATGACTGGTTGGTTTGGGCCCCCACCAAAAAAGAAGCAATCAATCTCTCCTTGCACAAACTGGCTCTACAGAGGCAAGATGTCCACCTCCTCCTCATCGTCCGATTCCTCACCCCTTTCACTGTGTACATCCCCCTCCTCACAGATTATTAATTCGTCCCCACTGGAATCCACCATCTCAGGCCCCTGTGTACTTTCTGGAGGCAATTGCTTGTGAATGTCTCCACGGAGGAATTGATTATAATTCATTTTGATGAACATCATCTTCTCCACATTTTCTGGAAGTAACCTCATACGCCGATTGCTGACAAGGTGAGCGGCTGCACTAAACACTCTTTCGGAGTACACACTGGAGGGTGGGCAACATAGGTAAAATAAAGCCAGTTTCTGCAAGGGCCTCCAAATTGCCTCTTTTTCCTGCCAGTATACGTATGGACTGTCTGACGTGCCTACTTGGATGTGGTCACTCATATAATCCTCCACCATTCTTTCAATGGTGAGAGAATCATATGCAGTGACAGTAGACGACATGTCAGTAATCGTTGGCAGGTCCTTCAGTCCGGACCAGATGTCAGCACTCGCTCCAGACTGCCCTGCATCACCGCCAGCGGGTGGGCTCGGAATTCTTAGCCTTTTCCTCGCACCCCCAGTTGCGGGAGAATGTGAAGGAGGAGCTGTTGACAGGTCACGTTCCGCTTGACTTGACAATTTTCTCACCAGCAGGTCTTTGAACCTCTGCAGACTTGTGTCTGCCGGAAAGAGATCCAACGTAGGTTTTAAATCTAGGATCGAGCACGGTGGCCAAAATGTAGTGCTCTGATTTCAACAGATTGACCACCCGTGAATCCTGGTTAAGCGAATTAAGGGCTCCATCCACAAGTCCCACATGCCTAGCGGAATCGCTCTATTTTAGCTCCTCCTTCAATGTCTCCAGCTTCTTCTGCAAAAGCCTGATGAGGGGAATGACCTTTCTCAGGCTGGAGGTGTCTGAACTGACTTCACGTGTGGCAAGTTCAAAGGGTTGCAGAACCTTGCACAACGTTGAAATCATTCTCCACTGCGCTTGAGTCAGGTGCATTCCCCCTCCTTTGCCTATATCGTAGGCAGATGTATAGGCTTGAATGGCCTTTTGCTGCTCCTCCATCCTCTGAAGCATATAGAGGGTTGAATTCCACCTCGTTACCACCTCTTGCTTCAGATGATGGCAGGGCAGGTTCAGGACTGTTTGCTGGTGCTCCAGTCTTCGGCACGCGGTGGCTGAATGCCGAAAGTGGCCCGCAATTCTTCGGGCCACCGACAGCATCTCTTGCACGCCCCTGTCGTTTTTTTAAATAATTCTGCACCACCAAATTCAATGTATGTGCAAAACATGGGACGTGCTGGAATTTGCCCAGATGTAATACACGCACAATATTGCTGGCGTTGTCCGATGTCACAAATCCCCAGGAGAGTCCATTTGGGGTAAGCCATTCTGCGATGATGTTCCTCAGTTTCCGTAAGAGGTTGTCAGCTGTGTGCCTCTTCTGGAAAGCGGTGATACAAAGTGTAGCCTGCCTAGGAACGAGTTGGCGTTTGCGAGATGCTGCTACTGGTGCCGCCGCTGCTGTTCTTGCTGCGGGAGGCAATACATCTACCCAGTGGGCTGTCACAGTCATATAGTCCTGAGTCTGCCCTGCTCCACTTGTCCACATGTCCGTGGTTAAGTGGACATTGGGTACAACTGCATTTTTTAGGGACACTGGTGACTCTTTTTCTGAGGTCTGTGTACATATTCGGTATCGCCTGCCTAGAGAAATGGAACCTAGATGGTATTTGGTACCGGGGATACAGTACCTCAATCAAGTCTGTAGTTGCCTGTGAATTAACGGTGGATACCGGAAACACGTTTCTCACCGCCAAGGCTGCCAAGGCCTGAGTTATCCGCTTTGCAGCAGGATGACTGCTGTGATATTTCATCTTCCTCGCAAAGGACTGTTGGACAGTCAATTGCTTACTGGAAGTAGTACAAGTGGTCTTCCGACTTCCCCTCTGGGATGACGATCGAATCCCAGCAGCAGTAGGTGTTACACTCAAGGATGCATCGGAGGAATCCCAGGCAGGAGAGGACTAGTCAGACTTGACAGTGACATGGCCTGCAGGACTATTGGCTTTCCTGTGTAAGGAGGAAATTGACACTGAGGGAGTTGGTGGTGTGGTTTGCAGGAGCTTGGTTACAAGAGGAAGGGATTTAGTGGTCAGTGGACTGCTTCCGCTGTCATCCAAAGTTTTTGAACTTGTCACGGACTTATGATGAATGCGCTGCAGGTGACGTATAAGGGAGGATGTTCCGAGGTGGTTAACGTCCTTACCCCTACTTATTACAGCTTGACAAAGGCAACACACGGCTTGACACCTGTTGTCCGCATTTGTGTTGAAATAATTCCACACCGAAGAGGTGATTTTTTTTGTAATTTGACCAGGCATGTCAATGGCCATATTCGTCCCACGGACAACAGGTGTCTCCCCGGGTGCCTGACTTAAACAAACCACCTCACCATCAGAATCCTCCTTGTCAATTTCCTCCTCAGCGCCAGCAACACCCATATCCTCATCCTGGTGTACTTAAACAGTGACATCTTCAATTTGACTATCAGGAACTGGACTGCGGGTGCTCCTTCCAGCACTTGCAGGGGGCGTGCAAATGGTGGAAGGCGCCACCTCTTCCCGTCCAGTGTTGGGAAGGTCAGGCATCGCAGCCGACACAATTGGACTCTCCTTGGGGATTTGTGATTTAGAAGAACGCACAATTGTTTGCTGTGCTTTTGCCAGCTTAAGTCTTTTCATTTTTCTAGCGAGAGGATGAGTGCTTCCATCCTCATGTGAAGCTGAACCACTAGCCATGAACATAGGCCAGGGCCTCAGCCGTTCCTTGCCACTCCGTGTCGTAAATGGCATATTGGCAAGTTTACGCTTCTCCTCAGACGATTTTAATTTTGATTTTTACTGAACTTGTGCGTTTTGGATTTTACATGCTCTCTACTATGACATTGGACATCGGCCTTGGCAGACGACGTTGATGGCATTTCATCGTCTCGGCCATGACTAGTGGCAGCAGCTTCAGCACGAGGTGGAAGTGGATCTTGATCTTTCCCTATTTTACCCTCCACATTTTTGTTCTCCATTTTGTAATGTGTGGAATTATATGCCAGTATCAATAGCAGTGGCCTACTACTATATATACTGCGCACAACTGAAATGCACCACAGGTATGGATGGATAGTATACTTGACGACACAGAGATAGGTAGAGCAGTGGCCTACTGTACCGTACTGCTATATATTATATACTGGTGGTCAGCAAACTGTGCAAAACTGAAATGCACCACAGGTATGGATGGATAGTATACTTGACGACACAGATAGGTAGAGCAGTGGCCTACTGTACCGTACTGCTATATATTATATACTGGTGGTCAGCAAACTGTGCAAAACTGAAATGCACCACAGGTATGGATGGATAGTTACTTGACGACACAGAGGTAGGTAGAGCAGTGGCCTACTGTACCGTACTGCTATATATTATATACTGGTGGTCAGCAAACTGTGCAAAACTGAAATGCACCACAGGTATGGATGGATAGTATACTTGATGACACAGAGGTAGGTAGAGCAGTGGCCTACTGTACCGTACTGCTATATATTATATACTGGTGGTCCGCAAACTGTGCAAAACTGAAATGCACCACAGGTATGGATGGATAGTATACTTGATGACACAGAGGTAGGTAGAGCAGTGGCCTTCTGTACCGTACTCCTATATATTATATACTGGTGGTCAGCAAAATTATGCACTGTACTCCTACTATATACTACAATGCAGCACAGATATGGAGCGTTTTTCAGGCAGAGAACGTATAATACTGGTGGTCACTGGTCAGCAAAACTCTGCACTGTACTCCTCCTATATAATACTGCTGGTCCCCAGTCCCCACAATAAAGCAGTGTGAGCACAGATATATGCAGCACACTGAGCACAGATATGGAGCGTTTTTCAGGCAGAGAACGTATAATACTGGTGGTCACTGGTCAGCAAAACTCTGCACTGTACTCCTCCTATAATACTGCTGGTCCCCAGAATAAAGATATTTGCAGCCCCCTGAAAGTTCTGAAACAAAGTGAGAGGACGCCAGCCACGTCCTCTCACTATCATTTCCAATGCACGAGTGAAAAATGGCGGCGACGCGCGGCTCCTTATATAGAATCCGAATCTCGCGAGAAGCCGACAGCGGGATGATGACGTTCGGGCGCGCTCGGGTTAACCGAGCAATACTGGAGTATCCGAGTATGCCTCGGACCCGTGTAAAATGGGTGAAGTTCGGGGGGGTTCGGATTCCGAGGAACCGAACCCGCTCATCACTAATAAGAAGGGGGAAAAACGTAGCATACATTACATGTACAATAGGCTTGACATATTAGAAATACTATACATGTTAGACTTTTTATATATTGTTCAGCTGGTGGACAGCTAGTGGGAAGAAGCTTTTAATGGATCTGGTCGACTTCGCGGGAATGGACATGTAGCATCTGCCTGATGGAAGCGGTTCAAACAGTTTGTGACCTGGGTGCTGCATATCTGCAACGATTTTCTCTGCTCGCTTCCTGACCCTTGACTTGTATAATTCCTGGACGGGAGGGAGGTCAGCCTCAACAATCTTTTCAGCTGTCCTCACCACCCTTTGTAGCCTCCGTCTGTCAGTTTCATTGTCAGCTCCATACTAGACTGTGATCGAGGAACATAGGGCCTAATTCAGATCTGTTCGCTCGCTAGCGTTTTTTCACTGCGCAGCGATCAGGTAATTACTGCGCATGCGTATTTACCACAATGCGCAGGCGCGTCATACTTGTACAAAGCGGATCGTTGCTGTGCACTGGTTCTAGCGAAGAGTCCATTCGCACAGCCGAACGCAAGGTGACTGACAGAAAGAGAGCGTTTGTGGGTGGCAACTGACCATTTTCGGGGAGTGTTTGGAAAAACGCAGACGTGTCCAGGCTTTTGAAGGCGGGTTTCTGACGTCAATTCCGGCCTCGAATAGGCTGAAGTGATCGCAGCGGCTGAGTAAGGTCAGAGCTACTCAGAAACTGCACAAACTGTTTTTGTACTACTCGGCTGCACATGCGTTCGCACACTTGCAAAGCTAAAATACACTCCCCTCTATAGGCGGCGTCTATCTGTTCGCAGCACTGCAAAAAATAGCTAACGAGCGAACAGATTTGAATTAGGCCCATAGGACGGATTCTACAATCGCTGTGTAGAAGATGACCAGTAGCTTCTGCGGGATGTTGAATTTCCTGAGTTGCCTCACAAAGAACATCCGCTGCTGGGCCTTCTTTATGACAGTGCTTATGTTGGGTCCCCATTTGAGGTCTCGGGAAATTTTTGACCCTATGAATTTGAAGGAGTCGACCCACGAAACCACACTGTCGGCTATTACGAGTGGTTGCATGGCATTGGGTTTCCTTCTGAAGTCCACCACCATCTCAACTGTTTTGAGGGGGATTTAGGTCAAGGTTGTTCCTGCCGCACCACTGCGTTAGCCGTTCCACTTTGCGTCAGTATGCAGCTTCGTCATCGTCCTTAATTAAGCCGATAACGGTGGTGTCGTCTGTGAATTTTATAATTTGTACTGATTTCTCGGCCGAGGTGCAGTCGTTGGTATTTAGAGAGAAGAGCAGGGGGGCGAGGACACATCCTTGAGGGGCCCCCGTGCTGATCGTGCGCCCACTAGACATGAATGACCCTGCTTGCTGTCCGGAAGTCGACGATCCTGAAGCATGTTGCTTCTGGGCCCCCTAAGGAGAGGAGATTGGCTTGCCGGATACTGGGGATGATTGTGTTAAATGCCGAACTGGAGTCGACAAATAGGACCCTCGCATAAGAGCCCGGTTGGTCTGGGTGGTGTAGGATGTAGTGCAGCCCCAAGTTAGCTGTGTCCTCGACACTCCTGTTCGCTTGGTATGCGAACTGCAAGGGGTCTAGGTGGGTGTTAGTCGCTTCTCTCAGGTGGTTCAGCACCAGCCGTTCAAACACTTTCATTGTCACAGATGTTAGTGTGATCGGCCTGTAGTCGTTTAGGTTTTTTGCAGCTGCACTCTTTGGAACTGAGACGATTGTTGAACATTTAAAGCAGGAGGGAACCTTGCACGTCTCCAGTGAGGTGTTGAAGATCTTGGAGAAGATGAGGGCGAACTGAGCAGCAGAGGTCTTTAGGGCAGATCGCGATACTCTGTCTGGGCCTGTGGCTTTCCTAGGTTTGACCCTTCTGAACATTTCTTTTACCTCTTTCTGATCTGCCCGCAGTGCCTGGGAGTGGAGACCGGGATAGGGGAGTGGGTGGTCAGCTTGGCCTGGGATAGGGGTAGGACTGGGACAGGGGGCCTCCTTCTCAAATCTGCAGTAAAAGTTGTTCAGCTCGTCCGCCAGTTCCTGGTGCATGACAGTGGGTTTTCGGGTTTTCTTGTAGCTGGTTATGGCTTGCATACCTCTCCAAAGTGACGTGGGTCATTGGCCAAAAGGTTGTTAGTCAGCTTGATGGAGAATCGTTTTTTAGCCAGCCTGATTTTGCGTGTCAGGGAGTTCCTGGCCTGTTTGTACAGGGCCCTGTCCCTGCTGCTGTATACTTCCTCCTTGGCCCGACAAAGCTTCCTGAGCTAGGAGTTGAACCAAGGCTTGTTTTTATTGAAGGTGCGGACTGTTTTTGCTGGCACACACGTGTCCTCGCAGAAGCTGATGTAAGATGTCACTACATCAGCTAGGTCATCCAGGTCGGTAGCAGAAGTTTCAAAAACCCTCCAATCAGTGCAGTCAAAACAGGCCTGAAGCTTCAGCTTTGCTTCGCTTGTCCAGCGTTTGATGGACCTGATCACAGGCTTTTCCGTCCTCAGCTTCTGGATGTATGTGGGGTGCAGATGGACTATGCAGTGGTCTGAGACCTAGGGCTGCGCGGGGGATGGACCGGTAAGCGGTCTTGATGGAGGTATAGCAGTGGTCCAGGGTTTGCCCCTCCCTGGTATGGCACTTGACTTGCTGCTTGTACTTAGGTAGCTCTTGGCTCAGGTTGGCATTGTTGAAGTATCCCAATACTATAAGCAGTGAGTCGGGATATTGGAGTACTGTATCTGTTATCCTGGTGGCCAGCTGTTGCAGGGCATCGTTTGCGCTTGCTTGGGGGGGATATACACCACCACCAGTACTGTTGAGGCAAACTCCCGGGGGGAGTAGAACGGGTTGCAGTTAATGATGAGCGTCTCCCATTGCAGGCTGCTTGATTTACTTAGAATCTTAACGTTGGAGCACCACCCTTCGTTTATGTAGAAGCAAATGCCACCACCTCTGGTTTTTCCTCGGCAGGGGCTTCCATGCTGCCTTCGCCGTGGGCTGTCTCATCGGAGCCGCCGCCGACCTTTCCAGGAGCTGGGTCTCCAGGTAGCAGGCTGAGGGGCACTCTTCCTCATCTGTGCCCGGCGTGCATACCGCTTCCTTAGGTGCTCGCCAGGGCTCCAGGCTTTAGGGCATCACCGGCGACTCCCTCATGGGTGCGCCCCAAAGAGCCACCGCGGGGGTTCTGGGTGGCCAGCCGCATGTTTCCCGATGGGGCGCCTCTTCTCCTTGGGCTGCTGCAAGGTCGCCGTGCGGCTGCCACCATACTTCGGGCCGCTCCGACTTCACTGCCCGCACACAATACAGTGAGAGCAGCGAGAACCGCCGATCCGGCCAGCAGCTCTGGTGAGTTTGGCCGAGGGGCGAGTCTGAAGAACTTCCTCTCCGCTGTGTCTGACAGTGGCGCTCACGGGGATGGGGGAGGGGGGGGGGGGTATAAACATCTAAAAAAAAAAATGGGGAAAAAAACCAACGAAGGCTGTTTGGATGTTAAGTGATCCAAAAAATTATAATGGGTTCATGAACAGAGTTATTGCTATAACCTATTGCTGCTCTTTAATTCAATGGGTATATTTGAAACAAGTGATAAATAAAATAACTTTGCTTTTCCTGTTGCTGATTTAGTCAATTGTTCCAGGACAAAGCAGGCTTGTGGAAAGGTGTTCAAATCCAATTCCTATTATGTAGGTGTGAAAAATCTCAGTGTGAGAGGCCTTTGAAGTAAATTTCTTGTGGGGGTAGTTATAACACGTGTCATGGGGAATGGCTGGGGTCCTGCGATTTGAAATGAACAGTGACCCTTCAGCAATTCAGAGCCTGAATATACTGTACTGTATTTTAGTTGATTAATGCAAGAAGTCAGAGTTATTTGTTGCTCAGAGAACAGAGGTGAATGATGTCTAAGTGAGGGGCTGGATTGAGCTAAAGATAGGTTGTAGTCCACAGCACCTTGTGTGGGATGTCCAATGCAGAGTACAGTGATGCCAAACTGAAGGACTTCTCAGTGGAGAGATGCAGAGGTTTCAATCCAGTGTGTATCTCAGCGCAGGAATGCAATCCGTTGGTTTTGATTAAATGTCCGCATGGAGTAGTACAAGTTAAAGGTGAGTCCTTGGATATATATGATGATTCATAGGTCCATTGTCGTGAATTTACGCTGTTTTATGGAGATGATCAGGAGCATGCAGAAGGTGAGGCAGCCATTTTGGGCGCCATGTCTTTACATGCTAGTTCAATGATATATCTCCCAATGTGTGCATTCAGGTGGGACAATCCTGACTTACAGGGACTGTCCTGACTTCTGGGAATGTTAGTAGGTATGTACTTAGCAACCTGTCACTAGTGCACGCAGCGTTACAATGGTTTTTAGGGAAAAAGCGATGGGGTGACCTAGTGCTGCGGAAGCTCCAAGCGCATTTCTTGTGGTGTAACCATGCCTCCATATGTCTCCTTAATTTGGAGAACAAATGTACCCCGTACTCCATGGTGACATGATTAAGCAAGCGAGGTCCTATTTATATAATGTTAGATCATAGGAGCAGCTCCTTACAATCCTCTATGAGATCTGGTGTAAAGGAGCACAACAAAGTTAGTTAATTGCCTGCCCACAGTGAAGGCAGCCACTAGGTGGGCTATACATTGCAAACCTGCCAAAGCTCACATTTTGAGACAATCTTAAAAGCAGTCCAGGAGTTCCACATGGTGAGCTCCATAAAGAAAGAATGATTATTTATTTATTTATTTTTGGAACAGACCAGCCTGTTAGCCAAACCAAATCTCATTATATATATAAAAAAAGCAGAGGTTGGAGAGAATTGAAAAGCAGACAGAAAAGTGGATTCAAAGTGAAAAATATACATGTAGGTCTGCGATTCCTTAGGAATGAGGCACTAAAGTGACTGGTTGGTTCAGTGAACAAAATGGCTGCCCCCCTGTCATAGGGCCATATGCAGGAGGAATTAGAAGGAATTTTCCCCCTCAACTAGTGGGTGTCCTACAGCTATTCTGTATACAATTGACAATAAACCAGTTATTAACCATTCTTTCCTGTACAGGCATCTTGCATAGCAAGATTGAAAATGTCCCAGACTAAGGTGGACATTTACTAAGCAGTGATAAGAGCAGAGACTTGAGCCAGTGGAGAAGTTGCCCATGGCAACCAATCAGCACTGAAGTAACATCTAGAATTTGCATACTATAAAATGATATAGAGATGCTGATTGGTTGATGGGGACACTTCTCCACTGGCTCACTTCACTCTTATCACTGCTTAGTAAATGTCCCTCTAAGGATTCTATTCATCATCAGACTGCCTCGTGCCCATGTGTGAGCAATACTAATTCATAGCCCTACTGAACGTGATAACATTGTGACACATATGGAGAAAACATTTTCCCAGTAAGAGGTCCACTATGTTTATCCAAAGTGAAAGGGCCTCTTGTAACACTAACAAAACACACACATATGAAAGCTTTCATACCTTGCCAGGACTCAGAAGAGTGTAACCACTGTCATGTGTGATCTATGGGTTGTCCCCCAATATCTAACACACTAGGATGAGCTAATGTGGGTGTATAAGCTAATGTAACAGAGTGGGAGTCATCTCAATATTTGATAAAATATTTATTTACAATGTTTAAAATATTCAGACGACATTCTAGCTTTTTACATGATTTGCGCTAAAGTGACTTCTGTAACCTTGTTGGCATGACCCAGTTTACACACCACATCCTATGAGAGTGGGGGCTCATTCATTAATTCTGTTGTTAAAATACCAGCGATCTATACACATATATACAGACTGACTATACAGAGTAACAGAAAGCAACTGACACCTTGATGACTCACATCCCAGTTAACTCAGGTAGGATGTGGTAGATGTAGGAGAAATTACTAGTGGGCAGCTCTACCTAATAAAGTTATCACTTGGTGCACACAGTGTAACACATGTAATAGTCCACCAAGCAATATATATGCCAATCTATAAGGCACAGGTTCTCAAACTCGGTCCTCAGGACCCCACATAGTGCATGTTTTGCAGATCTCCTCATAAAATCACAAGTGAAATAATTAGCTCCACCTGTGGACCTTTTAAAATGCGTCAGTGAGTAATTAATACACCTGTGCACCTGCTGGGTTATCTGCAAAACATGCACTGTGTGGGGTCCTGAGGACCGAGTTTGAGAACCTCTGCTATAGGGTATTGTGCATACTTGCCTACCTGACCCTCTCCATGAGGGAGAAAATGCTCTGTTCCTGGACTTACCTGGTAATATATGATGGCCATCACCTGTGGTGAAACACCTTTCTTATCAATTAACTAGCTCACCACAGGTGATGGCAATTATACATTACCAGGAAAGTCCAGGAACAGAGCATTTTCTCCCTCATGGAGAGGGTCAGGTAGGCAAGTATGGTATTGTGTTATGGCTACTTGAGCACCCCCGATATTTGTGATGCTACAGCCACTAACCATTTCTATGCATGGAATATTTCAGTAATATGGGAGGGGACAGGGGTAACGCCAGCATCCCCAATCATTATTAAAACGTTAGCTCCTATGCAATGAATAGATCATTGATGGGAGCCCAAACGTCTCTCTCTGTATTTCCATGGTCTCAGCTACCGAGTCTAAACTCTCCACGTCAGGTATCTCATTACACCTGTAATGCCACCAAAAGCGACACACAATGCCAGTGGCTGCTCTAATACCCTCACCAGCAGCTACAACTGAGATTCCGCTACCTAATCACACATCTCAGGCTCTAACCTCATCATTATATTCGTTTCATGTAACTGATGTAAATATAAAAATGTAATCATGATCCCCTCAATGTATAGGTTTGTGTAATATATCCACACTATATATAAAAGGATAATAATAATAAATACATCAATACAGTACAAAAGTTATCATTTGCATGCCCTGCTCCAAGGATGGACGGACCCAGTGAAGCTGCACTATTTCCCTAGTAAGAAGTTATCCCCTCTCCCCCCACAGCCAGATCCCCAGGTGTGCCTCCGCTCCTCTCTCCCCTTACAGCCCCAGCCCAAAATGTTATGGTGGAGCGATGAGGGAGACCGTTCACCAGCAGATGGTAAAAATTACCACATGATGCGGGCTCTGGAGTGCTAGAGATAGATGGCATTAACATATTATACTTTTAAACATGTCGCTATCCTTCGTATAATCTGGTCCTACTAAACTAGCTGCTATAATTACTGCGCACTGGAACTAGAGGACTAACCCATGAATTATGATGCTGTCATTCATACACTCTGATAGGAAGTACTAACTCATTATCATACTATGGTTCTAAGTGGGACAACTCATTAAATAATACACTGCCATTACTCTGCACTGGCCCTAGAGGACTAACCCATTAATTATGATGCTGTCATTCATACAGTTTAGTAGGGAGTAAAAACAAATTATTACACTATAGTCCTAGAGGGACAACTCCTTAAATATTATACTGTCATTACTCTACACTGGCCCTAGAGGACTAACCCATTAATTAGGATGCTGTCATTCATACAGTCTAGTAGGGAGTAAAAACGAATTATTACACTATAGTCCTAGAGGGACAACTCCTTAAATATTATACGGTCATTACTCTACACTGGCCCTAGAGGACTAACCCATTAATTATGATGCTGTCATTCATACAGTCTAATAGGGAGTGCTAACTCATTTTCTCTGACGTCCTAGTGGATGCTGGGAACTCCGTAAGGACCATGGGGAATAGACGGGCTCCGCAGGAGACTGGGCACTCTAAAAGAAAGATTAGGTACTATCTGGTGTGCACTGGCTCCTCCCTCTATGCCCCTCCTCCAGACCTCAGTTAGAATCTGTGCCCGGCCAGAGCTGGGTGCTCCTAGTGGGCTCTCCTGAGCTTGCTAGAAAGAAAGTATTTGTTAGGTTTTTTATTTTCAGTGAGATCTGCTGGCAACAGACTCACTGCTTCGTGGGACTGAGGGGAGAGAAGCAAACCTACCTGCGTGCAGCTAGCTTGTGCTTCTTAGGCTACTGGACACCATTAGCTCCAGAGGGTTCGAACACAGGGCCTGACCTCGATCGTCCGTTCCCGGAGCCGCGCCGCCGTCCCCCTTGCAGAGCCAGAAGACAGAAGAGAAGGAGATGAAATCGGCGGCAGAAGACTCCGGTCTTCATTAAGGTAGCGCACAGCACTGCAGCTGTGCGCCATTGCTCCCACTGCACACCACACACTCCGGTCACTGTAGGGTGCAGGGCGCAGGGGGGGTGCGGTGTGTGCGGTGTGTCGGTACGGCTGTGTCGACATGTTTGATGAGGAGGGTTACGTGGAGGCGGAGCAAGGGCAGATAAGTGTGCTGTCGCCCCCGACGGGGCCGACACCGGATTGCATGGATATGTGGAAGGTCTTAACCGACAGTGTCAACTCCTTACATAAAAGGTTCGATGACGCAGCAGCCTTGGGACAGCCGGGATCTCAGCCCGCGCCTGCCCAGGCGTCTCAGAGGCCATCAGAGGCTCATAAACGCCCGCTAGCTCAGATGGTAGACACAGATGTCGACACGGAGTCTGACTCCAGTGTAGATGAGGATGAGACAAATGCACAGTCTACAAAAGCCATCCGATGCATGATTACTGCAATTAAAAATTTATTGCACATTTCTGATACCACCAAGAAGGGTATTATGTTTGGGGAGAAAAAGCAGCCAGTGACTTTTCCCCCATCTGATGAATTAAATGAATTGTGTGAGGAAGCGTGGAGTTCCCCCGATAAGAAACTAGTGATTTCTAAGAGGTTACTGATGGCGTACCCTTTCCCGCCAACGGACAGGTTACGTTGGGAAACATCCTCTAGGGTGGACAAGGCGCTCACACGCTTATCAAAAAAAGGTGGCACTGCCGTCTCAGGATACGGCCGCCTTAAAGGAGCCTGCGGATAGAAAGCAGGAAGCTATCCTGAAGTCTGTGTATACACACTCAGGTACTATACTGAGACCTGCTATTGCTTCAGCATGGATGTGTAGTGCTGCAGCCGCATGGTCTGATTCCCTGTCAGACAACATTGATTCCCTCGACAGGGATACTATTTTGCTAACCATAGAACATATAAAAGACGTCGTCTTATATATGCGGGATGCACAGAGGGACATTTGCCTGCTGGCATCTAGAATTAATGCAATGTCCATTTCTGCCAGGAGAGTATTATGGACTCGGCAGTGGACAGGTGATGCTGATTCTAAAAGACACATGGAGGTTTTGCCTTATAAGGGTGAGGAATTGTTTGGGGACGGTCTCTCGGACCTCGTATCCACGGCAACAGCCGGGAAGTCAACTTTTTTACCTCAGGTTCCCTCACAGCCTAAGAAAGCACCGTATTATCATGTACAGTCCTTTCGGCCTCAGAAAGGCAAGCGGATCAGAGGCGCATCCTTTCTGCCCAGAGGCAGGGGTAGAGGAAAGAAGCTGCACCAGGCAGCCAGTTCCCAGGAACAAAAATCTTCCCCCGCTTCCTCTAAGTCCACCGCATGACGCTCGGTGGGGGCGCGTCTCCGAAACTTCAGCAACCAGTGGGTTCGCTCACAAGTGGATCTCTGGGCTGTACAAATTGTATCTCAGGGATACAAGCTGGAGTTCGAGGCGACTCCCCCTCGCCGTTACCTCAAATCAGCCTTGCCAGCTGCTCCCAGGCAAAGGGAGGTAGTACTGGCGGCAATTCACAAGCTGTACCTCCAGCAGGTGATAATCAAGGTTCCCCTCCTTCAACAGGGACGGGGTTACTATTCCACAATGTTTGTGGTACCGAAACCAGACGGTTCGGTGAGACCCATTCTGAATTTAAAATCCTTGAACACTTATATAAGGAAGTTCAAGTTCAAAATGGAATCGCTCAGGGCGGTTATTGCAAGCCTGGAAGAGGGGGATTTTATGGCGTCGCTGGACATCAAGGATGCTTACTTGCATGTCCCCGTTTACCCACCTCACCAGGAGTACCTCAGGTTTGTGGTACAGGATTGTCATTACCAATTCCAGACGTTGCCGTTTGGTCTGTCCACGGCACCGAGAGTATTTACCAAGGTAATGGCCGAAATGATGATACTCCTTCGGAAAAAGGGAGTTATAATTATCCCGTACTTGGACGATCTCCTTATAAAGGCGAGGTCCAGAGAGCAGTTGTTAGTCAGCGTAGCACTCTCTCAGGAAGTGTTGCAACAGCACGGCTGGATTCTGAATATCCCAAAGTCGCAGCTGATTCCTGCGACGCGTCTGCTCTTCCTGGGCATGATTCTGGACACAGAACAGAAGAAGGTGTTTCTCCCGGTGGAGAAGGCCCAGGAATTGTCATCTCTGGTCAGGGACCTCCTGAAACCAAAACAGGTGTCGGTGCATCACTGCACGCGAGTCCTGGGAAAGATGGTGGCTTCTTACGAAGCAATTCCCTTCGGCAGGTTCCATGCAAGGATCTTTCAGTGGGATCTGTTAGACAAGTGGTCCGGATCGCATCTTCAGATGCATCGGTTGATCACCCTGTCCCCGAGGGCCAGGGTGTCTCTGCTGTGGTGGCTGCAGAGTGCTCATCTTCTCGAGGGCCGCAGATTCGGCATACAGGACTGGGTCCTGGTGACCACGGACGCAAGCCTCCGAGGATGGGGGGCAGTCACTCAGGGAAGGAACTTCCAAGGACAGTCAGGAGACTTCACTACACATAAATATACTGGAACTAAGGGCCATTTACAACGCCCTGAGTCAAGCAGAGCCCCTGCTTCAAAACCAACCAGTGCTGATTCAAATCAGACAACATCACGGCGGTCGCCCATGTAAACCGCCAGGGCAGCACAAGAAGCAGGATGGCGATGGCAGAAGCCACAAGGATTCTCCGATGGGCGGAAAATCACGTGCTAGCACTGTCAGCAGTGTTCATTCCGGGAGTGGACAACTGGCAAGCAGACTTCCTCAGCAGGCACGACCTCCACCCGGGAGAGTGGGGACTTCATCCAGAAGTCTTCACGCAGATTGTAAACCGTTGGGAACGGCCACAGGTGGACATGATGGCGTCCCGCTTCAACAAAAAGCTAAAAAAATATTGCGCCAGGTCAAGGGACCCTCAGGTGATAGCTGTGGACGCACTAGTGACACCGTGGGTGTACCAGTCGGTTTATGTGTTCCCTCCTCTTCCTCTCATACCCAAGGTACTGAGGATAGTAAGAAACAGAGGAGTAAGAACTATACTCATCGTTCCGGATTGGCCAAGAAGAACTTGGTACCCAGAACTACAAGAAATGATCTCAGAGGACCCATGGCCTCTGCCTCTCAGACAGGACCTGTTACAGCAGGGGCCCTGTCTGTTCCAAGACTTACCGCGGCTGCGTTTGACGGCATGGCGGTTGAACGCCGGATCCTAACGGAAAAGGGCATTCCGGATGAAGTGATTCCTACGCTGATAAAGGCTAGGAAAGACGTGACAGCACAACATTATCACCGTATATGGCGAAAATATGTTGCTTGGTGTGAGGCCAGGAAGGCCCCTACAGAGGAATTCCAGCTGGGTCGATTCCTGCACTTCCTACAGTCAGGAGTGACTATGGGCCTAAAATTAGGATCCATAAAGGTCCAGATTTCGGCCCAATCTATTTTCTTTCAAAAAGAACTGGCTTCACTGCCTGAAGTTCAGACGTTTGTTAAGGGAGTGCTGCATATTCAGCCCCCTTTTGTGCCTCCAGTTGGGATCTTAACGTTGTGTTGGATTTCCTGAAATCCCACTGGTTTGAGCCACTTAAGACCGTGGAGCTAAAATATCTCACGTGGAAAGTGGTCATGCTATTGGCCTTGGCTTCGGCTAGGCGTGTGTCAGAATTGGCGGCTTTGTCATGTAAAAGCCCTTATCTGATCTTCCATATGGACAGGGCAGAATTGAGGACTCGTCCCCAATTTCTCCCCAAGGTGGTATCAGCGTTTCATTTGAACCAACCTATTGTGGTGCCTGCGGCTACTCGGGACTTGGAGGACTCCAAGTTACTGGATGTAGTCAGGGCTTTGAAAATCTATGTAGCCAGGACGGCTGGAGTCAGGAAATCTGACTCGCTGTTTATCCTGCATGCACACAACAAGCTGGGTGCTCCTGCTTCAAAGCAAACTATTGCGCGCTGGATCTGTAACACGATTCAGCAAGCTCATTCTGCGGCAGGATTGCTGCATCCTAAATCGGTAAAAGCCCATTCCACAAGGAAGGTGGGCTCTTCTTTGGCAGCTGCCCGAGGGGTCTCGGCTTTACAGCTTTGCCGAGCTGCTACTTGGTCGGGTTCAAACACATTTGCTAAGTTCTACAAGTTTGATACCCTGGCTGAGGAGGACCTTGCCTTTGCTCATTCGGTGCTGCAGAGTCATCCGCACTCTCCCGCCCGTTTGGGAGCTTTGGTATAATCCCCATGGTCCTTACGGAGTTCCCAGCATCCACTAGGACGTCAGAGAAAATAAGAATTTACTCACCGGTAATTCTATTTCTCGTAGTCCGTAGTGGATGCTGGGCGCCCGTCCCAAGTGTGGACTCTCTGCAATACATGTATATAGTTATTGCTTAACTAAAGGGTTATTGTTATGAGCCATCTGTTACTGAGGCTCAGTTGTTGTTCATACTGTTAACTGGGTATGGTTATCACAAGTTGTACGGTGTGATTGGTGTGGCTGGTATGAGTCTTACCCTGGATTCCAAATCCTTTCCTTGTTGTGTCAGCTCTTCCGGGCACAGTTTCCTTAACTGAGGTCTGGAGGAGGGGCATAGAGGGAGGAGCCAGTGCACACCAGATAGTACCTAATCTTTCTTTTAGAGTGCCCAGTCTCCTGCGGAGCCCATTCCCCATGGTCCTTACGGAGTTCCCAGCATCCACTACGGACTTAGAGAAATAGAATTACCGGTGAGTAAATTCTTATTATTACACTATAGTCCTAGAGGGACAACTCATGAAATATTACACTGTCATTACTCTACACCGGCCCTAGAGGACTAACCCATTAATTATGATGCAGTCATTCATACAGTCGACTAGGAATTACTAACTCATTATTACACTATGGTCGGAAGAACAACTCATGAAATATTACACTGTCATTACTGTACACTGGCCCTAGAGGACTAACCCATTTAACATGTGGCTGACATTTGTACACTCCCGATTAGATGGACGGAATGATTATTACACTAAGACCCTAGAGGGACAGCCCATTGAATATTACACTGTCATTACTACACTCAACTCTGGTCTTCGGAAGGACTAAGGGGTCAGCAGTGAAAAGTGTGGAGAAGTGAGCCTGTGGAGAAGTTGCCCATGGGAACCAATCAGCTGCACCGTACAATTGTATAGTATGCAAATTCTCAATGTTACTTCAATGATGATTGGTTGCCATGTGCAACTTCTCCACTGGTTCACTTCTTTAACCTTTTCACTGCTACGGGAATAGACCACATCATCGGTACACAGCAGCATGTAGAGCGATAGCGTAATATGCCCCCGATCCACATCATCAGTACACAGCAGCATGCAGAGCGATAGTGTAATATGCCTCCAATCCACATCATCAGTACACAGCAGCATGCAGAGCGATAGTGTAATATGCCCCCAATCCACATCATCAGTACACAGCAGCATGCAGAGCCTTTGCTGAAGACACGTGTGCTAATGTAATACCAGCAGCAGTCCACCAGCTCAGGAAATGACACTTGCACATGCAGGATGGTAACATGCCAGAGAGGAGACAGATGCAAGAGAGGAGGTGACAGACAAGCCAGTCCATGGTCAGAGAGAGATCTTTCTGAAACAAACCGTCTCATAGTCCTCAATGTGCACAGATTTCTCAGCTCCTTCCAGCTCCTCTGTGACTGGTGACGACTCCTCTGCAGGGGCCTGTGGGGTTTCCTCAGATACTGGGGAGATCATCTCTCCAACTGGCTCTTCTGATACGCTCTCTGCTTTAGGAAACAACGGTCAGTCCAATTAAATTATTGTTGCATCAATGTACACTACAGTATAGTGACAAATGTGAGCATCTCCCAGGTCTAAACTATTCTGTCCAGTACATCAGTAACCTGTACATCTCATCAGTATATGAAACCGGGTTGGGTAAGGAATCCCGGCGGTCGGAATCCCGGCGGTCAAAATACAGACGCCGGAATCCCGACCGTCAAAATGCCAGCAGGTGGGCGAGCGGACCGCACTGCGGGCTCGGTGGCTCGCCTCACTCACCACAGGTACTGTTCCCACTTTGTGGGTGTCGTGGACACCCAGGAGTTGGAATAGCTGTGGCGGCAATGCCGGTATTCTGGCGGTTGGGATTCCGGCGCCGGTATTTTGACCTTCGGGATTCCGACCGTTGGGATTTCACCTACATCCCATGAAACATTATAAATCTCTCTGCATTGGTGACTATTTTATAGAGATACAATTGTGTTTTAGTTAATACTTTTAAGCTTGAACTGAATGCTGCCATATGGTGGAGCAGCCAATTCTGACTAGGTCATGTGCACTGCTGGAAAACAAAGCCTTAGTTACCTTTATTTGCACCACTCTCCTGGTCTCCTCCTACAGGATGTGGAGGGGCATCCACTGACTCCACTTCTGCTGACTTATGTGTCTGGTCTGTCTTGGTTTGGGTGGATTGCAGAGATTCAGCTTCCATATTGGGTGTTAGATCCTGCACTGGATCCAGAGTGGGGTTCTGGGAAGACCCTAGGGAGTTACAGATACAGACAGGATATATCAGTGATGGCTAACCTTGACACTCCAGCTGTTGTTGAACAACACATCCCAGCATGCCCTGCTACAGTTTTGCCATTTGGCCATGCTAAAACTGATGCAGGGCATGCTGGGAATCTGGATGTGCAGTTCAACAACAGCTGGAGTGTCAAGGTTAGCCATCACTGGGATATATCATCCTAGTTCTTGTAAATGGTAATGCAGCAGTTCTCTGGGCAAGTATAAAATCTGCTACAACAACCAAATAAAACAGCACTTTTTAAAAGCATCAACATTAACTTTATGTATGATTAATGGTAATAAGTGTCACGTTAAAGTCAAAACCATTTCATCTGGCGTCAATTAGCATGAACTAAAACAGGTTCTCAAACTCGGTCCTCAGGACCCCACACAGTGCGTGTTTTGCAGGTAACCCAGCAGGTGCACAGGTGTATTAATTACTCACTGACACATTTTAGAAGACTCACAGGTGGAGCTATTTAACTTGCGATTCTGTGAGGAGACCTGCAAAACATGCACTGTGTGGGGTCCTGAGGACCAAATTTGAGAACCTGTGAACTAAAAGATATCAAACTACTTAAATCCTTAATTAAAACACCATAAGGCTTATGTAACAGCCTGCGAGATGCAGGTTGGTTTTGCCTGGTAAGTGATTGCCACTATAAAAATATGGACATACTTACCAGAATTCCCGCAGAGCCTGTATCTCGCAGGCTATTACATAGGTTCCTAGATATCCATCGTAATAGTCTTCAGTATCTGAATAACATTAGGTTTAATATAGCTGCCAATAATAGACTCTCCACATATAGTATTACCCGTCTCTACACATACAGAGCAGGATTAACGGCGGGGCGGTTGGCCCGGAGCCCCCACACACTGTCCTCACAACTGCAAAAACACATGGGAGTAGGGGTACAGCATTTACCGGTTTCCTCTCCGTCCTGCTCGGCAGCGGAGACGTTCCATTACAGCAGCAGCCGCCGAGGAACTTCACTCACTGCAGTGTGAAGTCTTGCGGGGTTTGCAATTATCTCGCGATACTGCTGTGAGTGAAGCTCCTCGGCGGCCGCAGCAGTAAATGGAACTTCTCAGCTGCCGAGGAGGACGGAGAGAAGAAAGGTAAATTCTGTACTCCTACTCCCATGTTTCTCTTACGTCCTAGAGGATGCTGGGGACTCCGTAAGGACCATGGGGTATAGACGGGCTCCGCAGGAGATATGGGCACTCTAAAGAACTTTTAGTATGGGTGTGCACTGGCTCCTCCCTCTATGCCCCTCCTCCAGACCTCAGTTAGATTCTGTGCCCAGAGGAGAATGGGTGCACTACAGGGGAGCTCTCCTGAGTTGCTCTGATAAAAGAATTTTGTTAGGTTTTTTATTTTCAGGGAGCACTGCTGGCAACAGGCTCCCTGCATCGTGGGTATACAGAAATGGGTTCTCTGCGCACTGAGGTGTTAATCTGAGGCGGGGTGTGCTGCTGGTAATGAGGGGTGTCCCACCCCCCCTTAAATGGTAAGTATACAGATGTGGATAAATCCACAGGGAACCAGCGCTCAAACCCTATTTGTAGTGGTGAATGTACGGTTATAAAGTGAAACTAAAATCAATAATGAAAAAGCAGGTAATATACTTAAGGTTGTTTATTCTAAGATGCTGAGATACTTTCTTTCCCAACAGGTATAAATTCGGTTTAAAAGTCAATCAGTGATTGGGGCACGCTCCTGGTTTGAGCTTAAATTCTGAAGTGCAAGGTTCAATTGAAAGAACAAATGCTGTAATCTTTGTAAAGTCGAAAAAAAAAAAGAAAAAGAAAAAGAAAAATGCCACAAAAAAATATTAATGATAATATGTACTAAAGTCCAAACGGTTTACAAGTCTATACAGACAGCGGCGTCCCGCTAATCTGTGCTCTGAAGTGAAGGATTCTCTTGTGAAGTGATGAACAGTTGACAGCGGTAGTGTATGCTTTGGTTAGAGTGGAGAATAAGGACCCTGGACTGGCGCTATTCCTCCTGCAGCACGTCCCACAGTAGAGCGCCCGAATCAGGCCCGCTCTGTGGGGCCGCTGACCTGGGGTGTGCGCCTGTCACAGAGGCGAAGTGGACCCGGCCGGAGCTCTCCGAGCGGCTGGCTGCGCCTCTCCTCCTCCTACAGGGACTTACCTTCTCCCTTCCCCTCCGCCTTCCACTCTCCGCTGTCTCGGGCTTCTTCCGTCGCCTGGCAACCGGTTGCTTCCGGAACTCCGGATCACGTGACCGGATGGTTTGCGGAAAGGATTAGCAGTACTGTCCTTCTTCCTTCCTCCCAGAGGAAGACCCTAACAGGTCGAAACGCGTTGGAGCTACCCATCTATACTACATTGGACTGAGGACGAATATTCACTACAAAGAAGGACAGTACTGCTAATCCTTTCCGCAAACCATCCGGTCACGTGATCCGGAGTTCCGGAAGCAACCGGTTGCCAGGCGACGGAAGAAGCCCGAGACAGCGGAGAGTGGAAGGCGGAGGGGAAGGGAGAAGGTAAGTCCCTGTAGGAGGAGGAGAGGCGCAGCCAGCCGCTCGGAGAGCTCCGGCCGGGTCCACTTCGCCTCTGTGACAGGCGCACACCCCAGGTCAGCGGCCCCACAGAGCGGGCCTGATTCGGGCGCTCTACTGTGGGACGTGCTGCAGGAGGAATAGCGCCAGTCCAGGGTCCTTATTCTCCACTCTAACCAAAGCATACACTACCGCTGTCAACTGTTCATCACTTCACAAGAGAATCCTTCACTTCAGAGCACAGATTAGCGGGACGCCGCTGTCTGTATAGACTTGTAAACCGTTTGGACTTTAGTACATATTATCATTAATATTTTTTTGTGGCATTTTTCTTTTTCTTTTTCTTTTTTTTTTTCGACTTTACAAAGATTACAGCATTTGTTCTTTCAATTGAACCTTGCACTTCAGAATTTAAGCTCAAACCAGGAGCGTGCCCCAATCACTGATTGACTTTTAAACCGAATTTATACCTGTTGGGAAAGAAAGTATCTCAGCATCTTAGAATAAACAACCTTAAGTATATTACCTGCTTTTTCATTATTGATTTTAGTTTCACTTTATAACCGTACATTCACCACTACAAATAGGGTTTGAGCGCTGGTTCCCTGTGGATTTATCCACATCTGTATACTTCCCTGCATCGTGGGACTGAGGAGAGAGAAGCAGACCTACTTAAATGATAGGCTCTGCTTCTTAGGCTACTGGACACCATTAGCTCCAGAGGGTCGGAACGCAGGTCTCCCCCTGCCGTTCGTCTCAGAGCCGCGCCGCCGTCCTCCTCACAGAGCTGGAAGATAGAAGCCGGGTGAGTATAAGAAGAAAGAAGACTTCTAAGGCGGCAGAAGACTTCAGATTTTCCCTGAGGCAAGCGCGCCATTGCTCCCACACGGACAGGCACTGATGGGTGCAGGGCGCAGGGGGGGCGCCCTGGGCAGCAATATATACTTCTGTTTTGGCATGTTATTACACATATGGGCTGCGGAGTCAGTGGATATGTTCATCCCCCGCCGTTAATTGTGAATTTGAGCGTGACCGAAGCCCGCCACTAGAGGGGGCGGAGCTTGGTCGCACAGCACTAACCAGCGCCATTTTCTCCACAGTGTGCTGAAGAGAAGCTGGCTCCCCGGACTCTCCCCTGCAGAACAGTGATACAGGGCTGAAAAAGAGGGGGGGGGGCACATTTTGGCGCAGTGAGTGTATTACACGATTGACATATATATATATATATATATATATATATATATATATATATATATAAATATATATATATAAAAGCGCTATATCTGGGAATGGTTTCCAGTGTCAGTTGGCGCTGGGTGTGTGCTGGCATACTCTCTCTCCGTCTCTCCAAAGGGCCTTGTTGGGGAACTGTCCCCTTATAGATATATCCTTGTGTGTGTGTACGGGTGTCGGTACGCGTGTGTCGACATGTCTGAAGCGGAAGGCTCACCCAAGGAGGAGGTGGAGCAGATGATTGTGGTGTCTCCCTCGGCAACGCCGACTCATGATTGGTATGATATGTGGAATATTTTAAATGCTAATGTGACCTTATTACATAAGAGAATGGACAAAGCTGAGTCCAAGGAAACAGCAGGGAGTCAATCCGTGGACTGGGTCACAGGGCCCGTCAGGGTCTCAAAAGCGTCCCTTATCACAAATAGTAGACACTGATACCGACACGGATTCTGACTCCAGTGTGGACTATGATGAGGCAAGGTTGCACCCTAAGGTGACCAAAAGTATTAATTATATGATTATGGCAATAAAAGAGGTTTTGCATATCACAGATGACCCCTCTGTTCCTGACACGAGGATACACATGTTTAAGGGGAAGAAACCTGAAGTAACGTTTCCTCCATCTCATGAACTGAACAAATTATTTGAAAAAGCTTGGGAAACTCCAGACATAAAACTGCAGATTCCCAAGAGGATCCTTATGGCGTATCCTTTCCCAGCAAAGGACAGGGTACATTGGGAATCCTCGCCCAGGGTGGACAAGGCATTAACGCATCTGTCCAAGAAGATGGCGCTACCGTCTCCAGACACCGCGGCCCTTAAGGATCCTGCGGATCGTAGACAGGAGACTCACCTTAAAGTCTATTTATGCACATACGGGGGCTTTACTCATACCGGCAATAGCATCGGCATGGGTCTGTAACGCTGTTGCAGCATGGACAAATATCTTGTTGGCTGACATGGATACCCTGGACAAGGATACCATTGTCCTGACTTTAGGTCACATTAAGGACGCAGTCTTGTATATGAGAGACGCTCAAAGAGACGTGGGGCTGCTTGGTTCCAGAGCCAATGTCATGGCAGTATCGGCAAGTCGAGCTCTGTGGACCCGCCAATGGTCGGGTGATGCAGACTCAAAAAAGCATATGGAGGTTTTACCTTACAAGGGTGAAGTTTTGTTTGGGGATGGTCTCGCGGACCTGGTTTCCACAGCTACCGTGGGTAAATCTAAATTTTTGCCTTTTGTTCCCCTACAGCAAAAGAAAACACCACAATATCAGATGCAGTCCTTTCGGTCGCATAAGTCCAGAAGAGGTCGGGGCTCCTCTTTCCTCGCCAGAGGTAAGGGTAGAGGTAAGAGAACACCTGCTTCGGCTAGTTCCCAGGAGCAGAAGTCCTCCCCGGCTTCTGCTAAATTCACCGCATGACACTGGGGCTCCACGGAGGGAGTCCGCACCGGTGGGGGCACGTCTTCGACTCTTCAGCCAGGTCTGGGTCCTATCAGGTGTGGATCCTTGAGCGTTGGAAATTGTATCCCAAGGTTACAAACTGGAGTTCGAAGAGGTGCCTTCTCGCCGATTTCTCAAGTCGGCCATGCCAACCTCTTCCCCGGAGAGGGGAGTGGTATTAGATGCAATTCAAAAGCCGTGTCAACAGCAAGTGATTGTCAAGGTTCCCCTGGGCCAACAGGGAAAAGGGTACTATTCAACACTGTTTGTGGTCCCGAAGCCGGATGGTTCGGTCAGACCAATTTTGAATCTAAAATCCCTAAACCTATACTTGAAAAAGTTCAAATTCAAGATGGAATCACTCCGGACTGTGATATCCAGTCTGGAAGCAGGGGATTTTATGGTGTCGCTGGACGTGAAGGATGCCTACCTTCATGTCCCCATATTTCCTCTTCATCAAGAATACCTGCGTTTCGCGGTACAGGACTGTCATTACCAGTTTCAGACGTTGCCGTTTGGGCTTTCCACTGCCCCGAGGATTTTCACCAAGGTAATGGCGGAAATGATGGTGCTCCTGCGCAAGCAGGGTGTCACAATTATCCCGTACTTGGACGATCTCCTGATAAAGGCGAGATCAAGGGATCAATTGCTGAAAAGCGTGTCACTCTCCCTGAGAGTGTTACATCAACACGGTTGGATTCTCAATCTGCCAAAGTCTCAGTTGCTTCCAACAACTCGACTATCATTCCTAGGCATGATTCTGGACACGGAACAGAAGAGGGTTTTTCTACCAATAGAAAAAGCCCAGGACATCCAGAACATGGTCAGGGACCTGCTAAAACCAAAAAGAGAGTGTCTGTTCATCAATGCACTAGAGTTCTGGGAAAAATGGTGGCAGCCTACGAGGCCATCCCCTTCGGCAGGTTCCATGCGAGGACGTTTCAGTGGGACCTTCTCGACAAATGGTCGGGGTCCCATCTACACCTTCATCAAAAGATAAGCCTGTCCCCCAGGGCCAGGGTGTCTCTCCTGTGGTGGCTGCAGAGTGCTCACCTTCTAGAGGGTCGCAGGTTCGGCATTTAAGACTGGGTTCTGGTGACCACGGACGCGAGCCTCCGAAGATGGGGAGCAGTCACAAAAGGAAGACATTTTCAGGGGATATGGTCAAGCCAGGAGGCTTGTCTACACATCAACGTACTGGAATTGAGGGCCATATACAACGGCCTACGACAAGCGGAGTATCTTCTTCGCGACCTACCGGTTCTGATTCACTCAGACAACGTCACAGCAGTGGCTCATGTAAACCGCCAAGGCGGGTCAAGCAGCAGAGTGGCAATGGCGGAAGCCACCAGAATTCTGCGCTGGGCAGAAAATCACGTAAGTGTTCTGTCAGCAGTCTTCATACCGGGAGTGGACAACTGGGAAGCAGACTTCCTCAGCAGACACGATCTCCATCCAGGAGAGTGGGGACTTCATCAAGAGGTCTTTGCAGAGATAGCAAGTCTTTGGGGACTTCCTAAAATAGATATGATGGCGTCACGCCTCAACAAAAAGCTTCGGAGGTATTGTGCCAGGTCAAGGGACCCTCAGGCAGTAGCGGAAGACGCCCTAGTGACACCATGGGTGTTTCAGTCGGTCTATGTGTTCCCTCCTCTACCTCTCATCTCAAAAGTGTTGAGAATCATAAGACGAAACAGAGTACAAACAATACTCGTGGTTCCAGATTGGCCTCGAAGGGCCTGGTATTCGGATCTTCAGGAAATGCTCACAGAAGATCCGTGGCCTCTTCCTCTCAGGGAAGACCTGTTACAGCAGGGGCCTTGTCTGTTCCAAGACTTACTGCGGTTGCGTTTGACGGCATGGCGGTTGAACAACGAATCCTAGCAGAGAGAGGTATTCCGGAGGAAGTTATCCCTACTCTGATAAAGGCTAGGAAGGAAGTAACAGCGAAGCATTATCACCGTATCTGGAGGAAGTATGTATCTTGGTGTGAAACCAAGAATGCTCCTACGGAAGATTTCCATCTGGGCCGTTTTCTCCACTTCCTACAGACGGGAGTGGATATGGGCCTAAAATTAGGCTCCATTAAGGTACAGATTCCGGCCCTATCTATATTTTTTCAAAAGGAATTGGCTTCTCTCCCAGAAGTCCAAACTTTCGTAAAGGGAGTGCTGCACATCCAACGTGGTGTTACAGTTCCTTAAATCACACTGGTTTGAACCTCTTCAAACGGTGGAATTAAAATTTCTCACCTGGAATGTGGTTATGTTATTAGCCTTGGCATCTGCACGGCGGGTGTCAGAGTTGGCGGCCTTGTCTCACAAGAGCCCCTACTTGATATTTCATGTGGATAGAGCAGAGTTGAGGACTCGTCCTCAATTTCTGCCTAAGGTGGTCTCTTCTTTTCATATGAACCAACCTATTGTGGTGCCTGTCGCTACGGGTGACTTGGAGGACTCCAAGTCCCTGGATGTGGTCAGGGCCTTAAAAATTTACGTAGCCAAGACGGCTAGGGTTAGGAAAACAGAGGCTCTGTTTGTCCTGTATGCAGCCAACAAGATTGGCGCGCCTGCTTCTAAACAGACTATTGCTCGCTGGATCTGTAACACGATTCAGCAGGATCATTCTACGGCTGTATTGCCGGTACCGAATTTGGTAAAGGCCCATTACACTAGGAAGGTGGGCTCTTCTTGGGCGGCTGCCCGAGGCGTCTCGGCATTACAGTTGTGCCGAGCAGCTACTTGGTCGGGTTCAAACACTTTTGCAAAATTCTACAAGTTTGATACCCTGGCTGATGAGGACCTCGCGTTTGCTCAATCGGTGCTGCAGAATCATCCGCACTCTCCCGCCCGGTTTGGAGCTTTGGTATAAACCCCATGGTCCTTACGGAGTCCCCAGCATCCTCTAGGACGTAAGAGAAAATAAGATTTTAAACCTACCGGTAAATCTTTTTCTCCTAGTCCGTAGAGGATGCTGGGCACCCGTCCCAGTGCGGACTAAATCTGCAAGACTTGTATATAGTTGTTGCTTACATAAGGGTTATATTACAGTTGGAATCGGTCTTTGACTGATACTGTTTTTTCGTTCATACTGTTAACTGGTTGCGTATATTCTAAGTTATATGGTATGATTGGTGTGGGCTGGTATGAATCTTGCCCTTAGATTTACAAAATCCTTTCCTCATATTGTCCATCTCCTCTGGGCACAAAAAAATATTTTATCAGAGAAACTCAGTAGAGCTCCCCTGTAGTGCACCCATTCTCCTCTGGGCACAGAATCTAACTGAGGTCTGGAGTAGGGGCATAGAGGGAGGAGCCAGTGCTCAACCATACTAAAAGTTCTTTAGAGTGCCCATATCTCCTGCGGAGCACGTCTATACCCCATGGTCCTTACGGAGTCCCCAGCATCCTCTAAGGACTAGGACAAAAAGATTTACCGGTAGGTTTAAAATCTTATTTTTTTTGCAGTTGTGAGGACAGTGTGTGGGGACCCCACAAATTTGTTGCCCAGGGGCCCCCTCATACCTTAATCTGGCCCTGTACACATACATTATCACCATGATGTACATAACCACTACCATGGGATATATTCCCAAGGACAAAAACACCCTCTTGAGGGCTAACAGTCATCACCCCAAGGCCTTAAAAGCAGGTCTCCCTAAATCGCAGATGATTAGGTTAGCAAGGATCAACAGCAACCATCCCAATCTGGACAAAGAACTGGATGCAGTGATCCAAAAGTTTGTTGCAAGAGACTATGATCCCACAACAGTTAAAAAACAGAAGGCTTCAGTCTTGGGGATCCCTCGGGATTCTCTGTTACAACCTAAATTGAAGAAACTTGATGAAGTGATCCTTGGACTACAACATATAATACATCCAGCCCGGTTCTTACACGAGCCTCTAAGGCGTTGTGGCCGATCATTTCGACAGATGAAAACCTTACATATTTTAAGAATAAGCGACTGATGACCTGCTATCGACGGGGACGAAATATCAGAGATATGAGTGTACGAACAGACATCACAGGCTGCTCCAACCGGAGAGACAAACAGACATCTTTTCATGGCAAAAAGGCAGGGTGCTACAAGTGCCTCGGTTGCACCATTTGTAAGCACATATTAACTGGTTCTGTATTCAAGCATCCGCATCAGGATAGATATATAACCATCAAACACATACTATCCTGCACTTCCAGCTACGTTATTTATTTAATTCAATGTCCTTGCAAACTATGGGGGTAATTCCAAGTTGATCGCAGCAGGAATTCTGTTAGCAACTGGGCAAAACCATGTGCACTGCAGGGGAGGCAGATATAACATGTGCAGAAAGTTCGATTTGGGTGGGGTGTGTTCAATCTGCAATCTAAATTTGCAGTGTAAAAATAAAGCAGCCAGTATTACCCTGCACAGAAACAAAATAACCCACCCAAATCTAACTCTCTCTGCACATGTTATATCTGCCTCCCCTGCAGTGCACATGGTTTTGCCCAACTGCTAAAAAATTTCCTGCTGCGATCAACTTGGAATTACCCCCTATATTATGTAGGTAAAACTACAAGAACTGTAAGGGAAAGGATGGCCCTTCATAGATCTGCCATCAAGGCAGCCCTGTCGGGATCAACATCTGAATAACCGGTGGCTCACCACTTTAAGGAGTTTGGTCATACAATTCAAGACTTAAAACATATGGTAATTGACCATATTCCAGCAACATTGAGAGGGGGCGATAGGTCAGGAAAATTGCTCCGTCTGGAGGAAAAGTGGATATACTCCCTTAACACTATCCATCCTCAAGGCATAAATGAGAAGCTTAAGTGGAGTATTTTTGGTTAAGAGCCTTTACATCATTCCAAACCATTGATAACACTATCCTTAGTCTCATTTAGTAGCACTATATTATTTTTAAACAAGGGGAATATACAAGTTTAAAGCTATATATTTTTTAGTTTTGTTTTTCAAAATAGTGCCATTAGCTCCAGTTTTGTATTGATCTTGTAGGTCTTCCTCCTAGTCTTGCCATAGCCATTAACATACTCTGTCTATTGAGTGCAGACCCGTGGGTTCAGTTAGCTTTATTAGTAAGCTTTTCGTTTTAGTATAACTTTCAACAGGATTACCATTGGACTTTTGCCTCACCCAGTGGACTTTTCGGGTATTATCTTAACTGGTATGTTTTTTATTAGAGTGCACTATTAGGTGTTTTTTCTAGCACTCTCTTTGTGGATGCTCTACATCTTTATTATGCTTTATTCTTCTTTCTTTTTATTCCAAATCTTATTCCTAAAGCGTGGTGTCACTTGCCCACCTCCAGATGCAGTGTAGAATATGCCGATCGGGCGCCGAGAGAGCGTCCGCCGCTACCATGGCAACGAGTCTCCCCGGCAGCTCGGACGTCATCACTCTGCACACCTGAGCGGGCGCGCTTCTGGACACGCGGGATGGCGGGCTGTTCTTTTCTCTATTTAGGTACGTTTATTCTGTGTGTGTTGTTGATATCACTTGTACCTCACCTTGACAAAGGGGCATGTTTACCCCCGAAACGTCGGCTGCATGAGAAATTAAAGAACAACGTTTTTTTTACCTTCAAGTCGTTTCCGAGTGCCGCCTTTTCTCATACGTCCTAGAGGATGCTGGGGTCCACTTCATGACCATGGGATATAGACGGTTCCGCAGGAGCTATGGGCACTTTAAGACTTTTCAAAGGGTGTGAACTGGCTCCTCCCTCTATGCCCCTCCTCCAGACCTCAGTTTTAGAAATCTGCCCAGGCAGACTGAATGCACTCCAGGGGAGCTCTACTGAGTTTCTCTGAAAAGACTTATGTTAGGTTTTTTATTTTCAGGGAGAACTGCTGGCAACAATCTCCCTGCTTCGTGGGACTGAGGGGGCAGAAGTAGGAACCAACTTCCTAAAGAGTTTCATGGCTCTGCTTCTGGCTGACAGGACACCATTAGCTCCTGAAGGGTACTGAACGCTAGCCGTGTCTAGATGCTCACTCCCACAGCACGCCGTCACCCCCCTCACAGAGCCAGAAGACAGGTGAGTGTAAGAAGATAGATCTTCAATCAACATAGTGACGGCTAAAGGCACCGCGCGGCTGGCGGGAGCGCAGTGCGCCATTGCTGCCCACACACAGGCACTGCAGGGTGCGGGGCGCCCTGGGCAGCAAAACACCCTAAAAACTGGCTAAAACAGGGCATAAGATGCCCAGGCACAGCCCTACCCCCGCCAGTATAAAGATTGTATAAAAATCTCTGAGGTGAAAACACGCCATTGCGGGGGCGGAGCTTCCTCCTCAGTCAGCCAGCACACTGCTCAGCGCCATTTTCTCTCTCTCTCCTCAGGCTGCAGAGACAACGCTGGTCCTCCTCCACTTCTGACTACAAGTATCAGGGTGCAAAACAGGGGGGGGGGGGGGGGGGACAGCGATTTTGGTGCTTTACAGGTATATTTACATTGTAAAACAGCGCTGCATGTCAGTGGGCATTTTGTGTTCACAGGCATTATATATACTGGCGCTGGGGTTGTGAACTGGCTGCTCCTAAACGGTGTCCCTCTGACAGATTTTACTGTGGGTCTGTCCCCTATAAGTCCCAGTGTGTTTGTGTGTGTGTGTTGTGCACGTGTGTAAGACATGTCTGAGGCAGGGAGTTCTTCCCCGGAGGAAGCCATTTTAGAGACACAGACTTGTAATGTGGTGGCGCTGCCGGCACACCAAGAGCCTGCATGGGTGAAAGAAATACGTGATAGGATGCATCATATCAATAGGAGGTTCGATAAGTCTGAATCTCATGCAGAATGCTGGAGAAAGTCTGTGGAAGATGTGATTTTTCAGGGTTCTGTTCTTCCACCCGCAGGCGACCCCTCTGGATCACATAAGAGACCGTTTGAGAATATTGTAAATACGGATACCGACACGGACACTGATTCCTGTGTCGACGATAGTGACTCCAGGGAAATAGATCATAAATTGGTGAAAAATATACAATATATGATTGTGGCTATAAGAGAAGTTCTGGAGGTTATTGAAACCACTCCTGTACCTGAGGAGAATGCCTATTTCTACAAAGAAAAGAAATCTAAGGTTACTTTCCCTCCTTCCCACAAGCTAAATACTCTCTTTGAAGGGGTGTGGGTGAATCCCAAAAAGAAATTTCGTATTCCCAAGAGGATTCAGATGGCTTATCTTTTCCCTGCAGAGGACAGGAAAAGGTGGGAGTCACCCCCAGTGTTAGACAGTGCACTGTCCAGGTTGACAAAGAAAGGGATACTCCCTGCACCTGGGACGGCTTCACTAAAGGAGCCGGCAGACCGCAAAATGGAGTCTACATTAAAATCCATTTATGTTGCCAATGGTACGCTGCTCAGGCCCACAACTGTGGTTGAGGCGCGCGATTGAAAAATGGTCAGAAAGCTTGTCATCAGAAATTGACACGATTGATAAAGATGAGATACTCCTTAAGTTAGGGAATATCAAAGACGCTGCCGCATACATGCTAGAAGCCATGAAAGATATTGGTTCAACAGCTGCTACCATGGCGGTATTGGCTAGGCGGGCATTGTGGAATCGCCAGTGGAACGCAGATGCAGATTCCACAAAGAATATGGAAGCTCTCCCGTATAAAGGTGAGGCCTTATTTGGGGATGGACTGGATGCGTTAGTCTTGGCGGCTACCGCAGGTAAGTCGACCTTTTTGCCTTCTGCTCCGGCACCGGCAAAAAAGACATATCACTCTCACATGCAGTCCTTTCGGCCCAATAAATACAAAAAGGCCAGAGGTTCCCCCTTCTTTGCAGGTAGAGGAAGGGGAAAGAAGTCCACAGCGGCTTCAGGATCCCAGGAGCAGAAGTCAACCCCTACTTCTGCCAAATCTACAGCATGACGCTGGGGCTCCCTTGCGGGAGGCCGCTCGGGTGGGGGCACGTCTGAAACTGTTCAGTCAAGGTTGGATTCAATCTGGCCTGGACCCCTGGGTTTTACAAATAGTGTCCCAGGGGTACAAGCTGGAGGTTCAAGACGTTCCCCCATGCCGATTTTTCAAATCGACCTTGCCAGTTTCTCTTCCAGAAATAGAGGCAGTAACAGCGGCAATTCAGAAATTATGTCACGATCAGGTCATAGTCCTGGTGCCTCTCACACAACAAGGGGAGGGGTTTTATTCAAGCATCTTTGTAGTTCTGAAGCCGGACGGCTCGGTCAGACCGATCCTAAACCTAAAAAATCTGAATCTCTACTTGAAACGGTTCAAGTTCAAAATGGAATCACTGAGGGCAGTGATTTCCAGTCTGGAGGAGGGGGACTACATGGTGTCCGTAGACAAAGCATGCTTACCTGCATGTTCCCATTTATCCGCCCCACCAGGCTTATCCGAGATTCGCGGTTCAGGATTACCGGAAGATAACCCTATCGTCAAAAGCCAGGATTTCGCTCCTGTGGTGGCTACACACTTCTCACCTACTAGAGGAACGCAGGTTCGGGATTCAGGACTGGCTCCTGGCAACCACGGATGCGAGTCTCCGAGGCTAGGGAGCTGTCACTCAGAGGGAAAGCTTCCAAGGAAAATGGTCAAGTCAGGAAACCTGCCTTCGCATAAACGTACTGGAATTGATAGCCATTTACAACAGCCTTCAACAAGCGGTACATCTTCTGTAAGATCATCCCGTGCAGATCCAATCAGACAGTGTAACAGCAGTCGCGTACATAAACAGGCAGGGCGGAACGAAAAGCACAGCGGCGATGGCAGAGGTGACAAAGACCCTCCTCTGGGCAGAAAGACATGTAAAGGCTGTCGGCGATTTTCATTCCGGGAGTAGACAACTGGGAAGCAGACTTCCTCAGCAGACACGATCTCCATCCAAGAGAGTGGGCCTCCACCAAGAAGTCTTTGCAGAGGTGACAAGTCTTTGGGAAGTTCCATAAGTAGACATGATGGCATCTCGCCTCAACAAGAAGCTTCAGAGATATTGTTCCAGGTGAAGAGACCCGCAAGCAATAGCAGTGGATGCGCTGGTGGCTCAGTGGGTGTTCAGGTCGGTGTATGTCTTCCCTCCACTTCCACTAATCCCAAAAGTTCTCAAGATAATAAGAACAAGAGTTCGTGCAATCTTCATTGCCCCAGACTGGCCAAGGAGGGCTTGGTACCCGGATCTTCAGGAGTTGCTCAGAGAAGACCCTCGGCCTCTTCCTCCTCGAGAGGATCTGCTACAGCAGGGGCCGTGTGTGTATCAAGACTTACCGCAGCTACGTTTGACGGCATGGTTGTTGAGCGCCGGATCCTAGCCCGAAAGGGTATTCCCAAGGAAGTCATCCCCACTCTTTTTCAGGCCAGGAAGGGAGTAACGTCTAAACATTACCACCGTATTTGAAGAAAATGTGTCTTGGTGTGAATCCAAGAAAACTCTCGCGGAAGAGTTTCAGTTGGGACGTTTTCTCCATTTTCTGCAGGCTGGTGTGGATGCGGGCCTTCGATTGGGGTCGATCAAGGTCCAGATTTCGGCCTTGTCAGTTTTTTTCCAAAGACAATTGGCCTCTCTTCCAGAAGTTCAGACCTTCGTGAAAGGGGTTCTGCACATCCAGCCTCCATTTGTGCCTCCAGTGGCACCATGGGACCTTAATGTGGTGTTGCAATTCCTTCAATCGGATTGGTTTGAACCTCTACAAGCGATAGAGTTGAAGAAGTTTCTCACTTGGAAAGTGGTGATGATTTTTGCTTTGGCATCCGCAAGGCGGTGTCTGAATTGGGGGCCTTGTCTCACAAGAGCCCTTACCTGCTCTTCCATGAAGATAGGGCAGAGTTGAGAACTCGCCAACATTTTCTTCCTAAGGTGGTTTCATCTTTCCATATAAACCAACCTATTGTGGTGCCAGTGGCTACTGACACGGTCACTGAATCAAAGTCTCTATATGTGGTTAGGGCTTTGAAGATTTATGTAGCGAGAACAGCTAGGATACGGAAAACAGAGGCTCTGTTTGTCCTGTATGCTCCCAACAAAATTGGGTGTCCTACTTCCAAGCAGACTATTGCGCGCTGGATCAGAGGAACGATTCAGCATGCTCATTCTACGGCTGGATTGCGGTTACCTACGTTGTGAAGGCCCATTCTACTAGGAAGGTGGGCTCATCCTGGGCGGCTGCCCGGAGGGGGTCTCGGCATTACAACTTTGCCGAGCGGCTACTTGGTCAGGGTCAAACACATTTGCAAAGTTCTACAAGTTTGACACCTTGGCCGAGCAGTACCTCAAGTTCGGTCAATCGGTGCTGCAGGGTCATCTGCACTCTCCCGCCCGTACTGGAGCTTTGATATAAACCCCATGGTCATGAAGTGGACCCCAGCATCCTCTAGGACGTATGAGAAAACAGGATTTTAATACCTACTTTTCTCCTAATCCGTAGAGGATGCTGAGCGCCCGTCCCAGTGCGTACTTTACCTGCAGTTGAGTGTGGCCTTACACATCATTTATTCCTGAGCTAGATCTGATACAGAACAGTATATTAAAGGTCTGCAGCTGTTTTAGGGGCCTATTTATTAACAATATTTTTACTAAAGTAATGTGAAAAAGGGTGTTTTCACGCCCTTTTCACATTATTTCAGTATCACTCCAATTTAGTAAGGGCGTTTGGAGCAGTTTTCCTGAAAAACTGTTCCAAACCCTTTAATTCACTTTTTTTTTTTTTTCAGTATCTCACGTCGCATTTCCCATACTTATAATGGGAAATGCGATATGGGCGAATTTACTAAAAAAAAAAAAAAAAAAAAGTAAAAAACCCCCACTGCAGTGTGCCCTGTGATAATTTTGGCGAGATCACAGGGCACCACTGCGATGTACAGCCTTTTGCCCAGCTTTCTATGTCCCTGGCAGCAGTGGCAACGGCGCATGCTCAGCGGGACATCTGGGTATTTTTTACGAAAAATACCCCGATGATGCTGCAGAGATGCATCCCAGGGACAGAACTTTCCCGCAAGCTCTGTCCCTGCATGCAATAATTGATACATCCATGCGATGTACTCAATTATCACAGTGCAAGTTTGGTCTAGTTTAGCATCTGTCATCAGCATCATCAGATGCGGATGGTGATCAATAGACCCCTTAGTCAGGGGCATAGCCAGAACTTTGTGGGCACCATAGCAACATTTTGAAGGGGCCCCCATCCCAATGCTTCTAGAGAGACACTTCTCTGCAGCAGTTGTTAATTTGATGCCCTATAATAGTGCCCTAGTTCATTTTCTGAACCATAGTAGAGCCTTATTGAATGTTATGCCCCATAGTAGTGCCCTAGTTTCTTTTATGAATCGTAGTAGTGCTTAAGTTCACCCTATGTCACATTTCAGAGCTACCAGTACACATTATGCCGCACAGTCCCCCCAATTCACATTATGATATATAGTGCTCCCCGTTCATATTGTGCCTCATTACAGTGCCCCGGTTCATAATATATAACATTAAAATGCCCTCCAGTTCATTTTATACAACACTACAATGAGCAGGTCCAGGAGCATACCTAGATATATTGCAGGCCCCAACAAAAAAGTTTGAAAGGACCCCTATGTACCACCCAATGGCAAAAAATGTATAGAACACATGTAACTTTGGTAGGGAAGGTGGGCCCCTCTCAGCTCTGGGCCCCATAGCAGCTGCACTGCCTGCACCTATGGTAGCTACGCCCTTGCCCTTAGTAACTGGATATGAATGATTTGGTCTTCAGGAAATGCCCTCTGATGCCGGGGATCCAGGCTTCCAGGAATCAGTCTGTGAAATGTGAAAGTAACCTTATGATTTGGAACTGCCAATAAAGATTTCTTGTATATGGACAAAGCTGTGTGGCTGCTATCTTTGATTATTCGGTCTCCTGACCGCTGGAAATGCATACCCAACCCTTTGGTTGCACAGCTGTACAGTGAATCAAAGTAGGTAATGCCTTGCAAAAAAGTGTAGTAACGGCTGCTTTAGAAGCTTTGAGATTGTGATTAGCACATATCAATAGGACATAGGGGGTAATTCTGAGTTGATCGCAGCAGCAAGTTTGTTAGCAATTGGGCAAAACCATGTGCACTGCAGGGGGGGTAGATGTAACATGTGCAGAGAGAGTTAGATTTGGGTGTGGTGTGTTCACACTGAAATCTAAACTGCAGTGTAAAAATAAAGCAGCCAGTATTTACCCTGCACAGAAACAAAATAACCCACCCAAATCTAACTCTCTCTGCAAATGTTATATCTGACCCCCCCTGCAGTGCACATGGTTTTGCCCAATTGCTAACAAACATGCTGCTGCGATCAACTCAGAATTACCCCCATAGAGGGGTAACTGTATCATTACTCCCCCTGCTGCTTATTCCTGAATAGTGGCACAAGGAGGATGTCTCTATGGGCGTAATTCTGAGTTGATCGCAGCAGCAGCAAGTTTGTTAGCAATTGGGCAAAACCATGTGCACTGCAGGGGGGGCAGATATAACATTTGCAGAGAGAGTTAGATTTGGGTGGGTTATTTTGTTTCTGTGCAGGGTAAATACTGACTGCTTTATTTTTACACTGCAATTTAGATTTCAGTTTGAATACACCCCACCCAAATCTAACTCTCTCTGCACATGTTATATCTGCCCCCCCTGCAGTGCACATGGTTTTGCCCAACTGCTAACAAAATTGCTGCTGCGATCAACTCAGAATTAGGCCCTATATTCAGTGTGGCAAAAAGCAATGTATGAAACATCTAGGGGTAACGCGGTCTATGTACTAAGCCTTGGAGAGAGATAAAGCATCAGCCAATCAGCTCCTTCATCCATGAAATAGGCTGTGTTTGAATTAACAGGAGCTGGTTGGCTGGTATTTTATCTCTGTCTACTTTATCTCTCTCTAAGTCTTAGTACATAAACCCCATATTTACTGAAGGTCAATTTCAAATCAATCAAAATCAATGTGCTTCACGGGTTAAAATATATATTTACTAACATGTAATAATCATTATCTAAAATCGGCTGTTAGTAAATGGTTGGTTCTATATCGGAGGGGCTGAAGGGACCTTGTGACGTATTGAGGGGAGGAGCTACGTCACCAGGGGGAGGTGCTACGGGCGAACAGGGTACCCAAAAAGTACCCTCGCGGGCTCGCTTCGCTCGCCACGCTTCGGGCACGGTGGCTCGCTCCGCTCCGCTTACCACCTAATTACTAAAGGTAATAGTTGGTGGCGTGGATAGTAGAGGAACTATCCCGCTGGCCTAGCTCCTCCCCCTTGCGTCGTAACTCCTCCCCCTTACGGAAAAGGTCCCTTAGCCCACTTGATTCTAGCATCTACCGTTAGTAAATGTGTGTTTTAGCCCCTGGAACACATCATTTTAAATAGGATATAAAATCGACCTTTAGTAAATATACCCTATAACATCCCAAATGACACTGAATTCATCCATACACAATGATTTTTATAAATGTACACGCAGACTAAGGCTCCAATATTTGGTTTAATTCTACATAATTTTTATAAAACGTAAATTTACCAATGCTATATCAAGGAAATAAAACATTGCCATGGAAACATACCATATTTTCATCTGAAAAAGGATTGGGCTGCTTGGATGGACATATTTGTTTTTCTAGAGGTTAAATATTACAGATATAACTTCCACTATATGTAAAATCATCTGCTAGGTACCTCTGCATTACAAGGCTATTTAGTAGTTACAGCATCTGCAGCATCTCCACCTAATGCCTGGTCTGCGACTGGCCCACACGTGGCAGACAGCTGCGTGTTCACACTACTCTGTCCATCACCTATGATGTCAGGTTTGTGAGAAGCCTGGTCCGTAGATGAAGACAATACCGTAAATGGTTTGCGCTAAAAACACTCCCACTACAGAGAGTGTATGGCAAATGATTGCATATATGCTAGACATGCCCTGTACGTATAATTCGCAAAATGGATCCCTATAATAACTCCTTATCACAAAGCCTATAGTGTCTTCTATACTGCGGTGTAAAAATTGGATTTTGGTTCTTTGAATCTATAGGGGGCACTGGAGTACTCTTGGGATATGGACGGGGCATTAGCAGGGATAGACACATTTACATATTTAAATTAGTAACCCTCTTTCCCCCTCCATACTCCCAAGATACCTCAGTGTTTTTTACTGAGCTGAACAGGAGCGAAAGAAAGGATGAACAATGGAGAATTACATATAACAACGAATAACTAGAAAGTTGAAACGACAACAGATAACAATCACCTTAACATTCAAACAAGCAGGTGATAACGTTTTCCATAAGAAAAACTGAACTTACCACAAAACAGGTGAAACTGTTCTGGGCTGGCGTCCAGTGCCCCCTATGGATTCAAAGAAAAGGATTCATCTGGTAAGTACCAAAGTCCAATTTTCTTTTTCATTCACTAGGGGTCACTGGAGTACTCTTGGGACATACCAAAATTTCCCCCTTGGGCGGGGAAGCTGTGTGGCACCTGTAACACTAGACGGCCAAAGCTAGATGCTGATGCTGCAAAAGTATCAAATTTGTAAAAGCGCACAAACGTGTGCACTGACGACCATGTAGCTGCATGGCAAAGTTGCTTCGTGGAAGCATCACGACCTGCTGCCCATGACATTTCCACGGAGCGCGTGGGATGTGCTGAAATCGATGCAGGCGGTTGTAGACTAACATGAAAGTAAGCTTGACGAATAGTCCGCTTAATCCACCAAGCCAAGGTCGGTTTAAAAGCTGGCCAACCTATCTTGATTGCATCATAGAGAACAAAACAATGTATCTGTTTTACGTAATGTTGATGTTCGAGCTACATAAATCCAAAGCGCACGAACCACATCAAAAGACGCTGGAGTTTCTGAACCTTCTGAAAAAACAGGAACTACGATTGGTTGATTTATGTGAAAAGAGGATGCTACCTTTGGTAGAAAGGCGGGATTCGTCCAAAGTTCCACTCTGTCATCATGAAACACCAGATACGGTGCTTTGCATGACAACACACAAATTCAGAAACACACCTTGCCAAAGCTAAGTCTAGGAGAAAAACTGTTTTCCCAAGTAAGAAACCTAAAATCCACTTGCTGTAAGGGTAGCATCTAAGTTTACCTTCGTGGAGAGGACCTTTCCCATAATCCCCTGGGTCCATGTCACAATCTATTTGAAATAGTAAAGTGTGGCGAGCGAAGCGGAGCGAGACACTGATCCCGAAGCGTGGCGAGCAAAGCGAGCCCGCGAGGGTCCAATGCTACATAGAAAGAAAAAAAAAATTACCCCAAACTAACGGAGAACGAAGAAAACATTTAGGTGCTGTAAGGGCGGAAGATCTCTCCTGCCCTCTCGTTTTGTCACTTCCAGGTCCTGAGCACGAAGGTAACAGACACAACCTTGTTGTAAAGGGTTCAAAAATTGAAGACTGCAAAAAATTTAAAACTAGATTCAAGTCCCATGGAGCTGTAGGTGGTATAAACGGAGGTTGAGCTCTAAGGAAACCTTGCAGGAAAGTTTAAACCATTGGTAAAAGGACCAAACGCAGCTGAAAGAAAATTGCACCTTTAGTGTCGCTAAACGTAGTCCTCCATCTAACCCCGTCTGTAAAAATGGTAAAAGATGGGATAACTTGAAAGATGATGTCAGAAACTTCAGAGATTCACACCAACCAATATAAGCTCGCCAAATCCTGTGATAATGAGCTGCTGTAACTGGCTTCCTAGCACGTAACATGGTTGGTATAACCGTCTCTGGAATGCTCTCGTCTTGAAAGCGGTTTCAACAGCCACCCCGTCAAACGCAGCCACGCTAAAACGGGGTAAAGATACGGACCATGTAACAGAAGGTCTGAACGTAGCGGAAGCGGCCACGGACTGTCTGCGAGTAGACCGCAGAGATCAGAGAACCAAGCTCTATGAGGCGCCACTAGTATGACACTCGTGGACTTTCTTTTGATCCGCTTTAGAAACAGAGGAAGCAGCGGAAATGGTGGAAATAGATACACGAGGCTGTACGGCCACGCTATCATGAGAGCATCCACAACCACTGCCCTTGGATCTCTTGTTCTGGACACATACTTGGGTGTCTGATGATTCTGGCGAGATGCCATTAGATCCACCTTTGGGTAACTCCACCGCTGGACTAACATCTGGGACAATTCTGGATGTAAAGCCCATTCTCCTGACTGAAAATCCTGACAACTGAGATAATCTGCTTCCCAGTTGTCCACTCCTGGAATAAACACTGTTGATAATATCACTTGGCGATGATCGGCCCAATTCAGGATTCAAGCAACTTCTCGAGTTCCAGGACATTTATGGACAGTAATCTTTCTCGGTCAGATTTCTTATTTGGAGCCACCAAAGCAGCGAAACTCTGGCCCTTGGAGACAAACGCACCATTTGATGAATCTGTAGAGGAGACCCTGACCACTGTGCAAGAAGATCTAGCTGAAAAGGACGTAAGTGAAAGCTTCCGAACTGCAGTGTTTCGAAAGACACCACCATCTTTCCTAACTGTCGAATGCACAAGTGCACAGAGACTGTTCATGGTTTGAGCACTAACTGCACCAGATGACGAATACTTTCTGCTGTCACCTCTGGAAGGTAAATTCGTTGATCTACCGTATCCAGAATCATTCCCAGAAATTGAATTTGTTGAGATGGGACAAGGCTTGATTTTTTGACGTTGACAATCCAACCATGCTAAACTAGGACATTGTACATTAGTGAGGCATTTTGATGAAGTATTTGTTGAGACGAAGCCTTGATGAGTAGGTCGTCTAAGTACGGAACTATTATCACTCCCATGGATTTGAGATGAGCAATCATCACAGACATCCCTTTTGTGAATACCCGAGGCACTGATGAGGCCCAACGGTAGTCCCTGAAATTGATAATGGTTTTGTTGTACTGTAAACCTTAAGTACGCCTGATGCGGTGGCCAAATTGGAATGTGTATGTACTGTACGCATCCTTGAGATCCAGCAAAATCATGAATTCCTGTGGTTCTAAAACTGCAATCACTGACCGCAGTGATTCCATCTTGAATCTGTAGTAAGTGACGTACTGATTGAGCCCCTTTAGGTTCAAAATCAGTCTGACCGAGCCGCGCGGCTTTGGTACTACAAAAGATTGGAATAAAACCATTGACCTTGTTGGTGTACTGGTACCTGAATCAAAACTGTTGAATCTACGAGAGACTGAATAGCGGCCTGCAGAACTGCCTTCTTGTCTCCTGACACAGGCAGACCTGTCTTGAAAAACCGCATTGGTAGTAGACAATCGATCTCTATTTTGTAACCCTTGCACACTAAATTGCAGATCCACCCATCTGTGGATGTCTGAAACCACGCCAAGTGAAATGTTTGAAGGCGTGCTCCCACAATTGAAGATCCGAGATGGGCTGGAAGCCTGTCATGCCACTGGTTTGACAGCTGGCTTTGTTTCTTGACAATGGTTAGTGGTTTGTTGAAAACCATGTCCTCTACCATGTCTATCCTGTACGGCTGTTCCTTGAGCACGGCCTCAAAAGGACTAAGGTCTAATAGATCTGGACGCTGGTCCAGAATTCTTCCTTTTAGGTACTGGTGAGGGCAACGGTAAGAACACAGATTTTCCTCCGGTAGCCTGAGAAATCTATTTATCCAGTTCAGGACCAAATAACATGTCCTTAGTATAAAGCAACGCCTCTATTCCTCGTTTCGACTTAGCCTCTGCCTGCCAAGACCGCAACCAAAGCGCCCGATGGCCACAATAATAGAGGCTGAAAATCCGAGAAATGACTTGTCCAACATCCATAGATGCCATAGCCAAATACTCAGCCTATTCACAAATGTGATCGGTTAGAAGTAGAAGCTGGTCTGAGGAAAGACCTTGTTGTAGGCCTAACCTGAGCTGTTTCGCCCATGCAACTACAGCCTTGTTAACTCAAATTCCAAATAAAGCAGGTCTAAGCAACAACCCTGCTACTGTATAAATGGACTTTAGCATGGACTCTAGCTTACGCTCAGACAAATCTTTAAGCGTCGTTGCAGCTGGAATTGGAATGGTTAACTTCTTTGAAAGTTTTGAAACTGAAGAATCCACTGGTGGCAAATTTTCCCATTTAGTTGTCCTAGACTGTGGGAAAGGGTAGTTAGTCAGAAATCGCTTTGGCACAGAAAACAGTTTATCTGGATTTTGCCATGCTTCCGGCAGCTGCTTATTAAGAGAAACTGAAAAAAGAAAACACAGGTCGCCCTTTGTCTTTTAGCAAATAAAACCTCATCTTTTGACTGACTAAGTGAAATCTAACACCTGGCGTCCCGTCCTGATGAGATCATCAACGCCCAGGCTATCAGTGACCTATCTGACTCCTAGCCCAATTCACCTTCCTCCTCTATTTCCTGAGATACAAGATCTGGCATTGAATCATCAGATTGTACAATCGAGGAAATTGGTAAATTAGGAGACAAATGATGACTCCTCTTAAGATTAGAACTAATCATGGACCGTTCTAAACCCTGCAAAGTTTTAAAAATATCCTAAGCCCACTCTGGCAGCTCAGACGGCATTGACCTTGGATCAGACTTTGCCGATTTACGGTCCTTCCATGCATCAGACAATTCTGACGCCAAATCAGCCATCACACCTGCCATCATACCCCAAGGAGGATCAGGGCAGAGGTCCTTATTTGGACCCGAATTTGCAAGACACACTGTGCAAGTGGAAGTTCCATCACGTAACACACTATCAGTTATCGCAGACAAGCTGCTTATTTGATTGTGTTTGCTTTTCCAGTCATCATTCACACAGACAGTACTACAGTGAAACAAAAGTCCTCACGACTAAAAAAAAACCTGAAGTGTGTATAAGACCGAGTGCACTGCACTGTGGTACACAGTAAGTTCTGTAAAGTTTGCTCTTTACTGAAAAACCTGCAAACGCCGCTGCCCCCTCCAGTGGCCGTGTGTTGTAGGACCTACACCAAATTCCTGCAGGAAGAAGCAGGAAGTCATTTTAAAATGGCATCCACATGTGCTTTTTTTATATATATAGTGGAGAACACCTACTGGATATGGAATCGATAGGCCCTAACACAAGTTGTTATCTGGTACGGACCTTTCAATTTGTTGTGTCTGCAATACACTATTAACAAAATTACTGCACCATAAGGTGCTTGTTCTTCTCTCCTAGTACTATATATATCTATATCTATATATCTATATCTATATATTCTCAGCATAGGCTTAATAGCCTGTTTTGACCCTTAGACTATACAAACAGGTCAAAAACATATGTAACATAGAAAGCACACTGTCCATGGGCGCCTCCCCATTATGCTGAGGGGAATCGCTGGACTGGGGCCGCCATGATATCTCCCCCCCATCGCTTATTACTCAGTGTAGAGAGCCGTGATGCTGTCCTGCCGAGCGCAGGAAGCCCCGGGTAGCCGACGATGACAGCGCAGCCCGGTATCTATAGCCCCACTAAGCAGCGGTAGTGTGAGCTGACCGCTTACAAAGTGCAGCGGTGTGGACTGGGGAGTGCGGTGACAGGTGCAGGGCAGTGTTACAGCAGCATCACATACAATAAACTCCCCCACACATGGAGCTGCTACAGCATGAGCTGACTGACCGCTACAGACAGTACACAGTAAAACAGTCACACGGAGCAGCGACAGTGTGAGCTGACCGTCTGTTCCTTACCTGCTGCCGGAGTCTGGAGGCACCGACGGGGCTTCTCAGCAAGCACCGACCTGCTCCTGCAGCTAACGCTGATTAAGATCTATGGCAGGGCTTCTCTCTAAGTGCCAACAAGAATTTGCTGCTTTTAGCAGCACACACAGTCCCGGGCCCAAGCTTCTCAGTAAGCTGGGAAGGAACTGTGGACTTATAAAAAGAAAAAGTTTTGAAAAAAAAAGTAAAGCCTGGAGCCGAGTCCAGAACATGCCTTCCCTTGTAGGCACAAAATACACTGGGGCATCTTGGGAGTATAGAGGGGAAGGGGACACTAATTTAAATGTGCCTATCCCTGCTAACGCCCCTTCCATATCCCAAGAGTACTCCAGTGGCCCCTAGTGGACAAAAAAAATAGGATTTTAATTACCTACCGGTAAATCCTTTTCTCGTAGTCCATAGAGGATACTGGGGCCAATTTAGTACCATGGGGTATAGACAGGTCCACTAGGAGCAATGGGCACTTTAAGAATGTGATAGTGTGGGCTGGCTCCTCCTACCAGACTCAGTCTAGGAAACTGTGCCTGAGGAGACGGACATACTTTGAGAGAAGGATAGATAAGGATAGTGGTGAGATTCCGAACCAACACACACACACACACACACACACACACACACACACACACACACACACACACACACACACACGAGGAAAGCCAAGCTAACCGAACTTGAAACAGGAACAGCAACAGCTGAACCAACATTACTTAACCAAGTAACAGTGCAGGAAGAATGAAGCACTGGGCGGTGTATCTGCTATGGACTACGAGTAAAGGATTTACTGGTAGGTAATTAAAATCCTATTTTCTCTTACATCCTAGAGGACACTGGGGTCCATTTAGTACCATGGGGATGTACCAAAGCTCCCAAACCGGGTGGGAGAGTGCTGAGGTTCCTGCAGAACTGATTAACCAAACTGAAGGTCCTCAGAGGCCAAAGTATCGAACTTGTAGAACTTAGCAAACGTGTTCGAACCTAACCAAGTAGCTGCTCGGCAGAGCTGTAAAGCCGAGACACCCCGGGCAGCCGCCCAGGAACAACCCACTGACCTAGTAGAGTGGGCCTGCACAGATTTTGGACATGGCAAACCTGCCGTGGAACAAGCATGCTGGAGAGTAAGCCAGATCCAGTGTGCAATTGTCTGTTTTGAAGCAGGACACCCAATCTTATTGGGATCATACAGAACAAACAGCGAGTTCATCATCTTTTTGTGACGAGCTGTTCTTTTCACATACACCTTCAAAGCCCTCACAACATCCAAAGACTTTGAAGTAGCAGAGGTGTCGGTGACAACCAGAACCACAATAGGTTGGTTGATGTGAAATGCAGACACCACTTTAGGAAGAAATTACTGAAAAGTTCTGAGTTCAGCTCTGTTCTCATGGAAAATTAAATAGGGACTCTTGTGAGACAAAGCTCCCAGCTCCGTCACACGTCTTGCTGAAGCCAAGGCCAACAGTGTGACAGTCTTCCACGTAAGATATTTACGTCAACCTCCTGTAACAGTTCAAACCAGTCCGACTGGAGGAACTGCAACACCACATTGAGATCCCAAGGTGCCGTGGGAGGCACAAAGGGAGGTTGGATGTGCAGAACACCTTTCAAGAACATCTGGACCTCAGGGAAAGAAGCCAATTGTTACTGAAAGAAAATGGACTTTTATGGAGTCCAAATGCAGGCCCACATCCACACCTGCTGCGTAAAAAACAGGAAACATCCCAGATGAAATTCCACCGCAGAATAATTTCTGCTCTCACACCAAGAGACGTATTTCTTGGATCATAGTCGGGATAACCTTGTTAGGGATCCCTCTCCTGGCTAGAATCGACCGTTCAACTTTCATGCTGTCAAACATAGCCGCAGTAACTCCTGATAGACGAACGGGTCCTGTTGCAGAAGATCCTCGCAAAGAGGTAGAGGCCACGGATCTTCGAGGAGCATTTCCAGAAAATCCGCATACCAAGTCCTTCTTGGCCAGTCCGGAGCAATGAGTATTGCTTGAACCTTTTCCCTTTTTATTTGTTTTAGAATTCTTGGGATCAGAGGAAGTGGAGGAAACATGTACACCATTTGAAAGACCCATGGAGTTGTCAGGGCATCTATCGCCACCTCCAGAATGTTGAATGGAAGGATGAATTCCTGACATGACCATCTTCCCTGAAACTGCACCCCGAGTGACTGCTCCCCATCCTCGGAGGCTTGCTTCTGTGGTTAACAGAATCCAGTACTGAATTCCGAACCTCCGTCCTGCGATGAGGTGCGAAGACTGTAGCCACCACAGAAGGGATATCCTGGCCTTTGGCGACAAAAGGATCCTCTGGCGCATGTGAAGATGCGATCTGGACCATTTGTCCAACAGATCGAGCTGGAAGGGTCTTGCGTGAAACTGAAGTGCCTCGTAAGAGGCCACCATTTTCCCCAGAATGCAAATGCACTGACACCCGGGTTGGCTTCAGGACATCCCAAACCATCGACTGGATTACCAATGCCTTTTTCAGCGGAAGGAACACCTTTTATGACTCCGTGTCCAGTATCATTCCTAGGAATGGGAGCCTCAGTGTTGGCTCCAGGCAAGATTTCGGAAGTTTCAGAATCCACCCGTGATCCTGGAGGAGTTTGGTTGAGAGAGCAATGCTGTCCAGCAACCTTTCCCTAGACGGCGCCTTTATCCGGAGATCGTCCAAATATGGAATTATGTTCACTCCCTGTTTGCGAAGTAGAAACATCATCTCTGCCACCACCTTGGTGAACACCCTCGGTGCCATGGAGAGACCATATGGGAGGGCCTGGAACTCGACAAGAACCTATTGCAGGACATAACTAAAATGGCATTAAAAGGAGAGGTAATAATCATGGGAGACTTTAATCTTCCTGATGTAAACTGGGAGGTGTCTGTTGCTAGTTCCACTAGAAGTAGGAACATTTTAATTCCCTTCAGGGAGCATCCCTCCACCAATTGGTGAGGGAGCCCACTCGGAAAGACGCAATATTAGACTTAATACTTACAAATGGAGACAGATTATCGGATGTAAAAGTGGGTGAAAACCTGGGATCCAGTGATCATCAAGCAGTATGGTTCAGCATTAAGACAGAGACGTACAAAAACAAAGGTGTTGGATTTTAGGAAGGCTGATTTTGTAGGGATGGGAAAATGTGTAAGCGATTCTTTGGCAGAGTGGAGGAACTTGGAAGCAGTGCAGGAGAGGTGGGAAACATTAAAATGTGCAATATTGAAGGCAACAGACCTTTGTATCAAAACTGTTAGGAAAATCACAAGGAAAAGGAAGCCAGTGTGATTTGCAAAAGAAGTAGCAAATATTGTGAGAGCAAAAAAGATGGCTTTTAGGAAATAGAAGCAGACACAAAATAATGAAGACAAAGAGATATATCTTGTTAGACAGGAGGAGACTAAGGGGTACATTTACTAAGATTCGTATTTTCCAAATTCATGTCCAAGTTCAATCACGAATGACATCGACAGTGTAAAATTGCAACTTTTTGAATTGATTACGATGGATTTACTAAGCTGTCGTATTCGGGTTTTTCTTTTCTTCCGATGTCGATGTCATTCGTGGTTTTTTACCTATTTTTACGGCAGTGATTAGCAAAACACTGCCGATTTTTTTTACAATCAATCTCGGCCGGATCTGTGTGATCCGTGCTGGGGTTTTTTTTTTGTTTTTTTTTTTTATTAAACACTGTAAAATCATTAAAAAAAATGCGTGGGGTCCCCCCTCCTAAGCATAACCAGCCTCGGGCTCTTTGAGCCGATCCTGGTTGCAAAAATATGGGGGGAAAAATGACAGGGGTTCCCCCATATTTAAGCAACCAGCATCGGGCTCTGCGCCTGGTCCTGGTCCCAAAAATACGGGGGACAAAAAGAGTAGGGGTCCCCCGTATTTTTAAAACCAGCACCGGGCTCCACTAGCTGGACAGATAATGCCACAGCCGGGGGTCACTTTTATATAGTGCCCTGCGGCCGTGGCATCAAAAATCCAACTAGTCACCCCTGGCCGGGGTACCCTGGGGGAGTGGGGACCCCTTCAATCAAGGGGTCCCCCCCCCCCAGCCACCCAAGGGCCAGGGGTGAAGCCCGAGGCTGTCCCCCCCCATCCAATGGGCTGCGGATGGGGGGGCTGATAGCCTTTGTTGTAAAAGAAAAGATATTGTTTTTAGTAGCAGTACTACAAGTCCCAGCAAGCCTCCCCCGCATGCTGGTACTTGGAGAACCACAAGTACCAGCATGCGGCGGAAAAACGGGCCCGCTGGTACCTGTAGTACTACTACTAAAAAAATACCCAAAAAAAGACAAGACACACACACCGTGAAAGTATAATTTTATTACATACATACACACATACATACATACTTACCTTAAGTTCCCACGCAGGTCGGTCCTCTTCTCCAGTAGAATCCAAGGGGTACCTGTTGAAGAAATTATACTCACGAGATCCAGGGGTCCAGGCTCCTCGGGAAATCCAGGGGTAATCCACGTACTTGCATAAAATAAGAAAACGGAAAGCCGAGCCACGAACTGAAAGGGGCCCCATGTTTTCACATGGGACTCCTTTCCACGAATGCCAGAAACCCACTCTGACTGATGTCTAAGTGGGTTTCTTCAGCCAATCAGGGAGTGCCACGTTGTAGCACTCTCCTGATCAGCTGTGTGCTCCTGTCCTCACTGACAGGCGGCACACGGCAGTGTTACAATGTAGCGCCTATGCGCTACATTGTAACCAATGATGGGAACTTTCTGCCCTGCGGTTGACCTAAAGTGACGTCACCGCTGAGCAGAAAGTTCCCACCATTGGTTACAATGGAGCGCATAGGCGCTACATTGTAACACTGCCGTGTGCCGCCTGTCACTCAGTACAGGAGCACACAGCCGATCAGGAGAGTGCTACAACGTGGCACTCCCTGATTGGCTGAAGAAACCCACTTAGACATCAGTCAGAGTGGGTTTCTGGCATTCGTGGAAAGGAGTCCCATGTGAAAACATGGGGCCCCTTTCAGTTCGTGGCTCGGCTTTCCGTTTTCTTATTTTATGCAAGTACGTGGATTACCCCTGGATTTCCCGAGGAGCCTGGACCCCTGGATCTCGTGAGTATAATTTCTTCAACAGGTACCCCTTGGATTCTACTGGAGAAGAGGACCGACCTGCGTGGGAACTTAAGGTAAGTATGTATGTATGTGTGTATGTATGTAATAAAATTATACTTTCACGGTGTGTGTGTCTTGTCTTTTTTTGGGTATTTTTTTAGTAGTAGTACTACAGGTACCAGCGGGCCAGTTTTTCCGCCGCATGCTGGTACTTGTGGTTCTCCAAGTACCAGCATGCGGGGGAGGCTTGCTGGGACTTGTAGTACTGCTACTAAAAACAATATCTTTTCTTTTACAACAAAGGCTATCAGCCCCCCCATCCGCAGCCCATTGGATGGGGGGGGGGGACAGCCTCGGGCTTCACCCCTGGCCCTTGGGTGGCTGGGGGGGGGGGGGGGGACCCCTTGATTGAAGGGGTCCCCACTCCCCCAGGGTACCCCGGCCAGGGGTGACTAGTTGGATTTTTGATGCCACGGCCGCAGGGCACTATATAAAAGTGACCCCCGGCTGTGGCATTATCTGTCCAGCTAGTGGAGCCCGGTGCTGGTTTTAAAAATACGGGGGACCCCTACTCTTTTTGTCCCCCGTATTTTTGGGACCAGGACCAGGCGCAGAGCCCGATGCTGGTTGCTTAAATATGGGGGAACCCCTGTCATTTTTTCCCCCCATATTTTTGCAACCAGGATCGGCTCAAAGAGCCCGAGGCTGGTTATGCTTAGGAGGGGGGACCCCACGCAATTTTTTTTGACAAAATAAGCACTTTCCCACCCCTTCCCATTGATATACATGCACGGATCTCATGGATCCCTGCATGCCTATCTAATCACGGGGAAAAAAAAAAAGGTCTGGTTTTTTTTAGCACTTTTTTACGAGTTGTAATTTTTCACGGCAGTGTTTGTTCTTTTTTTGCTTTGCACTTCTTAGTAAATGACCGAGATTCATACTTAAACAGCCGCGTTTTGACCGATGGTGTATTCATTCGTAATTTTTTACCTGAACTTGCAAAAAATTACGAATGCCCTCATCACTGCCGTGATTAGTGCTTAGTAAATTACCGAGATGACACTTTGATGAAAAAACGGCATCTCGGTCAAAATCGGGAGCTTAGTAAATTTCCCCCTAAGAAGGTAATCAGATGTGCAAAGGCACAAGCTGAGGAGAAAATGGCCCAGTCAGTGGGTAAAGGAGGCAAAACTTTTTTTAGGTATATAAGCAAAAGGAGAAAAACAAAAGGCGGAATTATAAAACTAAAGACGGACACTGGGAGTTTTGTTGAAGGAGACAATTTAATAGCAGATCATCTTAATGATTATTTTTGCTCAGTATTTACTACTGAAAGAGAGGGGAAGGGGCCACAGTTAAGTTGCAGGGATATTCAGGAAAATGAAACAAGTACATTTTACAGAGGAGAAGGTCCTAACAGAACTCTCAAAGCTGAAAGTGGACAAATCTATGGGGCCAGATGGGATACATCCAAGGATACTAAAAGAACTTAAAGAGGTGCTGGTAGCACCATTGACAGAATTATTCAACCAGTCATTAGCTACAGGAGTAATTCCAGAGGACTGGAAAAGAGCAAACGTAGTCCCACTGCACAAAAGTGGAAGCAAGGAAGAGGCAAACAACTACAGACCAGTGAGTCTTACATCAGTAGTAGGGAAATTGATGGAAACACTCTTAAAAGAAAGAGTTGTAGATTATCTCAAATCCGGCAATTTACAGGATCCCAAACAGCATGGATTCACTGGGTGGAGCTCATGTCAAACAAATCTTATTGACTTTTTTTGATTGTGTGACTAAAGTGATGGATAAAGGTGGAGCCATGGATGTAGCTTATCTAGACTTTAGTAAGGCTTTTGACACTGTTCCACATCGCAGACTGCTAAATAAACTTGAAAGTTTGGGATTGGATATTAGGATTATTGAATGGATAAGATCTTGGTTGAAGGACAGAAAACAGAGAGTTGTGGTAAATGGAGTGCATTTACAGGAGGGAAATGTCACCAGTGGAGTACCCCAGGGATCTGTACTTGGACCAGTGCTTTTTAATATCTTTATTGGTGACATTGCAAATGGCATTAAAGGGAAAGCATGCCTTTTTGCAGATGACACAAAGGTATGCAACAGGGTAGACACACCAGGTGGGGTAAAACAAATGATTGAGGATCTAGGTAGACTAGAGGAATGGTCAAGAGTCTGGCAATTACAGTTTAAATGCCAAAAAATGCAAAATCATGCACTTGGGTCTCAAAAATCCTAAAGCTAAATATAGTATTAATGGCACTATACTGGAAACTACTGAGGAGGAAAGGGATCTAGGAGTCACTATTTCAGATGACTTAAAGGCAGGTAAGCAATGTAACAAGGCAATGAGGAAGGCTAGTCAGATGCTTGGCTGCATTGGGAGAGGAATCAGCAGCAGAAAGAAAGAAGTAATAATGCCACTGTATAGGTCATTGGTACGGCCTCATCTAGAATACTGTATTCAGTTCTGGAGGCCATATCTTCAAAAGGATATTAATACATTAGAAACTGTACAAAGGAGGGCAACTAAAATGGTGCATGACCTACATCACAAAACATACCCAGAAAGACTAAGAAATCTCAATATGTATAGTTTGGAGCAGAGAAGGGAAAGGGGGGACATGATAGAAACTTTCAAATATATCAAGGGTTTTAACAAAGTCCAGGAGGGAAACATTCTCCAAATGAAGAGAAGCAATAGGACACGAGGACATGCACTGAGGCTGGAGGGGGGGAGGTTCAGGGGAAATTTGCGGAAAAATTATTTCACAGAAAGGGTAGTGGACAAGTGGAATAGCCTCCCATCAGAGGTGGTAGAGGCTAAGACAGTAGAGCAATTTAAACATGCATGGGATAGACATAAGGATATCCTTACAAAGAAATAAGGATCAAATAAGGTTAGAGATAAAAATAATGTAAAAAAAAAAAAAAAAAAAAAAGGGGGTAGACTAGATGGGCCAAGTGGTTCTTATCTGCCGACAAATTCTATGTTTCTATGGTAGTGACAGTACTGCAGTGCAAACCATAGTAAGCCTGATGAGGCAGCCAGATCGGAATTTGAAGGTATGCATCCTTGATATCCAGAGACACTAGGAATTCCCCCTCCAGCCCTGAGATCACCGCTCTCAGAGACTCCATCTTGAATTCGAACACTCGTAAGTATGGGTTCAAAGACTTTAGGTTCAGAATTGGTCTTACCGAACCGTCTGGCTTCGGTACTACGAACAAGTTGGAATAGGACCCCTTGTTTAGTAGATGAGGAACTGGAACAATGACCTGAGTCTGTACCAGTTTTGGATGGCATGCTGTAAAGTTATACTTGCCTCGGTGAAACTGGCAAGCCTGATTTGAAGAATCTGTGAGGTGGGAGCTTTTGGAACTCCAGTCTGTAGCCCTGGGAAATAAGATCTATGACCCAGGGATCCTGGCACGAATTTGACCAGATCTGACTGAAGAATTGTAGTCAGGCTCCCACCGGACAGCCTTCCAGGCATTGCGGTCCACCGTCATGCTGAAGACTTTAAGCCTGAGCATCTGCTGTTGCTGGTATGCATGGTTTACCTCCTGCACCGCTGGAGGACGTAGAAGCACCTCTGGATTTGCCTTTGAACCTGTCCATCCGAAAGGACTAACTTAGAAGCTGAATAAGTCTTCTTGGTTGGGGGGGCTGCGGAAGGAAGATACGTAGACTTATCCGCAGTAGCTGTGGAGAACCATTTGTCTAATTTATCTCCAAACAAGGCCTCTCCTGTGAATAGTAGGCCTTCCACGCCTTTCCTGGAGTCCGCGTCAGCAGTCCACTGGTGTAGCCACAAGCACCTGCGTGCAGACACTGCCATAGCGGTGGTGCGTGCGTTATGCACGCCTATTACCTTTATGGCTTTCACCATAAAGTTCGCAGAGTCCTGTATATGCTGCAGGAATAAGACAACATCCCCCCTAGATAAGGAATCTAACTCCTCAATTAGGTTACCTGACCATTTTGCAATGGCTTTTGTGATCCACGCACATACAATAGTGAATCTTTGGGCCACCCCAGCAGTTGTGTACAGTGATTTGAGTGTAGTCTCAATTTTACGATCAGCCGTGTCTTTCAGGGAGGCTGCGCCAGGAACAGGCAATACAATTTTAAGTGACAGCCTAGAGACTGATGCGTCCACTATCGGGATTTTCCCATTTTTTTTCCTATCCTCCAGAGGAAAAGGAAAATATGATAGCTACCTTTTAGGGATCTGAAACTTCTTATCAGGATTAACCCATGGTTCTTCAAACAGGGTATTCAATTCCTTTGACACAGGAAAAGTGACTGAGGACTTCTTTTTTACATTAAAATAATATTCGTCACACTCCTCTGACACCTTATCAGGAATATGCAGAACATCTGATAGCCCTTTATTCCCTGTGACAGAGCTGCATTTCCCCTCTCTGAGTGCACCTCCCCCTCCTCCTCCATGTCTGACCTGTCAGCGTCAAAGTCAGACTGCAGGATATGGACCAGAGATCGCTTTTGGGGACAAATGGGAGGGGATTGAGACGTTGTTGTGGGGAGTGAGTCTCTGTTCATAAACTCATCCACAGTTTGTTTAAAAGTATTGCGTCTCTTTCTCATTGCGGGACAATTTTGAAAGTAAAAGTGGGGATCATACCTTTAAGAGAATTAACCCACTCCCGTTCAGCCCCGCTACTCTGTGAACCCTGAGTACCCAGTAGTGAGCACCCTGGTGAAGAGGAACACACCGCTGTACAAGAAACACACTCTATGCCTGACAATGTAAATGTGACAGCACGCACGCACACACACAAAAAGGTCAACCACAAGTAATCCACAAAGAGCCCTTCAGGGAGACACAGAGCTGTTTGGAGCCAGCCCCCACCGCTAATGCCAAGCTTAGCCGGGTCGCAGACCAAGTACACTAATAATTGCTCCCCCCCCTGCTATGACCCCCTGGTACCGCTGAGGTAATTTGGAGTCACACGGGAGGAGCCTGTCAGTCAGCGTCTGTGTCCACTGCAGAGGGAAATAGTGCTGATGAGCTGCTGGATCCTCTCATAGTGAAGCCCCGCCCCTTCAATGGAGCGCAGTCTTTTTTTTTTTTATACTGGCTGAGGTAATCTTTGTACTTAAAATGGAGCAGAACCATTTTAAGGCTGTGTTTGCCAGTTTGGGTACTGTGTACTGAGACGCAGTTGTGTACTGTGGCTGGAGCCGCATTTCGCCCCGTTTAGAAGCCGTGCGTCTCCGTACCCTCGTGCCGCCATAATGGGCGGCGCACTGCTAACTGGAACGCCGGCTTAGAACTCAGCAGAATAGTTCCCTCAGGAACTTAGTGTCCTGTCAGCGGGGAACGGGACCATTAACCCGTCAAGAGGTTGGGCCGTTCCCCCCTTAAGTCCCACAAAGCAGGCAGGCTGGTGCCAACTAGTCATGCCTGAAAATAACAAAGAAAATAAATGCAGAAAACTTTTCAGGAGCTTCCTTCAGCGTGACCGGCTCCTCCGGGCACATTTTCTAAATGGAGTCTGGTAGGAGGGGAATGGAGGGAGGAGCCAGCCCACACTATTAAATTCTTAAAGTGCCCATGGCTACTAGTGGACCAGTCTATACCTCATTGTACTAAATGGACCCCAGTATCCTCTAGGACGTACTCCAGTGACCCCTAGTGGACGAAAAGGAAAGTTATGTTACCATAATACTTCAATGCTGGCAATAGAGCACATTCATCCAGCAGCAGCCTGAGAATGTAAACTACAAGGTGCCAAATTGTGCAAGTAACAAGCAAATGATTGGGTAGCAGAGTCACCAATCCAAGCATGCGACCCCTTCCCTACATCCCACCAGTTTCAATGTCGGGTAGTTCCAGTAATGTTTTGAGTCTGCCAGTGTACACAGTGGGCACCAACGTGATATTCCAGTAATGACAGGGGCTCCAGGGAACGGCCCTACACCTCTGTGCTATTGGGAGTGGTGGGGATTTACAACCTGGATAAGCTAGGAGTGTGCTGAATGTCACTAGATGGGGACCAGGGCAATTCAAGTGTTTGCCCTTACGCCACGCACAGCCTCCGGCGCTGATATTACGGTTATGTCGTTTCAGCATTCTGACGGGTTGGTAACTAGTATTGTATAAAATTTTATGTTTCAGTTTACATTAAAAGAATTCAGTTTTCAAAATAATTAAAGAAGGAAGACCATCAGCCATACAGATTTCATAAAGTACCATGAATACGTATCACCTCCACCCCCTTTCTTTTACACAGAATAAATCTATTGCTGCATAGAATGAGAAATTGTTCTTCTCATTCATATATTTATCTTCACAGTTACAAAAAAACAACAACTATAAATCAAATTAAAATAACAAAAATATAATTAACTCCTCCCCTTTGTCAACAGTGAGTTGAATCATCCTTGATGGCTATTAACATTGAACACTGGAACAAAACAATCTGCCCATTCTAGACTGCAAAACTTTACAACTTTTCCCAGGAGTTCTCTGTAATGTGCACAATCTTCCCATTAATCAGACGATAGCCAGTTTCTGCCTCGGATAAGCATCGCCATAGCAAGATACCACCCTCATAGTTCAGTGTGAAAAGGGTTACATGGTTCATTTGCACAGACATTTTTTTGGAAGGAATCAGAGCTGCCGGCCTGTGTTTCTGCAGAATTTTCATACATTTATGAAGAAGCCCGTCTTTCTGGAGAAACACACAAGTAAATTGGCTGCTAGTCACCAGCATTGCAATCACAATCTAATTGTGATCATAGTGCTGGCCTGGGGTCTGCATACACAGCATGGCTGCGTATGCAGCCACACCGCCGCAATTATCTTTATCAGAGAGCCTGCGTGTGATGTCACGCAGCCGGCCCGAAAATGGTCCGGCCAAGCCTGCGTTGGCCAGACCACTCCCCCACAACAGCCCCCACAGTCACCACTCTCAATCACAGTGCAACTGCATCCTTCAGATGTGCGTTTGTACTGTGAAGGTCCGTGCATGTGCAAATTTCAGAAAATCGCCCCTTTTGCGATTTTCAAACATTCGCATTCCGAGCTGAATGAGGGCCTTGAATCCATCAGATGAGAGTATACGGACTCTTGTTTAGCTACCAAATTTTATTTAGAATAGTCAGATGTGAATAACCATTTGGTGCAGAGCTCTATAATGTATTTATGCAGGTTGGGATTGATATGTCAGTGTTTGGGATGCCGATGGTCATAATACCGATCGTAGCATCCCGATGTTGAGAGTCCCAACAGGGGAAGGTAAGTATACATCACCCCCCCTGACCTCAAAGGGATGTTCAATGCCTTTGTAATGGTGTTGTACTTATGTGCCTCTCAATAAGAACAGGTGATGCACTTGAGTCATGAACTACAGAAATTAGCATAAGGACACCTTGTGACTGCTTCTGGCACTCTACAATGTTTCTGCCATAGTGATGACGCATGTGCCATAATTGCCAGATATATGGGCAAACACACAAGGCTCTAAAAAAAAAAAAAAAAAAAAAAAAAAAAAAAAGTGGCCAGGGACCTCAAACTTAACTAAACCAGCACCCAATATGGAAGTTTTAAGGGATTCATCACATCTGTACCAATTTGATCCTGCAAAGGGGTAACGGTCTCCTCCCCTCAGACATGCGGGCAGCAGCAGAGCCCGGCAGCGGGTAGAAGCCAGCACAGCCCAGCAGCGGTGAGAGCAGCAGAGGAGGCCGGCGGCGCTGAGCAGCGTTACTGGGGGCATGTGTGTGTCTGGCACTATACTGGGTGAATGTGTGTGTCTGGCACTATACTGGGGGCATGTGTGTGTCTGGCACTATACTGGGGGCATGCGTGTGTCTGGCACTATACTGGATAGCATTATGTGTATCTTGCACTACACTGGATAGCATTATGTGTATCTGACACTACACTGGAATGTTACCTGTATCTGACACTATACTAGGAACATCATGTGCAATTGGCACTTTACTGGGCACATTATGTGTAACTAGCAGTATACTGGGAAAATTATGTGCATCTGGCACTATACTGGAATGCTATCTGTATCTGAAACTGTACTGGAGACATTATGTGTAAGGAGCACTACTGTGGGCATTGGGCCTAATTCAGATCCGATTGCTGGGCTGCATTTTTTACTGCCCTGCGATCAGATAGTCACCGCCTACAGGGGGAGTATATTTTCACTGAGCAAGTGTGCGTTCCTATGTGTTGCAGAGCTGCACAAAAATCAGTGTGTGCAGTCTCTGCGCAGCCCAGGACTTACTTATCCAGTGCAATTGAATCCTGCTGATCGGGGCCGGAGCTGACATCAGACACCCTCCCTCAAAAAGCTTGAGCCTGCCTGCGTTTTACCGGACACTCCCTGAAAACGGTCAGTTGCCACCCACAAACGACCTCTTCCGGTCAATCACCTTGCGAACGCCCGTGTGAATGGACCCATAACACCATTCTGTCGCTGACTGCCGATGCCCATTGTAGCTGTCCGACGCGCCGGCGCATTGCGGCTCATACTGTATGCATGCGCAGTTCAGATCTGATCGCACAGCAGTGATCAGATCTGAATTAGGCCCATAGTGTGTAAGGCTGCTAATTGTGTGAGGGTGGTGTGACTATATATTTATAGTTTGGTATAATATAAAACTGCCAGGCCACACCCACTTTCCCAGGAGCGCAAAGGTGGGGGGGAAGCTTTAAATTTTCTTGCTCATGGTGCTAGTAGGGCTGGAGCCGGCCCTGCTGCCTGTAACTTGGCAGATTGGTTGGTACACCATCTCTCTACAAGCTTTGATACATCTCCAGCTCCATAGATTATGTTTCAACCAGTACTTCTACCTGATATGGTACATTTATGACCTTGGAAGAGATCCATACCCATACACCAAAAAGGAGCAATAAAAACTGAACTAGAACTCGATGGAATGCCAAGAATGCACAGTCTTCCTCCCTTATCAGAACATGAATTTGGGCATCCTTGAGATCTTCACTCAAGACCTAAATAACAGAATAAAAAGAACCACCATCCTACCTCACTCCTTAAGATACAAGTTGGGTTCCTTCCAATCTAACACCGGTCAAAAGGATCATAACAGTTGGCTATCAGCAAAAGACTGAAATAAAATCCTGAATACTGAGGATATCTGAAAAGGGTAGGAGGCTGCAACATACAGCAGCCTTATATAATTAAGTGAAAAATATTTCTGTGCTCCAGCTCCCTGGCCTCCCAAGAAATAAAGTATTCATTTGTTGGAAGCTCCTTTAGGGATTATTTTATATAGTTATAAAAAGTTCCACAAGGGGTTCTGTACCACCATGGAAGGGTAAAAACAGGCCACACGATATAAAGTACAGACTAAAGACAGTGGGGCAAAATTTACTAAAAGGTGAGTTTTTTTTTTTTTTAGAATTAGTGATATTACCCATAGCAACCAGATTCTATTATCTTAAAGAAGCAGCTGGATAAATGTTAAGTAGAATCTGATTGGTTGCTATGAGCAACATAACCAGTTCTTAAAAAAAAAAAAATCCCACCGTAGTAAATTTTCCAGAGTTTATAAATTGATACATAATACAGTGTGCAGTTAGCACAATTTAGGAGAGAGACAGGATGCTGCTCATAGATTCTATAGTGAGCATGGGTGGACACAATGGAGAGAAGAGGGCAGAGAATAGCAGGGACAGTAAATTCAGGAGGAGAAGGGGTGGTAGAAGAAAAACAGTTTTAAGGGCATGCTTTAAGAATTTTTGAAGGTGAGAGGAGAATGAAATTCTGAGTGGCATAGGGAGTCAGAGTAATTGTCAGAGAGGGGCAGTAGTGGAACAGCGACAAGAGAGCACAAAAGCGGTGGCCAGTAAAGTTGAAGACAGACCGTAGAGGGACGATACAGGAGAAGGAGGGCCAAAGAGCACTAATTTGCACGCACAACATCCAAAGACTCCGGAGGAGCCGAAGCGTCAGAACAGGACAGAACCACAATAGGGTGATTCAAGTGGAATGTGGAGACAACCTTCAGCAGGAACGGCTATCTAGACCGGGCTCCGCTCTGTCCTTGTAAAAGACCAAGTAGGGACTTTTACACGATAAGGCCCCAAATTCTGAGACACGTCTAGCAGAAGCCAGGGCCAATAACATCACTGTCTTCCATGTGAGGTACTTTTCTTCTACTGTCATCAGAGGCTCAAACCTGGAGGACTGTAGAAATGTCAACACTACATCCAAAAGACAAAAAGGTGCCGTAGGCGGCACAAAGGCAGGTTGTATGTGGAGTACCCCTTGTAAGAAGGTCTGAACTTCTGGCAACACAGCCAATTTCTTCTGAAAGAAAATTGAGAGACCTTAACGGAACCCAGACGTAAGCCCTTACCCACACCAGCCTGCAGGAAACATCCCAAGTGAAACTCTGCAGGCGGATACGTGCATTCCTCTCACCAAGAGACATATACTTCCTCCAGATATGATGATAGTGTTTTGACGTCACAGGGTTTCTGGCTTGCACCATAGTGGCAATTACTTTTTTGGAAAGCCCTTTGTGAGCTAGGATGTTCCGCTCAACTTCCATGCTGTCAAATGAAGCAGCTGTAAGTCCAGGTAGACGAACGGCCCTTGCTGAAGAAGATCCTTTCTTAGCGGCAGAGGCCAAGGGTCTTCTATGGACATGTCCAGAAGAGCTGCGTACCACGCCCTTTGGGGCCAATCCGGTGCAATCAGGATTGCTTGTACTCTGATGTCTGAACCGCTGGAGCACCATTGGGATCAACTGAATCAGAGGGAATAGGTAGACCAGCCGGTAAGGCCAAGGCGACCTCAGTGCATCCACTGCACTCGCCTGAGGTTCTCTGGTTCGCGAGCAATAGCAGCGAAGTTTCTTGTTGAGGCGAGATGCCATCATGTCGATCTGCGGGTTATCCCCACCTGTCAACATTCTGTTGAAACACCTGAGGATGTAATCCCCACTCCCCCCGGTGGAGGTCGTGGCGACTCAAGAAGTCCGCTTTCCAGTTGTCCACTCCTGGAATGAAAATTGCGGACAGCGCTCTTGCATTTCTTTCCGCCCAAGGAAGTATTTTTTTATTTATTTATTTTTACACTTCTCGCATGCAGGCCCTGCTTTTTGTCCCTCCCCGTCAATTGATGTATGCCACTGCCGTGGCGTTATCAGACTGAACCTGGATCGCCTGATCCCTAAGTAGAGGGAAGGCCTGAATCAGAGCATTGTAGATAGCCTGAAGTTCCATAATGTTGATCGGAAGTAGGGCCTCTTGGGTAGACCACCTGCCCTGGAACTGCGCCCCCTGGGTGACAGCTCCACATGCTCTCATGCTCGCATTGTACGTGAGGAGGATCCAAACCTGAATCCCGAAACAGCGACCTTCCAGCAGGTTGGCAGACTGTAACCACCACAGGAGTGAAATCCTGGCCTGGGGTGACAGCTGAATCATCCGGTGCATCTGAAGATGTGAACCGTACCACTTGTTAAAGATGTCCAATTGGAAGGGTCTGACCTTCCGAAATGTATTGCCTTGTACGAGGATACCATTTTTCCCAACAATTTTATGCAAAGATGAATGGAAACTCGAGCAGGTCGGACAACCATGCGAACCATGTCTTGAAGTGTTCTCACCTTCTCCTATGGGAAGAAGGCTATCTGAGCTACAGTATCCATTATCATACCCAGAAACAGGAGCCTTGGAGACTGTTCCAGTTGAAACTTCTGTAGACTGAGGATCCACCTGTGGTGAGACAGAAGTTGGATAGTGCGATCTATATGGAGCAGTAAAAGCTCCCTGGAACTTGCTTTTATCAGGAGATCGTCCGGGTAAGAGACAATGTTGACCCCCCTGGACTCTGAGCTGGAACATAATTTCTGCCATCACCTTCGTGAACACCCTCGGAGCTGTAGACAGGCCAAAGGGCAACACCTGAAACTGGTGGTGATCGATCAGTAGGGCGAACCGCAGATAGGCCTGATGAGGAGGCCAAATTGGGATATATAGGTAGGCGTCCTTGATTTCCAGGGACACAAGGAATTCCTGTTGTTCCAGGCCCGCGATCACCGCTCCCAAAGATTCCATTTTGAATTTGAAAACCTTCAGGTAAGGATTCAAGGACTTCAGATTTAAAATGGGTCACACAGACCAGTCTGGTTTTGGCACTACGAACAGACTGAAGTAGTAACCTTGTCCTTGCTGTAGCAGGGGGGTACTGGAACAATGACCTGGGACTGGACCAACTTGTCGATGGCCAGTAGTAGCGTAACACGCATATCTTCCAAAACTGGCAAGCTTGATTTGAAAAATTGTTGGGGAGGAGCACCGTCGAACTCCAGCTTGTAACCCTGAGCGATAAGGTCCCTTACCTAGGCATCTTGGCAGGAACCGTGGCGTGGCTGTAGTGACGTAACCGAGCTTCCACCACGAGATCCCCTCGAGGTGGGTGGGCACCTTCATGCCGAAGTCTTCGTGGAAACTGAACTGGTGCTCTGTTACTGAGAGCCAGCAACGGCTGATTTCTTAGGCTTACCTCTGGAGCCTCTAGCTGCATTGGAGGCACCCCTGGCCCTAGAACGAAATCGGGAGGACTGAAAGGACTGAGTAGATGGTCCCAGGTAGGTACCCCTAGCAGGCAGAGTCTCAGAAGGGAGAAACATGGATTTCCCAGCAGTAGCTTTGGAGATCCATGCGTCCAATTCAGCTCCGAAAAGCCATTCACCTGTGAAGGGAAGAGATTCCACATTACGCTTGGAGTCCGCGTCTGCCATCCACTGATGCAATCATATGGCTCTGTGTGCAGACACAGCCACAGCAGTGGTTCTAGTATTTATATTGCCAATCTCTTTAAGGGAGTCACAGAGGACTCTTGCCATGTCCTGAATGTTGTTTTAGGAAAGTTACAGTAGTAACCAAGGTCATATTACCCGAAAGACCCTCCTGAATCTGAGTAGCCCATGTATGAATGGCATGTGTCATCCAGCAACCAGCAATGACCGGTTATTGAGCAACACCTGCAGCAGTGTAGATAGATTTCAGAGTGGTCTCAATTTTCCTATCCCCTGGGTCCTTCACTGTAAAAGAGCCCAGAGCAGGGAGCACCGCTTTTATAGAAAGGCGTTAGACTGAGGCGTCTACTGCTGGAGAGTCTTCCCAGAATTTCCTGCCTTCAGGGGCAAATGGGAAGGTATTTAAAAACCTTTTGGACACCTGATATTTTTTTTATCTGGATTTTTCCAGGCAAATTTTAAATAAATCCTCCAATTCCTTGGAATCAGGAAAAGTAACTGTCAGTTTGGCTTGAGGGAGGAAAAATGACTGCTGATCAGTAGCGTCCTCCAGGGGGACCTTTAACACATCCCGTATGGCCAATATGAGGGGTTTGATACCCTGTGTAGGGGTGGAATCCCCACTAATGGGATCCCCATCCACCTGTACATCCTCTCCTGAGTTCACTTTTTTTCTAAACTGCCTGTGGGAGGGAGCATAGAGGTGAGGAGCCAGCACACCCAGTTAAAGAAATTTAAAGTGCACCGTCTCCTTTGGACCTGTCTATAGCCCTGTACTAATCTGTCATCAATATCCCTTATGGATGCCAGAGAAATAGTAGGTGATAGTCAGATTGAGGGACAGAAGATTTGAAGTCAGGAACCGCACAGAGAAGAGAGAAAACAAGATCAAAACAAGTGAATATTGATGTGACATGGAACAGGGCCGCTAGGAAAATTCAAACAAGGAGGAAAGGTAGAGCAATTTGGAGGTATCAGGGTTGAAGAGATCGATCAGGATGTTAAATGTCCCCCAGGATGAAAAAAAGAGGCCATTGTCGAAAAATTGAGGTAGCCAAGCGAAGAAGTTATAATGAAATTGGGAGAACAGGGAGACTATAAATTGTATCAAGGCAAAAATGAAGAGGTGTATTGAGGGGAGTTCAAATGAAGAGATAGTTCAGTGGTGGTGGTGGGGGTTTGACACATGAAGTTGGCGGGGCCTGAAACCTCTATAATGATAGCTGTCATCCAGGGATATGAGAAGAGACTGCCCTATAGAATGCGGAAACTGGATTGGCGGTGTCAGCAAAAGATAGTCAGGTTTCTAAGATGAGGTCATGGTTGATCATCAAAGCTTGGGGAAAAGGTTAAAAGGAGTGTTTGATTTCAGTGGAGGGGAGGGACAGAGGGAAACCTTAATTATCTTCTCCTGTTGCTAAACAGTTCTCCTGAAAAGATAAAGATGGCTTGCTTCATGTATAAAATCCAAAACAATTTATTAACATATTTTATGTAAAGCAATTAAAAAGAAATGAATTCCTATAACCACTAGGTGGCAGTATAGATTAAGATTGTCTTATCTGGATAAACTGCTTAAATTATTTTTCACTCTCATATATTAGCAATGTCAATTCCTTAGAGCTAGAACAGTCTCCCAAAGTGCATTCACTGTATTAGGTAGATAGTTACCGGATCCACAAAACGATGTGCATCAGCATTAGGACAAGTCCATTTAAAGCTGCAGATGTGGATCAAACCAGTTTGATCCACATCTGCAGCTTTAAATGGACTTGTCCTAATGCTGATGCACATCGTTTTGTGGATCCGGTAACTATCTACCTAATACAGTGAATGCACTTTGCCACCTAGTGGTTATAGGAATTCCTTTCTTTTTAATTGCTTTACATAAAATATGTTAATAAATTGTATTGGATTTTATACATGAAGCAAGCCATCTTTGTATTAATTTGTTCAGCCAGCGCTGGTATATATTTCTTTTTATGGTATAGTTTTTATTTGAGGATTTGACCTTCCTCATACCTGCTGCTGTTGGCTGCGCACTTGCGTATCTTTTTTTCTCCTGAAAAGAGAGTGTACAGAAGGGTCCACAGCTAAGGATTATGCTCATTCCCAGGAAGATCTGGAGTTGACAGTGTAGGGCTACAAATAGGTGGGGTGGCTCAGTCAGTGCATTTTATAGAGCAGTAAATGTTCAGACTAAAATATGGATGCAAATAGGTAAAGACAGCATAGGGATACTTTTACGCTCCTCCCTCCTCTGACTCCATGTTTGCAACATCCAAAAATAGGTTCTTGTCACCCAATCATTTCACCCTCCTGGAGGATATGGAATTGTGCCAATACTTCATCTATTCTCCTCAACCTTCCCCACATATGCTACTTTTTATTAATCTTGAATAACCAACGTTACTAATCCAGCCTCATTCAGTTCCTTTTCGGCAGGAAGCATATGAAATGTTTAACTCAAAAAACTTAAATTCTCCTGGTTTTAAGAAATTCAGTCTAAATATGAAATCCTGAATACAACTTGTTTCACTTCCTCTAAATTATGCTTTTCCATGGTATTATTATATTATATTACACAAACTGTAGTACTCCAGCTGCACTGGAATTGTTGTTGCTTAGGTAAGCTTCCATTAAGGGATTAATCACCACCTTATTCTCAAAGCTGCCTGCCCCAAATCTCAGTTCTCGTGATCCACACAAACGTGACTGAGAGGCCACTTAATGATGACAAAGACTGGACGGAAGTTAGAGGGAAAAAACAAAACAAAAAACTAGATGCAGTTCAATCTGTGTAAGAATTAATGAGAATATTTACAAATTATATAGATAGTACTACTGCCTACTAGACTCACCACAATTCATCCAGACTCTGATCAATGTTGGGCAGGTTACACTTCACCGATGTTGTTACTTCATACTGTATTTGGAGGAGCTGCCCCATAAATGGTTTCCGGCATGGTGTACACAATTTAATATTCTCCACTCTCCAGGAAAACATCTCCACGACTCCCAAGTTCGTTCTGCTATCCTTTGGAAGACCAGCAGCCTCTTAAGGCATACTGTATATGCTGAGCTGCTTACTAGTGTCTAAATGTAAGCAGCCAAACCTCACCAAAAATTGATAATCACTAGAAACGGGCATATTAGTAATAGTATGGAGCACACAGCTAGGCATAATTAAGAATTCTTCAATGCTCACACAGTTTTTATTCATCATACCAAAACTTGATTAATAGAGAACTTGGTGATTGAGATTTTCATTTATCGGTTCTACATAACTTTGTGGTCTTGAACCACCTTGTAATTTTCATTTTCTGACTGTTCTTGATAGAGAGATGGAACAAAAAGAAAGTACTCCAAGAAGGTTTGTCTGGTTCTTCACATTCTGGTAACACCATTTAATGGGCTGATCTAGGAGAAAAACAGCTCAACTATGGGGCTGCTTTCTAAATGAGTGTCAGGATTGGCCATGCAACCAGAGAATTAAAATACATTTGTAAATCAGCAAATTGAATGAGATGAGGGCCATTCCTCTTTGTCTGCTGTAGAGTAACCTTCATAATCACACAAGCAAGAGTCCCATGCTGACTTGTCCAAAACATTCAGTAGAAACATAACAAAACAGGGATATTTGTAGAACTTTCAAAAAGGTCCACAATGGACTAAATGAAGGACCTAGCTAAATCGGGTTACGAGATGGGTACTTCAAAGATACTGTCAATCCATACATCCCAGATCCAGGAAGTTCAGACAATAGAAGAAATGCTGGTTCAGATTTTGCATGCTGGGCTTCAGCACGTTAAGGTGCCATCTCAGGAATATGACATACCAGCACCTTAGAAAGATAAATCTATTTCTAGATTACTGTGCTGATCTCTAAAAAGCTAGAGAGCAAATGCTGGAGCAATGACTGGTGGATTTTCAGGCTTAATGTGGCAGGCTGGAGGCACAGGAGACATCTTGTAGCAGTCACATCAACCTGTAGGCCAGGTTTCCCATGCACATCCTCAAGAATCACTAAAGGGCCTGTTTTCATGCAATTGAGACAGATTGCATGAAAAGTTTCACATTGCATGTCCTTTTTGTGCGATTGCGATGCAATGCGCGTTCCCGCAAATCACACGTGCTGCACGTTAGATTTATCTCAATTGCATGGAAAATAAGAATTTACTCACCGGTAATTCTATTTCTCGTAGTCCGTAGTGGATGCTGGGAACTCCGTAAGGACCATGGGGAATAGCGGGCTCCGAAGGAGGCTGGGCACTCTAGAAAGATTTATGACTACCTGGTGTGCACTGGCTCCTCCCACTATGACCCTCCTCCAAGCCTCAGTTAGGACACTGTGCCCGGACGAGCTGACATAATAAGGAAGGATTTAGAATCCCGGGTAAGACTCTTACCAGCCACACCAATCACACCGTACAACTCGTGATACTATATCCAGTTTGACAGTATGAAAACAACTAAGCCTCTCAACAGATGGCTCAACAATAACCCTTTAGTTAACAATAACTATTTACAAGTATTGCAGACAATCCGCACTTGGGATGGGCGCCCAGCATCCACTACGGACTACGAGAAATAGAATTACCGGTGAGTAAATTCTTATTTTCTCTGACGTCCTAGTGGATGCTGGGAACCCCGTAAGGACCATGGGGATTATACCAAAGCTCCCAAACGGGCGGGAGAGTGCGGATGACTCTGCAGCACCGAATGAGAGAACTCCAGTTCCTCCTCAGCCAGGGTATCAAATTTGTAGAATTTTGCAAACGTGTTTGCCCCTGACCAAGTAGCTGCTCGGCAAAGTTGTAAAGCCGAGACCCCTCGGGCAGCCGCCCAAGATGAGCCCACCTTCCTTGTGGAATGGGCATTTACAGATTTTGGCTGTGGCAGGCTTGCCACAGAATGTGCAAGCTGAATTGTACTACAAATCCAGCAAGCAATAGACTGCTTAGAAGCAGGAGCACCCAGCTTGTTGGGTGCATACAGGATAAACAGCGAGTCAGATTTTCTGACTCCAGCCGTCCTGGAAACATATATTTTCAGGGCCCTGACAACGTCTAGCAACTTGGAGTCCTCCAAATTCCTAGTAGCCGCAGGCACCACAATAGGCTGGTTCAGGTGAAACGCTGACACCACCTTAGGGAGAAATTGGGGACGAGTCCTCAATTCTGCCCTATCCATATGGAAAATCAGATAAGGGCTTTTACATGATAAAGCCGCCAATTCTGACACTCGCCTGGCTGAAGCCAAGGCCAATAACATGACCACTTTCCACGTGAGATATTTCAGATCGACGGTTTTTAGTGGCTCAAACCAATGTGATTTTAAGAAACTCAACACCACGTTGAGATCCCAAGGTGCCACAGGAGGCACAAACGGGGGCTGAATATGCAGCACTCCTTTCACAAATGTCTGAACTTCAGGTACTGAAGCTAGTTCTTTTTGAAAGAAAATCGACAGAGCCGAGATCTGTACTTTAATGGAGCCTAGTTTTAGGCCCATATTCACTCCTGCTTGCAATAAATGCAGAAATCGACCTAGTTGAAATTCCTCTGTTGGGGCCTTTTTGGCCTCGCACCATGCAACATATTTCCGCCATATGCGGTGATAATGCTTTGCCGTAACATCTTTCCTGGCCTTAATAAGCGTAGGAATGACTTCTTCCGGAATACCCTTTTCCTTTAGGATCCAGTGTTCAACCGCCATGCCGTCAAACGCAGCCGCGGTAAGTCTTGGAACAGACAGGGCCCCTGCTGTAGCAGGTCCTGTCTGAGCGGTAGAGGCCACGGGTCCTCTGAGAGCATCTCTTGAAGTTCCGGGTACCATGCTCGTCTTGGCCAATCCGGAACCACGAGAATTGTGTTTACTCCTCGCTTTCTTATTATTCTCAATACCTTTGGTATGAGAGGCAGAGGAGGGAACACATAAACCGACTGGTACACCCACGGTGTCACTAGAGCGTCCACAGCTACCGCCTGAGGGTCCCTTGACCTGGCGCAATATCTTTTTAACTTTTTGTTGAGGCGGGACACCATCATGTCCACCTGTGGTTTTCCCAACGGTTTACCAGCATCTGGAAGACTTCTGGATGAAGTCCCCACTCTCCCAGGTGGAGGTCGTGTCTGCTGAGGAAGTCTGCTTCCCAGTTGTCCACTCCCGGAATGAACACTGCTGACAGTGCTAGTACATGATTCTCCGCCCATCGGAGGATTCTTGTGGCTTCTGCCATCGCCATCCTGCTTCTTGTGCCGCCCTGTCGATTTACATGGGCGACTGCCGTGATGTTGTCTGACTGGATCAGCACCGGCTGGTGTAGGAGCAGGGATTTTGCTCGACTTAGGGCATTGTAGATGGCCCTTAGTTCCAGAATATTTATGTGAAGGGAAGTCTCCTGACTCGACCATAGTCCTTGGAAGTTTCTTACCTGTGTGACTGCCCCCCAGCCTCGAAGGCTGGCATCCGTGGTCACCAGGACCCAGTCCTGTATGCCGAACCTGCGGCCCTCTAGAAGATGGGCACTCTGCAGCCACCACAGTAGAGACACCCTGGTTCTTGGAGACAGGGTTATTAAGCGATGCATCTGAAGATGCGATCCGGACCACTGGTCCAACAGGTCCCACTGAAAGATTCTGGCATGGAACCTGCCGAAGGGAATTGCTTCGTAAGAAGCCACCATCTTTCCCAGGACCCGCGTGCAGCGATGCACTGATACCTGTTTTGGCTTCAGGAGGTCTCTGACTAGAGATGACAACTCCCTGGCTTTCTCCTCCGGGAGAAACACTTTTTTCTGGACTGTATCCAGAATCATACCCAGGAACAGTAGCCGTGTCGTCGGAACCAGCTGTGACTTTGGGATATTCAGAATCCAGCCGTGCTGGTGCAGCACCTCCTGAGATAGTGCTACTCCCACCAACTGTTCCTTGGACCTCGCTTTTATTAGGAGATCGTCCAAGTACGGGATAATTAAAACTCCCTTTTTTCGAAGGAGTATCATCATTTCCGCCATAACCTTGGTAAATACCCTCGGTGCCGTGGACAGTCCAAACGGCAGCGTCTGGAATTGGTAATGGCAATCCTGTACCACAAATCTGAGGTACTCCTGGTGAGGATAGTAAATGGGGACATGCAAGTAAGCATCCTTGATGTCCAGGGATACCATGTAATCCCCCTCTTCCAGGCTCGCAATAACCGCCCTGAGCGATTCCATCTTGAACTTGAATTTTTTTATGTATGTGTTCAAGGATTTCAAATTTAAAATGGGTCTCACCGAACCGTCCGGTTTCGGTACCACAAATAGTGTGGAATAGTAACCCCGGCCTTGTTGAAGTAGGGGTACCTTGATTATCACCTGCTGGGAATACAGCTTGTGAATTGCCGCTAGCACCGCCTCCCTGTCTGAGGGAGCAATCGGCAAGGCAGATTTTAGGAACCGGTGGGGTGGAGACGCCTCGAATTCCAGTTTGTACCCCTGAGATACTATTTGAAGGATCCAGGGATCCACCTGTGAGCGAGCCCACTGATCGCTGAAATTCTTGAGGCGGCCCCCCACCGTACCAGGCTCCGCCTGTGGAGCCCCACCGTCATGCGGCGGACTTGGCAGAAGAAGCGGGGGAGGACTTTTGCTCCTGGGAACCTGCTGTTTGTTGCAGCCTTTTTCCCCTACCTCTGCCTCTGGATAGAAAAGACCCGCCTTTTCCACGCCTGTTTTTCTGGGTCCGAAAGGACTGAACCTGATAAAACGGCGCCTTCTTAGGCTGTGAGGGGACATGGGGTAAAAATGCTGACTTCCCAGACGTTGCTGTGGAAACTAGGTCCGAGAGACCATCCCCAAATAATTCCTCACCCTTATATGGCAACACTTCCATGTGCCTTTTAGAATCTGCATCTCCTGTCCACTGGCGAGTCCATAAGCCTCTCCTAGCAGAATGGACAATGCACTAACTTTAGATGCCAGTCGGCAGATTTCCCTCTGTGCATCTCTCATATATAAGACTGAGTCTTTTATATGGTCTATGGTTAACAGGATCGTGTCTCTGTCTAATGTGTCAATATTTTCTGACAGTTTATCTGACCACGCAGCGGCAGCACTGCACATCCAAGCTGACGCAATAGCTGGCCTAAGTATAATGCCTGAGTGTGTATATACAGACTTCAGGATCGCCTCCTGCTTTCTATCAGCAGGTTCCTTGAGGGCGGCCGTATCCGGAGACGGTAGTGCCACCTTTTTAGACAAACGTGTGAGCGCTTTATCCACCCTAGGAGGTGTTTCCCAACGTGACCTATCCTCTGGCGGGAAAGGGAACGCCATTAGTACCTTCTTAGGCATTACCAATTTTTTATCAGGGAAAGCCCACGCTTCTTCACACACTTCATTTAATTCATCTGATGGGGGAAAAACTACGGGTAGTTTTTTCTCCCCAAACATAATACCCTTTTTAGTGGTACCTGTATTTATATCAGAAATGTGTAACACCTCTTTCATTGCCTCAATCATGCAGTGAATGGCCTTAGTGGGCATCAGGTTAGACTCATCGTCGTCGACACTGGTGTCAGTATCAGTGTCGACATCTGGGTCTGCGGTCTGAGGTAGCGGGCGTTTTAGAGCCCCTGATGACCTGTGCGACGCCTGGACAGGCACGAGCTGAGAAGTCGGCTGTCCCACATTTGGCATGTCGTCAAATTTCTTATGTAAGGAGTCTATACGTGCACTCATTTCTTTCCATAAGCTCAACCACTCAGGTGTCTGCCCCGCAGGGGGTGACATCCCTTCTAAAGGCATCTGCTCCGTCTCCACATCATTATCCTCATCAAACATGTCGACACAGCCGTACCGACACACCGCACACACACAAGGAATGCTCCAACAGAGGACAGGACCCACAAAAGCCCTTTGGGGGGACAGAGTGAGAGTATGCCAGCACACACCAAAGCGCTATATAATGCAGGGACTAACTGAGTTATGTCCCCTATAGCTGCTTTTTCTATATAATTTATACAGCGCCTAAATTTAGTGCCCCCCCTCTCTTTTTTTACCCTTTTCTGTAGTGTAGACTGCAGGGGAGAGCCAGGGAGCTTCCTTCCAGCGGATCTGTGAAGGAGAAATGGCGCCAGTGTGCTGCAGGAGATAGCTCCGCCCCTTTTCCGCAGACTATTCTCCCGCTTTTTTCTGGATTCTGGCAGGGGTATTTTCCACATATATAGCCTCTGGGGCTATATATTGTGGTATTTTTGCCAGCCAAGGTGTTATAATTGCTTCTCAGGGTGCCCCCTCCCAGCGCCCTGCACCCTCAGTGACCGGAGTGTGAAGTGTGTGTGAGGAGCAATGGCGCACAGCTGCAGTGCTGTGCGCTACCTTGGTGAAGACTGATGTCTTCTGCCGCCGATTTTCCGGACCTCTTCTTGCTTCTGGCTCTGTAAGGGGGACGGCGGCGCGGTTCCGGGACCGAACACCAAGGACTGGGCCTGCGGTCGATCCCTTTGGAGCTAATGGTGTCCAGTAGCCTAAGAAGCCCAATCCGGCTGCAAGCAGGCGAGTTCGCTTCTTCTCCCCTTAGTCCCTCGCTGCAGTGAGCCTGTTGCCAGCAGGTCTCACTGAAAATAAAAAACCTAAATCTATACTTTCTTTCTAAGGGCTCAGGAGAGCCCCTAGTGTGCATCCAACCTCGGCCGGGCACAAAATCTAACTGAGGCTTGGAGGAGGGTCATAGTGGGAGGAGCCAGTGCACACCAGGTAGTCATAAATCTTTCTAGAGTGCCCAGCCTCCTTCGGAGCCCGCTATTCCCCATGGTCCTTACGGAGTTCCCAGCATCCACTAGGACGTCAGAGAAATAGGTTTAATAACATTAGACTGCATGAGATAAATCACATGTAAAAATACACTCCTGTAGCAAATCGCAATTGCGGGGTTCCCGGGAAGCTCCCGGACAGATCGCAGGAAAATTGCATGGAAGTCATTGCTGAGATACATCTCCCTAGTGTATGGGGCCCGAACAGTCCAGGATTTAAAGGATATTCATGCTTGTGTACAGATGGTATAATGGGTTAAGTATGTGTGACCAGCCGTCAGGAGACCGCCGATCACAATCCTGACGGCAGGATCCCGGCTTCAAGATGGCCGGCGGGGGGGTTGAGTGCAACTAAGCACCTTGCGGTGGGAAGCGCAGGTTCTATTCCCACTCTATATGGGTGTTGTGGAGGAGTCCCCGTTAGTCAGCATGCCGACTGTCGGAATTGTGAGGGAGGCAGGATGTAGCCATCTGTATTGTGATCAGGTCACATAACTACATCCCTGTATAATCAAACTGGATGAGGAACTAATTCAGGCACCTGGGCTTACTTATGGATTGTTAGTGTTCATGGAGGACACTGTAGATTAGAGCCATGCTTGCTGCAATAACTGCTGCCATTTATCAGACCCTCTTAAACCTGCACTCCAACAGGCGCACCTACATTCTCACTCATGCCGCTGCCGCCTCCTCTGCATCACGTCACCGGTTCCTGGTGGTAGGAGGAGGGTAACCTCACGCTAAAATCAACATTTTAAACTAACTTCCACCTCTCCCCCAGCAAATATAACAGATAAAGTCAATGCTCTTGTACAAGTGCGTTGTGTATTGAAAAACAACGCATAACGGTCAGCGGTTGTGTACATTAAATATCAGTAAACTTATTGAGACGACTGGTCAGAGGAACAGAACACAACAATGGAGACATTTCTAGAAAAGGGAGCTAGCTGTTACTTTACCCCGAGTTGAAAATGCCTGTAGCAGAACGTAAGCAGCTGGGGACCCCACACTCTTATCTGTGCTACATCCCAAGTGTGTAACATGTCAATTATAAAGAAATATGTCCACCTATCTATTAACTTGTGAGCGGGGCTCCAAAACACTTGGTTTCATGATAGATCACGGTCTAGTAATATGTTTACTTGAAATCCCCCTTGTACAGCTCTGTTTAAGACCCGGACATTAAATAAAACTGATATACTTACATGATGGACAGTGAAGTGCGGCCACCATCCTAATCACGACAAACACATCGCACAACAACTCGACAATAAATGATTCAGAGTTAATAACGGATGAGAAGCTGAATATGACAAAGCTTAGTTATGATGGCTTTTGGGACCACCAGTAGCTGTTTAATCAGGAAGTAACCACAGGCAACACACATCACCACACTGCACTAGGGGCTTAATTCAGACCGGATCGCTCGCTAGGGGTTTTTTGCACTGCTGCAAGCATATAGTCCCCGCCCATAGGGGAGTGTATTTTTGCTTTGCAAGTGTGCGATCGCATGTGCAGCCGGGTAGTACAAAAAATATTTGTGCAGTTCCTGGGTTGCCCAGAACTTACTCAGCCCTTGTGATCACTTCAGCTTTCCAGTCCCGGAATTGACGTCAGACACTCGCTCTGCAAATGCTCGTAAACTCCTGCATTTTACCAACCACTCCCAGAAAACGGTCAGTTGACACCCACAAACGCCTTCTTCCTGTCAATCTCCTTACGATCGGCTGTGCGAATGGATTCTTCGTAAAACCCATCGCACAGCAACGATCCGCTTTGTACCAGTGCGACGCGCGTGCGCATTACGGTGCATGCGCAGTACGGTCTGAAATTATACACAAGGGGATACACTAAACTACAGAAACAAATTCAGCTGTAAGAAAAAATAGAATGTTGGATGAAGCATTTCTTCACCCATTAAAGTGTTAGTAACTAATGAAACAATTTTATGCTTAAAAAAAAAAAAAAATAAATATCTATATCTCTCTCTCTCTATATCTATATATCTCTATCTAAATAATTTTCCCTCATTCATTTCCCTTAAAATAAACAGTGCAAGGTCATTCGCTAACTGCAGGGTAGCATAGTGGTTAGTTGTATCCTTACTCCAAAAAATGCTAAACCATTCTGAAAATTTGTTTTAATTACAAAGTAGTTTCATAAAAATATGTTTCCGTATACAAGGCAATCTTACAAAGTAACAATTACTGTAAAGAAATACACAACCCACATTTTGACAAACATCGGTATCCTGGGGAATTGCTGATGCAGACTGCTAGTGTGACATGTGTGGAGAATGTGTTTAAAGGAAGAACTCATTGAAAATAAAATGTAACTGTAATCCCTAAGGCCCAAGTAGCACATCCACAATGTAGCTATGAGTCAGCATTGCAGTGCAGGTATGTCATAAATGGTAGGGGGCGCCAACAGTTACGATTTGGTTGGGGCAGAGGTAGTAATGCCAATATTGTATTTCTGAGTGGAATTCTCCTTTAATAACAAAACAGATACTTAAAAAACCATTAATTCATGAGATGAGTACATGGGCCGAATATATACAATTGATAAAAAAAAAAAAAAAACACTTCAGCAATTAGAAAATCATACTTTAAAAAAAAAAAAAAAATTAATATAAAAACCCAAAAAAAAACCCCCCATATAATTACACCTTTGATTTCCTGTTTTATAGCCTACAAAAACATGTATATCTTACGGTTGCCTTTATTGTACATTAAAAACAATTTGTCAGTAATTACACACATTCTCCACAGCAAGCAACATAATACTGTAAGTCAAAAAGGGACGTACACATTTCATGATGTTTCAACATTTGCAAACTAAAATAAAAACATAAAATAAAATAAAAAATTCTGTAGTCTAGGTCCCATCTAGAGCTGCAGTATTGGGATATTACATGACAATATCACTGAACACTAGGGTGCAGAAAGCAGCTGTCTGGGTGCCTGAAGTCTTTAATCAAGAAAGCGCACCTTATTAAAGGAGCAGTCACGGTATCCTAATGTTATGGATTTAATTGGGAGAACTCATTTTCTCGGTGCTTCCTCACCTGGAGAAAACAGAGCAGGTGCCAGCTTCATCTAACAGCATGGCAAGCATGTTGAATGACTATTCGGAGAACCTGCAGAGTTTTGACAAGGGTCAGGCTTAAACACATCTGCTGCTAGACTTGAGCAAGAGCCCAGCTGTCACCATGTACACCAGACACATTAGACGTGCCGGATAGTCAAGCTCAGCTAAGAGACTGGTGTCAATCACTACGACGCTTCTGTCTTATGATAATGTCTGTTCAGTAAGGGGGGCAAGGTGTACAACCAAACAATTTCATGGAACTGCTTCTTGCATCAATGTAGTATGCACAATGAAAGATCCAAAAATCCCCCATCTGGCCAACACTTGACCCTCAAACGGTTTGGCTGTAACCATACCACCTTCTTACAAAGACATTGGTAGCAGCAACCAAAGGGCGGCGTTATATCACCCGGAACGCATTTATTAGCAGCAAAAATAGGATTTTGGTACTTACCAGGTAAATCCTTTTCTTTGAATCCATAGGGGGCACTGGACTACTCTTGGGATATGGACGGCTTCCGCAGGAAACAGGGCACTGAATATTTAAATTTAAAACACTCCACCCCTCCATATCCCCGAGTACCTCAGTGTTTTTTACTGAGCCGAACAGGAGCTATAGAGAGGTTGACAATGGAGTATTACATATAACATAACGGACAACAATGAAGTTGACACAACGTTACTGACAACTAAACAGTTGACACCATAACCAGCACTTGATAATTTGAACCAGTCGGTGAGAGTGTGTTACCATAAGATCCCCTGAACTTACAACAAACCAGGTAAAACTGCTCTGGGTGGGCATCCAGTGCCCCCTATGGATTCAAAGAAAAGGATTTACCTGGTAAGTACCAAAATCCTATTTTCTTTTTCATCCACTAGGGGTCACTGGAGTACTCTTGGGACGTACCAAAGCTTCCCCCGTGGGCGGGAGAGCTGTTTGGCACCTGTAACACTAGGCGGCCAAAGCTAGATGCTGATGCCGCAAACGTATCAAACTTGTAAAAGCGCACAAACGTGTGCACGGAAGACCATGTAGCCGCACGGCAAAGCTGCATCGTAGAAGCTCCACGACCAGCTGCCCATAAAGTTCCCACAGAACGTGTGGAATGAGCTGTTACTGATGTAGGCGGCTGTAACCTAGCATGAAGGTAAGCCTGACGTATGGTCAGTTTTATCCATCTGGATAAGGTCTGCTTAGACGCTGGCCAACCCATCTTGGCAGCATCATAGAGAACAAACAACGTATCCGTCTTACGAACTGTAGACGTTCGGGATACATAAACACGTAAAGCGCGTACCACATCCAGAGTTCCAGAATGTGCTGTTAACACAGGAACTACTATTGGTTGATTGATGTGAAAAGATGACACTACCTTTGGTAAGAAAGCGGGATTTGTCCGAAGTTCCGCTCTGTCATCATGAAACACCAAATACGGTGGCTTGCATGACAAGGCACCCAAATCTGAAACACGCCTTGCCGAAGCTAAGGCTAGAAGAAAAATTGTTTTCCAAGTGAGAAACTTTATATCCACTTGCTGTAAGGGTCCAAAATATGAAGACTGTAAGAAATCTAAAACCAGATTCAAGTCCCATGGCGCTGTAGGTGGAATGAATGGAGGCTGTACTCTGAGGACACCTTGTAGAAAGGTGTGTATAGACGGCAATAGAGCCAATCTTCTTTGAAAGTAAATTAACAAAGCAGATACCTGCACCTTTAGTGTAGATAAACGCAGTCCTCCATCTAACCCCGTTTGTAGAAATAACAAAAGACGGGATAACTTGAAAGATGTCGGAAACTTCAGAGTTTCACACCAACCTATATAGGCACGCCAAATTCTGTAATAATGAGCTGCCGTAACTGGCTTCCTAGCTCGAAACATGGTTGGTATAACAGATTCTGGAATGCCCTCTCTTCTTAAGAGGGCGGTCTCAACAGCCACCCCGTCAAACGCAGCCGCGCTAAATCGGGGTAAAGGAACGGACCCTGTTGTAACAAGTACGGATGTAGTGGGAGCGGCCAAGGATCGTCTGCGAGTAGACCGTGGAGATCCGAGAACCAAACTCTCCGAGGCCAATGAGGTGCCACTAGTATGACTGTGACAGACTCCCTTTTGATCCGTTTTAGCACCAGAGGGAGCAGCGGAAACGGTGGAAACAGATACACTAGGCTGTACGGCCAAGCGATTGTGAGAGCGTCCACCGCCACTGCCTTTGGATCTCTCGTTCTGGACACATACTGGAGCGTTTGGTGATTGTGGCGAGACGCCATTAGGTCCACCTGAGGGTAAGCCCACCGCTGAACCAACATGTGAAACACTTCTGGATTTAATGCCCATTCTCCTGGATGAAAATCCCGACGGCTGAGATAATCTGCCTCCCAGTTGTCCACTCCCGGAATGAACACTGCCGACAATATCACCTGGTGGTATTCTGCCCAATTGAGGATTCGAGCTACTTCCCGCATTGCCATGCGGCTTCTCGTTCCTCCTTGTTTGTTGATGTATGCGACTGCTGTTGCGTTGTCTGACTGCACTTGGTCTGAGAGCGAAACATGTGTACTGCTTGTCGTAGTGCATTGTAAATTGCGCGGAGTTCCAGGACATTTATAGACAGCAATCTTTCGTGATCCGCCCAGAGACCCTGGAGCTGACAATATTGAACTACAGCTCCCCAACCTCTGAGACTCGCGTCCGTCGTTAGAATTATCCAATTCCAGCCGCCAAACAGTTTCCCTGCGGTTAAATTGTGTACCTTGAGCCACCAGAGTAGAGACACCCTTGCCCTTGGCGACAACCTCACCCTCTGGGGAATCTGCAGATGCGAGCCCGACCACTGTGCGAGCACATCCAGTTGAAATGGACGTGAGTGAAATCTTCCGAACTGAAGCGCTTCGAAAGCCGCCACCATTGTTTCTAAGATGCAAATGCACAAATGTACCGAGACTGTGCGTGGCTTGAGCACTAATTGTACTAGATGGCGAATAATCTGTACTTTCTGTTGTGGTAGGTAAATTCTTTGATTTACCGTATCGAAAATCATGCCTCGGAATTGAAGGCGTTGAGACGGAATGAGATGTGATTTCTTGAAGTTGACAATCCAACCGTGGTGAACTAGTACATTGTACGTTAGTAGCGCATGTTGGAGAAGCGTCTGTTGAGACGGGGCTTTGATGAGCAGATCGTCTAAATACGGAACTATTGTCACTCCCAGGGATCTGAGATGAGCTATCACAGACATCACTTTGGTGAATACCCGAGGTGCTGACGATAGGCCGAACGGTAGAGCCTGAAACAGGTAATGGTTTTGGCATATTGCAAACCGCAAGAACCTCTGATGAGGCTGCCAAATCGGAATGTGTAAGTACGCATCCTTGAGATCTAGCGCAATCATGAATTCCTTTGACTCTAAACTTGCAATCACTGAGCGCAGAGATTCCATCTTGAATCTGTAGTAAGTTACGTACCGATTGAGACCATTTAAGTTCAATCTTGGCCTGACTGTGTCATCCGGCTTCGGTACCACAAACAGACTGGAATAATAACCCTGACCCTGTTGGTATACAGGGACCGGAATCAAAACTGCTGAATCCAGTAGGGACTGAATGGCAATTTGCAGAACCGCCCTCTTGTCGTCCGACAGAGGCAGTCCTGTCTTGAAAAACCGCAGTGGCGGAAGACAGTCTAACTCTATTTTGTAACCTCTTAACACTAAATTGCGGATCCACCCATCCGCGGATGTCTGGAACCACGCCAAATGGAACGTCTGAAGGCGTGCTCCCACAATCGGAGAACCGAGATGGGCTGGTAGCCCGTCATGCCACTGGCTTGTCGGTGACCTTAGCGTCCTGACGACTTGTGTTGGTTTGTTGGAAACCACGTCCACGACCACGTCTACTAGGCGTGGCTGTTCCTCTGCCACGTCCGCGAAAGGACTGAGGTCTAAAGGATTTGAACGCAGGTCCAGAGTACCTCCGTCTTGGTACCGGTGGAGGCAATGGTAAGAAAACCGACTTTCCTCCCGTGGCCTCAGAAATCCATGTGTCCAATTCAGGACCAAACAACTTCTTGCCACCGTAAGGCAACGCCTCTATACCTCTTTTGACCTCTGCCTCCGCTTGCCAAGAACGCAGCCAGAGTGCTCGTCGTGCCGTAACTAGCGACGATGAAATACGAGAAGTGAGCTGACAGACGTCAGTAGAAGCTGTACAGAGATACTCCGCAGCCTCACACATTTGATCAGCAAGAAGTATAAGGTGTTCGTCATGTAGGGCAGACTTGAGTTCTGTTATCCATACTATGAGCGCCTTAGTGACCCAGATACCAACCAAGCAAGGTCTCAGCAGCACTCCTGCTGCTACATACATGGACTTTAGCATAGTTTCTATTTTGCGATCTGAAGGGTCTTTAAGCGTAGTAGCAGCTGGCACTGGTATGGTTCATTTCTTTGTAAGTTCCGACACAGACGAATCAACTATTGGTGGATTCTCCTATATACATGTCACAGAGTCTGGAAACGGGTAACTAGACTTAAATCTGCGAGGTATAGAAAACCGTTTATCTGGAGTCTGTCGTGTTTCTACTAACATCTTATTAAGAGACTCCGAAACAGGAAAACACATTGGAGTTCTCGGTCGTTTAGTAAATACGACCTGATCATTTGTCAGAGGTTCCTCAGTTTCTGTAAACTTCAGAGACAGACGCACCGCTCTGATGAGATTATCAATACCTGAGCTGTTTAAAATCCTCACTATCTGACTCCACTTCGCCCTCCTCACCCTCATCTTGTGCCGTGAGGTCTGGCATGGAATCGTCAGAATGCAACATAGCAGAAACTGGTAAATCATAAGACATATGAAATTTATCCTGTCTACCCAAAATGGATTTGGAACTTTCGCAAGGCTGAGACGCCTCCGGTAGTTCTGGCGGTCTCACCCTAGACTCAGATCTTGCCGCTTCCCGCTCTTGTCGAGCGGCGGTCAATTCTGATTGCAACCCAGCCAGTACATTGGCTAGCATTTCCCATGGAGGGTCCGGGGATGAAACTGGCTTTAAAACCGGAGCAGAAATTGTATTCGTAACTGAATCCACAAAACATACTGGACATGTGGTAGATCCATCCGGTAACACACTGCTACAGATTTTGCAGTGATGCTTTTTAATTTTTGCTGGTGCCTTACTCATTATGGAGACAGACAATACAATACACAAAAAACAGACACTTGCACGACTCAGTAAAATAGTACTAAGGTGTCTCTATATATATATATATATATATATATATATATATATATATATATATATATATATATATCTGCCCAAGTGCAGTACACGTGGCCAGTACTATGAAATGTGATCCCAAATTCCCACTAACACCCCTGCGCCTTCGGTGGAGTAGAGATGTAGTACTGGAACGTTCTGGAATCACAACAGGAAGACACAGGAAGCATGGTTAAAATGGCTGCCATGCTTAAAATCATAGTCACAGTACAGGTTACAAGCTTATAAACTGATAGATAACCTGTATGAAAATCCTGTGTAATCATCCCTGCAGCCTAGCATACTGCTGTTGCTGCAGTTTATCCCCCCTCGTGCCGCTGATTGCATCCTCTGCTTGCAGCCTGTAATGCCCCCCCCTGTATGCTCCGTTGCGGATGCAGTATGCGGGGCGGGCAGCGTTAATGTGGGGCCGCCAGCGGGACGCGCTGGAACCAGAGAGCGGGGAGCGCCTGAAGCGCTCTGAGCAGCGGCGGCGGGCGGAGCGGCGGCCGGGCGAACTGTCTAGGATCCAAGCGGCCAGTAGTATGGTGCGCCAGTGAAAGAAAACAATGTCCCCACACAGCGGGGCGGCAGCGTGAGCTGACCGCCCCGACCAACATACCTTGACTCCTGCTCCTGTGATGAGGCTCCGACTGGGCTTCTCTGTAAGCGCCGGCCAGCCTGTCTGCAGGATCTGTATGGCTGTGAGGGTGCTCATTTAGTGAGGACCGACACGCCCCTGCTGCTAGTAGCAGCTTGCACTATCCCTGACCCTGCCTTATGGAAAGGGGAAAGGGATGTGTATGAAAAAAGAAAAATCTTAACAAAAAAATAAAATTATTCAAAAGAATTGTGGACTAAGCCACAGAACCTGTTGCTACGTCGAGCACAGAAAAAAACACTGAGATACTCTGGGATATGGAGGGGTGGAGTGTTCTAAATTTAAATATTCAGTGCCCTGTTTCCTGTGGAAGCCGTCCATATCCCAAGAGTACTCCAGTGACCCCTAGTGGATGAAAAAGAAAACAAAAAGTTCATATGGGCATTTGCAGAGGACGATGGAACAAAGCAGCTGACACTGGCCACGCGGTTCTTTGCTTGGTGACATACATACAAGATGAACGTTACATTCTGGATATAATCCATGCAGATCAAGACGCACAACGCCTATCATTCACTATCCAATCACAAGGGCCGACACGACGCGGTAGGGTTAATAGCTGACTTTGCGCTGCCTCCTCTTATAGCCTGCAAGTTTGGGAAGAACAAAAGCTTCAGTCCTTGTTAATAGCAAGAAAACAAACAAAACAAACACACAGGTGACCCTTATAAACTCTAAACAACTATGATGTCTGCGCATTTTATGGGTTGTACCAAAATACATAAAAAACAGTCCTAGCATTTTGTGAGCACTTTTAATATAACTGAAGCAATGAGCCCAGCCCACCTCTTGTATAATTGTACAGCCCAGATGTGGCAGCCACAACAGTGTGCACCAGAGGCCACCGACCACGAATTTCATGGAGTCTTTTGTGGACATCACTGGGCATAAATCTCAGAGTTTTCTAAAAGATGGTCTTTAATCTGCAGCTACACAGTTTACGGTTCTCAATACATAATTCAATTTGTTATTCATAAATAGTTGAATCACTGCCATCCTAATACTGCATTAGCAACAAACTGTACCAAGTCATGAAACTGACTGGTAACTATACAAGCCATAAACATTAGACTCCTTTTATTCTGCTTAAAAAAACACTATGAATACTTCTCGTGATGCGTTCTACCATGCTTTACCTAGTTTTCATAAATACTCCCCTGTAGTCCACCAAGATAAAATACAGAAGGGTTAATAGCCCACATAGGAGTCACGTGGCCCATGTCCAACTGCACTCAGTCATGAGAAACAAGACCGCTACACGGCCCCTGGGTGTATGGGCATTTATCATCAAACACTCGCTCCTACAACATGGGACACAAGTAATTCAGTATCTGCAAGTACTGGCGCGGGTTACTAGTTCAGTAGTACAGTGCTCTCCCTTTTACTTCACTCATCACTAGATACAATGACAAAATCTCTGGGTTGTATACAACGCTCTGTGGTAATCTGTTGCAATCGTTACGGCGGAATGTGGTACGCCAACTCTGCACCTTTGGCGGCACTTCCCGGCCATCACGTGCAACTGAATCACCCTTTCTATCCAAATCCGCAGATGTGGCATTAGGCAGAAATTACTTCTATTATATATAGGTTTTACACAAAGGGGGCAATTTCAACTGCCTGCGATAACCTCGTCTGGCCGAATTTGCAAGACACCTGCTACACTTTACATTGGTGGGATTTTGCACAAAAGTGTTGAATATACACACTTGATGCAAATCAACCGGGCGATGGGTGCGAGGCATTTAAACAGCGTGACAACAGCAATTCTCACTCTTCGCAGGCAATTGAACTCCCCCCCCATTGATGCTACTGACAGACCGCATTTCCACTCATCCATAGATCCTGATCGTAAGTGGATTGGCAGATGTTTGACTCTGTACTATGATTTGCAACCACTTACTGTAGGTCTACTTCCTACATGGTTGCCACAATCACAGCTTCATCAACTAATAAAAAAAAAGAACTTAGTTATAAGCTCCTGAAAGAGTTACATATCTTGAAAATTTAGAATTCATTTATACATGTGAACCATAGCAATTATTTTACAAAAACATGAATTTGGGGTGTTATGCTCATATGTAATGTTCTGTAATTTAATTGCACTAAAATATAATCCATGCCTTGTTGCTCTTTGAAGAGAAAACATTTTTAGGTTGATTGTTCATTTCCTACAATATACATAATACACTAATTCACAAACAAAACCCATCCATACAATACTTTCACCGATTAGGTTTGTAAGTACATATTCAAAGTGCATTGAATCTGAACGTGAAATGCCAATCTTAGAACACCAAATTCATAGACAATATGTACCTAATTTTGGTGAATTTGGCAGATCTCAGTCAGCAACACACCACACAGCTAAAAACTCAAATGAAAAAGAATTCATATTTCATAGTAAGAAAACAAGACCGCCTCATACTCCATCACAGGACAACCTTTCTTCACAGTAACCTAAAGTTGGTTATTCAGCAGTGTCACCTACCTTGGGTCACTCACTCATGCTCTTCACTGTTTCCTATAGCAGAACACTTACCCTTTCACAATACCCCATGATCAATTGTATGCGTTATCAATGTAGCATACAATATACCCTAAGTATTTAACAGTTAATTAATAATTAGGATATTTCAGAATGGTCCGTCTCTCACTGAATGCCTTCACAATCACATCACTACATGACACTGCAACAAGTCCACAGATCCATACTACTGTAATACTGGCCAGGGGACCACAAGTGTGTGCATAGGTTCTTGTCAGTTTATTGCTCTCTTTCACTGACCTGAAGGAGAATAATTCTCTTGAGATCTTGTGTCCACGCTGAACACTCTCATATTAATGGCTTGAGGAGGACTGTCCTCATTGCTACTTCCTGGGGGTGACAGCATTTCCATCTCCTCCCCCCAGTCAGTCACCGGACGGTGTCCCTCAGGGGAAAATGGGCTTGTGGGCTTGGTCTGCACGACTCCTTCATCAGAGCTTGCATTTGGTGAAGGTATGGCCAACTTTAGAGCTTCCACTTGCTGAGGTAGCCTTTCTTCATGTAGTGTGGCTAGAGAAGCTTTGGTGAGCTCTTTATTGGGTAAATCTTCATCAACTTCTGATGAATCATCTTCAGCACCACTAGCATCTGTCCATTCACCCTCGTCATCTTCCCCCTCATCACTGTCATCTTCACAATTATCTTCAGGAACATTTTTTACTTCAACTCTCTTTTTGTCCAGCACTGCTGCAGATACTTCCGAGGTGTTTTTCAGCATTTCCTTGGCCTTTTGTTCCTCCTGCATTAAGGGAATCATGGTAAGATAAGTCGAGTTTGACATAGTTTGCTCACCTGAAGACTTCAGAGACGTTTTGATACAGCATATCTTATTTGAAGCTTGTCATTGGGCAGACTAATGGGAACATTTACAGATGGTTCCAACCTTAGAACCCTGTCTCAAACTCCCCACCACGCTACCAAGTAAGACATCACAGCTACAGGAAATACCCACAGTGTTACTGTTAATCTAGGCATATTTTTGCCTGCCATACACCAATAATGGGATGGAAAAACATACTGCTTTCTCCACGCAAGTCTCCTTCTCCTCCACTGGCAAAGGCTTATCCTTTTCAACCGCAACCTCCTCCTCCTCTTCTTCTTCTTCCCAGCGGCTATCATGCATGCTGAAAAAAACATGAGATATGCAAATTAACTAACGGTGTATGTTTTATACTAGAACACATAACTGGAGAAGTGACCGCTGTGTATCCCCTATACAAAGATATTTACAAAGTATATCGGATAAGAGAGGGAATAGTGAGGACCTCTTTTCTTGGCCGTAAATGAACATGTAGAACGTCTTCTATACACACCTGTATGGTTTGTTCCGACCTCGGCCTCTCTTCTGATCAGTCCTTTGCGATGGTCTTTTAAGGCTGTCCGCAAGAAACTCTGCCATGGTGGGTGGCTTAGGAGCCCCTCGTTTTCCCTGGTCTGTGAAAGAACAAACAAGAATCATTGAAAAGGTGGATGGGAGAGGTGGGGAGTAGGACTTAAGTCACAGATGTTCCCGACAAGCAAAATGATGGGCTCACCAGAAGTTGTATTTTACATACAAGGGGCACCAGTAAGTTTTGAAAAATTGGACTGCATTACAACGACATAAGGCCAGACGATTGACAATACTACATATTTTAACCAGCTAAATTCAATATGCAGCCCCCTTATGTGATAATAGGCTGACTGCTGAACCTTCCCCACTGGTACACCCTATTGGTCTCTTAATCATTGTTAACTTTATGCAGCTTCTGTTTTTTAAACTGAATCAAGTCTTTTATAACCAGAGATCTGCCCCTCAAGTTTAGACAGGCAGCTAGCGGATGTGTCATTCTGTAATGTAGGCAAGTGTTTGGATTCACGTGTAAATATCTTCTCACGTACAATCTTGAGTTCTCTGGATGCCTCCTCAATCACAAGAAATAAAAGATCAAAACTACACTTGTTAAGTATTGCAATCCAGCGCTTGCAAGACGCTGTGTTATGGCGTCCTATAGTGGGGGAATTTTTTACCCTGAACCGCTGTGGTATCAGTTTCTCTTTGTGATAGTCACTCAATGTAATTCCATGATACAAGTAATCATCCTCTCATTGTTTTAAACGCAGCCACTCCTTATACAAGTGTTCTACAGGCTGTGCCTCAGGGTCATCATTTAGATGCTGTGCAAACAGAATGGACTCAGCTTCAGCCTCAGAAAAAGTCAGTGTGCTCACTTGTGTAAGTATTGCCAGGTTGACAGCCTCAGTGTCCCCCGTGGTAACACCACTGTGTGATTCAGCCATAATGTATCAAAAAAATAAGAATTTACTTACCGATAATTCTATTTCTCATAGTCCGTAGTGGATGCTGGGAACTCCGTAAGGACCATGGGGATTAGCGGCTCCGCAGGAGACTGGGCACAAAAGTAAAAGCTTTAGGACTACCTGGTGTGCACTGGCTCCTCCCCCTATGACCCTCCTCCAAGCCTCAGTTAGGATACTGTGCCCGGACGAGCGTACACAATAAGGAAGGATTTTGAATCACGGGTAAGACTCATACCTGTCACACCAATCACACCGTACAACCTGTGATCTGAACCCAGTTAACAGCATGATAACAGAGGAGCCTCTGAAAGATGGCTCACAACAATAACAACCCGATTTTTGTAACAATAACTATGTACAAGTATTGCAGACAATCCGCACTTGGGATGGGCGCCCAGCATCCACTACGAGAAATAGAATTATCGGTAAGTAAATTCTTATTTTCTCTGACGTCCTAGTGGATGCTGGGAACTCCGTAAGGACCATGGGGATTATACCAAAGCTCCCAAACGGGCGGGAGAGTGCGGATGACTCTGCAGCACCGAATGAGAGAACTCCAGGTCCTCCTCAGCCAGGGTATCAAATTTGTAGAATTTAGCAAACGTGTTTGCCCCTGACCAAGTAGCTGCTCGGCAAAGTTGTAAAGCCGAGACCCCTCGGGCAGCCGCCCAAGATGAGCCCACCTTCCTTGTGGAATGGGCTTTTACAGATTTAGGCTGTGGCAGGCCTGCCACAGAATGTGCAAGCTGAATTGTACTACAAATCCAACGAGCAATAGTCTGCTTAGAAGCAGGAGCACCCAGCTTATTGGGTGCATACAGGATAAACAGCGAGTCAGATTTCCTGACTCCAGTCGTCCTGGAAACATATTTTCAGGGCCCTGACTACGTCCAGCAACTTGGAGTCCTCCAAGTCCCTAGTAGCCGCAGGCACCACAATAGGCTGGTTCAAGTGAAATGCTGAAACCACCTTAGGGAGAAATTGAGGACGAGTCCTCAATTCTGCCCTGTCCGTATGAAAAATTAGGTAAGGGCTTTTATAGGATAAAGCCGCCAATTCTGAGACACGCCTGGCTGAAGCCAGGGCTAACAACATTACCACTTTCCAAGTGAGATATTTTAAGTCCACAGTGGAGAGTGGTTCAAACCAATGTGATTTTAGGAACCCCAAAACTACATTGAGATCCCAAGGTGCCACTGGAGGCACAAAAGGAGGCTGTATATGCAGTACCCCCCTTGACAAACGTCTGAACTTCAGGAACTGAAGCCAGTTCTTTCTGGAAGAAAATCGACAGGGCCGAAATTTGAACCTTAATGGACCCTAATTTTAGGCCCATAGACAGTCCTGTTTGCAGGAAATGTAGGAAACGACCCAGTTGAAATTCCTCTGTAGGGGCCTTCCTGGCCTCGCACCACGCAACATATTTACGCCAAATCCGGTGATAATGTTGCACGGTTACATCCTTCCTGGCTTTGATCAGGGTAGGGATGACTTCATCCGCAATGCCTTTTTCCTTCAGGATCCGGCGTTCAACCGCCAAGCCGTCAAACGCAGCCGCGGTAAGTCTTGGAACAGACAGGGTCCCTGCTGAAGCAGGTCCTTTCTTAGAGGTAGAGGTAGAGGCCACGGGTCCTCTGTGAGCATCTCTTGAAGTTCCGGGTACCAAGTCCTTCTTGGCCAATCCGGAGCCACGAGTATAGTCTTTACTCCTCTCCTTCTTATGATTCTCAGTACCTTGGGTATGAGAGGCAGAGGAGGGAACACATACACTGACTGGTACACCCACGGTGTTACCAGAGCGTCCACAGCTATTGCCTGAGGGTCCCTTGACCTGGCGCAATACCTGTCCAGTTTTTTGTTGAGGCGGGACGCCATCATGTCCACCTTTGGTTTTTCCCAACGGTTCACAATCATGTGGAAGACTTCTGGGTGAAGTCCCCACTCCCCCGGATGGAGGTCGTGTCTGCTGAGGAAGTCTGCTTCCCAGTTGTCCACTCCCGGAATGAACACTGCTGGCAGTGCTATCACATGATTTTCCGCCCAGCGAAGAATCCTTGCAACTTCTGTCATTGCCCTTCTGCTTCTTGTGCCGCCCTGTCTGTTTACGTGGGCGACTGCCGTGATGTTGTCTGACTGGATCAGCACCGGCTGACCTTGAAGCAGAGGTCTTGCTAGGCTTAGAGCATTGTAGATGGCCCTTAGCTCCAGGATATTTATGTGAAGTGATGTCTCCAGGCTTGACCACAAGCCCTGGAAATTTCGTCCCTGTGTGACTGCTCCCCAGCCTCTCAGGCTGGCATCCGTGGTCACCAGGACCCAGTCCTGAATGCCGAATCTGCGGCCCTCTAGAAGATGAGCACTCTGCAACCACCACAGGAGAGAGACACCCTTGTCCTTGGTGACAAGATTATCCGCTGATGCATCTGAAGATGCGACCCGGACCATTTGTCTAGCAGATCCCACTGGAAGGTTCTTGCGTGGAATCTGCCGAATGGGATTGCTTCGTAAGAAGCCACCATCTTTCCCAGGACCCTTGTGCATTGATGCACTGAGACTTGGCCTGGTTTTAGGAGATTTCTGACTAGTTCGGATAACTCCCTGGCTTTCTCCTCCGGGAGAAACACCTTTTTCTGGACTGTGTCCAGGATCATCCCTAGGAATAGGAGTCGGGTAGTCGGGATCAGCTGAGATTTTGGAATATTGAGAATCCAACCGTGCTGGCGCAGCACTATCTGAGATAGTGCTACCCCGACTTCCAACTGTTCCCTGGATCTTGCCCTTTTCAGAAGATCGTCCAAGTAAGGGATAACTAAAACTCCCTTCCTTCGAAGGAGTATCATCATTTCGGCCATTACCTTGGCAAAGACCCGGGGTGCCGTGGACAATCCAAACGGCAGCGTCTGAAACGGATAGTGACAGTTCTGTACCACAAACCTGAGGTACCCTTGGTGAGAAGGGCAAATTGGGACATGTAGGTAAGCATCTTTGATGTCCAGAGACACCATATAGTCCCCGTCTTCCAGGTTTGCAATCACTGCTCTGAGTGACTCCATCTTGAATTTGAACCTTTGTATGTAAGTGTTCAAGGATTTTAGGTTTAAAATTGGTCTCACCGAGCCGTCCGGCTTCGGTACCACAAATAGTGTGGAATAGTACCCCTTTCCCTGTTGTAGAAGGGGTACCTTGATTATCACCTGCTGGGAATACAGCTTGTGAATGGCATCCAATACTGCCTCCCTGTCTGAGGGAGACGTCGGTAAAGCAGACTTTAGAAAACGGCGAGGGGGAGACGTCTCGAATTCCAATTTGTACCCCTGAGATACCACTTGAAGGATCCAGGGGTCCACTTGCGAGTGGGCCCACTGCGCACTGAACTTCTTGAGACGGGCCCCCACCGTGTCTGCTTGTAAAGCCCCAGCGTCATGCTGAGGACTTTGCGGAGGCGGGAGAGGGCTTTTGTTCCTGGGAACTGGCTGTTTGTTGCAACCTTTTTCCTCTCCCTCTGCCACTGCCACGGGGCATAAATGAGGCGCCTTTTGCCCGCTTGCCCTTATGGGGCCGAAAGGACTGCGCCTGATAATACGGCGTCTTCTTAGGTTGAGAAGCTACCTGGGGTAAAAATGTGGATTTTCCAGCAGTTGCCGTGGCTACCAGGTCTGATAGACCTACCCCAAATAACTCCTCCCCCTTATAAGGCAATACTTCCATGTGCCTTTTAGAATCCGCATCACCTGACCACTGCAGCGTCCATAAACCTCTTCTAGCAGAAATGGACAGCGCGCTAACTCTTGATGCCAGTCGGCAAATATCCCTCTGTGCATCACGCATATATAGAAATGCATCCTTCAAATGCTCTATAGTCAGTAATATACTGTCCCTATCTAGGGTATCAATATTTTCAGTCAGGGAATCCGACCACGCCAGGCCCGCACTGCACATCCAGGCTGAGGCGATTGCTGGTCGCAGTATAACACCCGTGTGAGAGTACATACATTTTAGGATATTCTCCAGCTTTCTATCGGCAGGTTCCTTTAGGGCGGCCGTATCAGGAGAAGGTAGTGCTACCTGTTTTGACAAACGTGTGAGCGCTTTATCCACCCTAGGGGGTGTTTCCCAACGTGCCCTATCCTCTGGCGGGAAAGGGTACGATGCCAATAACCTTTTAGGAATTATCAGTTTTTTATCGGGGGAAACCCACGCCTCATCTCACACTTCATTTAATTCCTCAGATACAGGAAAAACTACAGGCAGTTTTTTCTCACCAAACATAATACCCTTTTTAGTGGTACTTGTATTATCAGAGATATGCAATACATTTTTAATTGCTTCAATCCTGTAACGTGTGGCCCTAGTGGAAGTCACGTTTGTCTCATCATCGTCGACACTGGAGTCAGTATCCGTGTCTGCCATTTGAGGTAACGGCCGTTTTAAAGCCCCTGCTCATCCACTCAGGTGTCGACTCCCCAGGGGGTGACAACTGTATAATAGGCAATTGCTCCGCCTCCATCTCATTTTCCTCCTCAAACATATCGACACAATCGTACCGACACACCGCGCACACACAGGGAATGCTCTTATAGAGGACAGGACCCCACTAGCCCTTTGGGGAGACAGAGGGAGAGTATGCCAGCACACACCAGAGCGCTATATATAAACAGGAATACCACTATAAAATGTGCTTTTCCCTTTATAGCTGCTGTTAGTATCAAAACTGCGCCAAATTAGTGCCCCCCCTCTCTTTTTTACCCTTTTTTGTAGTGCAGGACTGCAGGGGAGAGTCAGGGAGACGTCCTTCCAGCGCAGCTGTGATGGAAAATTGCGCCTGTGTGCTGAGGAGATAGGCTCCGCCCCCTTCTCGGCAGCCTTTTCTCCCGCTTTTTTGTAAGTTCTGGCAGGGGTTAAAATACATCCATATAGCCCTGGGGGTTATATGTGGTGTATTTATGCCAGCCAAGGTGTTTTACATTGCTGCTCAGGGCGCCCCCCCCCTAGCGCCCTGCACCCTCAGTGACCGGAGTGTGAAGTGTGCCTGAGTAACAATGGCGCACAGCTGCAGTGCTGTGCGCTACCTTGTTGAAGACTGATGTCTTCTGCCGCCGATTTTTCCGGACCTCTTCTTGCTTCTGGCTCTGTAAGGGGGCTGGCGGCGCGGCTCTGGGACCGAGCTCCGAGGCTGGGCCTGTGTTCGGTCCCTCTGGAGCTAATGGTGTCCAGTAGCCTAAGAAGCCCAATCCACTCTGCACTTCAGGTGAGTTCGCTTCTTCTCCCCTTAGTCCCTCGATGCAGTGAGCCTGTTGCCAGCAGGTCTCACTGAAAATAAAAAACCTAAAACTTTCACTAAGAAGCTCAGGAGAGCCCCTAGTGTGCACCCTTCTCGGCCGGGCACAAAAATCTAACTGAGGCTTGGAGGAGGGTCATAGGGGGAGGAGCCAGTGCACACCAGGTAGTCCTAAAGCTTTTACTTTTGTGCCCAGTCTCCTGCGGAGCCGCTATTCCCCATGGTCCTTACGGAGTTCCCAGCATCCACTAGGACGTCAGAGAAATAACAATGTCCTGACACTTAGAAGCAAAGTTAATAAATCCAAATCAATGGGTGTTTACGCTTTAAGGATAATCCCTGGTCTTGCCAACAAGAGACATCCAAATGCAAACGTGTAGAAAGCAGCACTCCCAATATGTGATACATCAGCTGGTGCCCTCCTAGAAACCACTGCGGGTCCAATGTACAGAACGCGAAGGCGGCATTCAGATCAATAATGCAACAACAGACCGTTGTATTTTCTTTTCAACGTTTCGAAGCAACTTTATTTAGTCATCAAGATAATACAAACAATACCTTTATACCCCCACCACATATCTGTCCAGGTGTGCGATCCGATGTGTCCGCGCCCACTGATGATGCCTCCACCCTGTGCCGCGTCCACTGATGATGCCTCCACCCTGTGCCGCACCCACTGATGACGCCTCCACCCTGGGCCTCTGGTGTACCTCCGTGTTTTTAATGAAGTGTTGTTTGAGGTTGTTACCATGGTGATGCGACGCATGGTGGAGGCGTCATCAATGGTCACACACACACAGTGGTGGCCAAAATTGCGGACACTTTTTGAAGTGTTTTTCCACTTTGAATGCTTATAAAAGCTGTTACACTTCATGCAGTGCAAAGATTCATACAGTATATCAAATGAAAGAAAATGTAATGCTGAATTCAACACAATAAAACAGGAGGTCAAATATTTGCATTACAAGGGAAATTATGCTACATTTAGTCAGACAAAGCAGCACAGATGCGTGAGATTCAAGAAGTGGATTGTAGTAACAGCTACTACCAGCCAATAGGAATCGTCGTTCTGAGGACCAATCAGCTGTCGTTTATGAGCAGGTGTAATGTCATGTTCAAAGGTGGGAAAGGTCAGTTTGGCAGTTTCATTTTGCAGAAAAAAGTTGGTTACTGAAGCGCAATTACAGTTGGATGTATGTATGTATGTATGTATGTATGTATGTATGTATGTATGTATGTATGTATGTATGTGTGTGTGTGTGTGTGTATGTGTGTGTGTGTATTGTGTAGTGCTATTGACGGTGTAAAAAATAAATACAACGTCGCCCAGACAAAGTAGTGACTAGTCACCCAGGAAGAGATCCAGGATTGAGGTGTTACCTGAAAATGGTGTTTCGTATGCAGCAATTGCAAGAGAAGTTGGTGGGAATGTGATAACATCAGGAGTACGAAAATTTTGTTTACGCTATCAGAAAACACAATCTGTACAAAACAAAGAAGGAAAAGGCCGGAAAAAGTGCACAACCGCTGTTGATGATAGGAGAATAAAACAAATTTGCGTCAGGGACAGATGGATGTCATCTGCGGCCATTAGCAGTGAACTGAATGCAACTGGTGTTTTCGTCAGTGCAAGAACGGTATGGAGAAGACAAACTGAGGTTGGCCTAAAAGGGAGGATTCCCTGAAAAACGCCATTGCTGAATAAAAAAGCAGCGTCAGAAACGAATACAGTGGGCAAAAGAACACATTGCTTGGACAGAAGGTCAGTGGAAACAAGTGATATGGAGTGACGAAACTAAGATATCGATATTTGGTAGTGATGGGAGAAAATGTGAGACTTCGCATCGGGAAGAGGTACATCCAGATTGCATTCAAGCGACAGCAAAGAATCCTACAAGTGATATGATCTAGGCATGTATGACCGCAGATGCTGTAGGCCGCCTTCATGTCATAGATGGCACACTGAACAGCAGAAAGTACATTGACACCATCCTACAATGAAAACTCCTACCTTCTATCAGGGATCTTTTTCCAGATAATGCCCCATTTTTTTCCCAAGCAGGATTCAGCTCCCTGCCACACTGTACGGATATGCAAACAGTGGTTCACGGAGAATGACATACAGGTACTGGGATGGCCAGGAAAGTAGGATTTTGGTACTTACCAGGTCTTTTCTTTGAATCCATAGGGGGCACTGGAGTACTCTTGGGATATGGAAATGTAGCCGGGAATGGCACATTTAAATATTTAAATTAGTAACTGGTCACCCCCTCCATACTCCCATAGAGACTTCAGTATTTTTACTGAACCGAACAGGAGCGATAGAGAGGATGAACCATAGAGAATTACATATAACATTATAATATAACGGTCAACACTAAAGTTGACACATGACGTAAATTATAACGGTCAACGCTAAAGTTGACACACAACGTAACTGACAACTAAACAGTTTACACCATAATAGATATCACCGTAACATCGTATCCATTGGTGATAATGTGTTCTCATAAGATCCACTGAGCTTACCACAAGAGAGGAAAAACTGCTCTGGGTGGGCGTCCAGTGTCCCCTATGGATTCAAAGAAAAGGATTTACCTGGTAAGTACCAAAATCCTATTTTCTTTTTCATCCACTAGGGGTCACTGGAGTACTCTTGGGACGTACCAAAGTTTCCCCCTTGGACGGGAGAGCTGTTTGGCACCTGTAACACTAGCCGGCCAAAGCTATATGCTGATGCCGGAAACGTAGCAAACTTGCAAAAGCGCACTGATGGTCATGCACAGATAACCCTGTAGCAGCTCGTCTAAGTTGTTTCTTAGAAGGTCCACGACCTGCTGTGTATGACGTTTACAAGGAACGTGTGAAATGGTCTGACACTGATGCAGGCGGTTGTAGCCTGCCTATGACGTTCTCAAGAACGTGTGGAATGGTCTGACACTGATGCAGGCGGTTGTAGCCTATGATGAAGCTAAGCCTGATGTATGGTATAAGGTCTGCTTGGAAGCTGGCAAAGCAAAGTTAACTACATTACAGAGAACAAACTGTGTGTCTGTGTTACGTACAGTTGATGTTTGGGCTACATAAACGCGCAGAGCGCGTACCACATCTCAAGTAACTGAAGTTTCTGAACCTACTGATAACACAGGAACTACGATTGATTAAGTGATGTGTAACATCTTTGGGAAGACAACGGAATTTGTGGTAAGAAAACTGAATTTGTGCAAAGTTCCACTCTATGATCATAACACACCAGATACGGTGACTTGCATGAGAAGGCACCCAATGTTAAAACACGCCTTACTGAGGCTAAGGGAAACTGTTTTCCAAGTGAAAAACTTAACATCCACTTGTTGTAAGGGTTCAAAATATGAAGATTGTAAGAAAAAAATTAAATCTAAAACCAGATCCAAGTCCCATGGCATAGTAGGAGGTATAAATGGAGATCGTACTCTGAGGACACCTTGCAGAAAGGTGTGTACAGTCGGCAAAAGAGCCAAACGCCTGTGAAAGTGAATTGACAAGGCAAAGACCTGCACCTTGAGTGTAGAAACGTAGTCCTCCACCTAACCCAGTCTGTTAAAATATTAAAAGAGGGGATAACTTGAAGGATGATGTCGGAAACGTCCGAGCTTCCCACCAACCTACATAGGCACGGCAAATTGTGTGATAATGAGCTGCCATAACTGGCTTCCTAGCACGTAACCAGGTTGGTAGAAACAGATTCTGGAACGCCCTCCCTTATTAAGAGGGCGGTTTCAACAACCACCCCGGCAAACGCAGCCGCGCTAAATCGGGGTAAAGGAACGTACCCTGTTGTAACAGATCCGAACGTGGCGTACGCGGTCAAGGATCAGCTGCGAGTAGTTCTGGGAGATTCGAGAACCATGCTCTCCGAGGCCAATAAAGCACCACTAGTACGACCGATGTGGGACTCTCGTTTGGTCCGCTTTAGCAACCTAGGAAACAGCGGAAACATTGAAACCGATACAAAGCTGTACGGTCACGCGATCGTGAGAGCATCCACTGCCTTTTGAGCTCGTGCTCTGGACACATACTGGAATGTTTGGGGGGTTTTTTATTGAGAGATGCCATTAGATCCCCCTGTGGGTAATTCCACTGCTGGACCAACATCTGGAACGCTTCTGAATTCAATGCCCAGTTTCCTGGATGAAAATCCTGACAGCTGGGACAATCTGCCTCCCAGCTGTCCACTCCAAAACAAACACTGCCGACAATATCACCTGGTGACACTCGGCCCAATTGAGGATTCGAGCAACTTCCCGCATGCCATGCGACCTCGAATTCCTCCTTGTTTTGTATGCGACCGCCGTGGCGTTGTCTGACTGCACCTGGACAGTATGAGACCGGAGCATGTGCACTGCTTGTTGCAGCGCGTTGGAAATTGCCCTGAGATACAGGTCATTTAATTGACAGCAATCTTCCATGATCTGACCAGAGACTCTGAAGTTGACAATTTCGGACCACAGCTCCCCAACCCGAGACTCGCGTCCGTTGTAAGAATTATCCAATTCCAGACGCCGAACATTCTCCCTGCGGTGAGATTGTGTACTTGGAGCCACCAGAGTAGTGATACTCTGGCCCTTGGAGCTAACCGCACTATGTGATGAATTTGTAGATGCGTGCAATACCATTCAGGTGAAAATGACCTGAGTGAACTCCTGCAAACTGGAGTGCGTCGAAAGACGCCACCCTCCCTCCTAGTAGTCGTCCAAATGCACCAAGATAGTCCGTGGATTGCGTACTAACTGTACGCGATGACGAACACTTTGTGTTGTGTTCAGGCAGGGAAATCCGTTTATCCACGGAATCATTCCTATGCATGAATCATTTGTAACGGAATGAGGGTTGATTTCTTGAGGTTGACAATCCAACCGTGCTGAACGACGCCATTGTACGTTAGTAATGCACGTTGCAGGTATAAGCGTTGAAACGGAGCGTTGATGAGCAGATCTCCAAAGTACGGAACTGTTATCCTTCTCAGGGATCTGAGATGAGCTATGACAGCCTTTACTTGTGACTACCCGAGGCGCCGATAAGAAGCCAAATGGTAGCATCTGAAAGTAAGAATGGATTTTTACAGAAAACCATAAGTAGGCCTGTGTAAATACGAGATCCATCGTAATCCGGTATTACTGCAGATCCCAATCTGCAGTCACCGACGGCAAGTATTCCATGATGAATCTGTAGCAAGCAACGTACTGTCTGCAGGGTCAGTATCGGACTGACAGAGTCATCCAGTTTTGGAACTAACCCAAACCGAAATATAAACCGCGACTCGGGTGTTAACTGCTGTTGAGACTACTATAGCCTGTGTCTCTGTAGCACCGCCGTTTTGTCCTCTGACCTAGGCAGACCTGTCTTGCCAATGGCAATGATGGGAAACCGTCGACTGTATTTTAATAATCTGTGAATCCAACTTTGCGGATCCACCTGTGGATATCCACCACTGACGATATGGATATGGAAACCGTCGACTGTATTTTAATAATCTGTGAATCCAACTTTGCGGATCCACCTGTGGATATCCACCACCACGGAGATGCTGGAACGCCATTATGGCATTGGCTTGGCATTGGCTTGTCAGTGGCGTAGATGTAAAGGCCACTGAAACTTGGATAGAGACCTCTCGAAGTAGGTGGCCGTACCATAACCGTAGTCTTCCACATGTCCTGTAGCACGGTGGTGAATGGACCGAGTCGTAAAGACAATATCCTGAGTAGTTCTATTCGGGAATTTGCGTAGACAATGGTAGGAAACCAGATATTCCTGCGAAAAGCAGGTGTCCAAAACAGGACCAAACCTCTAGCCAGCGCAAGGTAATGCCTCTATTCTCGTTCGAAATCCGACATCGCCTGTTAAGAACGTAGTCAAAGTGGACGTTGTCCCGCCACTAGTGAAGCTTAAAGGCGAGAACAAAACTGGCTGACGTCCACAGAAGCTGTCATCAGCGAGAAGTTTAAGGTGTTCTTTTTGTAGTGCAATGTGAACTGGAGTGCCATGCCACTCCAGCCTTGTTAACCCAAACTCCCACCAAAGCAGGGCGAAGCAACGTCCCTACTGTCGTGTACTGTAGGGTATGCTCCGACGGGTAATTAAACGTCGTAGACCGAAACGGACAAGGAATAACAGTTGAGAACCTGACGGACTGGCCTGTTGATATGAGGACTGGCGGTGAATTGACCGCAAACAATCCAGCTGAAACAGTCATTTATAAGACAACAAGCATAATTTGTCCCTCAAGGCAGTACATGCGCCCGCATCCCAAAGAGGAGCGGCAAGGGTCTGTCTGTGCAGTCGCATTTGTCCGACACACTGTCTGACCAACTTTGCAGCGAAGCTGCGTGTGACTTTGCAGTAGACTTACTGCTCATGTACACCAACCAGTAAGTACAGAAGGACAGACCCGTATCGAGACTTAGTACCCTGTAAGTAAAGTGTGTTTAAATCTGCATTACAGTGCACGTGTGCTGTACGAAAACAAACTAAAACTCCTAACACCCCGGCTCCTCCAGAGGCTGAGTGATGTATGGCAGCAACTTCCTGGGAAGAACCAGGAAGTAAAGTTAAAATTGTGTCTGCCATGTGCTTGCTGATTGCAAGAATAGATTGCAATGTTAACGGATACACCAATCTTCACGAGATAGAGATATATATATATATTATACATCCATACATACACACACACATATACACTATATCCATATATCTTATATTGCCCAGCAGTCATATTATTGTGACCCCCTCACAGGCTTAATAGCCTGAGCTGTTTGCTGCCTGAACGCAGCTTAGTTATTGGGGCCTCCCTGCGGACCCTCCGTCTACATCTCCCGTCGCCAGCGGCTTTAACACGCACGCCGCTACAGTCAGCTTGTGAATAGACGGCTATCTCCCCTCCGCTGCACAGCTCATGTGGGTATTGCAGGACACTTATGCCGAGGACGCTCGGCTTTGACCAGCCCACCGGAGAGGTATTGAGTTCTAACCGAGGGACATACACCCAATTGGGAAAGTATCCGTGCACCTTTTTCTTCTGTCTGTTTATTAGAAATCAACTATATTAAGTGGAATACGGACTTTCACCATTAAGGACACGTCCGCCATTACAGCATTAACCACGAGCTATTATCAGACATTATGAGTATACTATAATGTGACTCTTTTTATTATTATTTTCATACCGGTATATATGTCTTAAATCCATTTTCATCAATAATAAATATTGCATTTATTTACGTTGCCTCTCTTCACATTTATACATATTTTCCTGACATTCAGCGCAGCCGTCTGTTTTCCTTTCTCCCTGCGGGCATTCCTCCCCCCCTCTCTGTCCTGCAGCCTTGGACCGCGGCAGCTATGAGAGCTGTCCGCGGTCATGATGCTGCAGACTTCCCCCCACTGCTCCCCCCCTGGAGCTCCGACTAGTCAGCGGATGGGAGCCGGGGAGCGGCGGAAGCAGGGACCGGGGAGCGGCGGAACTTGAGCGGCTGTGGCCGGAGCGGCTTGCCGGAGACTGGGGAGCGGATGAAAGAGCGGGCCGCGGCAGTAGCTGTCCGCGGCCAGCTCGCCCACTCTCTACTCCAGAGCCGTGTGAACCGAGGGAGGCGGGCGGCATGTGTGCAGACGCCGGAGATGCAGGGAGAGGCGAGCGGACCTGCGGCAGTGCCGGGAACCGCTCGCTGGCTCCCCCTGCAAGTGCTCAGCGGCGCCGGATCCTCACACTGGTCGGCGGGTAGGGAGCGGCGGCTAGGGAGCGACGAGTGGCAGGCAGCAGGGGTTGTATAAACACATAATACATTGTATAAATAAAATACAGTCCCCACAAAGAGGGCGGCAGCGTGAGCTGACCGCCCGCAATAAACAGTAATAGAAAGTAAGTGAGCGGCGGCAGTGAGAGCTGCCTAACCGCTCAGTACCTGGCACCACCCGTGGAGGCCATGACGGGGCTTCTCTGCCAAGCTTCGTCCTGCTTCCTTGTGCAGCCTGAGGCTGCCATCAGCTCTGCTGATTTTTGTCAATGGCGGGGCCCTTTTCATGGGCACCGGCAGACCATCTGCTGCCCTTCTGCAGCACCAACAATCCCGGACCCACGCTTTTTGATAATCTGGGAAGGGATCAGGTAGAAAAAAATAAAAATAATCTTGTTTCAAGAGTCCAAGGACATCCTGTCCACTTGTACCTTCCGACTAGAGGCACAGAAAAATATTGAAGTCTCTATGGGAGTATGGAGGGGGTGACCAGTTACTAATTTAAATATTTAAATGTGCCATTCCCGGCTACGCCCCGTCCATATCCCAAGAGTACTCCAGTGACCCCTAGTGGATGAAAAAGAAACAGTCCAGACCTGAACACCATAGAACATTTGGTTCCGTTTGAAAAAACTGGTACATCTGAGGCGGCCATCCAATAAAAGAGAATTAATTGAGGCTATAATTGTCTCATGGCACCACATAATAAAGAAGGAAGAGCTCCAAACATTGGTTGGCTCAATTACCATGTCACTGTGCTGCAGTCTTGAAAAATAAGGGATACTCAACGAAATACTGATAGGACAGTGACATCATAAGTACACAGGGATTTTCACCCTAAGTGTTGTTTCACTGCATAACTTCCCTTGTAATGCAAATATTTGACCTCAGTTTATTGTGTTGAATTCAGCATTAAATTTACTTTCATTTGACAGATGAATCATTGCACTGCATTAAGTGAAACCATTTTTATAAGCATTCGAAGTTGAAAACATTCACATTTCAAAAAGTGTTTTTGGCCACCACTGTATATACATACACACACACACACACACACACACACACACACACACACACACACAGTAGACAGATTGTTGGGAGGGGCTGGCAATCACTCAGCGGTCTTGGTGCACGTTGGCACCAACGACAAAGTTAGTGGAAGGTGGGATGTCCTTAAGACAGACTATAGGGAATTAGGTAAGAAACTTAGGGCAAGAACATCTAAGGCGATATTCTCCGAAATATTACCCGTGCCACGCGCTAGCCCAGGGAGACAGAGGGAGATTAGGGAGGTAAATGTGTGGCTTAGGGATTGGTGCAGGAAAGAGGGGTGTGTGTTCCTGGAACACTGGGCGGACTTCTCAGTCAGGCGCCATCTTTTTTGTTGTGATGGATTGCACCTGAATAAGGAGGGGGCAAGCGGTGCTGGGGGAAAGGATGGTTAGAAGGTTGGAAGAGATTTTAAACTAGGTGCCTGGGGGGAGGTTTTAGCTAGAAACTACGGGACATTCAGTGAGAATAGCAGGGATAGCGTTGGTGAACAAAATGGAGGAGGAGGAGGAGGAGGAGGGAGTGAAAGAGCAGCAGGCAAGGGTATTAACATGGGTGTTAAAAAAGGTTTTAGTGTAACACTAACAACAATTGCGGGTCATCATTGCTGCATAAAGAGAATGATGTCCCGAGCTAGCACAAGGGGAAATACTTATCTCAATTGTATGCATGTATGTAAATGCTAGAAGCCTTACAGGTAAAAAGGGGGAACTAGAAATCCTTGCAGCAAAGCAAACAGTATGATATTATAGGCCTTACTGAAACCTGGTGGGATGAATCTCATGACTGGACAGTCAATCTAGAAGGTTATACGCTGTTCAGGAGAGACAGACTAAATAAACGGGGTGGAGGGGTATGTCTTTACCTAAAGCCGTTTTTAAAACCTGATATACTGGAAGATATTCAAGAGAGGACTGTAAATACTGTTGAGACGTTATGGGTAGAAATTGCATGCGGGGATAAAGGAATAAAAAAAAGGTAGTATTGGGGTTATGCTACAGGCCGCCTGGTATTAATGTGTCTGATGAGGAATTGTTACTGAAACAAACTGAAAGAGCAGCAGGAGTAGGAGACATAGTAGTGATGGGAGATTTTAACTATCCAGAGATAAAATTAGAAAAACGATTCAAGTGATACTGCTAGGGGTAACATGTTTTTAAACACGCTAATTGATAACTACTTCGTTCAATTAATCGAGGAACCAACTAGGTACAATGTAATCTTAGACCTGGTATTAACAAACAATGGGGATTTGGTATACAATATTATAGTGGGGGAGCCCATAGGAAACAGCTACCACAATATGGTCACATTCAATATCAGTTTTCATAAGCAGTCCTATACTGGCTCTACGAGGACTATAAACTTTAGCAGAGGCAACTTTGACATGCTGAGGGAAGCTTTTAGGGACATTGAATGGGAAATTATGTTTCAAGAAAAAAATACTACAGAGAAATGGGATGTATTAAAATCACTGCTAGTTAAAAATACTCGCAAATTTATTCCCACGAGCAGCAAAAATAGGATTTTAATTACCTACCGGTAAATCCTTTTCTCGTAGAGGATGCTGGGGTTCCATTTAGTACCATGGGGTATACACTGGTCCCTCGGTAGCCATGGGCACTTTAAGAGTTTAAGTGTGGGCTGGCTCCTCTCTCTATGTCCATCCTACCAGACTCAGTCTAGAACAGGCATTCCCAACCACAGTCCTCAAGGTACACTAACAGTGCAGGTTTTAGTGATATCCAGGCTTCAGCACAGGTGACTTAATTAGTAGCGCAGTTATTTTGATGTAACCATCTGTGCTGCAGTCTGGATATCACTAAAACCTGCACTGTTGGTGTGCCTTGAGGACCGTGGTTGGGAATGCCTTGTGTAGAAACTATGCCCAAGGAGACGGACATACTTCGAGAGAAGGAAATACACAGATAGTGGCGAGATTCACACCAGCTCACACATAACAAAAGGAAAGGCAAGCTAACCAACTTGAAACGATTCAGCAACGACTAAACCAACAATACTTAAGCACGTAACAATGCAGGAATACGAAGACTGGGCGGGCTCCCAGCATCCTCTACAGACTACGAGAAAAGGATTTACCGGTAGGCAATTTAAAGTCCTATTTTCTCTTACGCCCTAGAGGATGCTGGGGTTCAATTTAGTACCATGGGGATGTACCAAAGCTCCCAGTATGGGAGGGAGAGTGCCGAGGTTCCTGCAGAACAGATTGACCAAACCTTAGGTCCTCAGAGGCCAAAGTATCGAACTTGTAGAACTTAGCAAACGTGTTCGACCCTGACCAAGTACCCGCTCTGCAAAGCTGTAAAGCCGAGACACCCTGGGGAGCCTCCCAGGAGGAACCCACTTCAAGAGTAGAGTGGGCCTTAACCGATTTTGGACACGGCAAGCCTGCCGCAGAATAAGCATGCTGGATAGTAAACCTGATCCAGTGAGAAATCGTCTGATTAGAAGCAGGACACCCAACCTTGTTGGGATCATAAAAGGACAAACAGAGCGTCAAACTTTCTGTGACGAGAAGTTCTCTTCACATAAAACTTCAAAGCCCTCACCACATCCTAGGACTTTGAGGTAATTGAGGAGTCAGTAGCCACTGGCACCACAATAGGTTGGTTGATATGAAAAGCTGACAACCTTTGGAAGAAATTGTTGACGCGTTCTAAGTTCAGCTCTACCTTCATGGAAAATCAAGTAGGACAATGCCCCCAATACAGAAACACGTCTAGCAGATGCCAATGCCAACAGTGTGACCGCCTTTCAAGTAAGAAACTTAACGTCCACCTCCTGTAAAGGCTCGAACCAATCCGATTGCAGGAACTGCAGCACCACATTAAGATCCCAAAGTGCCGTAGGAGGCACAAAGGGTGGTTGGATGTGCAGAACCCCTTTCAAGAATGTCTGAACCTCAGGGAGAGCAGCCAATTGTTTCTGGAAGAAACTGGGCAAGGACGAAAGCGTAGGCCCACATCCACAGCTGCTTGCAGAAAGAGGAGAAACCATCCCAGCTGAAACTCCACCGTAGGAAACTTCTTGGATTCACACCAAGACACATACGTTTTCTAAATCCGATGGTAATGTTTAGACGTTACTCCCTTCCTAGCCTGTATCAGGGTAGGAATGACCTTGTTCGGAATGCCCGTCCGAGCTAAGATCTGGCATTCAACCTCCATGCCGTCAAACATAGCCGCAGTAAGTCTTGATAAGCGAACGGCCCCTGTTGAAGAAGGTCCTCGCGAAGAGGCCTCGGATCCTCCAGCAGTAATTCCAGAAGATCCGCGTACCAAGCCCTTCTTGGCCATTCCGGAGCAATGAGGATCGCCTGAACTCTTGTTCTTTTTATTAGTTTGAGGATCCTTGGGATGAGTGGAAGCGGAGGGTACACATACACCAACTGGAACACCCACGGAGTTACCAGTGCGTCCACCGCTACTGCTTGTGGGTCTCTCGACCTGGAACAGTATCTCCAAAGCTTCTTGCTGAGGCAAGAGGCCATCACGTCTGAGGTACACCCCATCGGCTTGTCATCTCTGCGAACACCTCCGGGTAGAGGCCCCATTCTCCTGGATGGATATCGTGTCTGCTGAGGAAGCCCGCTTCCCAGTTGTCCACTCCCGGAATGAAGTGCTTTTCTGCCCAGATGATGATTCTTGTTACCTCTGACACTGCCGCTCTGCTCTTCATTACGCTCTGTCGGTTTATGTAGGACACTGCCGTTACATTGTCCGACTGAACCTGAATGGCCTGATCTTGGAGAAGATGTGCCGCTTGTAGAAGTCCGTTGAATATGACCCTTAGTTCCAGAATGTTTATCTGAAGGGAGGATTTCAGACTAGACCACTTTCTTTGGAAGATTTCCACTTGGATGACTGCTCCCCAACCTCTGAGATTAGCATCCGTGGTTAAAGGATCCAATTCTGAATCCCGAACCTGCGGCCCCCGTGAAGGTGACAAGGTTGCAGCCACCAGAGGAGTGAAATTCTGGCTTTCGGCGACAGGCGTATCCAGTTGGAAGGACCGTGCATCGAATCTTCCGTACTGTAGAGCCTCGTAGGAGGCTACCATCTTCCCCAGAAAGTGAATGCACTGATGAACCGATACCCGGGCTGGCTTCAGGACATCCCGGACCATTGATTGGATTACCAACGCTTTCTCCACCAATAGAAACACCCTCTGCACTTCTGTGTCGAGTATCATCCCCAGGAAGGGCAGTCTCCTTGTCGGCTCCAAATGTGACTTCGGAAGGTTCAGTATCCACCCATGATCCTGGAGTAGTCAAGATGAGATAGCAATGTTCTGTAACAGCTTCTCCCTGGAAGATGCTTTTATCAGTAGATCGTCCAGATATGTAATAATGTTCACTCCATGCTTGCGGAGGAGTAGCATCATCTCCGCCATGACCTTGGTGAACACCCTCTGTGCTGTGGAGAAGCCAAATGGCAGTGCCTGGAATGGATAGTGACAGTCCAGCAGCGCAAATTTTAGATAAGCCTAGTGAGGCGACCAGAACGGAACGTGAAGGTATGCATCCTTGATATCCAGGGACACCAGGAATTCCCCCTCCTCCAGACCTAAGATCACCGCTCTCAGAGACTCCATCTTGAATTTGAATTCCCTCAAGTAGGGGGTTTAATGACTTTAGGTTTAATATCGGAGTCCAGTTTCGGTACCACAAACCGGTTTGAGTAATAACCCTTGTGTTGTAGGCGAGGTGGAACTGGAACAATGACATTTGTTTGAACCAATTTTTGAATGGCTTCCTGTAGGATAGCACTTTGTCAGCGAAGCTGGTAAGCCTAATTTGAAGAATCTGTGATGTGGGAGCTCTTGAAATTCCAGTCTGTGCCCCTGTGCAACAATATCTTTTACCTAGGGGGTCTAGGCATGATGATGCCCAGATGCCACTGAAACCTTTTAGTCTTGCTCCCAGCTGCCCTAGCTTCAGGTTGGGAGGTCCGCAGTCATGCTGAAGACTTTGAGGAAGCAGAACCTGGTTTCTGTTTCTGAGAACCTGTTGGTGCAGGTTTTCTGGATTTTCCCCAACCTCCTCTAAAGAAAGTGGGGGTGGTTGGATTTTTTAACTTTTGCGGTCCTAGCCGGTGGTGCTGCTGAGGGAAGAAAGGTTGACTGACCCGCAGTTGCCGTGGAGATCCACACATCCAATGCGTCCCCAAACAGAGCCCGACCTGTGAAGGGTAGGTTCTACACACTTTTCTTGGATTCTGCATCCGCAGTCCATTGGCGTAGCCAGAGTCCTCTGCATGCCGAGACTGCCATAGAAGTAGCCCTTGCATTCAGCATGCCAAGGTCCTTCATGGCATCCACCAAGAGACCTGCAGAATCCTGTATGTGACGCAAAAACAATTCAATGTCACTCCTATCCACAGTATCTAAGTCCTCTAGTAATGTGCCTGACCACTTTACTATGGCTTTAGAAATCCACGCACAAGCAATAGTGGGCCTTAAAGCTACACCAGTAGCTGTGTATAGTGATTTGAGCTTACAATCTTGCGGCCAGCCGGCTCTTTTAAAGCGGTTGAACCAGGGAGAGGTAATACCACCTTTTTTTGACAACCTAGCTACAGAAGCGTCTACTATAGGTGGATTTTCCCACTTTTTCCTGTCCTCTTCCGGGAAAGGAAAAGCAATGAGAGTTCTTTTAGGAATTTGGAATTTCTTCTCTGGGTTTTCCCAGGATTTCTCAAACAAGGAATTTAACTCCTTAGAAGCAGGGAAGGTAATCGAGGATTTCTTATGTACAGTAAAATAAGATTCCTCTTCCTGCTCAGATACCTTTTCAGTAAAGTGCAAAACATTTCTAATTGCTTCAATCATTAGTTGCACCCCCTTAGCAAGGGATGCATCCCTCCGTGCATATCCCCATCACCGTGCCCTGTATCAGAGTCGGTATCAGTGTCAGCTTACATTATCTGGGCAAGTGTACGCTTTTGAGGGTATGTAGGTGGGTCTTTTGATGAAGTAGTGGGGGTCGAATATTGTAAACCCTCCACAGATTTCCTCAAAAACAGCGTCTTTCTCATTATGTGACATCCTGGTAGAAATCTGAGATATCATTCCCCTTAAAGAATCAGCCCATGCAGGCTCGGATTCGGAAGGCTGAGAAAGCATATTGCAGTCCTGAGTACATGGAAAAGACTCCTCAGGAGAAGATAAACACTCTGCAGCCAGGACACAGAGTCCTTGGACATGGTAACGTGAGATATACACACTTACACACACAGGAAAATGTCAGACACAGTTTCCCGCAGAGTACCTTCAGAGAGTCACAGAGTATAAGGAGCCAGCCATACAGCACCCAGAGGGCAGTTATTAGTATAAAAGCCTGGCGCTGACTAATTAACGTTAATAGGGTAATCAGTACTATAATCCCCCCCCCCCCCCCCTTCCCTGTCTATAACACCCTGGTACCGCAGAGGTATGCTGGAGTTATGTGGAGGGCAGCACTCCCCATCAGCATCCTGTTCCTATGATCTGCAGGGAGAAAATGGCGCTGGGGAGTGCTGGATCCGCTCTGAGAAGCCCCGCCCCCCGTAATGGCGCGCGGCTTTCTGCACAAATTGTATTATACTGGCCTGAGGATTTTGTTGCTAACAGCGGGATTAGCCCTTTAGCTGCTTGACCAGTGTAGGGTGATCCGCGCTGGCTCAGGACACCCTTCAAAGCGCCTACACTGTGTTGCTAAGCCTTCCCGGAGTGCAGCCTGTCAGATCTGAGCTCCCACCCTTGTGCCGCCGTTCCTGCCGGCGACCCGCTAACCGGGCCGCCGGCACTGTATTCACTACTCTTCTTGCTCTGCTAGGGGGTGACGGCTGTGCTGCGGGAGTGAGCGGTCGCCTCGTGGGCTTGCGATCAGCACCCTCAGGAGCTCAGTGTACCGTCAGCGGAGTAGAGGACTATTAACTTCAAGGGTGGGTTCCTACTCTTCTCCCTCCACCCCCCCCCCCCAAGTGCCACAAAGCTTCCTGTAACTGAATTTACTCTAGAAAACAACCAAACTAAGAAAACGCCTAGGAGCTCCCCTAGCCGTGACCGGTTCCTCCTGGCACATTTTCTAAACAGAGTCTGGTAGGAGGGGTATAGAGGGAGGAGCCAGCCCACACTATTAAACTCTTAAAGTGCCCATGGCTCCTAGTGGACCTGTCTATACCCCATGGTACTAAATGGAACCCCAGCATCCTCTAGGATGTAAGAGAAAGGAGGAATAAAAACCCCAAACCATTGTGGCATAACAAAAAGATAAAGGAACTAATGGGCAAATAAAGTTGAGCATTTAAAAAAATACAAATCTGAAGGGAATGCAGAGTCATTTCAGCACTATAAGGATTGTAACAAAATATGCAAAAAAGAAATAAGAGCAGCTAAAGTAGAAACTGAAAAACTAGTAGCAAAGGAAAGCAAATCCCAATTTTTTTTTTTAAATGCATCAACAGCAAGAGATTAAAGAAGGAGAGTACAGGCCCCTTAAAAGACAAGTCGGGATTCTTAAGCAAAAATGATAATGACATTGTGAACAAACTGAGTTTTTGGTCAACGGTATTTACCAGAGAGGACCAAATGCAGGGTCTAACACAATCTCAACAAAGATAATGGTCCCACTGCTAAGTGCCTATTTAAGCGAGGAGGCAGTCTGTGACAGATTAAAAAAAAGAATAATTAAAGATTAGTAAGTCACCTGGTCCCAATGGAATTCACCCAAGGGTTCTTACGGAGTTTCACTCTGAACTAGCATAACCACTATTTTTGAACTTCAAAGATTCAGTTCTATCAGGTATGGTTCAAGGACTGGCGTATAGCGGAAGTAGTGCCAATATTCAAAAAGGGAAGTAAAGCTGAACCTGTTAATTATAGACCAGTAAGTCTTAAAACTAGAGTGGGGAAAGTATTGGAAGGTATTCTAAGGGATAGTATTCAGAAGTTCCTTGAAGCCAATAAGGTCATTATAAGGAACCAACATGGTTTTGTGAAGGACAGATCATGTCAAACCAACTTACTTGGCTTTTATGAAACAGTAAGTGCGAACCTTGATCAGGGTAAGGAGGTAGAGGTAATCTTTTTAGACTTTGCCAAAGTTTCGACACAGTACAACACATGCAACTTATCTATAATCTACAAGAAATAGGGCTAGTGAGCACAATATGCACTTAGGTCAGAAATTGGTTAGATAATAGGGAGCAGCGTGTTGTGGTTAATGGATCTTTTTCAAATTGGACTGAAGTGCTTAGTGGTGTACCACAAAGGTCTGTACTTGGACCTCTATTGTTCAACATTTTCATTAACGATAGTAGGTCTAGAGAGCATGGTGTAAATTTTTGCAGATGATACCAAATTGTGTAAGGTTATAAATACAGAGGGGGATGCAGAGTATCTTCAGAACGACTTAGTTAAACTAGAAGCATGGGCAGCAAAATGGAGAATGGGATTCAATACAGACAAGTGTAAGGTAATGCACTGTGGTAGCAAGAAAAAAAAATAACACCTACATACTAAATAAGTGGGGTAATATTAGGGGATTCTGCACTGGAAAAAGACTTGGGTGTTAACATAGATAGCAAATTAAGCAGCCGTACCCAAAGTAGGATTGCAGCAAAGAAGGCTAATAAGATATTAGCATGCATAAAACGGGGAATTAATGCAAGGGACGAGAATGTTATACTCCCATTATATAAAATCACTAGTGAGGCCACATCTTGAATACTGTGTACAATTTTGGGCACCATACTACAAAAAGGATATCCTGGAGCTAGAAAAGGTTCAGAGGCGGGCAACCAAACTAATTAAGGGAACGGAGATGCTGGAATACGAGGAAAGGCTTGCATTGCTAGGCATGTTTACACTGGAAAAGAGGGGAGTAAGAGGGGACATGATCAACATCACAAATATATAAGGGGACCATACACAGAGGTTGTTTTTTATAAGATCAGCACAGAGGACACGTGGACACTCGCTTAGGTTAGAGGAGAGGAGATTCCGTACGATGCGGCAAAAAGGTTTTTTCACAGTAAGGACAATATGTGTTTGGAATTCCCTGCCTGAGAAAGTAGTAACGGCGGACTAAGTCAACACCTTTAAGACTAGGTTAGATAAATTACTTTTGGATAAGGATATTCAGTGTTATGGTGCGTAGTCACGCACTATCGTAATTAAAACACAACGGCTGTCATTAGCATCAGGCAAAATTAGTCCTAAATTAAAACTGCATAGGAGACCAGAAATAGGTTGAACTCTATGGACAAATGGTCTTTTTTCAACCTTAAATACTACGTTACTATGTTACACACACATACAGAACAGTATTAAAAAAAAAAAAAAAAAAAAAAAAAGCCAAAATGACAGCCAGGGCAACCAAATATAAAACCATACCGCCGAAAGAGAGGAGCTCAGGGTGGGCGCCCAGCGTCCCCTATGGATTCAGAGAAAGGGATTTATCAGTAAGTATTAAAGTCCTGTCTCTCTATTATCCATAGGAGACGCTGGAGTTCAGTACCATGGGGACGTCCCAGAGTTTCCCCAAGAAGAGCGGGAGAGCGCTGAAAATTCTAAAAAACAGCACAGCCAGGACAAGACTCGAGGTCACAACAGAGAGAAGGGTGCAGCGTGGCAAACAGATGTTACCCAGAGGCAAGCGATACAGATACCCATAAACTAAAAGACGGAGGCGACACAAACGCCAGGAACAGCCGTGAAGAACAGAGGCTAGGATCGGCGTAGAAAACAAAACAACTGGGATACAGATAGATCACCACTGACCATGATAGATAGATAGCATGTTGAAGCTGGCCAGGCAGTTTTCGAAACAAAGGTGGAGCTAGTATGGCTACACAAAGACTGAAGACATAATAGTGCCCCGAAACACAGATAGACTGTAGAGGCTAGCCAGAAAGATTGCAACACTGCAATATCAAAATCGAGAGTAAGGAGTAAGGCACAATGCTGAAGCACAACCACATCCTGAGCAAACAGCTTAACGTCTGGCAGAACGTGTTATAGAGAAGATTGACAAGAGAGTCCTCACCTTGAGAAGTGCATACAGAGATCTGCCGCTAACAAATTCAGAAAGACAGAAAAGTTGCCACCAACCACCAAGAGTATGCACCCCAGACAACATATGCCATTCGATAGTATAGGAATGCTTGAACGAAAAGCGGCACGCGACCACAGAAACGGTGCATAACCGCCAAGGAATGCCAGATACCTCTCATAGAAAGTACTCCGGTCTGTCACATAAAATGAGACCCAACATGCTGAGCCTCCAGAGTTCCATGCAATCCATCAGCACACCTTAAACAGCCAATCTGACAAACACAGGTGCCAGAACAAGTCCAAACGCAGAGACCTGCGAGGCTAGACAACAGAAAGAGGACAAACAGTCATATTTTGTTTACACGGCCTCAGTAAACAGGGATGGAGCAGAAAAGTCAGGTAACACCTAAGCTAACTGGTAAGACCACCGAGCAGACAAGGTCTCCCTTGTTATAGCCCCCCACTAGAGCAGATAACAGTGAGGAGGATCCCACCGATCCACTAACTGTCATAAATATTTTCCTCTTTTCAAGTGAGGTAGGAGGTGCCTGCTGCAAGAACAAATGTTGATAAGTCGACCTGTGAAGAAAAACCAAAGGTGGTAGAGCACAATCTATGGACTCCTTACTCTTATAAGTATGCTACAGAAGAGGAGTAGAGCACAACCTGTGTATGTCTACTCCGAAGAGCATGCCACTGTAGGAGGTGTACAAAATGGAAAGCTGCTCAATCAGATTGTGATGTCACTCAGGTGCTAAAAGGGAGGGGTAATTCTGTGTAAGAAAAAACAACTTCTGTTCCCTAATGCACACGGAGTGAGAAATAATACTACATAATAGTCAGATAATACGGAGATCTTAGTTGCGTATATCTGCATATACGCAACTAAGATCTCCGTATTATCTGACTATTATGTAGTATTATTATTTCTCACTCAGTGTGCATTAGGGAACACAAGTTGTTTTTTCTTACACAGTAGAGGTGTAGTCTGACCGGACTTAGACAACCCACTTCTCAAAAGAGAAGCGATGTGACTGAACACAACTCAAGTAGTCCTAGGACCAGGACATCGATGAGCAGTGCAGAATCCCAAGAGGATACTTGTATTGGTCCTGAGAGACCAATAGGGTTGCACAACCAGAACTTAGGGAAAATTGGACCAGCTTGTAGAGGAGGAAATCCAGTCCATGTGAAAAAGAGATCCCATAGGGAAAATCCCCAGAATGGAAAAGGTCCTACGGGGAAATAGTATGGAAGGCCAACCAATGCTCCCAAAAGTAGAGAAAACTGAACCGAAGGGTCCAGCAAAGCGAACCCCTAATGCACAAGGAGATTATCCAATGGAATCTACACATTCAGAACTAAAACGGTGTGTTCTGTGACTCGAGGAAAGCATCCCTCATGTATAAGTCATGCGGAAACAGAAGCAATAATCAGTGCTTCCCCCAGAAGAAATCTACAGGAATAGGTCATCCAGAGAAGGGATGAAGCTTACAACTCGAGGTCACAGAAGAGCGACTCCCGTGACCACGTATAACGTCCCCTGAGCTACGGGACGACAAAAGGAACACACACATATGAAAACGGGAAAACAACAAGAGGACTACAAACCCAAGTTTTGAAAGAAGCATTTAGAAAGGAACAATGAGGAAATTGTACAAGGACATTCAGTCCTCCAAAGGAAAAAATTAGATATAGGACTCATGATTGTGGTGGGCCTGATCCCAATCGTGAAAGAGAGACTCAGGAGACCCCGTCCACACTTCGACCTTCCAGAAGATGGTAGGTATCGTTCTCTATCGAGGGAATCTACCTAGAGAACCCGAACGCACCCATACCAATACAGGTATATATAGATGAAGGTATATATAGATGAAGATACACACATACCTAAAACCACGTCTGTATGCTTATCCAGATGTTTGAAAATGGGTGGTGCAGACGAACCTCCTTGCGGGACAGGAAATGGAATACTACCATAGCGTAGTGTTCCATACATAAATATAGGAGAGGACTGGAAGCCATCAATGGATGGTGGAGCGCTGCAGAGGTTTCTGTCAACTTTCTCCATTCCTCATAACCTGTAGAAATCTATATCATGACTTAGACAGATATGTAATGTATATATTCCAAAAAAAGACCACAAAAAAAAAAAAGCCACACACCTTTAGAAGGCAATAACAGTAAATAAAATGACAAGTGACAATTTTTTTATTTTTTTTTCATTTTTTACTTTTCCAGATACTCCCCAATATTACTAGCAAACCAGCCCCTGGGAGCAAAAAATAAGAATTTACTTACCGATAATTCTATTTCTCATAGTCCGTAGTGGATGCTGGGGACTCCGAAAGGACCATGGGGAATAGCAGCTCCGCAGGAGACTGGGCACAAAAATAGGATTTTGGTACTTACCAGGTAAATCCTTTTCTTTGAATCCATAGGGGGCACTGGAGTACTCTTGGGATATGGACGGCTTAGCAGAAACAAAGGCACTGAATATTTAAATTTAGAACTCTCCACCCCTCCATATCCCAGAGTACCTCAGTGTACGACCTCAGTGTTTTTTACTGAGCGAACAAGACTATAGAGAGGTTGACAATGGAGAATTCCTATCACATAACGGACAACAACAAAGTTGACCCATAACGTTACTGTCAACTAAACAGTTGACCCATAACCGATAGACGTTTATAATTTGAACCAATCGGTGAAAATTTCTTACCATAAGCTCCTCTGAGCTTAATACAATCCTGGTAAAATGTGTTACCATAAGCTCCTTTGAGCTTAAAACAACCCAGGTAAAACTGCTCTGGGTGGGCGTCCAGTGCCCCCTATGGATTCAAAGAAAAGGATTTACCTGGTAAGTACCAAAATCCTATTTTCTTTTTCATCCACTAGGGGTCACTGGAGTACTCTTGGGACGTACCAAAGCTTCCCTCGTGGGCGGGAGAGCTGTTTGACACCTGTAACAGTAGACGGCCAAAGCTAGATGCTGATGCCGCAACCGTTTCATAACGTGTAAACGCGCACAAACGTGTGCACTGAAGGCTATGTAGCCGATAACGTGTAAACGCGCACAAACGTGTGCACTGAAGGCTATGTAGCCGCGTGGTAGACGCTCCACGACCAGCTGGTCATGACATTCCCACAGAACCTGTGGGATGAGCTATTACTGATGAGCTATTACTGACGTAGGCGACTGTAACTTAGCCTTAAAGTAAGCCTGACTTGTAGTCATTTTTATACAACTGGATAATGTCTGCTGAGAAACTGGCTAACTCCAGTTGGCAGCATGATAGATAACAAACAACGTAAACGTATTACGTACTGTAGACGTTCGGGACATATAGACGCATTATGCGTGTACCACATTCATAATTCTAGAATGTACTGTCAACACAGGAACCACTATTGGTTTATTGATGTGAAGAATAAGAAATCGGAATTGGTCCGAAGTTCTGCTTTGTTATGATAAAACTCAAATACGGTGGCTTGGAATACAAGGCACCCAAATATGAAAACAAAACCCCTTGCCGAAGCTACGGCTAGAAGAAAAACGTTTTCCAATTGAGACACTTAATCCCCATTTGTTGTAAGGGTTCAAAAAATATGAGAACTGTAAGAAATCTGAACCCAGCTTCAAGTCGCATGGCGCTGTAGGTGGGATAAATGGAGGCTGCACCTTGATGACACCTTGTAAAAAAGGTGTGTACCTACGCAATAGATTCAACCGTCTGTGAAAATAAATTGACCACACAGATACCTGCACCCTCAGTGCAGATAAACGCAGTTCTCCATCCCACCCCGTCTGTAAATAACAGAATACGGGTAACTTGAAAGATGATGGTCGGAAACTTCTGAGCTTCACACCCACCTATATAGGCACACCAAATTGTGTAATAATGAGCTGCCGTAAGCGGCTTCCTAGCTCATAACATGGTTGGTATACCGCTGTAATGCCCTATGTATTTTTTTTTTTTTTTTTTTTTTTAAGAGGGCGGTCTGAACCCCCACCCCGTCAACCGCAGCACATATGTGAATAGGGGTCAACGAACGGTCCCTGTTGTAACAGGTTGGACGTATTATGAGGGGGCCAAGATCGTGTGCAAGTATTCTTTGGAGCTTCGAGAAGCAAGCTCTCCGAAACCCATGAGATATCACTAGTATGACTGTGACGAACTGTTTTATGATCCGTTTTAGCAACGGAGAGAGTAAGAGAGAGAAGCGGAAAATGGTGGAGGCAGATACACGAAGCTGTATGACCACACGAATGTGAGACCTCCACTGCCACTGCTCTTGTGATCTGTCGTTCTGTACACATACTGAGCGTTTGTAATTGTGGCGAGATGCCATCATGTATACCTGAGGGTAACCCCACTTGTGGATTCACATATGAAACACCTGTGGATTAAATGCCCAGTTTTATGGATAAAATTCCCGACGGGTGAGATCATCTGTCTAACAGATGTCCACTCCCGGAATGATCCCCTTAGACAACATCACCTAATGGTGTTCTGGGCAATTGAGGATTCGAACTACCTGCCGCATTGCCATGCGGCTTCTCGGTCCTCCCTGTTGTTGTGTATGCAACTCCCGTTGCGTTGTCTGACTGCACTTGGACAGACTGAAAGCGAAGCATGTAGTGCATTGTAAATTGCACGGAGTTCCAGGACATTTATAGACAGCAATCTGTCGTGATTCGTTTTAGAACCTGTCGCTGGTCTTTTTAACTACAACTCCTCAACCTCTGAGACTGTCGTCCAGAGTATATACACCCTCGCCCTGAAACCCGGCGAACTAAAGCGCTTTGAAAATACATCATTGTTCCAGCGCGTTGAAAACACATCATTGTTCCTAATAGGCGAATACACCAATGTACCGCTAGTGTGCGTGGCTTTTGCACTATTGTACTAGATGGTATATTTGTTCTTTCTGGTGTAGTAGGTAAATATCTTTGATTTACCGTATTTATAATCTTACCTAGGCACTGAAGTCGTTCAGACGGATTAGATGCGATTGTTTTCGAACTTGACCTGCTACCGTGGTGTACGTTAGTAGCGCAAGTAAAATGAACTTCTGTTGAGACAGAGTTCTTATGAGCAGATCGTCTAAATATGTAACGATTGTCACCGCGCTAGGGCTCTGAAATGAGCTATTGACACCAACATCACCTTGGTGAATACCCGAGGCGCTGACAAGAGGCCAAACGGTAGAACCTGAAATGGTTAATGGTTGTGGCGTATTGCAAAACGCCAGAACCTGTGATGCGGTGACCAAACTGGAATGGGTACGCATTGTAAAGATCAAGCGCAATTATGCAATCTTGTGGCTTCAACTATGCAAGTCCTAACTGCAGTAAATCCATTTCCAACTGTAGTAAGTGACTTGCTGATTGAGACTGCGACGGAGCCCTCCGGTTCGCTACCCCAAACAGAGGGGAATAAGTAACCCTGACTCTGTTGGTGTACCAGGTGTGGAAATAAAAACAGCTGAAACCAGCAGATGTAAATAGCTGATACATCCATGAGTGGATGTTTGGAAACCCGGCAAATGTCACGTGTAAAGGCGCGCTTCCACAATTGGAAATGCTAGATGGCCTGAGAGGCCGTTAAGCCACTGGCTTGTTGACTTTAGCACCATGGCGTTACAAGTCGTGACTGTTTTTGTACCACAGCCCTGAAAAGACTGCAGTCTAAAGGGATTAAACGTTGGCCAAAATATTTTGTCTGAATATCAAATTTAGGATCAAACAAGTTCTGTCCTTGTTTTGGTGAAACTAGCGACGATGAAAAGCGAGAATCGTGTTAGCAGAAGCTTTACAGAGATACTCTGCAGCTTTTTATTAACAGTGATCGTCATTGTTTCCATACCTAGAGCGTCTAGTGACCCAAATGTATCCTGTTTATAATGTTTGTCACAGACGAATTCACCAATGACGTATTGTCCCATTTAGAACGGGTAAATAGAGTTAACTGTGTCAGATATTTTAAATAATAACTCATTGAAAATCTGTTGTTTATGAAAATCGACAGATTAGATGTTAGAGTCTATCTAATCTCTGTAAAATTTGAGACACTGACTCACTGTTATTAGCAATGTATGGTTGTCAAAACCCCGCACTATCTGACTGCTGGTCTAATGTACCCTTCTCAGTGGTAGGTACCGCTGTGAGGTTTGTATAATTGTCAGATTAAATTATAAGACCATATAAATTAACACCCTGGTACCCAAAGGGATATTGGGCTTTTGGAAAGCTGAGAATCCTTTGTTAGAGCTGGCGGAGTAACTTTCGAGACTCCGATCTTACCGCTGGTGTCGAGCGGCGTTATGCTTAACATAGGATCTGGGACTGACCCTGCTTTCGGAGTGGAAACGTACAAACCAACAGAATTTGCGGTAGATTTATGTACAGACAGTATAGTAAACCTTATATTTAGTCTGTGTTGTATGCTTATACAGACAGACCCCACAATAGCCAAAGGACAGACTTAAAGTGCGTATATATATATATATATATATATATATATATATATATATATATATATATATATATATATATATATATATATATATATATATATATATTATGGCTAAATATATTTATGGCTAAATACAGTTTACATGGGCCTATGTGAAACCTGAACCAAATTTTCCCACTAACACCCCTGCGCCTCCGGTGGCGAAGAGATGTAGTGTAGGAATGTTCTGGAATTATGGCAGCAACAGGAAACATGATTAAAAATGGCCCCCATGCCATGCTTACATTGTAACTTATAGGAGAAATTACAATACCTGCTGCCCATGATAATCACAGTCCAGTTGACAATCACATGCAGGATACAATAACATCACAGGCAGATGACCTTTAATATAAGCTCTGCCTTAAATATCTTCTATAGCTTCTGTTAATATTAATAACTTCGATAGATAGATAGATAGATAGATAGATAGATAGATAGATATATTATATATATATATATATAGGCTCAACAGCCTATTACACTTATAGCATCTGGCAGCTGCAGCAACGCAGTAATCTGCCAGGTCCCCCACTCCCTCCCCCTTCCCTGTACTCCCTGTAGCGCTGTGTCTCAGCGGGGAGCTGGGAAGTTATTGCAGGGAGGCGAAGGACCATAACCCCGAGCAGCAGAAATCGGCTGGCCGGAGCGCGGCGTTGCTAGGCAAGCTGCCCGGGTCTACTATTTCTATGTGAGAGCCCCGCTTTTGTCTGTGCGGCGGGTCTCCGTCCCTCCTTCTTTCTGTACTCCCTGCTGTTAGCGGTGAGCCGGGACGCTCACTGCAGTGAGGCGATGCAAAGTAGCAGAGGACGGTTGCTGGGCCGCTGTCGCTAGCCATGCTGCGGCGGGTCTCCCGTCTGGGGGCTGCATCTCATACAGCTGTGACGGCGCCCTGGTCGCTTTAGACGGAGGGCTGTACGGAGCGGCTGTGAACGGCACATGTAACGGACCCCACACAGCGGGGCGGCCGCCTGCGCTGACCGCCCCGTTTTCCCCAGCATACCTTATGCGACGGCTTCTAAGCTCAGAGCTCTCCGGGCGTAGCTGCGACGGGGCTTCTATCTGTAAGCTCCGTCCAGCTGCTTGATCCCTTCTTCATGGCTGTGACGGGGCTTCTTTCTGTAAGCTCCGTCCAGCTCTTTGATCACTGTTTTATGGCTGTGACGGGGCTTCTTTATGTAAGTTCCGTCCAGCTGTTGCAGGCCAGTGGGCCTGTGGCTGTGAGGGTGCTCTTTGTGAGGACCGACACGCCATGCGCTGCTGCAGCGGCACTATCCCGGACCCATGTTTTTCAATAAACTGGGAAGGGATGTATAGTAAAAATGAAAAATTAATAAAAATCTTCCACAAAGTGTGGGAACTCCCACAAGCCGTTGTTAGTGCTTTGAGCACGGAAAAAACACTGAGGTCGTACACTGAGGTACTCTGGGATATGGAGGGGTGGAGAGTTCTAAATTTAAATATTCAGTGCCTTTGTTTCTGCTAAGCCGTCCATATCCCAAGAGTACTCCAGTGACCCCTAGTGGATGAAAAAGAAAGTAAAAAGCTTTAGGACTACCTGGTGTGCACTGGCTCCTCCCCCTATGACCCTCCTCCAAGCCTCAGTTAGGATACTGTGCCCGGACGAGCGTACACAATAAGGAAGGATTTTGAATCCCGGGTAAGACTCATACCAGCCACACCAATCATACCGTACAACTTGTGATCTGAACCCAGTTAACAGCATGATAACAGAAGGAGCCTCTGAAAAGATGGCTCACAACAACAATAACCCGATTTTGTAACAATAACTATGTACAAGTAATGCAGACAATCCGCACTTGGGATGGGCGCCCAGCATCCACTACGGACTATGAGAAATAGAATTATCGGTAAGTAAATTCTTATTTTCTCTAACGTCCTAGCTGATGCTGGGGACTCCGAAAGGACCATGGGGATTATACCAAAGCTCCCAAACGGGCGGGAGAGTGCGGATGACTCTGCAGCACCGAATGAGAGATCTCCAAGTCCTCCTCAGCCAGGGTATCAAATTTGTAGAATTTAGCAAACGTGTTTGCCCCTGACCAAGTAGCTGCTCGGCAAAGTTGTAAAGCCGAGACCCCTCGGGCAGCCGCCCAAGATGAGCCCACTTTCCGTGTGGAATGGGCTTTTACAGATTTTGGCTGTGGCAGGCCTGCCACAGAATGTGCAAACTGAATTGTACTACAAATCCAACGAGCAATAGTCTGCTTAGAAGCAGGAGCACCCAGCTTGTTGGGTGCATACAGGATAAACAGCGAATCAGATTTTCTGACTCCAGCCGTCCTGGAAACATACATTTTCAGGGCCCTGACTACGTCCAGCAACTTGGAATCCTCCAAGTCCCTAGTAGCCGCAGGCACCACAATAGGCTGGTTCAAGTGAAAAGCTGAAACCACCTTAGGGAGAAATTGAGGACGAGTCCTCAATTCTGCCCTGTCCTTATGAAAAATTAGGTAAGGGCTTTTATAGGATAAAGTCGCCAATTCTGAGACACGCCTGGCTGAAGCCAGGGCTAACAGCATTACCACTTTCCATGTGAGATATTTTAAGTCCACAGTGGTGAGTGGTTCAAACCAATGTGATTTTAAGAATCCCAAAACTACATTGAGATCCCAAGGTGCCACTGGAGGCACAAAAGGAGGCTGTATATGCAGTACTCCCTTGACAAACGTCTGAACTTCAGGAACAGAAGCCAGTTCTTTTTGGAAGAATATTGACAGGGCCGAAATTTGAACCTTAATGGACCCTAATTTGAGGCCCATAGACAGTCCTGTTTGCAGGAAATGCAGGAAACGACCCAGTTGAAATTCCTCTGTAGGGGCCTTCCTGGCCTCGCACCACGCAACATATTTACGCCAAATACGGTGATAATGTTGTACGGTTACATCCTTCCTGGCTTTGATCAGGGTAGGGATGACTTCATCCGGAATGCCTTTTTCCTTCAGGATCCGGCGTTCAACCGCCATGCCGTCAATCGCAGCCGCGGTAAGTCTTGGAACAGACATGGTCCCTGCTGGAGCAGGTCCTTTCTTAGAGGTAGAGGCCACGGGTCTTCCGTGAGCATCTCTTGAATTTCCAGGTACCAAGTCCTTCTTGGCCAATCCGGAGCCACGAGTATAGTCTTTACTCCTCTCCTTCTTATGATTCTCAGTACTTTTGGTATGAGAGGAAGAGGAGGGAACACATACACTGACTGGTACACCCACGGTGTTACCAGAGCGTCCACAGCTATTGCCTGAGGGTCCCTTGACCTGGCGCAATATCTGTCCAGTTTTTTGTTGAGGCGGGACGCCATCATGTCCACCTTTGGTTTTTCCCAACGGTTCACAATCATGTGGAAGACTTCTGGGTGAAGTCCCCACTCCCCCGGGTGAAGATCGTGTCTGCTGAGGAAGTCTGCTTCCCAGTTGTCCACTCCCGGAATGAACACTGCTGACAGTGCTATCACATGATTCTCCGCCCAGCGAAGAATCCTTGCCACTTCCATCATTGTCCTCCTGCTTCTTGTGCCGCCCTGTCTGTTTACGTGGGCGACTGCCGTGATGTTGTCCGACTGGATCAACACCTGCTGACCCTGAAGCAGAGGTCTTGCCTGACTTAGGGCATTGTAAATGGCCCTTAGTTCCAGGATATTTATGTGAAGTGACGTTTCCATGCTTGACCACAAGCCCTGGAAATTTCTTCCCTGTGTGACTGCTCCCCAGCCTCTCAGGCTGGCATCCGTGGTCACCAGGGACCCAATCCTGAATGCCGAATCTGCGGCCCTCTAGGAGATGAGCACTCTGTAACCACCACCGGAGAGACACCCTTGTCCTTGGAGACAGGGTTATCCGCTGATGCATTTGAAGATGCGATCCGGACCATTTGTCCAGCAGATCCCACTGAAAAGTTCTTGCGTGGAATCTGCCGAATGGAATCGCTTCGTAAGAAGCCACCATCTTTCCCAGGACCCTTGTGCATTGATGTACTGACACTTGGCCTGGTCTTAGGAGGTTCCTGACTAGGTCGGATAACTCCTTGGCTTTCTCCTCCGGGAGAAACACCTTTTTCTGTACTGTGTCCAGAATCATCCCTAGGAACAGCAGACGTGTCGTCGGAATCAGCTGCGATTTTGGAATATTTAGAATCCATCCGTGCTGTCGTAGTACTCCTTGAGATAGTGCTACTCCGACCACTAACTGTTCTCTGGACCTTGCCCTTATCAGGAGATCGTCCAAGTAAGGGATAATTAAGACGCCCTTTTCTTCGAAGAAGAATCATCATTTCGGCCATTACCTTGGTAAAGACCCGGGGTGCCGTGGACAATCCAAACGGCAGCGTCTGAAACTGATAGTGACAGTTCTGTACCACAAACCTGAGGTACCCTTGGTGAGAAGGGCAAATTGGGACATGGAGGTAAGCATCCTTGATGTCCAGAGACACCATATAGTCCCCTTCTTCCAGGTTCGCTATCACTGCTCTGAGTGACTCCATCTTGAATTTGAACCTTTTTATGTAAGTGTTCAAGGATTTCAGATTTAAAATGGGTCTCACCGAGCCGTCCGGCTTCGGTACCACAAACAGCGTGGAATAATACCCCTTTCCCTGTTGTAGGAGGGGTACCTTGATTATCACCTGCTGGGAATACAGCTTGTGAATGGCTTCCAATACCGCCTCCCTGTCGGGGGGAGACTGTTGGTAAAGCAGACTTCAGGAACCGGCGAGGGGGAGACGTCTCGAATTCCAATTTGTACCCCTGAGATACTACCTGCAGGATCCAGGGGTCCACTTGCGAGTGAGCTCACTGCGCGCTGAAATTCTTGAGACGGGCCCCCACCGTGCCTGAGTCCGCTTGTAAGGCCCCAGCGTCATGCTGAGGACTTGGCAGAAGCGGGGGAGGGCTTCTGTTCGTGGGAAGAGGCTGTCTGCTGCAGTCTTTTTCCCCTTCCTCTGCCCCGGGGCAGATATGAGTGGCCTTTTGCCCGCTTGCCCTTATGGGGACGAAAGGACTGAGCCTGAAAAGACGGTATCTTTATCTGCTGCGAGGTGACTTGGGGTAAAAAGGTGGATTTTCCAGCCGTTGCCGTGGCCACCAGGTCCGATAGACCGACCCCAAATAACTCCTCCCCTTTATACGGCAATACTTCCATATGCCGTTTGGAATCCGCATCCCCTGACCACTGTCGCGTCCATAATCCTCTTCTGGCAGAAATGGACATCGCACTTACTCTTGATGCCAGAGTGCAAATATCCCTCTGTGCATCTCGCATATATAGAAATGCATCCTTTAAATGCTCTATAGGCAATAATATATTGTCCCTGTCCAGGGTATCAATATTTTCAGTCAGGGAATCCGACCAAGCCACCCCAGCACTGCACATCCAGGCTGAGGCGATTGCTGGTCGCAGTATAATACCAGTATGTGTGTATATACTTTTAAGGATATTTTCCAGCTTCCTATCAGCTGGTTCCTTGAGGGCGGCCGTATCTGGGGACGGTAACGCCACTTGTTTTGATAAGCGTGTGAGCGCCTTATCTACGCTAGGGGGTGTTTCCCAACGCGCCCTAACCTCTGGCGGGAAAGGGTATAATGCCAATAACTTTTTAGAAATTAGCAGTTTTTTATCGGGGGGAAACCCACGCTTCATCACACACCTCATTTAATTCATCTGATTCGGGAAAAAATAAGAATTTACTTACCGATAATTCTATTTCTCGGAGTCCGTAGTGGATGCTGGGGTTCCTGAAAGGACCATGGGGAATAGCGGCTCCGCAGGAGACAGGGCACAAAAAGTAAAGCTTTCCGATCAGGTGGTGTGCACTGGCTCCTCCCCCTATGACCCTCCTCCAAGCCTCAGTTAGGTACTGTGCCCGGACGAGCGTACACAATAAGGGAGGAATTTTGAATCCCGGGTAAGACTCATACCAGCCACACCAATCACACCGTACAACTTGTGATCAAACCCAGTTAACAGTATGATAACAGAGGAGCCTCTGAAAGATGGCTTCCTAAACAATAACCCGAATTAGTTAACAATAACTATGTACAATTATTGCAGATAATCCGCACTTGGGATGGGCGCCCAGCATCCACTACGGACTCCGAGAAATAGAATTATCGGTAAGTAAATTCTTATTTTCTCTATCGTCCTAGTGGATGCTGGGGTTCCTGAAAGGACCATGGGGATTATACCAAAGCTCCCAAACGGGCGGGAGAGTGCGGATGACTCTGCAGCACCGAATGAGAGAACTCCAGGTCCTCCTTAGCCAGAGTATCAAATTTGTAAAATTTTACAAACGTGTTCTCCCCTGACCACGTAGCTGCTCGGCAAAGTTGTAATGCCGAGACCCCTCGGGCAGCCGCCCAAGATGAGCCCACCTTCCTTGTGGAGTGGGCCTTTACAGATTTAGGCTGTGGCAGGCCTGCCACAGAATGTGCAAGTTGGATTGTGCTACAGATCCAACGAGCAATCGTCTGCTTAGACGCAGGAGCACCCATCTTGTTGGGTGCATACAATATAAACAACGAGTCAGATTTTCTGACTCCAGCTGTCCTTGCAATATATATTTTTAATGCTCTGACAACGTCCAGTAACTTGGAGTCCTCCAAGTCACTTGTAGCCGCAGGCACTACAATAGGCTGGTTCAGATGAAATGCTGACACCACCTTAGGGAGAAAATGCGGACAAGTCCGCAGTTCTGCCCTGTCCGAATGGAAAATCAGATATGGGCTTTTGTAAGATAAAGCTGCCAGTTCTGACACTCTCCTGGCCGAAGCCAGGGCTAGTAACATGGTCACTTTCCATGTGAGATATTTTAAATCCACCTTTTTTAGTGGTTCAAACCAATGAGATTTTAGAAATTCCAAAACCACATTGAGATCCCACGGTGCCACTGGAGGCACCACAGGAGGCTGTATATGCAGCACTCCCTTAACAAAAGTCTGGACTTCAGGAACTGAAGCCAATTCTTTTTGAAAGAAAATCGACAGGGCCGAAATTTGAACCTTAATAGATCCCAATTTGAGACCCATAGACAATCCTGATTGCAGGAAATGTAGGAATCGACCCAGTTGAAATTCCTCCGTTGGAGCACTCCGATCCTCGCACCACGCAACATATCTTCGCCAAATGCGGTGATAGTGTTGCACGGTTACTTCCTTCCTTGCTTTAATCAAAGTAGGAATGACTTCTTCCGGCATGCCTTTTTCCTTTAGGATCCGGCGTTCAACCGCCATGCCGTCAAACGCAGCCGCGGTAAGTCTTGAAACAGACAGGGACCCTGCTGAAGCAAGTCCCTCCTTAGAGGTAGAGGCCACGGATCTTCCGTGATCATCTCTTGAAGTTCCGGGTACCAAGTCCTTCTTGGCCAATCCGGAACCACTAGTATCGTCCTTACGCCTCTTTGCCGTATAATTCTCAATACTTTTGGTATGAGAGGCAGAGGAGGAAACACATACACCGACTGGTACACCCAAGGCGTTACCAGCGCGTCCACAGCTATTGCCTGCGGATCTCTTGACCTGGCGCAATACCTGTCCAGTTTTTTGTTGAGGCGAGACGCCATCATGTCCACCATTGGTCTTTCCCAACGGGTTACCAGCAAGTGGAAGACTTCTGGATGAAGTCCCCACTCTCCCGGGTGAAGATCGTGTCTGCTGAGGAAGTCTGCTTCCCAGTTGTCCACTCCCGGGATGAACACTGCTGACCGTGCTATCACATGATTCTCTGCCCAGCGAAGAATCCTTGCAGCTTCTGCCATTGCACTCCTGCTTCTTGTGCCGCCCTGTCTGTTCACATGGGCGACTGCCGTGATGTTGTCCGACTGGATCAACACCGGTTTTCCCTGAAGCAGAGGTTCTGCCTGGCTTAGAGCATTGTATATTGCTCTTAGTTCCAGAATGTTTATGTGAAGAGACGTTTCCAGGCTCGTCCATACTCCCTGGAAGTTTCTTCCTTGTGTGACTGCTCCCCAGCCTCTCAGGCTGGCGTCCGTGGTCACCAGGATCCAATCCTGTATGCCGAATCTGCGGCCCTCCAATAGATGAGCACTCTGCAACCACCACAGAAGAGACACCCTTGTCCTTGGAGACAGGGTTATCCGCAGGTGCATCTGAAGATGCGACCCTGACCATTTGTCCAACAGATCCCTTTGGAAAATTCTTGCGTGGAATCTGCCGAATGGAATTGCTTCGTAAGAAGCCACCATTTTTCCCAGGACTCTTGTGCATTGATGTACAGACACCTTTCCTGGTTTTAGGAGGTTCCTGACAAGCTCGGATAACTCCTTGGCTTTTTCCTCCGGGAGAAAAACCTTTTTCTGAACAGTGTCCAGAATCATCCCTAGGAACAGCAGACGAGTTGTCAGCATTAACTGGGATTTTGGAATATTCAGAATCCACCCGTGCTGTTTTAGCACTTCTTGAGACAGTGCTAATCCCATCTCTAGCTGTTCTCTGGACCTTGCCCTTATTAGGAGATCGTCCAAGTATGGGATAATTAATATGCCTTTTCTTCGAAGAAGAATCATCATCTCGGCCATTACCTTTGTAAAGACCCGAGGTGCCGTGGACAATCCGAACGGCAGCGTCTGAAACTGATAGTGACAGTTTTGTACAACGAACCTGAGGTACCCCTGGTGTGAGGGGTAAATTGGAACGTGGAGATACGCATCCTTGATGTCCAAGGATACCATAAAGTCCCCCTCTTCCAGGTTCGCTATCACTGCTCTGAGTGACTCCATCTTGAACTTGAACTTCTTTATGTACAGGTTCAAGGACTTCAGATTTAGAATAGGCCTTACCGAGCCATCCGGCTTCGGTACCACAAAAAGAGTGGAATAATACCCCTTCCCTTGTTGCAGAAGAGGTACCTTGACTATCACCTGCTGAGAGTACAGCTTGTGAATGGCTTCCAAAACCGTCTCCCTTTCGGAGGGGGACATTGGTAAAGCAGACTTCAGGAAACGGCGAGGTGGATCTGTCTCTAATTCCAACCTGTACCCCTGAGATATTATCTGCAGGATCCAGGGATCTACCTGCGAGTGAGCCCACTGCGCGCTGTAATTTTTGAGACGACCACCCACCGTCCCCGAGTCCGCTTGAGAAGCCCCAGCGTCATGCTGAGGCTTTTGTAGAAGCCGGGGAAGGCTTCTGTTCCTGGGAAGGAGCTGCCTGTCGCTGTCTCTTCCCTCGACCTCTGCCTCGTGGCAGATATGAATAGCCCTTTGCTCTCTTATTTTTAAAGGAACGAAAGGGCTGCGGTTGAAAAGTCGGTGCCTTTTTCTGTTGGGGAGTGACTTGAGGTAGAAAGGTGGATTTCCCGGCTGTAGCCGTGGCCACCAAATCTGATAGACCGACTCCAAATAACTCCTCCCCTTTATACGGCAAAACTTCCATATGTCGTTTTGAATCCGCATCGCCTGTCCACTGTCGCGTCCATAAAGCTCTTCTGGCCGAAATGGACATAGCACTTACCCGTGATGCCAGTGTGCAGATATCCCTCTGTGCATCACGCATATAAAGAAATGCATCCTTTATTTGTTCTAACGACAGTAAAATATTGTCCCTGTCCAGGGTATCAATATTTTCAATCAGGGACTCTGACCAAACTACCCCAGCACTGCACATCCAGGCAGTCGCTATAGCTGGTCGTAGTATAACACCTGCATGTGTGTATATACTTTTTTGGATATTTTCCATCCTCCTATCTGATGGATCTTTAAGTGCGGCCGTCTCAGGAGAGGGTAACGCCACTTGTTTAGATAAGCGTGTTAGCGCCTTGTCCACCCTAGGAGGTGTTTCCCAGCGCTCCCTAACCTCTGGCGGGAAAGGGTATAATGCCAATAATTTCTTTGAAATTATCAGCTTTTTATCAGGGGCAACCCACGCTTCATTACACACGTCATTTAATTCTTCTGATTCAGGAAAAACTATAGGTAGTTTTTTCACACCCCACATAATACCCTGTTTAGTGGTACCTGTAGTATCAGCTAAATGTAACGCCTCCTTCATTGCCAAAATCATATAACGTGTGGCCCTACTGGAAAATACAGTTGATTCGTCACCGTCACCACTGGAGTCAGTGCCTGTGTCTGGGTCTGTGTCGACCGACTGAGGCAAAGGGCGTTTCACAGCCCCTGACGGTGTTTGAGTCGCCTGGACAGGCACTAATTGATTGTCCGGCCGTCTCATGTCGTCAAACGACTGCTTTAGCGTGTTGACACTATCCCGTAGTTCCATAAATAAAGGCATCCATTCTGGTGTCGACTCCCTAGGGGGTGACATCCTCATATATGGCAATTGCTCCGCCTCCACACCAATATCGTCCTCATACATGTCGACACACACGTACCGACACACAGCAGACACACAGGGAATGCTCCTAACGAAGACAGGACCCACTAGCCCTTTGGGGAGACAGAGGGAGAGTTTGCCAGCACACACCAAAAGCGCTATATATAACAGGGATAGCCTTATAAGTGCTCCCTTATAGCTGCTTTATATATATCAAAATATCGCCATAAATTTGCCCCCCCTCTCTGTTTTACCCTGTTTCTGTAGTGCAGTGCAGGGGAGAGACCTGGGAGCCGTCCTGACCAGCGGAGCTGTGAGAGGAAATGGCGCCGTGTGCTGAGGAGATAGGCCCCGCCCCTTTTCCGGCGGGCTCGTCTCCCGCTATTTAGTGAATCCAGGCAGGGGTTAAATATCTCCATATAGCCTCTGGGGGCTATATGTGAGGTATTTTTAGCCTTTATATAGGTTACATTTGCCTCCCAGGGCGCCCCCCCCCCAGCGCCCTGCACCCTCAGTGACTGCGTGTGAAGTGTGCCGAGAGGAAAATGGCGCACAGCTGCAGTGCTGTGCGCTACCTTTAGAAGACTGCAGGAGTCTTCAGCCGCCGATTCTGGACCTCTTCTGACTTCAGCATCTGCAAGGGGGCCGGCGGCGCGGCTCCGGTGACCATCCAGGCTGTACCTGTGATCGTCCCTCTGGAGCTGATGTCCAGTAGCCAAGAAGCCAATCCATCCTGCACGCAGGTGAGTTCACTTCTTCTCCCCTCAGTCCCTCGTTGCAGTGATCCTGTTGCCAGCAGGACTCACTGTAAAATAAAAAACCTAAGCTAAACTTTTTCTAAGCAGCTCTTTAGGAGAGCCACCTAGATTGCACCCTTCTCGGCCGGGCACAAAAATCTAACTGGAGTCTGGAGGAGGGTCATAGGGGGAGGAGCCAGTGCACACCACCTGATCTGGAAAAGCTTTACTTTTTGTGCCCTGTCTCCTGCGGAGCCGCTATTCCCCATGGTCCTTTCAGGAACCCCAGCATCCACTAGGACGATAGAGAAATACGGTTGATTCGTCACCGTCGCCACTGGAATCAGTGCCTGTGTCTGGGTCTGTGTCGACCGACTGAGGCAAAGGGCGTTTTACAGCCCCTGACGGTGTTTGAGGCGCCTGGACAGGCACTAACTGATTGTCCGGCCGTCTCATGTCGTCAAACGACTGCTTTAGCGTGTTGACACTATCCCGTAATTCCATAAATAAAGGCATCCATTCTGGTGTCGACCCCCTAGGAGGTGACATCCCCATATTTGGCAATTGCTCCGCCTCCACACCAATATCGTCCTCATACATGTCGACACACACGTACCGACACACAGCAGACACACAGGGAATGCTCTTAACGAAGACAGGACCCCACTAGCCCTTTGGGGAGACAGAGGGAGAGTTTGCCAGCACACACCAAAAGCGCTATATATGACAGGGATAGCCTTATAATAAGTGCTCCCTGTATAGCTGCTTTTATAATATAATTTTTGCCACTATTTTGCCCCCCCTCTCTTGTTTTACCCTGTTTCTGTAGTGCAGTGCAGGGGAGAGACCTGGGAGCCGTCCTGACCAGCGGAGCTGTGTAAGGAAAATGGCGCTGTGTGCTGAGGAGATAGGCCCCGCCCCTTTTTCGGCGGGCTCGTCTCCCGCTCTTTAGTGTATTCTGGCAGGGGTTAAATATCTCCATATAGCCCCCGGAGGTTATATGTGAGGTATTTTTTAGCCAAATAGGTTTTCATTTGCCTCCCAGGGCGCTCCCCTCCCAGCGCCCTGCACCCTCAGTGACTGCCGTGTGAAGTGTGCTGAGAGGAAAATGGCGCACAGCTGCAGTGCTGTGCGCTACCTTTAGAAGACTGAGGAGTCTTCAGCCGCCGATTCTGGACCTCTTCATGTTTCAGCATCTGCAAGGGGGCCGGCGGCGAGGCTCCGGTGACCATCCAGGCTGTACCTGTGATCGTCCCTCTGGAGCTGATGTCCAGTAGCCAAGAAGCCAATCCATCCTGCACGCAGGTGAGTTCACTTCTTCTCCCCTAAGTCCCTCGTTGCAGTGATCCTGTTGCCAGCAGGACTCACTGTAAAATAAAAAACCTAAGCTAAACTTTCCTAAGCAGCTCTTTAGGAGAGCCACCTAGATTGCACCCTTCTCGGCCGGGCACAAAAATCTAACTGAGGCTTGGAGGAGGGTCATAGGGGGAGGAGCCAGTGCACACCACCTGATCGGAAAGCTTTACTTTTTGTGCCCTGTCTCCTGCGGAGCCGCTATTCCCCATGGTCCTTTCAGGAACCCCAGCATCCACTAGGACGATAGAGAAACTACGGGTAGTTTTTTCACACCCCACATAATACCCTTTTTTGTGGTACTTGTAGTATCAGAAATGTTCAAAACCTCCTTCATTGCCGTGATCATGTAACGTGTGGCCCTACTGGAAAATACGTTTGTTTCCTCACCGTCGACACTGGAGTCAGTGTCCGTGTCTGGGTCTGTGTCGACCACCTGAGGTAACGGGCGCTTTAGAGCCCCTGACGGTGTTTGAGACGCCTGTACAGGTATCAACTGATTTGCCGGCTGTCTCATGTCGTCAACAGTCTTTTGTAAAGTGCTGACACTATCACGTAATTCTTTCCATAAGACCATCCAGTCAGATGTCGACTCCCTAGGGGTGACATCACTAACACAGGCAATTGCTCCGCCTCCACACCATTTTCCTCCTCATACATGTCGACACAACGTACCGACACAGCACACACACAGGGAATGCTCTGATAGAGGACAGGACCCCACTAGCCCTTTGGGGAGACAGAGGGAGAGTTTGCCAGCACACACCAGAGCGCTATATATATACAGGGATAACCTTATATAAGTGTTTTTCCCTAATATAGCTGCTGTATATATTTATATGCCAATTTAGTGCCCCCCCTCTCTTGTTTTACCCTGTTTCTGTAGTGCAGGACTGCAGGGGAGAGTCAGGGAGCCTTCCTCCAACGGAGCTGTGAGGAAAAAATGGCGCCAGTGTGCTGAGGAGATAGGCCGCCGAAAAAGGGGCGGAGCCTTTCTCACGCTTTTTTATGTAAAAATTGGCAGGGGTTAAATACATCCATATAGCCCAGGAGCTATATGTGATGTATTTTTTGCCAAAAAAGGTGTTTTTATTGCGTCTCAGGGCGCCCCCCCCCAGCGCCCTGCACCCTCAGTGACCGGAGTGTGAAGTGTGCTGAGAGCAATGGCGCACAGCTGCAGTGCTGTGCGCTACCTTATTGAAGACAGGACGTCTTCTGCCGCCGATTTTCCGGACCTCTTCTTTCTTCTGGCTCTGTAAGGGGGACGGCGGCGCGGCTCTGGGACCCATCCATGGCTGGGCCTGTGATCGTCCCTCTGGAGCTAATGTCCAGTAGCCTAAGAAGCCCAATCCACTCTGCACGCAGGTGAGTTCGCTTCTTCTCCCCTTAGTCCCTCGGTGCAGTGAGCCTGTTGCCAGCAGGTCTCACTGAAAATAAAAAACCTACTTTAAACTTTTACACTAAGCAGCTCAGGAGAGCCCCTTAGCCTGCACCCGTCTCGTTTGGGCACAAAAATCTAACTGAGGCTTGGAGGAGGGTCATAGGGGGAGGAGCCAGTGCACACCAGGTAGTCCTAAAGCTTTTTACTTTTGTGCCCAGTCTCCTGCGGAGCCGCTATTCCCCATGGTCCTTTCGGAGTCCCCAGCATCCACTAGGACGTTAGAGAAAACTGTATTTTGGTATTTACCGGTAAATCCCTTTCTCCGAGTCCATAGGGGACGCTGGAGTTCAGTACTATGGGGTATAGGCGGGCGATAGACGGGGTGAGCTGGCATTTTAGATTTTTTTAATGTGTGTGACTGGCTCCTCCCCCTCTACACCCTCCCCAGACCAGTTTTAGAAACTGTGCCCGAGGAGATACGGTAACCCGACCAATCGAGTAGGAGGTAAGCAAGACAACCATAAAAAGAGATCTCCGTAAAACGGGAACCTCGGAAAGACACCGGTACAACCAGTGGTATAACCACACCGCCGGAAGAGAGCAGCGCAGGGTGGGCGTCCAGCGTCCCCTATGGACTCAGAGAAAGGGATTTACCGGTAAGTACCAAAATCCTGTTTTCTCTATCATACATAGGGGACGCTGGAGTTCAGTTGAAGGATGATGTCGCAGATCTTCCCAAATGGGCGGGAGAGTGCTGAGAATTCCGGAAAACTGCACAGGTAAGCCATGACTCAAGGTCGCAACCTAGAGCACAGTGGAGCTTGACAAAATGATTTCAGTCAACCTAAGATGCAGTATGACCCAGGAGGTAACTGATACAGAGACCCACCAAGACAACTGGGATACAGATATTGCATGGGATACAGATAACGTACCAACAGCCCTGCTAGTGAAACAGACAGCATGTAGAGTCTGGTGAGGCAGATATTGAAACCAAGGTAGAGCCATCATGGTTATGCTAAGACTAAAGCCAAAAAGGGAAGAGCAACAAATGAGAGTCCACCTTAAAGAAGTGTAGTAGAGATCTGCTATGCACATCAGGCAATATATGCCATCCGATAGGATATGAATGCATGCGGCCACAGAAACTGCAGAGTATGTCGCGTAAGAGAGATCTAACATGCTGAGCCCTCAGGGTTTCCCGCATTCCATCACCACACCCTGAACAGCCAATCTGTGAAATGTAGGTGAACAAGCCCAAACATAGATGCAGCCTACCAGGTTTGCCCGCGAGTAGTGTATATTGTTTACACTGCAAGTGGAAAACAGGGAAAGATATAAACTAACTGGCATACCCATGGAGTAGACAAGGTCTTCCTTGTTGTTGCCCCCACTAGTGTAGATTAAAAAAAAAAAAAAAAAAAAAAAAAAGGGAGGAGGCCCTTAGAAAACATCTGCTGTACGGACTACGGTCGATCTGACATCCTGTGGATACAAAGCATAAGGTGGTATAGCACAATATGTTGACTCCTTGCTGTTATAAGCATGCTACAATAGAAGAGAGCATAATCCGTGCATTCTTACTTCTAAGAGTATGCAACAGTAGTGCAGTCTAACCGAAATTAAGGAACCCACTCCCAAAGGAGAAGAGATGCGATAACACCTTTCCAGTTCTTGTGGGTCCAGGACATTGATGTGCAGTACAGAATTCTAAGTGAATACTTGCACTGGTCCAGAGAGACAAAATCGGGTTGTACTGGAAAGTCCTATTTGAGGCCAACCAACGCTCCCAGAAGGAGAGAATACTGACTGAGCCGAGGACCCAGCACAAAGGTTGTACACTCCAGGAGAGTGTCCAATGGAATCTACATCTTTAGACTAAAGTCTCGAGGAAAAACGTCCCTCATATATTGTAAACAGAAGCATTAATCAAATCTCCTTCCAGAATATGTCTAGATTAATAGATCATTTTGGTAAGGGGTGAAGCCTATAAGTCGAGGTCACAAGCAAGCAGCTATTGTGACCCCAAATAATGCCACCTGAGTCTCGGGGCTTCACGGAGAAAAACTATTAAAATCAGGAAGATGACCAGATGACTACAACTCAAGTTACTGAAGAAGAATCTGTCAGAAGCTAACCAGGAGGAAAAACCAAAGACATTTAGGAAATTTCCCTACACCAAGTCCAAACTACAAGCAGCAACGAAACAGCCGTCAGGGGTACTGGAGTAATGTCTCCCCAAGTGGTAACATGCTAATATACACTGCTACTTTGGATATGTAACGATCTTTATTGATTTGAGCACTGTTGGAAGCACTTTAAAATGGTGGAATAAATTGTTGATTTTTATGAATTTTTGGTTGTGTTGATCCCTTCTACTTACCCAGCGTTGCTGGATGTGAGGATGAAGAGTCTGTCTGTCTGTCTGTCTGTCTGACATATATTTTCCGAGTTCCAGAAGAGACTGAGACCTAAATACAGGACCCAATACTGTTTGGTGTTCCGAATAATTTTATCCTGACTTGTAAACAAGAAAAACATCAGTCTGTTAGTTGAAGACTTGGAGTCTGAAGTAGTGCCTTAAGGCCCAAGACCCTTTATGTAAACCAGCTGGAAGACTGTGGTGAGAGAAGCCAGGTAGCTGAAAAATGCCTGTAAGCAATTGAGATGTACGACCCATAAATGTGTAGCCATAAATTCACTTATCCAGATGTTTGACAAAAAAGGTGGTCTAGATGAACCTCCTTGCTGGACAGGAGACTGACTATCATCATACCGTAGTCTTCCATCCATAAATAGGGGAGGAGACTGGAAATCATCAAAGGAGGGCAGAGCGCTGCCAGACGTTTGTCAACATTCTCCCTTCTCCCTAACCTGTAGGAATAGGAGATAGACCTATACATATATACCCGGAGTGTAAATCTCTCCTTTCCCGATACTCCTCAATCTTACCAGCAAACCAGCTGCTGAGGACAAAAAAAAAAAAAAAAAAATGCTCCTCAGCCTTCCGAGCTTCCTGTAGAGGGCAGCTCTGTTGTAAAACAAAACACTCAAAACACTGTAGGTGCTTAGTAGAAAAAACTTCCACCTTACACCTGTTATCGAAGGCTGTTGAAGTTTTAGTTAAATTGTAATAGTTAGCATCACTGCCTCAAAGCACTGAGGTCTTGGGTTCGATTCCCACCATGGCCCTAACTATGTGGAGTTTGTATATTCTCCCCGTACTTGCGTGGGTTTTCTCCGGGTACTCCGGTTTCCTCCCACAATCCAAAAATATACTGGTAGGTTAATTGGATCCCAGCAAAATTAACCCTAGCATTAATATGTGTGCGTGTACAAGTGGTAGGGAATATAGAGTGTAAGCTCCACTGGGGCAGGGACTGATGTGAATGGCCAAAAATTCTCTGTAAAGCGCTGCAGAATGTGTGCGCGCTATACAACTGGTAATAAATAAATAAAATAATAATATCTCTGGAGCTCCAGAGGAAGTGACCGGTTCTCCCGGGCACATTTCTAAAACTGGTCTGGGGAGGAGCCAGTGACACACATTAAAAATTTTAAAGTGCCGGCTCACCTGATCACCCCATCTATACCCCATGGTACTGCACTCCAGCGTCCCCTATGGAGGATAGAGAAAACTCAGTATGCAAGGTGTACTGGCCAGCTCAGAGTACAGATCTTAACCCCACTAAGAACATCTACGGCAAATTGGAGCGATGGGTGCGTTCTCGGTCGACTTAACCTTCTGCACTGCAACTGTTGGTCACTATACTTAAGGTGGAATGGTAAAACATACTGCCTCATGTTGTCCAGGAACTTGTGTACAGTGTGCCAAGGAGGGTGACTGCAGCACATGGTGAACCTACAAAGTACTGACAGCTCTATTTGCTGTCAGTGTCCAATCACTTGTCTACATAGCGTAAAGGGAACAGTGCTTTCTAGAAAATGTTAATGTAGGAACAATAAGATGGAATGACATATGTAATGCGCAGTCATACTCGCCTCTTCTGCTGGTGGGTTCATCCTCTATATGAGGAGCAGATCCTTCCTTAAACCTAGCGAGAATAATTAGGATCATCAATCAGAATAAAAGCTTACTACACCATCAATGGCAATGATAAAGAGCACACATTGCACACTAGAGCTCAGGGTTATAAGGATAGGAAGAGTACAAAGGCCACAGTGGCTACATACATTGTGTCCGTTTTCTCTGCATCCCACTCCCGCTTCCATTGCCCTGTGGGCTTACGATGACGTGCCAGTCTCTCCTGATCTATCTTTTCCCGCTCTTGCTTCCATCGCATATATTCTGCACGTTCCTTGCCAGTCATCGATATGGTCATATCCATCTGATTTTTCATTCCAGGTCTCCTCACCTTGTACACAAAAGTCAGTGTCGGACATAAGATACAAGACCTCACACAGAGTATATACACAAGTCTGATGAGCCTCATGTTCTAGAATGTCCTCATTAATAGAAACCAGTTTCTTGTATTAGTATTTAGGCATTCGGGTTATAAATGCATACTCCAGATGAGCCCAAATTACATACATTTGGAAAACACAGATGTACACATTCACACACTTACATGACTCTCCTTTTCCCGATCCATGCCAGTTTTAACTCTCTCAAAATCAGGTCCTCCCCAATTCCTGATATGCCTGCGGCTCCCCTCCTTCCGATCTGCCTCCATGATGGGACCCGTTCGCCTGGGATCATCAAGAAAGTTGCGGATTGGATTTTTGTCTCTTACTCCGTCCTGGCATTAAAAACACCCAATTGAAACTGGAACTTTAAGTACTGAAAAAAATTTCTATGTATATGAATTTTCTTTAAGGGGTTAAAACGTGCAAAAAACAATCTCTATGTAAACGTTTTCTGTATACAATCCCTAAAAGATCATATCTGGCAATTAGCAATCACATGCTGTCTACCTAACATATCTTCAGTATCTGAATTTTCAGATAGAGGTAAAAGGGGGGGGGGGGGGACTTTACTTAAGTTCACTTTGTGATGCACTGGTGAACAACATATGCTCAGAGCCTCGAAGACTGCAGAAGCAGCAGTTCAGTTACATTCTAGCAAAACTTCATATAACAAATAAAAAAAAAAAAAGTAAAAAAGTTTGTAATGTTAAAGCAGGATCTGAACAGAAATAAAAAATAAAGAAAAAAATTTAGTGGCAACACCAGTAAATGCAGAAGGAGTTACAACCATTAAGGATTTCAGGTGGAGCAATGAAGCCCTTCCCATTACAGCTAGTGACTGCAGAAGGAGTGAAAGGTGTGCTACGGTAAGAGAAGGCACACAAGAATGACTAAGGTCAATACCTATTTCTAGGGGTCTGGGACTGAGGGTCGACAGCAAAAAGGTCGACACACCTTAGGTCCACGCCAATTGGTCGTCACACCTTAAGTCGACATGGAAAAAGGTCGACATGAGCTTTATGGTGTTTTTGTGTCGTTTTCTTCGTAGAGTGACCGGGAACCCCAATTTGTGCACAGCTTCAACTCGCATGGCGAGCGAATGCCTTCGCTCCGCTACCGCTTCGCTCGGCACAGATTACCGTTCCAATCGTAGTCCACGTGGATCGTTAAGTATGAAAAGGTTCAAAAAAAGAAAAAAAATTGTGAAAAACTCAAGTCGACCTTGTTCCTGTCGACCTTTTGTCCATGTCGACATTTTGTCCATGTCGACCTAAGGTGTGTCGACCAATTGGCGGCGACCTAAGGTGTGTCGACCTGGAGTCCGGATACCATTTCTAGAATTCTGCCAATTGGGTTTCTTCAGGTTTTTCTCTCAATACATTTATCATCAAAAACTTGTGCCTCAGCAGGAGTTTGTAATCCAGCTTTAAAACCCAAGGAAATGGAAGTAAATCCTCATTTAAGGTTTATCCCTGGCAGACTGATGGAGAATTCTAAATTACCATCTACAACTATTGATATCATCTATTGAATGACCGCTCATTCACATTTATCAGTCTGGATCAAGACCTGAATGATATTACCTGTACATATTATAAGGGAGGAGCAGAAATGCTGGGAGGGACAGAGCAGAGCACTCACCCTTTGGCTCCTCTCATAATCTGCAATTTTTTCCATTTCCTCGTTCATCTTTTCTATATTCAGCTTCCTCTTCTCTTCCCATTCCTGGCCAAAGAAAACAGCATACTTGAAGCCAGGTGAAAGCAGGGAAAAGTATGGCGAGCACCAGCTTTAATACCAATACAGTACCTTAACTTTTCTGTCAGGTCCTGGGACACCCTCCCCAACAGCACTGAAGCTGCCACCTCTGCTGGGAGTGCTACTGCCCCTGCCTGGACCTCTTCCACCCCTCTCTGCTCCTTTCGGAGAGGGTGACCATGGCTCTCCAGGAAACCCATCTTTGGGGACTTGTGGACTTCTCCTTGACACATCAGGACCTTGGCCTCTTCTCCCTCTTATTGGCCTTTCTTTTGGGTGGGTGTCATCAATATCCACTTGAAACGATTCTCCCTGTTGGTCCATGTGGGGGATTCGCCCACCAGAGAAAGCTCCTATTCGGCCACCAGTCCTGTGGGTGGGACTTCTTGGAGATGTTTCTGCGCTAGGTGGGGTGTTCAAGACTCTGGGGGACTTCCCATCATTTACTACTCTCTTCTCCTATAATAAGAATTTACTTACCGATAATTCTATTTCTCGTAGTCCGTAGTGGATGCTGGGAACTCCGTAAGGACCATGGGGAATAGCGGCTCCGCAGGAGACTGGGCACAAAAGTAAAAGCTTTCTGACTAGCTGGTGTGCACTGGCTCCTCCCCCTATGACCCTCCTCCAAGCCTCAGTTAGGATACTGTGCCCGGACGAGCATACATAATAAGGAAGGATCTTGAATCCCGGGTAAGACTCATACCAGCCACACCAATCACACCGTACAACTTGTGATCTGAACCCAGTTAACAGTATGATAAACGTAGGAGCCTCTGAAAAGATGGCTCACAACAATAAACCCGATTTTTGTAACAATAACTATATACAAGTATTGCAGACAATCCGCACTTGGGATGGGCGCCCAGCATCCACTACGGACTACGAGAAATAGAATTATCGGTAAGTAAATTCTTATTTTCTCTGACGTCCTAGTGGATGCTGGGAACTCCGTAAGGACCATGGGGATTATACCAAAGCTCCCAAACGGGCGGGAGAGTGCGGATGACTCTGCAGCACCGAATGAGAGAACTCCAGGTCCTCCTCAGCCAGGGTATCAAATTTGTAGAATTTAGCAAACGTGTTTGCCCCTGACCAAGTAGCTGCTCGGCAAAGTTGTAAAGCCGAGACCCCTCGGGCAGCCGCCCAAGATGAGCCCACTTTACTTGTGGAATGGGCTTTTACAGATTTTGGCTGTGGCAGGCCTGCCACAGAATGTGCAAGCTGAATTGTACTACAAATCCAACGAGCAATCGTCTGCTTAGAAGCAGGAGCACCCAGCTTGTTGGGTGCATACAGGATAAACTGCGAGTCAGATTTTCTGACTCCAGCCGTCCTGGAAACATATATTTTCAGGGCCCTGACTACGTCCAGCAACTTGGAGTCCTCCAAGTCCCTAGTAGCCGCAGGCACCACAATAGGCTGGTTCATGTGAAACGCTGAAACCACCTTAGGGAGAAATTGAGGGCGAGTCCTCAGTTCTGCCCTGTCTGAATGAAAAATTAGGTAAGGGCTTTTATATGACAAAGCCGCCAATTCTGAGACACGCCTGGCTGAAGCCAGGGCTAACAGCATGACCACTTTCCATGTGAGATATTTCAATTCCACAGTGGTGAGTGGTTCAAACCAATGTGATTTTAGGAGACTCAACACTACATTGAGATCCCAAGGTGCCACTGGAGGCACAAAAGGAGGCTGTATATGCAGTACCCCTTTTACAAACGTCTGAACTTCAGGCACTGAAGCCAGTTCTTTTTTGGAAGAAGATCGACAGGGCCGAAATTTGAACCTTAATGGACCCTAATTTTAGGCCCATAGATAGTCCTGTTTGCAGGAAATGCAGGAAACGACCCAGTTGAAATTCCTCTGTAGGGGCCTTCTTGGCCTCACACCACGCAACATATTTTCGCCAAATGCGGTGATAATGTTTTGCGGTTACATCCTTTCTGGCCTTGACCAGGGTAGGGATGACTTCATCTGGAATGCCTTTTTCCTTCAGGATCCGGCGTTCAACCTCCATGCCGTCAAACGCAGCCGCGGTAAGTCTTGGAACAGACAAGGTCCCTGCTGGAGCAGGTCCTTCCTTAGAGGTAGAGGCCACGGGTCCTCTGTGTTTATAATTCTCAATACCTTGGGTATGAGAGGCAGAGGAGGGAACACATACACTGACTGGTACACCCACGGTGTTACCAGAGCGTCCACAGCTATTGCCTGAGGGTCCCTTGACCTGGCGCAATATCTGTCTAGTTTTTTGTTGAGGCGGGACGCCATCATGTCCACCTTTGGTTTTTCCCAACGGTTTACAATCATGTGGAAGACTTCTGGATGAAGTCCCCACTCTCCCGGGTGGAGGTCGTGTCTGCTGAGGAAGTCTGCTTCCCAGTTGTCCACTCCCGGAATGAACACTGCTGACAGTGCTATCACATGATTTTCCGCCCAGCGAAGAATCCTTGCAGCTTCTGCCATTGCCCTCCTGCTTCTTGTGCCGCCCTGTCTGTTTACGTGGGCGACTGCCGTGATGTTGTCCGATTGGATCAATACCGACTGACCCTGAAGCAGAGGCCTTGCTTGGCTTAGGGCATTGTAAATTGCCCTTAGTTCCAGGATATTTATGTGAAGAGACGTTTCCATGCTTGACCACAAGCCCTGGAAATTTCTTCCCTGTGTGACTGCTCCCCAGCCTCTCAGGCTGGCATCCGTGGTCACCAGAATCCAGTCCTGAATGCCGAATCTGCGGCCCTCTAGAAGATGAGCACTCTGCAACCACCACAGGAGACACACCCTTGTCCCTGGAGATAGGGTTATCCGCTGATGCATCTGAAGATGCGATCCGGACCATTTGTCCAGCAGATCCCACTGAAAAGTTCTTGCATGGAATCTTCCGAATGGAATCGCTTCGTAAGAAGCCACCATCTTTCCCAGGACCCTTGTGCATTGATGCACTGACACTTGTCCTGGTTTCAGGAGGTTCCTGACTAGCTCGGATAACTCCCTGGCCTTCTCCTCCGGGAGAAACACCTTTTTCTGGACTGTGTCCAGAATCATCCCTAGGAACAGTAGACGTGTTGTTGGAATCAGCTGCGATTTTGGAATATTTAGAATCCACCCGTGCTGACGTAGTACCACCTGAGATAGTGCTACTCCGACCTCTAACTGTTCCCTGGATCTTGCAATTATCAGGAGATCGTCCAAATAAGGGATAATTAAGACGCCTTTCCTTCGAAGAAGAATCATCATTTCGGCCATTTCCTTGGTAAAGACCCGTGGTGCCGTGGACAATCCAAACGGCAGCGTCTGAAACTGATAATGACAGTTCTGTACCACAAACCTGAGGTACCCTTGGTGAGAAGGGTAGATTGGGACATGGAGATAAGCATCTTTGATGTCCAGAGACACCATATAGTCCCCTTCTTCCAGGTTCGCTATCACTGCTCTGAGTGATTCCATTTTGAATTTGAACCTTTTTATGTAAGTGTTCAATGATTTCAGATTTAAAATCGGTCTCACCGAGCCGTCCGGCTTCGGTACCACAAACAGCGTGGAATAATACCCCTTTCCCTGTTGTAGGAGGGGTACCTTGATTATCACCTGCTGGGCATACAGCTTGTGAATAGCTTCCAATACTGCCTCCCTGTCGGAGGGAGACGTTGGTAGAGCAGACTTCAGGAACCGGCGAGGGGGAGACGTCTCGAATTCCAATTTGTACCCCTGTGATACTACCTGCAGGATCCAGGGGTCCACTTGCGAGTGAGCCCACTGCGCGTTGAAATTTTTGAGACGGGCCCCCACCGTGCCTGAGTCCGCTTGTAAAGCCCCAGCGTCATGCTGAAGACTTGGCAGAAGCGGGGGAGGGCTTCTGATCCTGGGAAGAGGCTGCCTGCTGCAGTCTTTTTCCCCTTCCTCTGCCCCGGGGCAGAAATGAGTGGCCTTTTGCCCGCTTGCCCTTATGGGGACGAAAGGACTGAGTTTGAAAAGACGGTGTCTTTTTCTGCTGAGAGGTGACCTGGGGTAAAAAGGTGGATTTCCCAGCCGTCGCCGTGGCCACCAGGTCTGACAGACCGACCCCAAATAACTCCTCCCCTTTATACGGCAAAACTTCCATATGCCGTTTGGAATCCGCATCACCTGACCACTGTAGTGTCCATAAACTTCTTCTGGCAGAAATGGACAACGCACTTACTCTTGATGCCAGGGTGCAAATATCCCTCTGTGCATCTCGCATATATAGTAATGCATCCTTTAAATGCTCTATAGTCAATAATATACTGTCCCTATCCAGGGTATCAATATTTTCAGTCAGGGAATCCGACCAAGCCACTCCAGCGCTGCACATCCAGGCTGAGGCGATTGCTGGTCGTAGTATAACACCAGTATGTGTGTATATACCTTTTAGGATATTTTCCAGCTTTCTATCAGCTGGTTCCTTGAGGGCGGCCGTATCAGGAGACGGTAACGCCACTTGTTTTGATAAGCGTGTGAGCGCCTTATCTACCCTAGGGGGTGTTTCCCAACGCGCCCTAACCTCTGGCGGGAAAGGGTATAATGCCAATCATTTATTAGAAATCAGCAGTTTTTTATCGGGGGAAACCCACGCTTTGTCACACACCTCATTTAATTCATCTGATTCAGGAAAAACTATGGGTAGTTTTTTCACACCCCACATAATACCCCTTTTTGTGGTACTTGTAGTATCAGAAATGTTCAAAGCCTTCTTCATTGCCGTGATCATGTAACGTGTGGCCCTACTGGACATTACGTTTGTCTCGTCACCGTCGACACTGGAGTCAGTATCCGTGTCTGGGTCTGTGTCGACCATCTGAGGTAACGGGCGCTTTAGAGCCCCTGACGGTGTTTGAGACGCCTGGACAGGCACTAACTGATTTGCCGGCTGTCTCATGTCGTCAACAGTTTTTTGCAAAGTGCTGACACTGTCACGTAATTCCTTCCATACGACCATCCAGTCAGGTGTCGACTCCCTAGGGGGTGACATCACTATTACAGGCAATTGCTCCGCCTCCACATCATTTTCCTCCTCATACATGTCGACACAATCGTACCGACACACAGCACACACACAGGGAATGCTCTGATAGAGGACAGGACCCCACGAGCCCTTTGGGGAGACAGAGGGAGAGTTTGCCAGCACACACCAGAGCGCTATATATATGCAGGGATAACCTTATATAAGTGTTTCTCCCTTCTATAGCTGCTGTATAAGTATTTTCTGCCAATTAGTGCCCCCCCTCTCTTGTTTTACCCTGATTCTGTAACAGGACTGCAGGGGAGAGTCAGGGAGCCGTCCTTCCAGCGGAGCTGTGAGGGAAAATGGCGCTTGTGTGCTGAGGAGATAGGCTCCGCCCCCTTTTCGGCGGCCTTTTCTCACGCTTTTTTTTTTTTTAGGAAAACTGGCAGGGGTTAAATGCATCCATATAGCCCAGGATGCTATATGTGATGCATTTCTTTAGCCATATAAGGTTTAAAACATGTTTTATTGTGTCTCAGGGCGCTCCCCCGCAGCGCCCTGCACCCTCAGTGACCGGAGTGTGAAGTGTGCTGAGAGCAATGGCGCACAGCTGCAGTGCTGTGCGCTACCTTATTGAAGACAGGAACGTCTTCTGCCGCCGATTTTTCCGGACCTCTTCGCTCTTCTGGCTCTGTAAGGGGGCCGGCGGCGCGGCTCCGGGACCCATCCAGGCTGAACCTGTGATCGTCCCTCTAGAGCTAATGTCCAGTAGCCAAGAAGCCCAATCCACTCTGCATGCAGGTGAGTTCGCTTCTTCTCCCCTTAGTCCCACGATGCAGTGAGCCTGTTGCCAGCAGGTCTCACTGAAAATAAAAAAACCTATTTAAAACTTTTACTCTAAGCAGCTCTGGAGAGCTACCTAGCATGCACCCTTCTCGGCCGGGCACAAAAATCTAACTGAGGCTTGGAGGAGGGTCATAGGGGGAGGAGCCAGTGCACACCAGCTAGTCAGAAAGCTTTTACTTTTGTGCCCAGTCTCCTGCGGAGCCGCTATTCCCCATGGTCCTTACGGAGTTCCCAGCATCCACTAGGACGTCAGAGAAAATTATACAAAGTGCTATGCAAGAGTCATTTTACATTTCTTTTTAACAGTTTTTTACTCATGAATGCAAATAACATGCCATACTCTGCTTAGAAAGTTTTTCTTGGGTAAGTCTTTCTGAATGTAACTAAAAAAAAGACAACAAAGATAGACTGACCAGGGCCTACACAGTAAAGATCCATTAAATAATTCTGATAAAGTGCAAGAAATACTATGAGAAAACAAAACCATGGTCTTCACAACTTGCAGTTGTGGACACCTTAGAAATGTGAACGAGTGGATGTGTAGTTTACATTTATATCCCTGCCAGACCATTCCACCTTCCCACAAGTACGGCCTTCAAATTGCTCTCACCCCAGCAGAGACATCTAAAGTTATTGAGAAATTCTCCTTCTCTTTCCGAGCTTTGTCTGGCTCGCCGTCCAGGTGTTTGGCTTTCCTTGGAGTGGTCACTGCGATTCCCTCCTGCTCAGCCCTCTTCCGATCCTCCTCGATCATCTAGCAGTGAGACAGATACATGAAAAACATGCTCCAGAAAGAATGACAGCAACAAAGTGCAACAGCAACGTATGGAAAACAAACCATCTATATTTCTATAACCCATGGTGCTCCAATTATCTCCAGTTGTTTGAAACTGTTGTGCCCCACAAATCACTGGGCTGTGCTCCAACAAGCATGGGTTATCCTACTTAAGCATAGGTAGTGTACTAACAGCTGGCTCCATCACTAGGCAAGTAGTGTACTTACTACAGCCATCGTACCTTTGTAGAGTATCCTCACATGGTTGACAATGACTGTGTTGACATTCATGTCGATACCACAATGTTGACATCAGAATGCTGACATGTTGAAATGGTCGATAGTCACCATGTCAATATTCCAATATACATACACCTTTGCGTCAATCACTCTGAACCTAAAGGCATCTTGGTGTGTGCACTGTACGATCGTGACATACCCGTGTGACTAGACACCCCACTACTACAACCTATAGACCAGGTATTCCCAACCACGGTCCTCGAGGCACACCAACAGTGCAGGTTTTAGTGATATCCAGGCTTCAGCACAGGTAACTTAATTAGTAGCTCAGTTATTTTGATATAACAATCTGTGCTGCAGCCTGGATATCCCTAAAACCTGCACTGTTGGTGTGCCTTGAGGACCGTGGTTGGGAATGCCTGCTATAGACATTCACACTGTATCCACCTGAATAAGGCCCTAAGTATCCAATCAACTCCTTTCTCAGGAAATGTGGTAGACTTCACAAAATGGATTCATCCACCACGTGTAGGCGACATACATACACACATATAAGAGCGTACAAATAAGCACATTCTAAAAACATTACTTGCATAAAACGTACATACATCTAAGAAAGCAGTAGTAAGCATAATTCACTGAGCCACCAGGCCAGCAAAATGTCAGTGTCTCTGGGGCACACAGGGTTCACTCATTCTGGAGCAATATCATCTCACTGTACCAGACAGACTCCTGGCAGCGTCTCAAGGCATCAGTACTGGCATGTGGCATCACCACATCCGCCGTCAAACCACACCCAACGCGGTTTAGTCACCATTTGGAATTAGCGTATGCGAGCCTTTATACAAGTAAAGCTGGTTTTATACTCTGCTCACTTGTGCGCTCTCCTTTTTTGTTGCATGAGCTAAACTTTATGGCTCCTGGATGAAGCTGCACTGACATCTTCCGTTACTGGGAACCGGACACTTTATATTGGACTCTGGAGAAACCTTGCGCATGTCCCCATCTCTTTTATATCTATATAGCTATAGAATTTTAATTAACAATTTAAAAAAACTGGTGTAGTACTGGATCCACAGGAAGACTTCAGTAACATAATTACATGGCACACCCTCTTTCACCTTCATCTGCAGCCTGAATAATGAATATCATTATATGAAACACTGGGAGAACCGAGCACATCCCTGAAGAGATTACACAGAGTGCTTGGCTACCTGGTGTCTCCTGACCAGCGCTTCATTCTTCTTGCGCAAGGCTTCAATCTTCTTGTCCAGCTCAGCATCCTTCTCCTCCTTAGACTTCAAGTCCAACACAGAATCCTGTAACATCAGAGTAACCCCTATTATCTCATTGTCCCATTGAACAGGCACCAAACTGCTAACTTGTCATTGGTACCCTTCTGGCTTGTTCTCACAAATTAAACATGACATCTTTTTAGCATAAGGAGCAGGCCGATTCCATCAGTTCCTGGTACATATAATGCAAACGAATCAGACATTTCATTGCCATTCATCATTTCAGAGAACCAAACAAGGCCAAGGAAATTATTGCTTCTAACACACACAAAAAGATTCATAATAAATAATAACAATAATAACAATAATAATAATAATAATAATAATAATAATAATAATAATAATAATAATAAAAAACCTAATTCTGCTCATCATTAGTAAATGTCCTTCCCACGCACAGTGGAATTCAATTGTTTTTAGAGCGTTTCTGTATAACTGGCACCAATGGAACAACATATTTCCTCTCCCAGCCTCCTGAGGTGTCGGGCAGAAAAGTGTGAAGTCAGTGGTTTGGGCACCTAAACCAGTACATTAGACGGCTTTATGGCACAACTGCAATAATAAACTGGCACCCAAAACAACTGAATTGTTCCATCGGGCGGCCATTAAGCATGGCACTCAAAACAATTGAATTTCCCCTTTAGAATAAACAAGCATTGTAAAAGGGACCGATTCATATTCGCTGTAGGTTTGAACAGGCACAGTGCTTTACCACAGTATATACAGGATAAATAATATATGCCTCATTTTCTCTACCTTGTTATATGCTCTGGTAAAGCACACCTGTATGCGGATTCTGCATCTCTCCCCTTGGATAAATGATTCCTATGGCAGTTTCTCCTTTGCTAACCTGTCCGAGTGAAATAGGAAAACACATTCTGACATCCATGTGCTCACAGCCTATTATCTACTATATAAAAGTGAAAAAGTGTCCTTCTGTCTGTCTTTCTATACAAATCCATAGTTTACAAGCAAAGATCGTGAAATTTGGCATATGAGCGTATTAACACACGCCGGAGGCAACAAAAAAGAAAAGTTAGGAACTCCTAGGGGGCGGGACACCAGCACACAGTATATCAGGAGACAGCATAACTCCGGAATTGCTGGACCCATGTACTCCAAAATTGGTAAACACATGCCTTACAATCTGGGAACAAACCCTGGGGGGGAAGGGGGGGCACCCCTAGGAGTGAGGCAGCAGCACAGAGTTTTTCAGCAGACAGCATAACTCTGGAATGCCTGCAGCAGTTTACACCAAACTTACTACACAAATGACACACTCTGGGAACAAACACTGTGGGGGTAACACACCACTAGCACCCTAGGGGTGGGCCAGCAGCACAGACTATGGGGGTCATTCAGAGTTGATCGTAGCTGTGGTAAATTTAGCACAGCTATGATCAGGCACTCCGACATGCAGGGTGGACGCCCAGCACAGGGCTAGTCCGCCCTGCATGTCAGTGCCGGCCCCCTCTCCATCAGAAATACAGAAGCATCGTACAGCAGCAATTATTTGCATCTCAGGAGTTACTCCCGGCCAGCGCAGCTCCTGCGGCTGGCCGGGAGAAACTCTTCGCTGCCCCGAGTCGCAGTGGCTGCGTGTGACATCACGCAGCTGCCGCGGCCCGTCCCCCGAACGGTCCGGCCACGCCTGCGTTGGCCGGACCGCGCCCCTCCCGACCAGCGACCGCCTCAGAGGCAATCGCTAGGCAACGATGGCCTTCAGCCATCGGGCATGCGCCGGCGCATGCGAAGTTCCAACCCAATCACTGCGATAAACTGCAACGAGCGATCGGGTCGGAATGACCCCCTATATCAGGACATGCATGATAGGTCAGTGATGACAGGGCTGCAAGTGACAGGACCAGTGACATGATATGAGGAGGGGAATGCAGGTAGCACAAACCCACACACAGAGTTATATAGTGGAAGTAGAACAGTCCCACAGCAGCACAGAGTATATAAGGAGATACATAATGTGCTGCGCTATATAAGAAACTATAAAAAGATCAATAATTTCACAGGGGCACTGACATGATGTGAGGAGGGGAATGGAGGCAGCAGGAAGCCACAGACAGAGTTGTATAGTGGGAAGAGCAGGGTCCCTTGGGGGACCAAAAAGGGGTCCGGCCACTACACAAAGTGCGGCAGGGAAGCAAGATATGCCTATATACGAGATCTCCAACCAACGTAAATTACATCCTCATCCCGTAGCGAAGCACGAGTATTTAGCCATCTATAATGTTATTTATACTGTGTGTTTAATATTTACATTTATTTTTGTAAAAAGAAATTTTTACATATAAGGCCGGATGTAATGATGCCCGTGATTGCCGGAGGTGTGGGATGCTGGCCGGCCTTGGACAGTTTTTTTTAAAGAGGCAATCCCATACAACACAATACCATGCCTTCTAAGTGATTGCCCCTATAAAAAAAACCTTCCAAAAACGGCCGGCATCTCGCACCTCGACGATCTCAGTCGTCATTACAACTGGCCCAAAGTCTGGAAATTAATTAATGGCCTCTAAGGGGCCATGCGTCACAGTCACTGCATCAAACCTGAGAGTGACTACAGAGCATTAATGTTCAAGCTAGGCTGTTTTAGTGGTGCACACCGCCCTGCCTAATTTTAGAAAGCAAAAATGCTCTCTGCCCTTATGGTGGCACCCTGCTGAAACAGCCTACCAGAGTGTCCCGTGGAGGTAAAAGCTGCAGTGAAACTATCTGTTCATGCTGCAGGAAGAGTATTGGGGCTGCCCATAATCTCAGCGATAAAAAGGGGACGTATCTTATGGACATTACCCCTTTTCAGGAAGCTGTGCACCCCTTTTTGAGCGCATGCAATAGAGCACAGGTTCTCAAACTCGGTCCTCAGGACCCCATACAGTGCATGTTTTGCAGGTCTCCTCACAGAATCACAAGTGAAATAATTAGCTCCACCTGTGGACCTTTTAAAATGTGTCAGTGAGTAATTAATACACCTGTGCACCTGCTGAGTTACCTGCAAAACATGCACTGTGTGGGGACCTGAGGACAGAGTTTGAGAACCACTGCAATAGTGCACTATTGACAACCAGGTGCCTGGCCCCACTCCAGACCTAGAGTAAACACTAGCACACTGGGAATAGGTTGCACTGGATAAGATTGAAATAGAAAAAAAAACAAAAAACAAAAAACAAAAACAGTCCTCTATGCAAAGATAAAAATATGCTCGTTATTCCCAAACTCACCATCAAGTTAATAAACTTATGACATAGAAATATATATCTCCATCATCTTTCAATTACAATATGTAAAGTTATTTTTGCACGCAATAAGTGACAGGACGATATTCAATTCTTTCCGGCTTTCAATGCACAAAGTTTAAATGTGTAAAGCAGCTAAACCCGTCTAAACTACTTGGTGCGTCAAGGAAAATGCCGTTTGGGCGCCCAAAAGAAGGTTTTTTTGCAGAGTTCTGCTCGCCACCTCAGGAGAGTAGAAATAATGGTCGCTCGCCCCACTACTCACACCCAATTAGAGAGCAGAATTAGTTACAGCCTCGCTAAAAACAATTGAATTCTCCCGTATAAGCACAACTGTTAGGTAACATACAAGCATACATTTCTTTACCATAATCGTGAGACGAGATGTCAGCCGGTACGATTCAGCAGTCTTCTTCCTGCAAAGCAAAAAACGTATATTCCATGATGTGCAGCTCAATTATAGCACTAATACTCAGAGAAAAAAAAATAAGAATTTACTCACCGGTAATTCTATTTCTCGTAGTCCGTAGTGGATGCTGGGGACTCCGTAAGGACCATGGGGAATAGCGGCTCCGCAGGAGACTGGGCACAACTAAGAAAGATTTAGGACTACCTGGTGTACACTGGCTCCTCCCTCTATGCCCCTCCTCCAGACCTCAGTTAGGAAACTGTGCCCGGAAGAGCTGACACAATAAGGAAAGGATTTGGAATCCCGGGTAAGACTCATACCAGCCACACCAATCACACCGTACAACTCGTGATACTATACCCAGTGAACAGTATGAACAACAACTGAGCCTCTCCAACAGATGGCTCCAAACAATAACCCTTTAGTTAGGCAATAACTATATACAAGTATTGCAGACAATCCGCACTTGGGATGGGCGCCCAGCATCCACTACGGACTACGAGAAATAGAATTACCGGTGAGTAAATTCTTATTTTCTCCGACGTCCTAGTGGATGCTGGGGACTCCGTAAGGACCATGGGGATTATACCAAAGCTCCTAAACGGGCAGGAGAGTGCGGATGACTCTGCAGCACCGAATGAGCAAACTCAAGGTCCTCCTCAGCCAGGGTATCAAACTTGTAGAATTTAGCAAATGTGTTTGAACCCGACCAAGTAGCAGCTCGGCAAAGTTGTAAAGCAGAGACCCCTCGGGCAGCCGCCCAAGAAGAGCCCACTTTCCTCGTGGAATGGGCTTTTACAGATTTAGGATGTGGCAGTCCAGCCGCAGAATGTGCAAGTTGAATCGTACTACAGATCCAGCGAGCAATAGAGTGCTTTGAAGCAGGAGCACCCAGCTTGTTGGGCGCATACAGGATAAATAGCGAGTCAGTCTTCCTGACTCCAGCCGTCCTGGAAACAGATTTTCAGGGCCCCGACTACGTCCAGCAACTTGGAATCCTCCAAGTCCCGAGTAGCCGCAGGCACCACAATAGGTTGGTTCAAATGAAACGCTGATACCACCTTAGGAAGAAATTGGGGATGAGTCCTCAATTCCGCCCTATCCATATGTAAAATCAGATAAGGGCTTTTACATGACAAAGCCGCCAATTCTGACACACGCCTGGCCGAAGCCAAGGCCAACAGCATGACCACTTTCCACGTGAGATAATAGGATTTTGGTACTTACCAGGTAAATCCTTTTCTTTGAATCCATAGGGGGCACTGGAGTACTCTTGGGATATGGACGGGCGTAGCCGAACAAAGGCACTGAATATTCAAATTTAGGACCCTCCCCCCCCCTCCATATCCCCAAGTACCTCAGTGTACTTTGCCAGTGTTTTTTACTGAGCGAACAGGATATAGAGAGGTTGACAATGGAGAATCCCTATAACATAACGGACAACCACAAAGTTGATCCGTAACCTTATTGTCAACTAAACAGTTGACACCTTAACCGATAGAACTTTATAATTTGAGCCAATCGGTGAAAATGTGTTACCATAAGCTCCTTTGAGCTTAATACCACCCAAATAAAATTTGTTCACTAAGCTCCCTTGAGCTTAAAACAACCCAGGTAAAACTGCTCTGGGTGGGCGTCCAGTGCCCCCTATGGATTCAAAGAAAAGGATTTACCTGGTAAGTACCAAAATCCTATTTTCTTTATCATCCACTAGGGGTCACTGGAGTACTCTTGGGACGTACCAAAGCTTCCCTCGTGGGCGGGAGAGCTGTTTGATACTTGTAACAGTAGGCAGGCCAAAGCTAAATGCTGATGGCGCCACCATTAATAACGTATAAACGTGCACAAACGTGGTGCACTGAAGGCTATGTAGCCGCGTCGTAGACGCTCCACGACCCGCTGGGTCTGACATTCCCACAGAACCTGTGGGATGAGCTATTACTGACGTAGGCGATTGTAACTTAGCCTTAAAGTAAGCCTGACTTGTAGTCATTATTATTATCCAACTGGATAATGTCTGCTGAGAAACTGGCTAACCCCAGTTGGCAGCATCATAGAGACCAAACAACGTATTCATATCACGTACTGTAGACGTTTGGTACATATATAAACGCGTAATGCGTGTACCACATTCCGAATTCTAGAATGTGCTGTCCCCACAGGAACCACTATTGGTATATTGATGTGAAGAATACGAAAGCGGATTTCGTCCGAAGATCTGCTTTGTCATGAGAAACTGAAATACGGTGGCTTGGAATACAAGGCACCCAAATATGAAAACAAAACCCTTGCCGAAGCACCCGTGCCGAAGGCAAGGCTAGAAGAAAAATGTTTTCCAAAGTGAGAAACTTAATTCTCATTTGTTGTAAAGGTTCAAAAAATATGAAACTTAATTCCCCTTTGTTGAAAGGGTTCCAAAATATGAAAACTGTAATAAATCTGAACCCAACCTCAAATCGCCTGGCGCTGTAGGTGGGATAAATAGAGTCTGAACTTTGGTGACACCTTGTAGAAAGATGTTTACAGACGCAAATAGAGACAAACGTCTTTGAAAATACGTTTACCACACAGATACCTGCACTGTTAGTGCAGATGAACGCAGTTTTCCATCCCATCCCGTTTAACAGAATACGGGTACTTGAAGTATGATGTTGGAAACTTCCGAGGTTTACAACCTATGTAAGCACACGAAATTTTTTAATAATGAGCTGCCTTAAGCGGCTTACTATTTCGTTACATGGTTGGTATAACCGATACTGTAATGCTCTATTTTTTTAAGAGGGCGGTCTTATGGAACGCTTCACGAATTTGCGTGTCATCCTTGCGCAGGGGCCATGCTAATCTTCTCTGTATCGTTCCAATTTTAGTATATGTGCTGCCGAAGCGAGCACTGAACCCTCACCCCGTCAACCGCAGCTGCGGTACATAGATAATAGGTACATAGGTAACTATGGGTAAAAGAACGTTCCCTGATGTAACAGGTTGGACGTATTATGAGCGGGCCAAGATCGTGTGCAAGTATTCCTTGAAAAATCGAGAAGCAAACTTCTCCGAAACCCATGAGATACCACGAGTATGACTGACGAACTGTCTTCTGATCCGTTTTGGCAACGAAGAGAGAAGCGGAAAATGGTGGAGCCCGATACACGATGCTGAATGACCCCATGAATGTGATGTACACATACTGAGCTTTTGTAATTGTGGCGAGATGCCATCATGTATACTTGAGGGTAACTCCCTTCTGTGGACTCACATATGAAACACTTCTGGATTTAATGTCCAGTTCCAAGATCCAAACCCTGACGGGTGAGATCGTCTGTCTAACAGATGTCCACTCACGGATGGATCTCTTGACATTTTCACATAATGGCGTTCTGAGCCATTGAAGATTTGAGTTACCTGCCGCATTGCCATGCGGCTTCTTGGTTCTCACTGGTTGTTGAGTATGCAACTGCCGTTGCTTTGTTTGACTGCTTAAGGGCAGCGTGAGCCAGGCATGAAAAACAAAATTACATGAAACTCACGGTTGTTCCTCTCCACAGAAATCTTTAGCAAAAAGCGAAAGATTTATTCGTTCTGAAGAGAAACCAGAGTCTATCCGTGGTCAGACTGAAAGCGAATCCTTTATCGCATTGTAAAATGCACAGAGTTCTAGGACATGTATTGACAGCAATCTGTCGTGTTTTAGAACCTTTGCGCTGATTGTAACTACAAATCCTGACTCTCTGCGACTGTCGTCCAGAGTATATGCACCCTTGTCCCTCTGTGGGAAACGCGAGTGAAGGGTGGGGACCTAAATTGAAAACACATCTTTATTCTTAATAGGTGAATACACCAATGTACCGCTAGTGTGCGTGTTTTGCACTAATTACTAGATGTACTTCCTTGCTGGTGTAGTAGGTAAAAGTCTTTGATTTACCGTATTTATAATCTTACCTAGGAATTGACATCCTTTAGACAAAATTAGATGCGATTGTTTGCGAACTTGATCTGCTATCGCAGTATACCTTAGTAGCGCAAGTTAGAGGAACTTTGTTAATACATAGTTCTTATGTGAGATGAGCTATCATCCCAACATCACATTGGTAAATACCGGAAGCGATAAGCAACGGTAGACATGAAGATCAAATGCAATTATGCAATTTTGTGGCTCCAATAAGCAAATACTAACTGCAGAAAAGCCATTTTCTAACTGTAGTAAATGACTTGCTTATTGATATAGCAACGGAGCTGTTTGGTTTTGCTCAAACAGAGGGGAATAAGTAACTCTGACACTGTTGGCGTACTATTGCCTGGTTTATAAGCCAGCAAAGACTAAATGATCACCTGCCAAACCCTTCGACAGAAGCAGTTTTGTACTTTAAGCTGTAAATAGCTGAGACATATATGAGTTGAAGTCATGAAACCTCGCAAATGTAACATGTAAAGACCCGCTTCCACAATTGTAAAAGAGGTCATCAAACCACTGGTTTGCTGACTGTAACGTCCTGTCGTTACAAGTCTAACCTGATATTATAGTCCCATGACTTTAAAATTGCTGCACTGCTTGTGATAGTTTGCGCAGCCTATCTTTAACCCATGCAGCCTTCTGCTGCTGCTATGGGCATTACTCCCCCTCCCCCCCCCCCTGCCTCCCCATGTTACCTGCAGCGTACTGGGTTCGGGTGCAGGGAGAGTAGGAGAGCGATAGCAGGAGAGCGCTGTATATAGCGCCGGGGAGCCGTCCGGAAGAGCGGGCGGCGTAGAACACAGTCTCCCTGTGTGCGGCATCAGCAGCGTGCAGTGTCTCATTGAAAGAGCGGCCGGCGTCCGTGAGTGACGTGCGGCCGCTCTTTAGCACACAGGACAGTCTCGGCGGCGCCTTGCAGGGAGAGCAGGAGAGCTGTAGTGGTGCCGGGCCATCAGCGCAGTGAAAGCGGCCGGCGTCTGAGTGACGTGCGGCCGCCCTGCGCGTATCATGAATCCTCGTTAAGCGGGACCTCTTCACTCAGCGGCGGCTACAGCACACAGCAGGGCTACAGTATTACACACAGCAGGGCGGCAGCGTGAGCTGACCGCCCTGACATTCCATACCTTGTGCCGTTTTCATGCTTTTTCATGCTGGCTGTTTCAGCCTCCAGCTTCTCATCTGTGATGGGGCTTCTGCTGTAAGCTCCTTGCAGATGTAGATTCTTCCAGCTCTTTGTCTCATCCTGGCTGTGACGGAGCTTCTTTCTGTAAGCTCCGTTCAGTTTGCAGGAGACAGTGGCTGCCTGTGGCTGTGAGGGTGCTCTTTGTGAGGACCGACACGCCATGCGCTTGCTTATAGCGCCTATGGCTGTGAAGGTGCTCTTTGTGAGGACCGACACGCCATGCGCTTGCCTATAGCGCCTGTGGCTGTGAGGGTGCTCTTTGTGAGGACCGACACGCCATCCGCTGCCTTGCAGCGGCACCATCCCGGACCCATGTTTTTCCTAAACTGGGACGGGAAGTGTAAAAATTAAAAATAAAAATAAAAATCTTCTGAAATGTGGCCTTGCCACAAGCCGATGTTCATCTGTGAGCACCGAAAAAACACTGGCAAAGTACACTGAGGTACTTGGGGATATGGAGGGGGGGGAGGGTCCTAAATTTGAATATTCAGTGCCTTTGTTCGGCTACGCCCGTCCATATCCCAAGAGTACTCCAGTGACCCCTAGTGGATGATAAAGAAATTTTAGTTCCACGGTTTTAAGTGGCTCAAACCAATGTGACTTAAGGAAATCCAACACCACGTTGAGATCCCAAGGTGCCACTGGAGGCACAAAAGGGGGCTGAATATGCAGCACTCCTTTAACAAACGTCTGAACTTCAGGCAGTGAAGCCAGTTCTTTTTGGAAGAAAATCGACAGAGCCGAAATCAGGACCTTAATGGAACCTAATTTTAGGCCCATAGTCACCCCTGACTGTAGGAAGTGCAGAAATCGACCCAGCTGAAATTCCTCCGTTGGGGCCCTTCTGGCCTCACACCACGCAACATATTTACGCCATATGCGGTGATAATGGTTTGCGGTCACCTCCTTCCTAGCTTTAATCAGCGTAGGGATGACTTCCTCCGGAATGCCCTTTTCCTTCAGGATCCAGCGTTCAACCGCCATGCCGTCAAACGCAGTCGCGGTAAGTCTTGGAACAGACAGGGTCCCTGCTGCAGCAGGTCCCGTTTGAGCGGCAGAGGCCATGGTTCCTCTGATATCATTTCTTGAAGTTCTGGGTACCAAGCTCTTCTTGGCCAATCCGGAACAATGATTATAGTTCTTACTCTTCTCCTTCTTATTATCCTCAGTACCTTGGGTATGAGAGGAAGAGGAGGGAACACATAAACCGACTGGTACACCCACGGTGTCACTAAAGCGTCCACAGCTATCGCCTGAGGGTCCCTTGACCTGGCGCAATATCTTTTTAGCTTTTTGTTGAGGCGGGACGCCATCATGTCCACCTGTGGCCTTTCCCACCGGTGTACAATCATTTGGAAGACTTCTGGATGAAGTCCCCACTCTCCCGGGTGGAGGTCGTGTCTGCTGAGAAAGTCTGCTTCCCAGTTGTCCACTCCGGGAATGAACACTGCTGACAGTGCTAACACATGATTTTCCGCCCATCGGAGAATCCTTGTGGCTTCTGCCATCGCCATTCTGCTTCTTGTGCCGCCCTGTCGATTTACATGGGCGACCGCCGTGATGTCTGACTGGATCAGCACCGGCTGGTGTTGAAGCAGGGGTCTTGTCTGACTTAGGGCATTGTAAGGGATACTCCATAAGCATCCTCTTGGAAATCTGCAGTTTTTTTATCTGGAGATTCCCAAGCCTTTTCACATAACTCATTTAGCTCATGTGAAGGGGGAAAGGTCACCTCCTGACTTTTTTCCCCATACATATGAACCCTCTTGTCAGGGACTGGGGTTTCCTCTGTGATGTGCAACACATCCTTCATTGCTATAATCATATAACGGATGGCTTTAGCCAATTTAGGCTGTAACTTTGCATCATCATAATCGACACTGGAGTCAGAATCCATGTCGGTATCTGTGTCAACAATTTGGGATAGTGGGCGCTTCTGAGACCCTGACGGCCTCTGCGACATCGGATCAGGCATGGGCTGAGACCCTGATTGTCCTAAGGTTTCAGCTTTATCCAACCTTTTATGCAAGGAATTAACATTATCATTTAAAACCTTCCACATATCCATCCAATCAGGTGTCGGCGGAGACACCACATTCATTTGCTCCCGCTCTGCTTCCACATAGCCTTCCTCGTCAAACATGTCGACACAGGCGTACCGACACACCACACACACAGGGGATGCTCTTTTTTGAAGACAGTTCCCCCACATGGCCCTTTGGAGAGACAGAGAGAGAGTATGCCAGCACACACCCCAGCGCTATATATCCCAGGAATCACACAGTAACTTAGTGTTAACCCAGTAGCTGCTGTATATTATGTTTTTGCGCCTAATTTATGTGCCCCCCCTCTCTTTCTACCCTCTTCTACCGTGAATCTGCAGGGGAGAGCCTGGGGAGCTTCCTCTCAGCGGAGCTGTGGAGAGAAAATGGCGCTGGTGAGTGCTGAGGAAGAAGCCCCGCCCCCTCAGCGGCATTTCTGTACACTATTATGGCGGGGGCTCATACATATATACAGTGCCCAACTGCATATATGTCTAACTTATGCCAAGAGGTCCTAATTGCTGCCCAGGGCGCCCCGCCCTGCACCCTACAGTGACCGGAGTATGTGGGTGTAGTGTGGGAGCAATGGCGCACAGCTGCAGTGCTGTGCGCTACCTCAGTGAAAACTGTAGTCTTCTGCCGCCGATTTCGAAGTCTTCTTGCTTCTTTCACCCGGCTTCTGTCTTCCGGCTCTGCGAGGGGGACGGCGGCGCGGCTCCGGGATCGGACGACAAAGGGTGAGATCCTGTGTACGATCCCTCTGGAGCTAATGGTGTCCAGTAGCCTAAGTAGCAGGACCTATCTTCAGAGAGTAGGGCTGCTTCTCTCCCCTCAGTCCCACGATGCAGGGAGCCTGTTGCCAGCAGATCTCCCTGAAAATAAAAAACCTAACAAAATACTTTCTTATAGCAAGCTCAGGAGAGCTCACCAAGTAGCACCCAGCTCGTCCGGGCACAGATTCAAACTGAGGTCTGGAGGAGGGTCATAGAGGGAGGAGCCAGAGCACACCAGAATCCAAATTCTTTCTTAAAGTGCCCATGTCTCCTGCGGAGCCCGTCTATTCCCCATGGTCCTTACGGAGTCCCCAGCATCCACTAGGACGTTAGAGAAAATAAGAATTTACTCACCGGTAATTCTATTTCTCGTAGTCCGTAGTGGATGCTGGGAACTCCGTAAGGACCATGGGGAATAGCGGGCTCCGAAGGAGGCTGGGCACTCTAGAAAGATTTATGACTACCTGGTGTGCCCTGGCTCCTCCCACTATGACCCTCCTCCAAGCCTCAGTTAGGACACCGTGCCCGGACGAGCAGACATAATAAGGAAGGATTTTGAATCCCGGGTAAGACTCTTACCAGCCACACCAATCACACCGTACAACTCGTGATACTATATCCAGTTTGACAGTATGAAAAACAACTGAGCCTCTCAACAGATGGCTCAACAATAACCCTTTAGTTAACAATAACTATTTACAAGTATTGCAGACAATCCGCACTTGGGATGGGCGCCCAGCATCCACTACGGACTACGAGAAATAGAATTACCGGTGAGTAAATTCTTATTTTCTCCGACGTCCTAGTGGATGCTGGGAACTCCGTAAGGACCATGGGGATTATACCAAAGCTCCCAAACGGGCGGGAGAGTGCGGATGACTCTGCAGCACCGAATGAGAGAACTCCAGGTCCTCCTCAGCCAGGGTATCAAATTTGTAGAATTTTGCAAACGTGTTTGCCCCTGACCAAGTAGCTGCTCGGCAAAGTTGTAAAGCCGAGACCCCTCGGGCAGCCGCCCAAGATGAGCCCACCTTCCTTGTGGAATGGGCATTCACAGATTTTGGCTGTGGCAGGCCTGCCACAGAATGTGCAAGCTGAATTGTACTACAAATCCAGCGAGCAATAGACTGCTTAGAAGCAGGAGCACCCAGCTTGTTGGGTGCATACAGGATAAACAGCGAGTCAGATTTTCTGACTCCAGCCGTCCTGGAAACATATTTTCAGGGCCCTGACAACGTCTAGCAACTTGGAGTCCTCCAAATCCTTAGTAGCCGCAGGAACCACAATAGGCTGGTTCAGGTGAAACGCTGACACCACCTTAGGGAGAAATTGGGGACGAGTCCTCAATTCCGCCCTATCCATATGGAAAATCAGATAAGGGCTTTTACATGACAAAGCCGCCAATTCTGACACTCGCCTGGCTGAAGCCAAGGCCAATAACATGACCACTTTCCACGTGAGATTTCAGATCCACGGTTTTTAGTGGCTCAAACCAATGTGATTTTAAGAAGCTCAACATCACGTTGAGATCCCAAGGTGCCACAGGAGGCACAAATGGGGGCTGAATATGCAGCACTCCTTTCACAAATGTCTGAACTTCAGGTACTGAAGCTAGTTCTTTTTGAAAGAAGATCGACAGAGCCGAGATCTGTACTTTAATGGAGCCTAGTTTTAGGCCCATATTCACTCCTGCTTGCAGGAAATGCAGAAATCGACCTAGTTGAAATTCCTCTGTTGGGGCCTTTTTGGCCTCGCACCATGCAACATATTTCCGCCATATGCGGTGATAATGCTTTGCCGTAACATCTTTCCTGGCCTTAATAAGCGTAGGAATGACTTCCCCCGGAATACCCTTTTCTTTTAGGATCCGGTGTTCAACCGCCATGCCGTCAAACGCAGCCGCGGTAAGTCTTGGAACAGACAGGGCCCCTGCTGTAGCAGGTCCTGTCTGAGCGGTAGAGGCCACGGGTCCTCTGAGAGCATCTCTTGAAGTTCCGGGTACCACGCTCGTCTTGGCCAATCCGGAACCACGAGAATGGTGTTTACTCCTCGCTTTCTTACTATTCTCAATACCTTTGGTATGAGAGGCAGAGGAGGGAACACATAAACCGACTGGTACACCCACGGTGTCACTAGAGCGTCCACAGCTACCGCCTGAGGGTCCCTTGACCTGGCGCAATATCTTTTTAACTTTTTGTTGAGGCGGGACGCCATCATGTCCACCTGTGGTTTTTCCCAACGGTTTACCAGCATCTGAAAGACTTCTGGATGAAGTCCCCACTCTCCCGGGTGGAGGTCGTGTCTGCTGAGGAAGTCTGCTTCTTAGTTGTCCACTCCCGGAATGAACACTGCTGACAGTGCCAGTACATGATTCTCCGCCCATCGGAGAATTTTTGTGGCTTCTGCCATCGCCATCCTGCTTCTTGTGCCGCCCTGTCGATTTACATGGGCGACTGCCGTGATGTTGTCTGACTGGATCAGTACCGGCTGGTGTAGAAGCAGGGATTTTGCTTGACTTAGGGCATTGTAGATGGCCCTTAGTTCCAGAATATTTATGTGAAGGGAAGTCTCCTGACTCGACCCTAGTCCTTGGAAGTTTCTTCCCTGTGTGACTGCCCCCTAGCCTCGAAGGCTGGCATCAGTGGTCACCAGGACCCAGTCCTGTATGCCGAATCTGCGGCCCTCTAGAAGATGGGCACTCTGCAGCCACCACAGTAGAGACACCCTGGTTGTTGGAGACAGGGTTATCAAGCGATGCATCTGAAGATGCGATCCGGACCACTGGTCCAACAGGTCCCACTGAAAGATTCTGGCATGGAACCTGCCGAAGGGAATTGCTTCGTAAGAAGCCACCATCTTTCCCAGGACCCGCGTGCAGCGATGCACTGATACCTGTTTTGGTTTCAGGAGGTCTCTGACTAGAGATGACAACTCCCTGGCTTTCTCCTCCGGGAGAAACACTTTCTTCTGGACTGTATCCAGAATCATACCCAGGAACAGTAGCCGTGTCGTCGGAACCAGCTGTGACTTTGGGATATTCAGAATCCAGCCGTGCTGGTGCAGCACCTCCTGAGATAGTGCTACTCCCACCAACAACTGTTCCTTGGACCTCGCTTTTATTAGGAGATCGTCCAAGTATGGGATAATTAAAACTCCCTGTCTTCGAAGGAGTATCATCATTTCCGCCATAACCTTGGTAAATACCCTCGGTGCCGTGGACAGTCCAAACAGCAGCGTCTGGAATTGGTAATGGCAATCCTGTACCACAAATCTGAGGTACTCCTGGTGAGGATGGTAAATGGGGACATGCAAGTAAGCATCCTTGATGTCCAGGGATACCATGTAATCCCCCTCGTCCAGGCTTGCAATAACCGCCCTGAGCGATTCCATCTTGAACTTGAATTTCTTTATGTACGTGTTCAAGGATTTCAAATTTAGAATGGGTCTCACCGAACCGTCCGGTTTCGGTACCACAAATAGTGTGGAAATGGAATAATAACCCCGGCCTTGTTGAAGTAGGGGTACCTTGATTATCACCTGCTGGGAATACAGCTTGTGAATTGCCGCTAGCACCGCCTCCCTGTCTGAGGGAACAATCGGCAAGGCAGATTTTAGGAAGCGGTGGGGTGGGGACGCCTCGAATTCCAGCTTGTACCCCTGAGATACTATTTGCAGGATCCAGGGATCCACCTGTGAGCGAAACCACTGATCGCTGAAATTTTTGAGGCGACCCCCCACCGTACCTGGCTCCGCCTGTGGAGCCCCACCGTCATGCGGCGGACTTGGACGAAGAAGCGGGGGAGGACTTTTGCTCCTGGGAACCTGCTGTTTGTTGCAGCCTTTTTCCCCTACCTCTGCCTCTGGACAGAAAGGACCCGCCTTTTCCACGCCTGTTTTTCTGGGTCCGAAAGGACTGAACCTGATAAAACGGCGCCTTCTTAGGCTGTGAGGGGACATGGGGTAAAAACGCTGACTTCCCAGACGTTGCTGTGGAAACTAGGTCCGAGAGACCATCCCCAAATAATTCCTCACCCTTATACGGTAACACTTCCATGTGCTTTTTTGAATCTGCATCTCCTGTCCACTGGCGAGTCCATAAGCCTCTCCTAGCAGAAATGGACAATGCACTTACTTTAGATGCCAGTCGGCAGATTTCCCTCTGTGCATCTCTCATATATAAGACCGAGTCTTTTATATGGTCTATGGTTAACAGGATCGGGTCTCTGTCTAATGTGTCAATATTTTCTGACAGTTTATCTGACCACGCAGCGGCAGCACTGCACATCCAAGCTGACGCAATAGCTGGCCTAAGTATAATGCCTGTGTGTGTATATACAGACTTCAGGATCGCCTCCTGCTTTCTATCAGTAGGTTCCTTGAGGGCGGCCGTATCCGGAGACGGTAGTGCCACCTTTTTAGACAAATGTGTGAGCGCTTTATCCACCCTAGGAGGTGTTTCCCAACGTGACCTATCCTCTGGCGGGAAAGGGAACGCCATTAGTACCTTCTTAGGAATTACCAATTTTTTATCAGGGAAAGCCCACGCTTCTTCACACACTTCATTTAATTCCTCTGACGGGGGAAAGACTACCCTTTTTAGTGGTACCTGTATTTATATCAGAAATGTGTAACACCTCTTTCATTGCCTCAATCATGCAGTGAATGGCCTTAGTGGGCATCAGGTTAGACTCGTCGTCGACACTGGTGTCAGTATCAGTGTCGACATCTGGGTCTGCTTGAGGTAGCGAGCGTTTTAGAGCCCCTGACGACCCCTGCGACGCCTGAGCAGGCACGAGCTGAGAAGTCGGCTGTCCCACATTTGGCATGTCGTTGATTTTCTTATATAAAGGAGTCTATACGTGCACTCATTACTTTCCATAAGCCCATCCACTCAGGTGTCTGCCCCGCAGGGGGTGACATCCCTTCTAAGGGCATCTGCTCCGCCTCCACATCATTATCCTCATCAAACATGTCGACACAGCCGTACCGACACACCGCACACACACAAGGAATGCTCCGAATGAGGACAGGACCCACAAAAGCCCTTTGGGGGGACAGAGTGAGAGTATGCCAGCACACACCAGAGCGCTATATAATGCAGGGACTAACTGAGTTATGTCCCCTATAGCTGCTTTTTATATTATATATCTATTGCGCCTAAATTTAGTGCCCCCCCTCTCTGTTTTTACCCTGTTCTGAAGTGTAGACTGCAGGGGAGAGCCAGGGAGCTTCCTTCCAGCGGATCTGTGAAGGAGAAATGGCGCCAGTGTGTCTGAGGGAGATAGCTCCGCCCCTTTTCAGCGGCCTATTCTCCCGCTTTTTCCTGGATTCTGGCAGGGGTATTTACCACATATATAGCCTCTGGGGCTATATATTGTGGAATTTTGCCAGCCAAGGTGTTTTTTATTGCTGCTCAGGGCGCCCCCCCCAAGCGCCCTGCACCCTCAGTGACCGGAGTGTGAAGTGTGCATGAGGAGCAATGGCGCACAGCTGCAGTGCTGTGCGCTACCTTGGTGAAGACTGATGTCTTCTGCCGCCGTTTTTCCGGACCTCTTCTTGCTTCTGGCTCTGTAAGGGGGACGGCGGCGCGGCTCCGGGACCGAACACCAAGGACTGGGCCTGCGGTCGATCCCTTTGGAGCTAATGGTGTCCAGTAGCCTAAGAAGCCCAATCCGGCTGCAAGCAGGCGAGTTCGCTTCTTCTCCCCTTAGTCCCTCGCTGCAGTGAGCCTGTTGCCAGCAGGTCTCACTGAAAATAAAAAACCTTAACTATACTTTCTTTCTAAGGGCTCAGGAGAGCCCCTAGTGTGCATCCAACCTCGGCTGGGCACGAAATCTAACTGAGGCTTGGAGGAGGGTCATAGTGGGAGGAGCCAGTGCACACCAGGTAGTCATAAATCTTTCTAGAGTGCCCAGCCTCCTTCGGAGCCCGCTATTCCCCATGGTCCTTACGGAGTTCCCAGCATCCACTAGGACGTCAGAGAAATACGGTTAAGAACAACATACGAGTAAGTTGATGGGGTACACTGCGTGCAGAAACCTTATTGAGGCCAAGCTTTTTGTGGAGTATCAAGTGGATGTATCCAATGAGATGCCCATCTTCTTTAACTGGGCCACAGTCACCCTATCGTTCACCTCAACTTTGGCCCACTCTACAGCCACTGTCCTCAGTGATGGCGGACACAGGTCTACCGCAGCGCTCCTCTTCTTCCATGGACCGTCTCCTGTGCAAGCCACTAAAAGAACAGTGGATTGAGGCGGTGATTGCAGACCACTCTTCTAGCCGCAGAGGATCATGGCTCCAGTGGCCTCTGTTGAACTCCATAACAAGTCTGAAGAAAGTGAACATGCCAACTTCTTTAGTGTGCAGTGCTGCTTACGTACGGTTCTGTGCCTTGAAATTTCCCAAGAACTTTAGTCAGAGATTACAGCTCACAACCAGACAGTCAGATTGTGTAGTGTTCACGCTAGGCTGTTTCAGCAGGGCCGTGCCCTGACCGATTTTTAAAGGGCAAAATGCGCCCTGCCCCTTCAGCAGCGCCCTGCTAAAACAGCTTGCCGACATGAAAAGATGCCATGCGCACGGCATCTATTCACAGGAAAGGGAGCAGTTGGGGGAAACCCAGCACGCACGCCGCCACAAGTACTGCGACAGGCTGGGCATGCCCCCACTAGTGTTGTGGAGGTGGAGGGGCAGGGCCCCTCTCCCATCCTGGCCAGCCACGGCTCCTTTCCGCGAGCAAAGTTCTGTGCAACACTGCACCGACACAATGTCACCCACAAATTCAGAAAAACAGTTACAGTACAGGCAAGAGTAGTGTGTATAACAGAGGAAGCCAACTTGTGGCACTAACATCTCAGCATGACATGCCAGTTATAGCATGCCTTAACACCAAAACTCTGGCAGAGCATGCAGGGATGTGTAGCTCTACAGTAGCTGGCATACCACAAAATGCCTAACCTTGGGTCTACCACGTGGGAGTATTTAACATGTGGTCCTTTAGCTACACCTCCCAGCATCACCTGCCACAGCTTTACCATGCCCTAACAGCAAAACTGTTGCAGGGTATGCTGGGATGTGTAGTTCTACAGCAGCTGTAGGGCTTCATGATGAATACCACTGGGCTACATATTTCATAATTTAATTGTGACTTAGCATCAATTTTGTATTGGATAATGCGATTGTAGAGGATCTACCGATAGAGGGAATGTTTTAATAATTCAAATCCTTTCTTTAAACCAGGTGTGGGGAACCTTTGGCCCTTCAGCTGTTGTTGAACTACACATACCAGAATGCCTTGCTACAGTTTTGCTATTTGGCCATGCTAAAACTGTTACAGGGTATGCTGGGATGTGTAGTTCAACAACAGCTGGAGGGCTGAGGGTTCCCCATTCCTGGTTTAAACCCTGGATTCATTTACCCCAGGCATCATTTCAACTGTAAAAGCTGGAGAGCAGCGGGCACGGAATACATCGCTATAGCCACTCTCCTTCCCTCGCCTGTGGTAGCCCCATGCAGACAATTCAGCATCTCAGATGTCACTGTTGGACCCTCGATGTCCTTCCCAGGTCATTTTAGAAACGGGTGGCCAGGCACATGAAGTCACAGGCACAACATTACGACTAACTTGTAATGCTGGAGAGGACATGAGCAGTGCGTAGGTAGAGTATATACAATCTGTCAGATTGTGAACTGTAATCTCTGACTAAAGTTCCTTGTGAAATGTCAAGGCACAGAACCGTATATTAGCAGCACCGCACGCCGAACAAGTCAGCATGATCACTTCCTTCACAAACTCGTTATGGAGCTCAACAGAGGCCAATGGAGAGACATGATCTTCTACAACTAAAAAAAGTGATCTGCGACAGCAGGAGTGTTCCAACAGACTATGAGCTGCTTTTGGGGACGAAGCACCATCTTGAAACAGTGTTTGAGTGGTTTGCAGAATTTTGGTGCAGAAATCAGTGCATGGAAGATGAGGAGCACTGCGGCAGACCTGTGTCCACCATTACCAAGGACAATGTTGCTACCATGCAGACCGTAGTTGAGTTGGACGCCAGGTTGATCGTGACCCAGTTAGAGAAGGAGATAGGTATCACATCGGGATCTATCCGCTTGATAGTCCACATAAAGCTTGGCCTGAGCAAGGTTTCTGCATGCTGCGTGCCACATAAGCTGATTCGAGAATAGGTAACTTTGTGCCGCAACATGCTGGCCAGGTTTGATGGTGGTCGCTCATACTCCGAATCCTGGAATTAGTTTCAACCCCGAGACCAAGCAGTGGACCCCAGTTGGAGGTACGCCGCCACAGAAGTTTTGATGCGAGTGCAGAGTGGCCATTGGCCAAACAGATGGTGGCTATTTTTGTGGCCAAGACTGGTCAGTGATTGCAAAAACGCGCTATGGCACGTATTTTACCCAGAAACGGCCACCCGGGACTCACATTTAGAAGATGAGCTGGTCCCACAGGACGCGCTCATCTGAATATGTGTTTGCATCGCGCAAGCCAGTCAGCGGCACGCAGGAGTTCACTGGCTGTTTCCTCAGCCAATCACCTCCTGTAGTCTCCAGCCAATCACAGCCTGCAGTGTCTCCCGCCAGTCCGCCCGCTTTGAATCCTGCTCCCCTCTGCGCGCTGACCTGGGCTCTGCCGCGCTGACAGACTGGCCCCGCTCATCCGGCACAGCTCCACATCCTCCCTGCTGCCCGCTCCGCCGCCAGCACCAAGAGACTGGCCACGCTCACCAGGCACAGAACCCTCCTTCGCAACGGTGAGTACCGCTCCGCATCTGCCCACCCCCCTCCCTTCCTCAGCGGCATGTGTGCCCGGGCTGCAGTAGGCTGAGTGTGGTTGTTGGTGAATGGTCTTGCTGAAGGTTTCCCGTGACACTGGGGGGCGGGGGGTGCAATGTGCCTCAGTGCTCTACTGGGCGCAATGTGCCTCAGTGCTCTACCGGGTGCAATGTGTATAACACGCTCTTCCTGGTGCATTGTGTCTACGTGCTCTGCCTGGCGCAATGTGTATAATGACGTGCTCTGCCTGGCGCAATGTGTATAATGACGTGCTCTGCCTGGCGCAATGTGTATAATGACGTGCTCTGCCTGGCGCAATGTGTATAATGACGTGCTCTGCCTGGCGCAATGTGTATAATGACGTGCTCTGCCTGGCGCAAAGTGTATAATGACGTGCTCTGCTTGGCGCAATGTGTATAATGACGTGCTCTGCCTGGCGCAATGTGTATAATGACGTGCTCTGCCTGGCGCAAAGTGTATAACGTACTGTACCTGGAGCAAAGTGTATAACGTACTGTACCTGAAGCAAAGTGTATAACGTGCTGTACCTGGAGTAAAGTGTATAACGCCCCTAAAATTTTGCAGCGCGCACTGCCTATACTTTGAGGTCTGGGAGGTGGAACACCAATTCACTTTCTGCCTAATGGCACCAAAATGTCTAGTTACAGCTCTGGTGCAGGGTATCCTGCATGCTACACAGCCCAGCAGCATTGTCACCCCATCCCCCCACCTTGCAACACTTTCGTAGTGTCCAAACAAGATTAAGATTAATAAGAACCTTCATTACGATGGGACCCAGAAAAAGACCGGTAGGACCCCAATTTTTAAAAGTGAGGGGTCCCTGGGAGCCACTTTTTTTTTTGGGCTCAGTGCAATCACTGCTGGTCATGTAGCTACCGTACCATTCGTGCAGCAGCACACTGCCACTGGGGACTGACACGCCAACCTATGCCTGCAGCAAGAGCTGGCAGCCATTGCAAGCACCATCCAAGAACTCGCGCTCATGGTGCCCTTCTCCATCATGACAATGCACTGCCCATGAGTCCAGGAAAGTGGTGGATTTTATGATACATGAATACATCCAGGAGCTTTGTCATCCCATATACAGTCCAGACCTGGCCCCCGGCAACGTCTTCGTGTTCCCACAAATCAAGCGCAAACTGCGTGGGATTTGTTTTGAGTCACCAAGAAACTGCAGTGGAGACCTCCATCCAGCATGTAAGGCATACCTGCTTTGGACTGGTCCAGCTGCTTCACCAAGTGGTTTGAGCACATACAACTGTGCATAGACGCCTCTAGCAATTTCTATAAAACAGGGAAAAAAATAATGTTCACTTTCTAAATAAAAATTATTTTTGTGCTCCCGGAAAATTACTGCACACTTACTGGTCAGCTGCTCGATGGGTCGCCCTGACGTCACACCCGGGCAGGCATTTGAATCTGCCTGTCCAGCTTTGACATCAGTAAGCACACAGCCAGATGCACCGCTATATCTGTGCTGCAGGACTGACGCCTTATATCTGACGTCGCTCCAGCGTATATCCAAGTTCAGGGCACCAGAAATACCTGGGTGGGCAAATGTTCCAGACCTCATGGCATCTACCAAAGAATAACTGCACCCACTTACACCTGTATCCCCCCCCCCCCCCCCCCATTATTCTGACAGCAACCTGCACCCTTGTATGCCAAAATACCTAAAACACACCGGTCTCCTGTAATGCACCTACACCGGCTCCTGTAATGCACGTACGTGCACCCACAGCCCAAATGCATACCTCCCAACATGACCCTCTCCAGGAGGGACATAATGCTCTGCTCCTGGACTGCCCTATTCATTTATGCTTGCCATCACCTGTGCTGAAACACCTTTCTTATCTATTCACCTGTTCAAAACAGGTGCCAGCAATCATAAATTAACGATCCACGTGGACTACGATTGGAACGGTAAAGTGTGCCGAGCGAAGCAGAGCCATGCGAGGGGACGCGGTGCACTAATTTGGGATCCCGGTCACTCTACGAAGAAAACGACACCAAAAAAAAATAAAAAATCCTCATGTCGACCTCTAGACCTGTCAACCTAGCACATGTCGACCTAGAAGCCCTGTCGACCTTCCATCCATGTCGACCTAGTGACTGTCGACCTATAGTGGTCGACCTAAACATTGTCGACCTAGACACTGTCGATTTGATGAACCACACCCGGCGTGGATACTAGAGCAACTGTCCCGCTGGCGTAGCTCCTCCCCCTTGTGTCGTAGCTCCTCCCACTAACGGAAAAGGTCCCTTAGGCCACTTGGATCTAGCCTCTACGTCCCTTAGGCCACTTGGATCTAGCCTCAACCGTATGCAAATGTCAGCTGCACTCCCACCCCATGTGACATAACCCCTTTCTGACACCGGGACAGAACCCAAGCTGCACATAGACACATCAATGCCCTCCATCTACTTACACCCGATCTACCGCCACCACCAAGTCCGTGACAGTCCGCTGTGGCCTCAGCTTCCTCCCACCCTGGCAGCAGCAAGACGCCGACTTCCGTCTCTCCAGTAGCACGCGTCTTCCGGTATCCACCACGTGACTACTAAATCACACAGCGAGGGGGCGGGGGAAGGTGACGGATGGAGGTGGGAGGGGAAGGTGACGGGTTAGGGGGGTGCGAGATCCGCGCGACAGCAGGAGCACTACTGCGCAGCGCCCTCCACTGGCAGCAGGTTACTGGTACAAGTCAGCAGGAGACGCACGATACATGATGCGTGTAGAAGTGTGGCAGGTGTGTAATGTCACACACGCCATCCCTCCATCTTCAGCACATAATATAGCAGGAGGTACGTGTCACAGCCCTGAGGTCCTGGGTATGATACACACCAAGGGCATAGTACTGTGGAGTTTGTATGTCCTCCCTATGGCAATAAATAATTTGCCAGAGTAAATCCAGGTCAGGAATACGATGAAGTTAGCTTCTTATTCGGCCAGCTTCTTATTCACTTCTTATTCGAGCTCCAGCTTCTTATTCAGATCATTCAGTTTTGCAAGGGTTAATGAGTCTTGGGCAACACATTTGACAAATGAAATTGACAGAGTAGGGTCCCTTTCATATGACCAACATGTATTTTGGCTTGCCCAACGCTGGTTTGGGCATGAAATACGCTGGCAAAGTGGGCACATACACTATAATTCACCATTTTGAATAAGTAGCTGTAGTTTTGCAAGGGTTAACGAGTCTCGGGCAACAATTTTGACACCTGAAATCAAGTGAGTCGGGTCACTTGCATATGACCCACATGTATTTTTCCTTGCCCAACACTGGTTTGGGCATGAAATACGCTGGCAAGGTGGGCACATACACGATATTATAATTTACTATTTCTCTGACGTCCTAAGTGGATGCTGGGACTCCGTAAGGACCATGGGGAATAGCGGCTCCGCAGGAGACTGGGCACAACTAAGAAACTGGTGGTAGCTTGGGCTTCTTAGGCTACTGGACACCATTAGCTCCAGAGGGATCGACCGCATGGAACCGGCCTTGATGTTCGGTCCCGGAGCCGCGCCGCCGGCCCCCTTACAGAGCCAGAAGCAAGAAGTGATCCGGAAAATCGGCGACAGAAGACTCCTGTCTTCAACAAGGTAGCGCACAGCACTGCAGCTGTGCGCCATTGCTCCTCATGCACACCTCACACTGCGGTCACTGATGGGTGCAGGGCGCTGGGGGGGAGGGCCCCCTGAGCAGCAATATAAACACCTTGCATGGCAAAAATCATCACAATATATAGCCCCAGAGGCTATATATGTGATAAAGTACCCCTACCAGAATTCCTGAAAAAAGCGGGAGAAGTCCGCGAAAAAGTGGGCGGAACTATCTCCCTCAGCACACTGGCGCCATTTCTCCCTCACAGCTCCGCTGGAATGAAGCTCCCTGGCTCTCCCCTGCAGTCTACACTACAGAAGGGTAAAAAAGAGAGGGGGGGCAGTAAATTTAGGCGCAATATACATATATAGCAGCTATAAGGGGATATAATTTAGTTAATCCCTGTATTATATAGCGCTCTGGTGTGTGCTGGCATACTCTCTCTCTGTCTCCCCAAAGGGCTTTGTGGGGTCCTGTCTCCTGTCAGAGCATTCCCTGTGTGTGTGCGAAGTGTCGGTACGGCTGTGTCGACATGTTTGATGAGGAGGCTTATGTGGAGGGGGAGCAGATGCCTATAAATGTGTTGTCACCCCCTGCGGGGCAGACACCTGAGTGGATGGACTTGTGGAAGGAATTACGTGAAAGTGTCGACTCCTTACATAAAAAATTTGATGACATGCCAAATGCGGGACAGCCGGCTTCTCAGCTCGTGCCTGCCCAGACGTCTCAAAGGCCATCAGGGGCTCTAAAACGCCCGCTACCTCAGATGGCAGACACAGATGTCGACACGGATACTGATACCAGTGTCAACGACGAAGAGACTAATGTAATGTCCAATAGGGCCACTCGTTACATGATTGAGGCAATAAAAAATGTTTTACACATTTCTGATGTGACCCCAGGTACCACAAAAAAGGGTATTATGTTTGGAGAGAAAAAACTACCAGTAGTTTTTCCCCCTTCTGAAGAATTAAATGAAGTGTGTGAAGTAGCGTGGGCTTGCCCAGATAAAAAGTTACTAATGGCGTACCCTTTCCCGCCAGAGGATAGGTCACGTTGGGAAACACCCCCTAGGATGGATAAAGCGCTTACACGCTTATCAAAAAAGGTGGCACTACCGTCTCCGGATACGGCCGCCCTAAAGGAACCTGCTGATAGAAAGCAGGAGGCTCTTCTGAAGGCTATATATACACACACTGGTATTATACTGAGACCAGCTATTGCTTCAGCATGGATGTGCAGTGCTGCAGCTGCGTGGTCAGATTCCCTGTCAGAAAACATTGACACCCTAGACAGGGACACTATATTGCTAAACATAGAGCATATTAAAGACGCTGTCTTATACATGAGAGATGCACAGAGGGTTATTTGCCGGCTGGCATCTAAAATAAGTGCACTGTCCATTTCTGCCAGGAGAGGGTTATGGACTCGGCAGTGGACAGGGGATGCAGATTCTAAAAGGCACATGGAAGTTTTGCCTTATAAGGGTGAGGAGTTGTTCGGGGATGGTCTTTCAGACCTAGTGTCCACAGCAACGGCTGGGAAGTCAGCATTTTTACCACATGTCCCCTCACAACCAAAGAAAGCACCGTATTATCAGGTACAGTCCTTTCGTCCCCAAAAGAGCAGGCGGGGTAGAGGCGCGTCCTTTCTGCCCAGAGGCAGAGGTAGGGGAAAAAAGCTGCAGCATACAGCCAGTTCCCAGGAACAAAAGTCCTCCCCCGCTTCTTCGTCTAAGTCCGCCGCATGACGCTGGGGCTCAACAGGCGGAGCCAGGTACGGTGGGGGCCCGTCTCAAAAACTTCAGCAATCAGTGGGCTCGCTCACAAGTAGATCCCTGGATCCTTCAAGTGGTATCTCAGGGGTACAGGCTGGAATTCGAGACATTTCCCCCCCGCCGTTTCCTCAAATCTGCCTTGCCAACAACTCCCTCAGGCAGGGAGGCTGTGATAGAGGCAATTCACAAGCTGTTTTCCCAGCAGGTGATAGTCAAGGTGCCCCTACTTCAACAAGGACGGGGTTACTATTCCACAATGTTTGTGGTACCGAAACCGGACAGTTCGGTGAGACCCATTTTAAATTTGAAATCCTTGAACACATATATAAAAAAATTCAAGTTCAAGATGGAATCGCTCAGGGCGGTTATTGCAAGCCTGGACGAGGGGGATTACATGGTATCACTGGACATCAAGGATGCTTACCTGCATGTCCCCATTTACCATCCTCACCAGGAGTACCTCAGATTTGTGGTACAGGATTGTCATTACCAATTCCAGACGTTGCCGTTCGGCCTGTCCACGGCACCGAGGGTATTTACCAAGGTAATGGCCGAAATGATGATACTCCTTCGAAAAAAGGGAGTTTTAATTATCCCATACTTGGACGATCTCCTGATAAAGGCGAGGTCCAGGGAGCAGTTGTTGGTCGGCGTAGCACTATCTCAGGAGGTGCTACACCAGCACGGTTGGATTCTAAATATTCCAAAGTCACAGCTGGTTCCCGCGACACGTCTACTGTTCCTGGGGATGATTCTGGACACAGTCCAGAAAAAAGTGTTTCTCCCGGAGGAGAAAGCCAATGAGCTGTCATCTCTAGTCAGAGGCCTCCTGAAACCAAAACAGGTGTCGGTGCATCACTGCACGCGAGTCCTGGGAAAGATGGTAGCTTCCTACGAAGCAATTCCATTCGGCAGGTTCCATGCCAGAACTTTTCAGTGGGACCTGTTGGACAAGTGGTCCGGATCGCATCTTCAGATGCATCGGTTGATAACCCTGTCTCCAAGGACCAGAGTATCTCTGCTGTGGTGGCTGCAAAGGGCTCATCTTCAAGAGGGCCGCAGATTCGGCATACAGGACTGGGTCCTGGTGACCACGGACGCCAGCCTTCGAAGTTGGGGGGCAGTCACACAGGGAAGAAACTTCCAAGGACTTTGGTCAAATCAGGAGACTTCCCTACACATAAATGTTCTGGAACTGAGGGCCATTTACAATGCCCTAAGTCAGGCAAAACCCCTGCTTCAAAACCAGCCGGTTCTGATCCAGTCAGACAACATCACGGCAGTCGCCCATGTAAACCGACAGGGCGGCACAAGAAGCAGGACGGCGATGGCAGAAGCCACAAGGATTCTCCGATGGGCGGAAAGTCACGTGTTAGCACTGTCAGCAGTGTTCATTCCGGGAGTGGACAACTGGGAAGCAAACTTCCTCAGCAGGCACGACCTCCACCCGGGAGAGTGGGGACTTCATCCAGAAGTCTTCCAACTGATTGTAAACCGTTGGGAAAGGCCACAGGTGGACATGATGGCGTCCCGCCTAAACAAAAAGCTAGAAAAATATTGCGCCAGGTCAAGGGACCCTCAGGCGATAGCTGTAGACGCTCTAGTGACACCGTGGGTGTACCGGTCGGTTTATGTGTTCCCCCCTCTTCCTCTCATACCCAAGGTACTGAGGATAATAAGGAAAAGAGGAGTAAGAACTATACTCATTGTTCCGGATTGGCCAAGAAGAGCTTGGTACCGGAACTTCAAGAATTGATCTCAGAGGACTCATGGCCTCTGCCGCTCAGACAGGACCTGCTGCTGCAGGGGCCCTGTCTGTTCCAAGACTTACCGCGGCTACGTTTGACGGCATGGCGGTTGAACACCGGATCCTAAAAGAAAAAGGTATTCCGGAGGAAGTCATTCCTACGCTCATTAAAGCTAGAAAAGATGTAACCGTACAACATTATCACGGCATATGGCGAAAATATGTTGCGTGGTGTGAGGCCAGGAAGGCCCCAACGGAGGAATTTCAGCTGGGTCGATTTCTGCACTTCCTACAGTCAGGGGTGACTATGGGCCTAAAACTGGATTCCATTAAGGTCCAGATTTCGGCTCTGTCGATTTTCTTCCAAAAAGAACTGGCTTCACTGCCTGAAGTTCAGACATTTGTTAAGGGAGTGCTGCATATTCAGCCTCCTTTTGTGCCTCCAGTGGCACCGTGGGACCTCAACGTGGTGTTGGGTTTCCTGAAGTCACATTGGTTTGAGCCACTTAAAACCGTGGATTTAAAATATCTCACGTGGAAAGTGGTCATGCTTTTGGCCTTGGCTTCGGCTAGGCGAGTGTCAGAATTGGCGGCTTTGTCGTGTAAAAGCCCCTATTTGATTTTCCATATGGATAGGGCAGAATTGAGGACTCGTCCCCAGTTTCTCCCTAAGGTGGTATCAGCTTTTCACTTGAACCAACCCATTGTTGTGCCTGCGGCTACTAGGGACTTGGAGGACTCCAAGTTACTGGACGTAGTCAGGGCCTTGAAAATTTATGTTTCCAGGACGGCTGGAGTCAGGAAGACTGACTCGCTATTTATCCTGTATGCACCCAACAAACTGGGTGCTCCTGCTTCGAAGCAGACTATTGCTCGCTGGATTTGTAGCACAATTCAGCTTGCGCATTCTGCGGCTGGCCTGCCGCAGCCTAAATCTGTAAAAGCCCATTCCACGAGGAAAGTGGGCTCTGCTTGGGCGGCTGCCCGAGGGGTCTCGGCTTTACAACTTTGCCGAGCTGCTACTTGGTCAGGGGCAAACACTTTTGCAAAATTCTACAAATTTGATACCCTGGCTGAGGAGGACCTTGAGTTCTCTCATTCGGTGCTGCAGAGTCATCCGCACTCTCCCGCCCGTTTGGGAGCTTTGGTATAATCCCCATGGTCCTTACGGAGTCCCAGCATCCACTTAGGACGTCAGAGAAAATAAGATTTTACTCACCGGTAAATCTATTTCTCGTAGTCCGTAGTGGATGCTGGGCGCCCGTCCCAAGTGCGGACTGTCTGCAATACTTGTATATAGTTATTGTTAACTAAAGGGTTATTGTTGAGCCATCTGTTGAGAGGCTCTGTTATGTTCATACTGTTAACTGGGTATAATATCACGAGTTATACGGTGTGATTGGTGTGGCTGGTATGAGTCTTACCCGGGATTCAAAATCCTTCCTTATTGTGTCAGCTCTTCCGGGCACAGTATCCTAACTGAGGTCTGGAGGAGGGTCATAGTGGGAGGAGCCAGTGCACACCAGTTAGTCCTAAAGCTGTCTTAGTTGTGCCCAGTCTCCTGCGGAGCCGCTATTCCCCATGGTCCTTACGGAGTCCCAGCATCCACTACGGACTACGAGAAATAGATTTACCGGTGAGTAAAATCTTATTTTTGAATAAGTAGCTGTAGTTTTGCAAGGGTTAACGAGTCTCGGGCAACAATTTTGACACCTGAAATCAAGTGAGTCGGGTCATTTGCATATGACTCACATGGATTTTGCCTTGCCCAACACTGGTTTGGGCATGAAATACGCTGCCCAAGTGGGCACCTTAACACTATCATTTTCTATTATGAATAAGTAGCTATAGTTTGGCAAGGGTTAACAAGTCTCGGGCAACAATTTTGACACCTGAAATCAACAGAGTCGGGTCACTTGCATATGACCCACATGGATTTTGCCTTGCCCAACACTGGTTTGGGCATGAAATACGCTGCCCAAGTGGGCACCTTAACACTATCTTTTTCTATTATGAATAAGTAGCTGTAGTTTTGCAAGGGTTAACGAGTGTCGGGCAACAATTTTGACACCTGAAATCAACAGAGTCGGGTCACTTGCATATGACCCACATGGATTGTGCCTTGCCCAACACTGGTTTGGGCATGAAATACGCTGGCGAAGTGGGCACATACACAGTAATATGAATTACTATTTTGAATAAGTAGCTGTAGTTTTGCAAGGGTTAACGAGTCTCGGGCAACAATTTTGACAGCTGAAATCAACTGAGTCGGGTCACTTGCATATGACCCACATGGATTTTGCCTTGCCCAACACTGGTTTGGGCATGAAATACGCTGCCCAAGTGGGCACCTTAACACTATCTTTTTCTATTATGAATAAGTAGCTGTAGTTTTGCAAGGGTTAACGAGTCTCGGGCAACAATTTTGACACCTGAAATCAACTGAGTCAGGTCACTTGCATATGACCCACATGTATTTTGCCTTGCCCAACACTGGTTTGGGCATGAAATATGCTGCCCAAGTGGGCACCTTAACACTATCTTTCTCTGACGTCCTAAGTGGATGCTGGGACTCCGTAAGGACCATGGGGAATAGCGGCTCCGCAGGAGACTGGGCACAACTAAGGAAAGCTTTAGGACTACCTGGTGTGCACTGGCTCCTCCCACTATGACCCTCCTCCAGACCCCAGTTAGCATCTTGTGCCCGGCAAAGCTGGATGCACACTAGGGGCTCTCCTGAGCTCCTAGAGAGAAAGTATATTTTAGGTTTTTTATTTTACAGTGAGATCTGCTGGCAACAGACTCACTGCAGCGAGGGACTAAGGGGAGAAGAAGCGAACCTACCTAACTGGTGGTAGCTTGGGCTTCTTAGGCTACTGGACACCATTAGCTCCAGAGGGATCGACCGCATGGAACCGGCCATTGATGTTCGGTCCCGGAGCCGCGCCGCCGGCCCCCTTACAGAGCCAGAAGCAAGAAGAGTCCGGAAAATCGGCGGCAGAAGACATCAGTCTTCACCAAGGTAGCGCACAGCACTGTAGCTGTGCGCCATTGCTCCTCATACACACTTCACACTCCGGTCACTGAGGGTGCAGGGCACTGGGGGGGGGGGCGCCCTGAGCAGCAATAAAAACACCTTGGCTGGCAAATATATCACAATATATAGCCCCAGAGGCTATATATGTGATAAATACCCCTGCCAGAATCCATAAAAAAGCGGGAGAAAAGTCCGCGAAAAAGGGGCGGAGCTATCTCCCTCAGCACACTGGCGCCATTTTCTCTTCACAGTGCAGCTGGAAGACAGCTCCCCAGGCTCTCCCCTGTAGTTTTCAGGCTCAAAGGGTTAAAAAGAGAGGGGGGGCACTAAATTTAGGCGCAATATTGTTTATACAAGCAGCTATTGGGGGAAAAATCACTCAGTTATAGTGTTAATCCCTGCATTATATAGCGCTCTGGTGTGTGCTGGCATACTCTCTCTCTGTCTCCCCAAAGGACTTTGTGGGGTCCTGTCCTCAGTCAGAGCATTCCCTGTGTGTGTGCTGTGTGTCGGTACGGCTGTGTCGACATGTGGGATGAGGAAGGTTACGTGGAGGTGGAGCAGAGGCCGATAAATGGGATGTCGCCCCCTGTGGGGCCGACACCAGAGTGGATGAATAGGTGGAATGTATTAACCGACAATGTCAACTCCTTACATAGAAGGCTGGATGACGTAAAACAGATGTGGGACAGCCGGCTTCTCAGCCCGCGCCTGCCCAGGCGTCTCAAAGGCCATCAGGGGCTCAGAAAAGCGCCCGTTACCTCAGATGGCAGACACAGATGTCGACACGGAGTCTGACTCCAGTGTCGACGGGGTTGAGACATATACACAATCCACTAGGAACATCCGTTACATGATCTCGGCAATGAAAAATGTGTTACGCATTTCTGATATGAACCCAAGTACCACATAAAAGGGGTTTTATTTTTGGGGAGAAAAAGCAGCCAGTGTTTTGTTCCCCCATCAGATGAATGAATGAAGTGTGTAAAGTAGCGTGGGTTCCCCCGATAAGAAACTGGTAATTTCTAAAAAGTTACTGATGGCGTACCCTTTCCCGCCAGAGGATAGGTCATGTTGGGAGATATCCCTTAGGGTGGATAAGGCGCTCACACGTTTGTCAAAAAAGGTGGCACTGCCGTCTTAGGATACGGCCACCTTGAAGGAGCCTGCTGATAAAAAGCAGGAGGCTATCCTGAAGTCTGTATATGCACACTCAGGTTATATACTGAGACCTGCAATTGCCTCAGCATAAATAGTGCTGCTGCAGCGTGGTCTGATACCCAGTCAGATAATATTAATACTCTAAGACAGGGATAATAGTTTGCTAACATAGAGCATATTAAAGACGTCGTCTTAGATATAAAGGATGCACAGAGGGATATTTGCCGGCTGGCATCCAGAATTAATGCAATGTCCATTCTGCCAGGAGGGTATTAGAAACCCGGCAGTGGACAGGTGATGCTGCCTATAAAAGGCACATGGAGATTCTGCCTTATAAGGGTGAGGAATTGTTTGGGGATGGTCTCTGGGACCTCGTATCCACAGCAACAGCTGGGAAGAAAAAAAATTTACCTCAGGTTTCCTCACAGCCTAAGAAAGCACTGTATTTTCAGGTACAGTCCTTTCGGCTTCAGAAAAGCAAGCGGGTCAAAGGCGCTTCCTTTCTGCACAGAGACAAGGGAAGAAGGAAAAAGCTGCACCAGCAGCCAGTTCCCAGGATCAAAAATCTTCCCCCACTTCCTCTGAGTCCACCGCATGACGTTGGGGCTCCACAGGTGGAGACAGGTGCGGTAGGGGCGCGTCTCTGGAACTTCAGGGACCAGTGGGCTTGCCCACAGGTGGATCCCTAGGTTCTGCAAATAGTATCACAGGGATACAGGCTGGAGTTCGAGGCGACTCCCCCTCGCCGTTACCTCACATCAGCCTTGCCTGCTGCCCTCGGAGAAAGGTAGTACTGGCGGCAATTCACAAGCTGTACTTCCAGCAGGTGAAATCAAGGTACCCCTCCTTCAACAAGGCCGGGGTTACTATTCCAAAATGTTGTGGTACCGAAACCAGACGGTTCGGTGAGACCCATTCTAAAATTGAAAGCCTTGAACACTTATATACGAAGGTTCAAGTTCAAAATGGAATCGCTCAGGGCGATTATTGCAAGCCTGGAGAATTTCATGGTATCACTGGACATCAAGGATGCTTACCTGCATGTCCCTATTTACCCTCTTCACCAGGAGTACCTCAAAATTGTGGTACAGGATTGTCATTACCAATTCCAGACGTTGCCGTTGGTCTGTCCCCGGCACCGAGGTATTTACCAAGGTAATGGCTGAAATAATTATCCCGTACTTGAACGATCTCCTTATAAAGGCGAGGTCCTGGGAGCAGTTGTTCGGCGGAGTAGCACTATCTCGGGAAGTGCTACAACAGCACGGCGGGATTCTGAATATTCCAAAGTCGCAGCTGGTTCCTACGACGCGTCTACTGTTCCTGGGTATGGTTCTGGACACAGAACAGGATAAAAAGGGTTTCTCCCGGAGGAGAAGTCCAAGGAGTTGTCGTCTCTAGACAGAGACCTCCTAATACGTATACAGGTGTCGGTGCATCAATGCACGCGAGCCCTGGGAAGGATGGTAGCTTCTTACGAAGAAATTCCATTCGCCAGGTCCCATGCAAGGATTTTCCAGTTGGATCTGTTGGACAAGTGGTCTGGGTCGCATCTTCAGATGCATCGGCGGATAACCCTGTCTCCAAGGGCCAGGGTGTCACTGTTGTGGTGGCTGCAGAGTGCTCATCTTCTAGGGGGCCGCAGATTCGGCTTACAGGACTGGGTCCTGGTGACCACGGATGCCAGCCTTCGAGGCTGGGGGGCAGTCACACAGGGAAGAAACTTCCAAGGCTATGGAAAAGTCAGGAGACTTCCCTACACATAAATATTCTGGAACTAAGGGCCATTTACAATGCCCTAGGTCAGGCTAGACCCCTGCTTCAACACCGGCCGGTGCTGATCCAGTCAGACAACATCACGGCGGTCGCTCATGTAAACCGACAGGGCGGCACAAGAAGCAGGGTGGCGATGGCAGAAGCCACAAGGATTCTCCGATGGGCGGAAAATCATGTGTTAGCACTGTCAGCAGTGTTCTTTCCCGGAGTGGACAACTGAGAAGCAGACTTTCTCAGAAGACACGACCTCCACCCGGGAGAGTGGGGACTTCATCCAGAAGTTTTCCAAATGATTGTACACCGTTGGGAAAGGCCACAGGTGGACATGATGGCGTCCCGCCTCAACAAAAAGCTACAAAGATATTGCGCCAGGTCAAGGGACCCTCAGGCGATAGCTGTGGACGCTCTGGTAACACCGTGGGTGTACCAGTCGGTGTATGTGTTCCCTTCTCTGCCTCTCTTACCCAGGGTAATGAGAATAATAAGAAGGAGAGGAGTAAGAACTATACTCATTGTTCCGGGTTGGCCAAGAAGAGCTTGGTAACCAGAACTCCAAGAAATGATCTCAGAGGACCCATGGCCTCTGCCGCTCAGACAGGACCTGCTGCAGCAGGGGACCTGTCTGTTCCAAGACGTACCGCGGCTGCGTTTGACGGCATGGCGGTTGAACGCCGGATCCTGAAGGAAAAGGGAATTCCGGAGGAAGTTATCCCTACGCTATTTAAAGCTAGGAAAGAAGTGAACGCAAACCATTATCACCGCATATGGTGGAAATATGTTGCGTGCTGAGAGATTTCAGCTAGGTCGATTTCTGCACTTCCTACAGTCAGAGGTGACTATGGGCATAAAATTGGGTTCCATGAAGGTCCAGATTTCGGCTCTATCGATTTTCTTCCAAAATAGAACTGGCTTCACTGCCTGAAGTTCGGACTTTTGTTAAGGGAGTGCTGCATAGTCAGCCCCCGTTTGTGCCTCAAGTGGCACCGTGGGATCTCAACGTGGTGTTGGATTTCCTGAAGTCGCATTGGGTTGAGCCACTAAAATCCGTGGAGCTACAATACCTCACGTGGAAAGTGGTCATGCTGTGGGCCGTGGCGTCGGCCAGGCGTGTATCAGAATTGGTGGCTTTGTCATACAAAAGCCCTTATCTGTATTTTATATGGATAAGGCGGAATTGAGGACTCGTTCCCAATTCCTTCCTAAGGTGGTATCAGTTTTTCATGTGAACCAACCTATTGTGGTGCCTGCGGCTACTTGGGACTTGGAGGATTCCAAGTTACTGGACGTAGTCAGGGCCCTGAAAAGTATATGTTTCCAGGACGGCTGGAGTCAGGAAAACTGACTCGCTATTTATCCTGTATGCACCCTACAAGCTGGGTGCTCCTGCTTCTAAGCAGACTATTGCTCGCTGGATCTGTAGCACGATTCAACTTGCACATGCTGCGGCTTGACTGCCGCACCCTAAATCTGTAAAAGCCCATTCCACGAGGAAAGTTGGCTCTTCTTGGGCGGCTGCCCGAGGGGTCTCGGCTTTACACCTTTGCCGAGCTGTTACTTGGTCGGGTTCAAACATTTTTGCAACAGTCTACAAGTTTAATACCCTGGCTGAGGAGGACCTAGAGTTTGCTCATTCGGTGCTGCAGAGTCATCCGCACTCTCCCGCCCGTTTGGGAGCTTTGGTATAATCCCCATGGTCCTTACGGAGTCCCAGCATCCACTTAGGACGTCAGAGAAAATAAGATTTTACTCACCGGTAAATCTATTTCTCGTAGTCCGTAGTGGATGATGGGCGCCCATCCCAAGTGCGGATTGTCTGCAATACTTGTTTGTAGTTATTGCCTAACTAAAGGGTTATTGTTGAGCCATCTGTTGAGAGGCTCAGTTATATTTCATACTGTTAACTGGGTATAGTATCACGAGTTATACGGTGTGATTGGTGTGGCTGGTATGAGTCTTATCCGGGATTCAAAATCCTTCCTTATTGTGTCAGCTCTTCCGGGCACAGTATCCTAACTGAGGTCTGGAGGAGGGTCATAGTGGGAGGAGCCAGTGCACACCAGGTAGTCCTAAAGCTTTCTTTAGTTGTGCCCAGTCTCCTGCGGAGCCGCTATTCCCCATGGTCCTTACGGAGTCCCAGCATCCACTACGGACTACGAGAAATAGATTTACCGGTGAGTAAAATCTTATTTTTTCTATTATGAATAAGTAGCTGTAGTTTTGCAAGGGTTAACGAGTCTCGGGCAACAATTTTGACACCAGATCTCAATAGAGTCGGGTCACTTGCATATGACCCACATGGATTTTGCCTTGCCCGACACTGGTTTGGGCATGAAATACGCTGGCAAGGTGGGCATATACACAGTATTATGAATTACTATTTTGAATAAGTAGCTGTAGTTTTGCAAGGGTTAACGAGTCTCGGGCAACAATTTTGACACCTGAAATCAACAGAGTCGGGTCACTTGCATATGACCCACATGGATTGTGCCTTGCCCCACACTGGTTTGGGCATGAAATACGCTGGCGAAGTGGGCACATACACAGTATTATGAATTACTATTTTTTTTTTTTAAATTCAATACTTTTTTATTGGTTTTCAGATTTTCACTAAACACAAATACGAAAAAACAAAACCAAAAACATACAGCAAACATAAACAAAACAAACTAAAACACAACCCCGATTCAGGGAATACGCAGATTCCCAGTTCAATTAGGGTTTAACTAACACAGTAAAACAAGTGCAGGCCTAAATTCCGAGACATAGATTATAAATTAGAATTAATATCGCACGTTAGCATGGATCTTACAGAGCAATGTGTATTGTACATAGTCGTCTATGGCAACACAACATAATCAAATCACACAGCAGTAACGTTGGCAAAGGAATGGCCGACCGCGGGCGCCAGGGGACCACATATACAAAGAGAGGCAGCTCACCCGATGTAGATCTAGAATCACACACCCAGTCTAACCCCCCGATGCATGTCACAATTTCCACTCAGTCAGACACAGAGCCCTCAGAAGCGGGTGCTCAGACATTGTGGATTCCAGAGCGCGGAGACTCAAGCCATCTACCCCACAGGTCCTGATATTTTTTCCCCGCTTTTCTAGCTAAGTATACATATTTCTCATGAGAGGCCGTATCATTTACAAGTGAGACCCAAGATCGCATTGTGGGCGCATCTTTGGCCAGCCAGAGCCTGGCGATACACACCTTGGCCAGGCCGCACAGATTGATTATATATCTTTTGGCAGGGGGGTCCAGGGCATCCTCCTCCACAGCAGATAACACACATGTCGTCGGGGAGCATATTGACGAGGGAATACCCGTTGACACCAGGGCGTCAATAACACCCGACCAGAATACGGCTACCTTGGGGCATAGCCAGATAATGTGCCAAAAGTCTGCGTCCAGGCTATCGCACTTAGGACACCTGGAGGAGTGTCGCAAGCGCACTGGTGTCATGTAAACTCTGTAGAGGTTGTTTGAAGGACTGCCGCGCCCCTGAGAGCCGCAGTGGTGAAATCTACAGAGAGTCACTCACCTCCCTAACACAAGCAAATACACAAAATTTGAGAGATCACGTCTGCGCTCGTTGATATATATAAATAATAAAAAATAAAACGTATACAGTTACTGAACAGTAGTGTTAAAAGTGAGTAGGAAAGTCACGTAATGTCGTTTGAAACGTGTGGACCTTTTTGTGTGGTTAAGATAAATAACTGTCCTTAGTCACGTCCGCAACGAGAAGTCTTTCACTTTAGAGAAGTCTCAATTGGTCATTCTCCGAGTTTTCCCCTGTATAAGTGCCAAGGTATCGGGAACGTTCTTCTCCTCAGTAATTGAAGACAAAAGGGACAGAAAAAAAGTTCGCTAATGGTATAGTAGATGTATGAGAGGATGGAGACGTCTAAATATAAAATCTTTAACGAAATGGTAGCTGTTGGTTGCGTACCCGTACTCACGTAGAAAGACGTGATATGCCCTCGCGTAAAGGTATCTTTGGTATTCTTATGGATTTGTCCTCCTTCTCCAACCAGGATCCCTTATGATTCTTATCCTCAGGAGTAGAAGAAGAACAATTGATAGTGTAGTGAGTTGGGGGGTATAACCGCTCGAAGGTAAAGTACTATTCTAAAATTGCAATTTCACAGTGGGGGAGTGCATACCGTACTCACATCCATAATGGGGTGTGAAAAACGCATAAAGGTATCTTTAGCTTGGTATGTTGTCACACACGGTCACACTCCCATACGTTAAGTAAATGAGGGGTGGGCGTACCCAACTCACACTGCTCAATGCGAAGACTTGTATGTAATGGTATCTTTGAGTGGTCCTGCAGGGTCTAAATAGTCCTTATTCTAGGGTCCGTTCCCCTCGTATGATACATGAAGAGAAATCAGGCAAGGTGTCATGGGATGACACATATACAATTTATTTGCACAAACGGTTTTTAAAACAACATAAAAAAATAAATAAAAACAGCCAATGGACTTCAGGTAAAATAAGGGGGGTAAGCACAGGTGGAGAGATGTTGATATCCGGATTATTCTCACCTTAGTCAATACCGTCCCGAATCGGTCCCTGGTAGTCCTAGGCCCTCACACCAACGCGTTTCGACTGAAGAAGTCTTTCTCAAGGTGTGTGCTGAGGGCTCAGGTACCATTATTTATACCCCCTGACAGGAAGTCATGTGATAGGGGTGTGGTTCTGGATTAACCCACTGCATAATAATTCTCTTAAAAGTGACTAAAATCCATAATAGAAAATAGTGGGTAATGATGGAACAGCATAAATGAGCATAAAATGAATTTGTGCAGAGAAAAAACGGTGAGAATAGATTTAAAAAAGAATCGAATGGAAGCGCCGCGTCACTTCCGGTCTATGGAACGCATGTGGTTCCGGAAGTGACGTGGGGAGAAAATCCTGAATGGTGAAATGAATACATTGGATGGAGGCAGACGAGTACAGGGAGGTGTACTTGGACGCTGGGTGATAAAAGAATCATACCCAGCGTCCGGAGAGAAGCGCCTATGGTAGCGGCGGGTGGCGATGGTGGAACGCATGGACCGGAAATGACGTCATGCGTTCCACCGTAGACTTCCGCTTACGCGAGTGTGTATCTGGACGGGGGATGAGGTGGTGGAGCGCATGGACCGGAAGTTACGGTCATGCGTTTCACCCAGGTATTACAGTTAATAGGAGGTGGTGGAAAAAGCTTTCCTGGTGACGTGGGTGGAACGCATATAGCCCGGAAGTGACGGGCGGTCCTGAAACAGAAGTTCAATGAATTGAGTAATATGTATTATACATAAAGTGGCTGATGCATAATAATAAATTGAATGCTGCAGAACAATGCAACATTATAGTACAAATCAGATTTAAAGTACAGCTGGGTATTTAACAGTGGTGTATCTTTCACAGATATAATTGATGAAGCTTTAAACTGGTACTTAAGTAACGTCATAAAAAGTTCAGATGTTGGGTGGCTGATGCATATTAATAAATTCAGATAGTATAGAACAATGAAACATTATAGTACAAAGCAAATTTAGAGTTCAATTGGGTATTTAACAGTGGTGTATCTTGCATGGATATATTTAATGGATCTTAGAACTAGTACTTAAATCAGGTCACAAATAGTTCAGGCTTGGGGGTAGGGGCACATGGGATATATTAATGATAGTACTAAGATTGGATTATTAGGGGTGTGCCGTCTACACTGGATGCAAGAATGAGACCGGGGTGTTGTAATGAGTCCCTGATGGGTGGTGGAAGGAGGCCAATATGGTCGAATGGTGGCTTATATGGTTGAAGGGATGATCCTGGAGCTTACAGAAACCATTTGGTCTCAAATTCCAGGTTTAGGCCTTGAGGTTTTAAGGTGCCCAAATTGAAGATGCTTCGCATTTCGGTTTGGGCAAGTCTTTCTTCTGTGTTTCCCTTTCTCCAGTTCCCTGTCACCGCCTGGATGCCACAGAATGAAGTTATCTCTGATGGTTTACAGTCGTGTACTTCCTTGAAATGGGCCGAGATTCCATGAGTGGAAAGGCCCTTCTTGATGTTTCTGAGGTGTTCGCTCATTCTTTCCTTCAATTTTCTAGTTGTTCTTCCAACGTATTGTTTATTGCACTTACATTGTACCAGGTACACAACATTTTTGCTGTCACATGTTATGAATTCTTTAATGTCGTATTTTTTCCGGTTACTGGTGGATGTATAGCTTGTTATGGTGGATATATTGCTTTTGCAGTTGCGGCACATTTGGCACTGGCCGCACCTATAGAAGCCTTTGCTATTAATAGTGGTGGTTCTCTTGGGGATTTCTAATGCGCTTTTGACGAGATGTTTGCGTAGGTTGTTGGCTTTCCGGTATGTGAATCTTGGTTTTTCGGATATGTATTGCTTAAGTATGGGATCCTGAAGTAACAATCCCCAGTTTTTCCTTATGATATGTTCCAGCCCTTTATATTGGCTGTTATATCTGGTGATGAAGTTTACAGTATTAGCGTCATTTCTCTGTCCCAGTTCTTCCGTAGATGTAGTTGGTTGGATCATTGATTCTCTGTCAGTTTGTAAATATTTTTCAAATGGTGCATCCAGTAGTTTGGTTACGTACCCTTTTTTGCGGAATTGATTCTTCATTATATTGCCTTGATTGTGATAATCCTGTAGTTTGGAACAGTTCTTTCTTATCCTGTGAAACTGACTCTTAGGTACTGATGATAGCCAATTAGGGTGGTGGTTACTGTTTATCGGGATGAATGAGTTACAGTCCGTGGGTTTGGTGTATGTTTTGGTATGTATCGTCCCCTCTTCTATAAAGATGAATAGGTCGAGAAAATTTACCGATTCAGTACTCTTCTGGTAAGTGAGTTTTATATTCCTGTTGTTGGTGTTCAAAAAGTCACAAAAGACGTCCAGACGAGTTGGGTCGCCTTTCCAAATGAAGAGGATATCATCAATGTAGCGTTTCCATAGCACCAGGTTCGCCCCGAATTCATGGTCACTGAAGACTGATTTTTCTTCCCAATGAGCCATGAAGAGATTGGCGTAACTGGGGGCGAACCTGGTGCCCATAGCTGTGCCGTGTAGTTGGAGGTAGAATGAGTGGTCGAACCAAAAGAAGTTATGGGTTAAGATGAACTCAATACTGTCCAAAACGAAGGTCTTTCGATCAAGGTCCATGGAGTTTGCTTCTAAGAAATGCGATGTTGCTTCTAAGCCGTGTTGGTGACTGATAGCCGTATAAAGAGAGGTGACGTCGGCTGTAACAAGAATGAATTCTGGTGACCAACTGATAAGTTTCAGTTCCTGCAGGACTGCTGTGGAATCTTTAAGATAAGATCTGGTGTTTTGCGCAAGAGGCTGTAGGATATGGTCAATGTATTGAGATAAATTTGAGGTGATGGATTCTGTGCCAGCCACTATCGGTCGACCAGGTGGATGTGTATTATTTTTGTGGATTTTGGGAAGGGTGTAAATTACCGGTAGAGATGGATGTGAAATGATGATGAAATCCCGTTCTTTCTCAGTGATGACTTTTTTGCGTTCATATTTGGTGACAAGGTCTGTCATTCTTTTTGATGTTACTTCAGACGGGTTCCCTCTCAGTTTCTTATATGTGCTGCCATCGTTCAATTGTCTCTCGATTTCCCTTTTGTAATCTTCTACGTTTTGGATGACCACTGCACCCCCTTTATCCGCCGGTTTGATCACAATTGTATCATTGTTTTGAAGGCTCTTTAAGGCTTCTCTTTCTCTTTTGGTCATATTGGCTTTGGTGGTATTCTTGAATGTCGTGTTCTCAAGTTCATCTTTAACGATACGTTCAAAACTCTCAATAAAACAACCCTTCTTAAAGGAGGGAAAGAATGTTGACTTGGGTTTAAATGTGGTGGCGCCCTGATCATTGGAGGTGGTTGGGTTGTCCTGGTCGTGGAAGAATTTTTTCAATGTTAGCTTCCTTATAAATCTTTGCAGATCGATATAGGCCTCGAACTTATCCAGATTACTGGAAGGGGCATATTTCAATCCTTTCTTGAGGACGTTCTCCTCATCTTTGGTGAGAACGTGACTACTAAGATTATAAATCTTAGTGTATGCGATCTCATCGTTACTCTCTGCATCTTCGGTTTCAGTTACTTCATCCGTCCTAGTTAAAGAGGTGTTTCTGATTTTTTTATGGTAGGCTGATCGGTGTCTCTTGGATGAGTTCTTTCCTCGTCCCCCTCTCCTTGTTATCGTCTTATGTTGTGGTGGTCCCTGCTTATCCCTAAAAAAACCTCGTCATTGTCGTCATTCCTCCTGTTTGAATAGGATCTGTTGGGTGGTCTTCTCCTGGTCTCGGTACTTCTACGTCTCCTGGTGTGATCAGACGATCTACCTTCTCGTTGATACCTATCCTCGACGGTTCGGTTATGGAAGTTCCTTTGGTTATGTCTGTCCTGGTGATGTAATTCCTCTCGTGACTTTATCCTTCTCGAGTGGCTCCGTGGTTCGTATGGAGATCTGGCTCTATTTCTCGGTGTCCAGGTTTGGCCGTAAAAATTTCTTCGTGGACTGTTTCTATAGTAGGTCTGCTTCCAGTTTTTTCTCCATTCAGGGGTTCTCTGATTATCATTGCTTTCAAATCTGACCCTGTTCTGGGGTAGCTTATTTTTGAAGAAGTTCCTCTCCTTCCTGGTTTGTTGGTGTTGTACTCCATCCTTAAAATCGTTCAAATCTCTGATGTATTTCTTCTTTTTCTTTTCCATAAGTTCTTTCTCGTTGGTGGCAATTTTTTCTACAATTTCCTGTTCCATCTCTTTGAAGTCCGGTAGATTCGCCATGGGTTCTATAGTTTCTCTAAGTGTCTCTATTTCTGCTTCAAGTTCTTTTAGGTCCTTACTTCTCTCTCGGACTATGAGTCTCATTAGGGACATGGAGCAGGAATCGATGATACGAATCCATTCTTCCTCAAATGCAGGGGATTTGTTAGTGAAGGTGGGAAGTTTATCTATTCTCAACCCTCTGGGTATAATATCCTCCGCTAGGTATCTTTCCAATGCTACTACTTCCCACCATATCTTACCCTCTTTGATAAGGGCTTTTTCTAACTTGGACATAACATTCTCTAGATCTTCATCGACTAATTCAACAGAATCATGTTTGTTATTAAAGATATGGTCAAATTTATCTTTCCTCACATTTCTGTGGGAAAACATGATGTTACTGTGGGGCAGCAGTGGTCCTTCAAAATGAGTGGATGGCAAAATCTGGAGAGGCTGTTTGAAGGACTGCCGCGCCCCTGAGAGCCGCAGTGGTGAAATCTACAGAGAGTCACTCACCTCCCTAACACAAGCAAATACACAAAATTTGAGAGATCACGTCTGCGCTCGTTGATATATATAAATAATAAAAAATAAAACGTATACAGTTACTGAACAGTAGTGTTAAAAGTGAGTAGGAAAGTCACGTAATGTCGTTTGAAACGTGTGGACCTTTTTGTGTGGTTAAGATAAATAACTGTCCTTAGTCACGTCCGCAACGAGAAGTCTTTCACTTTAGAGAAGTCTCAATTGGTCATTCTCCGAGTTTTCCCCTGTATAAGTGCCAAGGTATCGGGAACGTTCTTCTCCTCAGTAATTGAAGACAAAAGGGACAGAAAAAAAGTTCGCTAATGGTATAGTAGATGTATGAGAGGATGGAGACGTCTAAATATAAAATCTTTAACGAAATGGTAGCTGTTGGTTGCGTACCCGTACTCACGTAGAAAGACGTGATATGCCCTCGCGTAAAGGTATCTTTGGTATTCTTATGGATTTGTCCTCCTTCTCCAACCAGGATCCCTTATGATTCTTATCCTCAGGAGTAGAAGAAGAACAATTGATAGTGTAGTGAGTTGGGGGGTATAACCGCTCGAAGGTAAAGTACTATTCTAAAATTGCAATTTCACAGTGGGGGAGTGCATACCGTACTCACATCCATAATGGGGTGTGAAAAACGCATAAAGGTATCTTTAGCTTGGTATGTTGTCACACACGGTCACACTCCCATACGTTAAGTAAATGAGGGGTGGGCGTACCCAACTCACACTGCTCAATGCGAAGACTTGTATGTAATGGTATCTTTGAGTGGTCCTGCAGGGTCTAAATAGTCCTTATTCTAGGGTCCGTTCCCCTCGTATGATACATGAAGAGAAATGAGGCAAGGTGTCATGGGATGACACATATACAATTTATTTGCACAAACGGTTTTTAAAACAACATAAAAAAATAAATAAAAACAGCCAATGGACTTCAGGTAAAATAAGGGGGGTAAGCACAGGTGGAGAGATGTTGATATCCGGATTATTCTCACCTTAGTCAATACCGTCCCGAATCGGTCCCTGGTAGTCCTAGGCCCTCACACCAACGCGTTTCGACTGAAGAAGTCTTTCTCAAGGTGTGTGCTGAGGGCTCAGGTACCATTATTTATACCCCCTGACAGGAAGTCATGTGATAGGGGTGTGGTTCTGGATTAACCCACTGCATAATAATTCTCTTAAAAGTGACTAAAATCCATAATAGAAAATAGTGGGTAATGATGGAACAGCATAAATGAGCATAAAATGAATTTGTGCAGAGAAAAAACGGTGAGAATAGATTTAAAAAAGAATCGAATGGAAGCGCCGCGTCACTTCCGGTCTATGGAACGCATGTGGTTCCGGAAGTGACGTGGGGAGAAAATCCTGAATGGTGAAATGAATACATTGGATGGAGGCAGACGAGTACAGGGAGGTGTACTTGGACGCTGGGTGATAAAAGAATCATACCCAGCGTCCGGAGAGAAGCGCCTATGGTAGCGGCGGGTGGCGATGGTGGAACGCATGGACCGGAAATGACGTCATGCGTTCCACCGTAGACTTCCGCTTACGCGAGTGTGTATCTGGACGGGGGATGAGGTGGTGGAGCGCATGGACCGGAAGTTACGGTCATGCGTTTCACCCAGGTATTACAGTTAATAGGAGGTGGTGGAAAAAGCTTTCCTGGTGACGTGGGTGGAACGCATATAGCCCGGAAGTGACGGGCGGTCCTGAAACAGAAGTTCAATGAATTGAGTAATATGTATTATACATAAAGTGGCTGATGCATAATAATAAATTGAATGCTGCAGAACAATGCAACATTATAGTACAAATCAGATTTAAAGTACAGCTGGGTATTTAACAGTGGTGTATCTTTCACAGATATAATTGATGAAGCTTTAAACTGGTACTTAAGTAACGTCATAAAAAGTTCAGATGTTGGGTGGCTGATGCATATTAATAAATTCAGATAGTATAGAACAATGAAACATTATAGTACAAAGCAAATTTAGAGTTCAATTGGGTATTTAACAGTGGTGTATCTTGCATGGATATATTTAATGGATCTTAGAACTAGTACTTAAATCAGGTCACAAATAGTTCAGGCTTGGGGGTAGGGGCACATGGGATATATTAATGATAGTACTAAGATTGGATTATTAGGGGTGTGCCGTCTACACTGGATGCAAGAATGAGACCGGGGTGTTGTAATGAGTCCCTGATGGGTGGTGGAAGGAGGCCAATATGGTCGAATGGTGGCTTATATGGTTGAAGGGATGATCCTGGAGCTTACAGAAACCATTTGGTCTCAAATTCCAGGTTTAGGCCTTGAGGTTTTAAGGTGCCCAAATTGAAGATGCTTCGCATTTCGGTTTGGGCAAGTCTTTCTTCTGTGTTTCCCTTTCTCCAGTTCCCTGTCACCGCCTGGATGCCACAGAATGAAGTTATCTCTGATGGTTTACAGTCGTGTACTTCCTTGAAATGGGCCGAGATTCCATGAGTGGAAAGGCCCTTCTTGATGTTTCTGAGGTGTTCGCTCATTCTTTCCTTCAATTTTCTAGTTGTTCTTCCAACGTATTGTTTATTGCACTTACATTGTACCAGGTACACAACATTTTTGCTGTCACATGTTATGAATTCTTTAATGTCGTATTTTTTCCGGTTACTGGTGGATGTATAGCTTGTTATGGTGGATATATTGCTTTTGCAGTTGCGGCACATTTGGCACTGGCCGCACCTATAGAAGCCTTTGCTATTAATAGTGGTGGTTCTCTTGGGGATTTCTAATGCGCTTTTGACGAGATGTTTGCGTAGGTTGTTGGCTTTCCGGTATGTGAATCTTGGTTTTTCGGATATGTATTGCTTAAGTATGGGATCCTGAAGTAACAATCCCCAGTTTTTCCTTATGATATGTTCCAGCCCTTTATATTGGCTGTTATATCTGGTGATGAAGTTTACAGTATTAGCGTCATTTCTCTGTCCCAGTTCTTCCGTAGATGTAGTTGGTTGGATCATTGATTCTCTGTCAGTTTGTAAATATTTTTCAAATGGTGCATCCAGTAGTTTGGTTACGTACCCTTTTTTGCGGAATTGATTCTTCATTATATTGCCTTGATTGTGATAATCCTGTAGTTTGGAACAGTTCTTTCTTATCCTGTGAAACTGACTCTTAGGTACTGATGATAGCCAATTAGGGTGGTGGTTACTGTTTATCGGGATGAATGAGTTACAGTCCGTGGGTTTGGTGTATGTTTTGGTATGTATCGTCCCCTCTTCTATAAAGATGAATAGGTCGAGAAAATTTACCGATTCAGTACTCTTCTGGTAAGTGAGTTTTATATTCCTGTTGTTGGTGTTCAAAAAGTCACAAAAGACGTCCAGACGAGTTGGGTCGCCTTTCCAAATGAAGAGGATATCATCAATGTAGCGTTTCCATAGCACCAGGTTCGCCCCGAATTCATGGTCACTGAAGACTGATTTTTCTTCCCAATGAGCCATGAAGAGATTGGCGTAACTGGGGGCGAACCTGGTGCCCATAGCTGTGCCGTGTAGTTGGAGGTAGAATGAGTGGTCGAACCAAAAGAAGTTATGGGTTAAGATGAACTCAATACTGTCCAAAACGAAGGTCTTTCGATCAAGGTCCATGGAGTTTGCTTCTAAGAAATGCGATGTTGCTTCTAAGCCGTGTTGGTGACTGATAGCCGTATAAAGAGAGGTGACGTCGGCTGTAACAAGAATGAATTCTGGTGACCAACTGATAAGTTTCAGTTCCTGCAGGACTGCTGTGGAATCTTTAAGATAAGATCTGGTGTTTTGCGCAAGAGGCTGTAGGATATGGTCAATGTATTGAGATAAATTTGAGGTGATGGATTCTGTGCCAGCCACTATCGGTCGACCAGGTGGATGTGTATTATTTTTGTGGATTTTGGGAAGGGTGTAAATTACCGGTAGAGATGGATGTGAAATGATGATGAAATCCCGTTCTTTCTCAGTGATGACTTTTTTGCGTTCATATTTGGTGACAAGGTCTGTCATTCTTTTTGATGTTACTTCAGACGGGTTCCCTCTCAGTTTCTTATATGTGCTGCCATCGTTCAATTGTCTCTCGATTTCCCTTTTGTAATCTTCTACGTTTTGGATGACCACTGCACCCCCTTTATCCGCCGGTTTGATCACAATTGTATCATTGTTTTGAAGGCTCTTTAAGGCTTCTCTTTCTCTTTTGGTCATATTGGCTTTGGTGGTATTCTTGAATGTCGTGTTCTCAAGTTCATCTTTAACGATACGTTCAAAACTCTCAATAAAACAACCCTTCTTAAAGGAGGGAAAGAATGTTGACTTGGGTTTAAATGTGGTGGCGCCCTGATCATTGGAGGTGGTTGGGTTGTCCTGGTCGTGGAAGAATTTTTTCAATGTTAGCTTCCTTATAAATCTTTGCAGATCGATATAGGCCTCGAACTTATCCAGATTACTGGAAGGGGCATATTTCAATCCTTTCTTGAGGACGTTCTCCTCATCTTTGGTGAGAACGTGACTACTAAGATTATAAATCTTAGTGTATGCGATCTCATCGTTACTCTCTGCATCTTCGGTTTCAGTTACTTCATCCGTCCTAGTTAAAGAGGTGTTTCTGATTTTTTTATGGTAGGCTGATCGGTGTCTCTTGGATGAGTTCTTTCCTCGTCCCCCTCTCCTTGTTATCGTCTTATGTTGTGGTGGTCCCTGCTTATCCCTAAAAAAACCTCGTCATTGTCGTCATTCCTCCTGTTTGAATAGGATCTGTTGGGTGGTCTTCTCCTGGTCTCGGTACTTCTACGTCTCCTGGTGTGATCAGACGATCTACCTTCTCGTTGATACCTATCCTCGACGGTTCGGTTATGGAAGTTCCTTTGGTTATGTCTGTCCTGGTGATGTAATTCCTCTCGTGACTTTATCCTTCTCGAGTGGCTCCGTGGTTCGTATGGAGATCTGGCTCTATTTCTCGGTGTCCAGGTTTGGCCGTAAAAATTTCTTCGTGGACTGTTTCTATAGTAGGTCTGCTTCCAGTTTTTTCTCCATTCAGGGGTTCTCTGATTATCATTGCTTTCAAATCTGACCCTGTTCTGGGGTAGCTTATTTTTGAAGAAGTTCCTCTCCTTCCTGGTTTGTTGGTGTTGTACTCCATCCTTAAAATCGTTCAAATCTCTGATGTATTTCTTCTTTTTCTTTTCCATAAGTTCTTTCTCGTTGGTGGCAATTTTTTCTACAATTTCCTGTTCCATCTCTTTGAAGTCCGGTAGATTCGCCATGGGTTCTATAGTTTCTCTAAGTGTCTCTATTTCTGCTTCAAGTTCTTTTAGGTCCTTACTTCTCTCTCGGACTATGAGTCTCATTAGGGACATGGAGCAGGAATCGATGATACGAATCCATTCTTCCTCAAATGCAGGGGATTTGTTAGTGAAGGTGGGAAGTTTATCTATTCTCAACCCTCTGGGTATAATATCCTCCGCTAGGTATCTTTCCAATGCTACTACTTCCCACCATATCTTACCCTCTTTGATAAGGGCTTTTTCTAACTTGGACATAACATTCTCTAGATCTTCATCGACTAATTCAACAGAATCATGTTTGTTATTAAAGATATGGTCAAATTTATCTTTCCTCACATTTCTGTGGGAAAACATGATGTTACTGTGGGGCAGCAGTGGTCCTTCAAAATGAGTGGATGGCAAAATCTGGAGAGGCTGTTTGAAGGACTGCCGCGCCCCTGAGAGCCGCAGTGGTGAAATCTACAGAGAGTCACTCACCTCCCTAACACAAGCAAATACACAAAATTTGAGAGATCACGTCTGCGCTCGTTGATATATATAAATAATAAAAAATAAAACGTATACAGTTACTGAACAGTAGTGTTAAAAGTGAGTAGGAAAGTCACGTAATGTCGTTTGAAACGTGTGGACCTTTTTGTGTGGTTAAGATAAATAACTGTCCTTAGTCACGTCCGCAACGAGAAGTCTTTCACTTTAGAGAAGTCTCAATTGGTCATTCTCCGAGTTTTCCCCTGTATAAGTGCCAAGGTATCGGGAACGTTCTTCTCCTCAGTAATTGAAGACAAAAGGGACAGAAAAAAAGTTCGCTAATGGTATAGTAGATGTATGAGAGGATGGAGACGTCTAAATATAAAATACCTGGGTGAAACGCATGACCGTAACTTCCGGTCCATGCGCTCCACCACCTCATCCCCCGTCCAGATACACACTCGCGTAAGCGGAAGTCTACGGTGGAACGCATGACGTCATTTCCGGTCCATGCGTTCCACCATCGCCACCCGCCGCTACCATAGGCGCTTCTCTCCGGACGCTGGGTATGATTCTTTTATCACCCAGCGTCCAAGTACACCTCCCTGTACTCGTCTGCCTCCATCCAATGTATTCATTTCACCATTCAGGATTTTCTCCCCACGTCACTTCCGGAACCACATGCGTTCCATAGACCGGAAGTGACGCGGCGCTTCCATTCGATTCTTTTTTAAATCTATTCTCACCGTTTTTTCTCTGCACAAATTCATTTTATGCTCATTTATGCTGTTCCATCATTACCCACTATTTTCTATTATGGATTTTAGTCACTTTTAAGAGAATTATTATGCAGTGGGTTAATCCAGAACCACACCCCTATCACATGACTTCCTGTCAGGGGGTATAAATAATGGTACCTGAGCCCTCAGCACACACCTTGAGAAAGACTTCTTCAGTCGAAACGCGTTGGTGTGAGGGCCTAGGACTACCAGGGACCGATTCGGGACGGTATTGACTAAGGTGAGAATAATCCGGATATCAACATCTCTCCACCTGTGCTTACCCCCCTTATTTTACCTGAAGTCCATTGGCTGTTTTTATTTATTTTTTTATGTTGTTTTAAAAACCGTTTGTGCAAATAAATTGTATATGTGTCATCCCATGACACCTTGCCTCATTTCTCTTCATGTATCATACGAGGGGAACGGACCCTAGAATAAGGACTATTTAGACCCTGCAGGACCACTCAAAGATACCATTACATACAAGTCTTCGCATTGAGCAGTGTGAGTTGGGTACGCCCACCCCTCATTTACTTAACGTATGGGAGTGTGACCGTGTGTGACAACATACCAAGCTAAAGATACCTTTATGCGTTTTTCACACCCCATTATGGATGTGAGTACGGTATGCACTCCCCCACTGTGAAATTGCAATTTTAGAATAGTACTTTACCTTCGAGCGGTTATACCCCCCAACTCACTACACTATCAATTGTTCTTCTTCTACTCCTGAGGATAAGAATCATAAGGGATCCTGGTTGGAGAAGGAGGACAAATCCATAAGAATACCAAAGATACCTTTACGCGAGGGCATATCACGTCTTTCTACGTGAGTACGGGTACGCAACCAACAGCTACCATTTCGTTAAAGATTTTATATTTAGACGTCTCCATCCTCTCATACATCTACTATACCATTAGCGAACTTTTTTTCTGTCCCTTTTGTCTTCAATTACTGAGGAGAAGAACGTTCCCGATACCTTGGCACTTATACAGGGGAAAACTCGGAGAATGACCAATTGAGACTTCTCTAAAGTGAAAGACTTCTCGTTGCGGACGTGACTAAGGACAGTTTTTTATCTTAACCACACAAAAAGGTCCACACGTTTCAAACGACATTACGTGACTTTCCTACTCACTTTTAACACTACTGTTCAGTAACTGTATACGTTTTATTTTTTATTATTTATATATATCAACGAGCGCAGACGTGATCTCTCAAATTTTGTGTATTTGCTCATGTAAACTCTGTGTATGATGAACAGTTGGATTTGTTGAATCTAGTGGTGGTAGTGGATAATCGGGGAGAACATAAAGCACCCTCCCAGATCTCATCAGAGATGGCACCCAAGTCAGATTCCCACTTGTCCCTGAGAAGGGACAACGGGTCAGAATAGTGAGATCGAAGCATGCTTGTATAAATGTTGGACACCGGATGTCCACTTCCCAGGGACTGCAGGAGAGACTTGACCGGGGAGTCAGCAATCATTGGAGGAGTTTCGGGAAATTGTGCGTTAAGTGCATGTCTCAGCTGCAGGTATCGGTAAAAATGAGAAGAAGGTACACTATAGTCCTGTTGAATCAGCAAGAAGGATTTCAGTATACCATCGTTATACAGGTGGCCTAGGGATGTCACCCCCCACCTCCCCCACACCGCCCCAACCCGCAGCAAAGCCAATTCTGGGAAGCCAAAGGCATTGTCCAGAGGAGTATCCGGGTCAATACCTTGGCCTAATAGGATAACATGTACCTGTTTCCACACAAGAACAGCCTGTTTTAGTATAGGGATCTTGGACAAGTTAGGGTTCCCACAGAGAAGCAACTGTAATGGAGTGCCGTCAGGGTAGACCTGTAAAAGCATTTGGGAGTGTATAGTGAGATCATCTGGGGCATTCACCCACTCCCATATATGTGCCAACTGTGCAGCATAATAGTAAAATCGAAATATAGGGAGAGCTAAGCCTCCCAGTACTTTTGGCCTGGACAGAACGTCAAGTCTCAACCGCGCTCTCCTGCTGGCCCATATTAAAGAAGAGAGCAAACCGTCAATCTGTCTAAATGTCTTCAAGTTAATATATATAGGGGATTGCTGGAGGACATATAGGAGTTTAGGTAAATATACCATTTTGACCAAATTGACCCTACCAGTAACAGTCAGGGGCAGAGTCCCCCAAATCTTGACCTTCGAACGAAGATATACCATCTGCGGCAAGACATTAAGGGAAACGTAGGAACAAGGGTCATTTGATACCCATATACCCAGGTACTTAAAAGAATCTACCCATTTAAGGGGGGTATGAATCACTGGGACCCCCGAGACCGGGCCTCTAAGGGGAGTAATGGTGGATTTATCCCAGTTAATTTTGAGCCCGGAGAAGCGACCGTAGTCAGTTATTAAGTCAAGGAGTTTAGGTAGGGAGGAAGCGTAATCATCCACAAAAAGCAATAGGTCATCAGCGTATAGCGCTATCCTGTCCTCTCTTGCGCCCACCCTAATACCCACAATATCTTGAGTTGCTCTAATCAAACATGCCAGTGGCTCAATAGCAATGGCAAACAAAGTCGGGGACAGAGGGCAGCCCTGCCTCGTTCCCCTGGATAGGGGGAAGGAGTCCGAAACAAACCCATTCACTGAGACTCTGGCCCTGGGCAGAAAATACAATAATTTAACATAACTGATAAAGTTGGGGCCCACGCCAAACCTACCCATAGCCTCCCAGAGGAAGGCCCACTCCACCGAGTCAAAGGCCTTTGCGGCATCTAAGGAGGCTATAACGGCAGAGCAGTCCTCCCCCCGAGAAACCTGGAAATGAGTAAACAGGCGCCTCAAATTCACAGCGGTGGATTTGCCAGGCATGAAGCCCGTTTGGTCAGGGTGAATAATTTGGGTGATAACCTGGTTAAGTCTGGAAGACAGGACCTTGGCTAAAATTTTAATATCCGTGGGCAACAGGGAAATAGGACGGTAGGATTCAACCCTCCTGGGGTCCTTATCTGGCTTGGGAATCACTATAATCAAAGCCTCCGACATAGACGGGGGAAGCGCGCCCTGGGCAAAAATTTCATTGAATAACTTAAGCAATTGAGGGGCAAAAAATTTTGTGTGCTTCTTATACAGTTCTGGTGGGATGCCATCAAGGCCAGGGGCCTTACCATCGGGGGAGGCAGAGATCGCAATCTCAATCTCCTCCAGCGACAAAGGAGCATCGAGGAGAGCCCTGGCATCACTGGATATACGGGGCAAGTCAACTCCATCCAAGTAGTCACACAGTTCTAGTGAGGAACAGGTCAATTTGGAACTATAGAGTGCCTGATAGAATGAAACAAATTCCGCCACGATCTGAGGGGTACGGTCCAATACAGACCCAGCCGAGTCCAAAATCTCCACCACAGTATAAGAGGAGCGGTCACCCCTTGCAAGATTGGCCAAATAAGAACCTGGTCTATCCCCAGTAGCATATTGGACATGCGAGGAGAAGAGAAGTCTGTGCTGGGTTTTCCCCCACAGGTATTCCCTCCACTCACCCTGTGCATGGAGCCACACCAACCTAGAGGCGTCCAAGCCATCGCGCACGTACGTCGTCTCTGAAGCAGCCACCCGGGCCTCCAATTCATATTCACGTTTTCTAAAGGAGGATTTAAGACTCCCTACCCGTTTAATCAATGTTCCTCTCAGAAAAGCCTTGAAAGTGTCCCACAGCAGAGACACATCCGAGGTTTCGTCATGCATAACAAAGAATTCTAACCAGCTTGCCTCCAAGTCGGATCCCTCACCCATATGCGTCAGCCAAAAGGGATTAAATTTCCACATTGCTTGGCCTCGCTGACAGTTCAAATCAATATGTAACGATATAGGGGAGTGATCCGAAATACCTCTAGTCTCATATCTGACATTTTGAACCTTGGGCAAAAGCTCCCGGGACAAAAGAGCCAAATCTATCCTTGAGAAGGAAGAGTGAGAGCTTGAAAAACAGGAGTACTGCCTCAAATCGGGATACTTCAATCTCCAGGGGTCAACCAGACCCAACTCCGAAACAGTGTCTGCAAATGGGGAACGCTTGGGCTGTGGGTTGGAGGATGCCGTGGACAACCTATCCAACTCGTGGTTCAAAACGTTGTTGAAGTCCCCCATACAGATAACTGCTACCTCAGGGGATACAGCCATAAAGGCAGATGCTTTTTTAAGGACTTCATGCGAGTATGGAGGAGGAACATACATAGCCAGCAATAGTAGGGGGACGGAGTTAATTTTGCACTTGAGAAATACATATCTACCCCACTTATCCGTTTGCACAGAATCAAGCGCAAAGGAAACAGACTTCCTAATGAGGATCGACACTCCCCGGGATGCTGCAGTATGCATGGAGTGGTCAGCCCAGCCCACCCATGGTTTTTTGAGGGACATAATCTTAGTACCCAGTAAGTGGGTTTCCATCAGGCAAATTATATCCGAGGCATAATGCTTGATCTGTCGAAGCACCAGGGAGCGCTTAATTTTGTCATTGATCCCTCGCACGTTCCATGACAGAAACTTAACCAAAGCCATGGCAAAGCATTACTGTAATATTGCCGAGTACCCGCGGCCAGCCACCCCCAGTGAATACCAAAAAAGATATGCCCGCAGTTAGTTGCGACATAGACATAGCGGAAATAAGCACATTGCACAGCAAAAAGTAAAAACTCAGCAATAGTAACAGTCTAAAACAACCCCCACCCCCACCCCGTATACCACCTAAAACTAGCAGCATACCTGGTTCCCTAACAACAAAGTACCCTAAATACTAATCGTAACAGCTAAGGCAGAGAACACCTTAACATACCCCGCCAGTACCAAATAAGGCCAAGTTCCTATAACCGATAGGGGAGCCAAGAATATAATGACCTTGAGACAGGAGAATCTCCCAGCTAAACTCAAATCAAATTCCCCCCTGAACCACTACACCCACCCCAATTAAATAACCGTTTACCCCTTAAAGACTTTATGGCAAAATAAACACAGAGTATGAGGCCTAAGAACAGTGTATAATTAGCGTCTAACAGTCTCCCGTCTCCACAGAGCTACCCATTCCCAGTGAAGGCCTATAAGAGCCACAGAGAACCCCTGCGTGAGCACATAGCAATCAACTATACAATCCTTCCGATTCAGTACAACAATAACATAACAGACATAAAAGAAACCGTATACTTGCAAGTATAGAAATCAAATGTATAAGTTCAATCAGCGGCTAACGCCCGCCGTGCCGGAAAGCGTCTGTCCAACCACACTGATGCTTCACGAGGGGTCATAAAGAATTTTGTTTCTCCATCTGAAACTACCCGCAGTCTAGACGGAAAGAGCATGGCATAGGGGATATTCAGTTCACGCAGCCTGCGTTTCACAGGGACAAACTGAGCTCTTTCCTTTTGGACGTCGACGGCAAAATCCGGAAAAACTGAAACTGGGGAACCGTTCCACTTAAGAGGACCCTTAGTGCGGGCCAGTCTCAGAATCACATCTCTATCCCGATAATGAAGGAGTTTGGCAATAAACGTACGGGGAGGTGCCCCTGGAGGTAATGGACGCATCGGGACCCTATGGGCGCGCTCCACTGCAAAGTGTGAGGTGAACTCCTCCGCTCCGAATGCTTCCAACAGCCAACGTTCAAGAAATTTTTCAGGGGAAGCACCCTCCTCTTTCTCCGGAAGTCCGACGAAACGGACATTATTTCGTCGCAATCTCCCCTCCATATCTGTCATCTTTTTATGTACCTCCGTCATCTGAGACTCCAGAGCAGAGGTGCGTATATCGAGAGGCGTAACCGTATCTTCCAGCGTGGAGGTGCGCGTTTCCACCTCACCGACCCTCTCTCGCACCCGCTGGAGGTCGTGGTGTATAATGGATAAGTCCGCCTGGACCTGACCAATCCTGTCGGCCAAGCGGGCTTCACTGGCCGTGGCCGCATCCAGCACCTTTTGCAAAGCAGTATCGGTGGCCTCCACAGATGAGGAGCTAGCCGACGGAGAAGGCGGTGCCGAGGTCGACCGCATCTCCCCCGCCTGTTGGGACCGTGTTGGAGGGTTTCTGGCAAACTTCTCTAACTTCGCCGCGGCAGACTGATGCGGTTTGACCATTATAGCCGAGCGGATGGCAGATGGCAAGAAAGTATAGTAAATAGTATATCACAAACTGTCCAGGGGCGGGCAAAGAATAATATAGTGCAGTATATCCGAATTGCCCAGTCGCTGCCTGCGGGCAAGTGTAGTATATCAAAACTGTCCAGTGAGCTTATAGTGTCAGAATAATCAGCCTCTGCTAGCCCAAAATGATGAATCACAACAGGATATTCCTCAGCATGAGGGACGCATGCAGCGTGGAGCTAGGCCAGATATGCTGAGACAGAGCAACAAGTAGGTCCTCCAGGGGTTAATTTTGCACCTCTCCCAGTCCCCATGCAGAGCAGAGCAGGGCAGGGCAGCACTTATATTCTTCCCTGTCCCTATGGGGAACCGAGCAGGACAGGACAGCAGCTATATTGTGGGGAGGGCACAGGCACTTATATTACACAGCTGTGCCGTGTACCTCTTCCCCCAGCAGCAGAGTGCAGGAGGTCAGTGCTCGGAGACGCTCACAGCACAGACAGGGAGAAGCGGCTGCCACGATCTCCCTGGCAACGGCAGAGGGGAAGCCGCGGACTCCGGCACAGGCAGCGCTCAGGCAGAAACTATGTAAAAGTGCTGAGCGCGGGGATGGCGGCGTCTCACGTGGCCCAGCAGGCCCGGGACCCCCGCACACTGGAGTCTCTCTACTGCAACGGATAAAGTGCAGACTGGTCCCAGAGCAGCACAGGGGCACTTCCACACAGTCCAGCAGGTATTGGGGTGCTTTGCAGGCCCAGGGGGGGACACAGGATAGGAGATCAGGATAATATAGCTGGAGAGACACACAGCCTGTGTGCTACTCCATGTCCACTGAAGCCACGCCCCATGAATTACTATTTTTAATAAGTAGCTGTAGTTTTGCAAGGGTTAACGAGTCTCGGGCAACAATTTTGACACCTGAAATCAACAGAGTCGGGTCACTTGCATATGACCCACATGTATTTTGCCTTGCCCAACACTGGTTTGGGCATGAAATACGCTGCCCAAGTGGGCACCTTAACACTATCTTTTTCTATTATGAATAAGTAGCTGTAGTTTTGCAAGGGTTAACGAGTCTCGGGCAACAATTTTGACACCAGATCTCAATAGAGTCGGGTCACTTGCATATGACCCACATGGATTTTGCCTTGCCCGACACTGGTTTGGGCATGAAATACGCTGGCAAGGTGGGCATATACACAGTATTATGAATTACTATTTTGAATAAGTAGCTGTAGTTTTGCAAGGGTTAACGAGTCTCGGGCAACAATTTTGACACCAGAAATCAATAGAGTCGGGTCACTTGCATATGACCCACATGGATTTTGCCTTGCCCGACACTGGTTTGGGCATGAAATATGCTGCCCAAGTGGGCACCTTAACACTATCTTCTTCTATTATGAATAAGTAGCTGTAGTTTGCAAGGGTTAACGAGTCTCGGGCAACAATTTTGACACCAGATCTCAATAGAGTCGGGTCACTTGCATATGACCCACATGGATTTTGCCTTGCCCGACACTGGTTTGGGCATGAAATACGCTGCCCAAGTGGGCACCTTAACACTATCTTTTTCTATTATGAATAAGTAGCTGTAGTTTTGCAAGGGTTAACGAATCTCGGGCAACAATTTTGACACCTGAAATCAACTGAGTCGGGTCACTTGCATATGACCCACATGGATTTTGCCTTGCCCAACACTGATTTGGGCATGAAATACACTGCCCAAGTGGGCACCTTAACATTATCTTTTTCTATTATGAATAAGTAGCTGTAGTTTTGCAAGGGTTAACGAGTCTTGGGCAACAATTTTGACACCTGAAATCAACAGAGTCGGGTCACTTGCATATGACCCACATGGATTGTGCCTTGCCCAACACTGGTTTGGGCATGAAATACGCTGGCAAGGTGGGCACATACACAGTATTATGAATTACTATTTTGAATAAGTAGCTGTAGTTTTGCAAGGGTTAACGAGTCTCGGGCAACAATTTTGACAGCTGAAATCAACTGAGTCGGGTCACTTGCATATGACCCACATGGATTTTGCCTTGCCCAACACTGGATTGGGCCTGAAATATGCTGCCCAAGCGGGCACCTTAACACTATCTTTTTCTATTATGAATAAGTAGCTGTAGTTTTGCAAGGTTTAACGAGTCTCGGGCAACAATTTTGACACCTGAAATCAACAGAGTCAGGTCACTTGCATATGACCCACATGTATTTTGCCTTGCCCAACACTGGTTTGGGCATGAAATACCCCCCCCCCCCAGCGCCCTGCACCCTACAGTGACCGGAGTGTGTGGTGTGCTGTGGGAGCAATGGCGCACAGCTGCGGTGCTGTGCGCTACCTTAATGAAGACAGGAGTCTTCTGCCGCCGATTTCATCGCTTCTCTTCTGTCTTCTGGCTCTGCAAGGGGGACGGCGGCGCGGCCCCGGGAATGGACGATCGAGGTCAGGCCCTGTGTTCGAACCCTCTGGAGCAAATGGTGTCCAGTAGCCTAAGAAGCACAAGCTAGCTGCAAGCAGGTAGGTTTGCTTCTCTCCCCTCAGTCCCACGTAGCAGTGAGTCTGTTGCCAGCAGATCTCACTGAAAATAAAAAACCTAATAAATACTTTCTTTTCTAGCAAGCTCAGGAGAGCCCACTAGGAGCACCCAGATCTGGCCGGGCACAGATTCTAACTGAGGTCTGGAGGAGGGGCATGGAGGGAGGAGCCAGTGCACACCAGATAGTACCTAATCTTTCTTTTAGAGTGCCCAGTCTCCTGCGGAGCCCGTCTATTCCCCATGGTCCTTACGGAGTTCCCAGCATCCACTAGGACGTCAGAGAAAATAAGAATTTACTCACCAGTAATTCTATTTCTCGTAGTCCGTAGTGGATGCTGGGCGCCCGTCCCAAGTGCGGACTCTCTGCAATACATGTATATAGTTATTGCTTCACTAAAGGGTTATTGTTATGAGCCATCCGTACAAGAAGGCTCAGTTGTTGTTCATACTGTTAACTGGGTATGGTTATCACAAGTTGTACAGTGTGATTGGTGTGGCTGATATGAGTCTTACCCTGGATTCCAAATCATTTCCTTGTTGTGTCAGCTCTTCCGGGCACAGTTTCCCTAACTGAGGTCTGGAGGAGGGGCATGGAGGGAGGAGCCAGTGCACACCAGATAGTACCTAATCTTTCTTTTAGAGTGCCCAGTCTCCTGCGGAGCCCGTCTATTCCCCATGGTCCTTACGGAGTTCCCAGCATCCACTACGGAATACGAGAAATAGAATTACCGGTGAGTAAATTCTTATTATATACAGGTACTAGGTAATGCACTATATACAGGTACTAGGTAATGCACTATATACAGGTACTAGGTCATGTACTATATACAGGTACTAGGTAATGCACTATATACAGGTATTTGGTAATGTACTATATACAGGTACTAGGTAATGTATATACAGGTACTAGGTAATGTACTATATACAGGTACTAGGTAATGCACTATATACAGGTATTTGGTAATGTACTATATACAGGTACTAGGTAATGTATATACAGGTACTAGGTAATGTACTATATACAGGTACTAGGTAATGCACTATATACTGTACAAGTACAAGGTAATTTAGTATATACATGTATTAGGTCATTTACTATATACAGGTACTAGGTAATTTAGGTTGCAGCATCCATTTATGATCAATAAAAGAGACACTAAGGGGGTAATTCAGTTGCTGGCAAATCAGTGGGACGGTAGCGGCGCTGTACGGCAACCTGATTTCACACATATGTGTTTGGGGCCCCATAGGGTAGCAAGCACTTTTGTGCATATCTGGCATTCGGCCAGCTGGGTGGAGATTGTGAGATGGGATGCCGTTGCTAACTTTTACCACCACGACAATGGCCAGTCACACCCTATGCCAGCAACTGATCTCCCCTTTAATTATGTCAAACAAAAGGGGACGTTTTATTGCAAAAATGGTCAGATTATTTAAACAAAAAAAGTGAAACCATTGATTGCTGTGGCAATCCAGTATAATTGCAAGTAAATAGTAATTAAACTCAGGGGCGGAGAAGCCAGGATGAGATCCTACAGGGCTGGTCCCATACACTCTCTGCCGAACCTGCTTGCTATTCCTGCTGCATAGTAGGGGTTGTTTTTTAAGGGGCCGTGGGCATTGGACCGTCATTAGGCAGTCAACCTGCATGCTCTTTCTGGATCTGGCTGGCTCCTGCAGTCAGTTGACCTGGAGGTAATTGTGTGTGTGTGGTAACTGGGGGGGAACAGGGTGTGTGTGTGTGTGTGTGTGTGTGTGTGTGTGTGTGTGTGTGTGTGTGTGTGTGTGTGTGTGTGTGTGTGTGTGTGTGTATACCAACAAACATTGCAGTGCAGGAAACCGGTACAAAACAGGAAAGTGGGTGTGGCCATGGGTAAAGGGGTGTGTCCCTGCAGCGCTGCTATATAACTCTGTGGGACACTATGGGACTACAGAGACGCTGAACCCCCTTTTAGCCGATACAGACCGTAAAAAAACGGTACTGTACCGGCCAAAAATGAAACTGCAGCTCCCGGATTCCCACTGCACTCTCCTCCCCTCCCGTGAAGAGCCAGACTGTGCATGTGCGTGTTCGGAATTAACTGGGTTAGGACCTGCAGGGGAGGCTAGCTACCTGTTTTCCAACGCTGTCATGTGTCCTGTCTGTTCTCCGGTGTGCTCTGCTGCTGCTACAGCTGTTGCTGCCCAGCAGATGCTCACTTCCACCTTCTCCAACTCTCTGGCAGGTAACGTCAGGGTATCAAAGAGGTGTGAGAAGTGTGAGCGGCTGTACCAGGGCCTCAGTGTCATACAGTGCTGTGACTGGATACATGGCAGTCATGTGGAATGTTAGTAAAAGTTACTCAGGTGTCTGGGGAACTACTCACAAGCTGATAATTATGTGTAACCAGTGTCAGTGACTGAGAACAGGGTGTCGGGCAAGGTCCTGTAGAAAGGGCCTAATTCAGACCTGATCGCAGCAGCAAATTTGTTAGCTAATGGGCAGAACCATGGGGGTCATTCCGAGTTGATCGCTAGCTGCTGTTGTTCGCTGCGTCGCGATCAGTGGGAAAAATGGGTAATCTGCGCATGCGTATGCTCCGTAATGCGCTTGCGCGTCATACGGCTACAAAATCCATTGTGGTTTTGCACTGGTTCTAGCGACGATTTCAATTGCACAGCCGGCCGCAAGGAGATTGACAGTAAGAGGGCGTTTCTTGGTGTCAACTGACCGTTTTCATGGAGTGCTTAGAAAAACGCAGGCGTGGCAGAAAAAACGCAGGTGTGGCTGGGCGTTCGCTGGGCGGGTGTGTGACGTCAAAAGCCGTGCCTCCGTCGTTCGAATCAACGCACACGAAGAGTAACTACAGGGCTGGTCTTGTTTTGCACAAAAAGATTTTGCAGGCGCTCTGCTGCACAGGCGTTCGCACTTCAAAAATACACTCCCCAGTGGGCGACGACAATGCATTTGCACGACTGCTAAAAACTGCTAGCGAGCGAACACCTCGGAATGACCCACCAAGTGCACTGCAGGTGTGGCAGATATAACATGTGCAGAGAGAGTTAGATTTGGGTGGGTTATATTGTTTCTGTGCAGGATAAATACCGCCTGATTTATTTTCTCTTACGTCCTAGAGCAGTGATTTTCAACCTTTTTTCTAGAGGATGCTGGGGACACTTCAAGAACCATAGGGTATAGACGGGATCCGCAGGAGACATGGACACTTTAAGACTTTAAAAGGGGTGTGAACTGGCTTCTCCCTCTATGCCCCTCCTCCAGACTCCAGTTTAGAATCTGTGCCCAGTGAGATTGGATGCACACTGAGGAGCTCTCCTGAGTTTCTCTAAAAAAAGACTTTTGTTAGGTTTATTATTTTCAGGGAGACCTGCTGGCAACAGGCTCCCTGCATCGTGGGACTGAGGGGAGAGAAGCAGACCTACTTCTGTGAGTTTCAAGGCTCTGCTTCTTAGGCTACAGGACACCATTAGCTCCTGAGGGTCTGAACGCTAGGTACGCCTAGATGCTCGTTCCCGGAGCCCGCCGTCACCCCCCTTTCAGAGCCAGAAGTCAGAAGACAGGTGAGTAGAAGAAGATCTGAAGACTTCAGTGACGGCTTTGAGGTAACGCACAGCGGCCGCGCTGCGCGCCATGCTCCCACACACACAGCGGCACTGCAGGGCGCGGGGGGCGCCCTGGGCAGCATAAATCCTCATTTCTCTAACGTCCTAGTGGATGCTGGGGACTCCGTCGGGACCATGGGGAATAGCGGCTCCGCAGGAGACAGGGCACAAAAATAAAGCTTTAGGATCAGGTGGTGTGCACTGGCTCCTCCCCCTATGACCCTCCTCCAAGCCTCAGTTAGGTTTTTGTGCCCGTCCGAGCAGGGTGCAATCTAGGTGGCTCTCCTAAAGAGCTGCTTAGAAAAAGTTTTTAGGTTTTTTATTTTCAGTGAGTCCTGCTGGCAACAGGCTCACTGCATCGAGGGACTTAGGGGAGAGAAGTGAACTCACCTGCGTGCAGGATGGATTGGCTTCTTAGGCTACTGGACACCATTAGCTCCAGAGGGAGTCGGAACACAGGTCTCACCCTGGGGTTCGTCCCGGAGCCGCGCCGCCGACCCCCCTTGCAGATGCCGAAGATGGAAGAGGTCCAGAAGCAGGCGGCAGAAGACTTTTCAGTCTTCTTGAGGTAGCGCACAGCACTGCAGCTGTGCGCCATTGTTGTCAGCACACTTCACACAGCGGTCACGGAGGGTGCAGGGCGCTGGGGGGGCGCCCTGGGCAGCAATGTATAATACCTTTTTATGGCTAAAAATACATCACATATAGCCCCTGGGGGCTATATGAATGTATTTAACCCCTGCCAGGTCTCAGAAAAACGGGAGAAGAAGCCCGCCGAAAAGGGGGCGGGGCCTATTCTCCTCAGCACACAGCGCCATTTTCCCTCACAGAAATGCTGGTGGGAAGGCTCCCAGGCTCTCCCCTGCACTGCACTACAGAAACAGGGTTAAAACAGAGAGGGGGGGCACTGATTTGGCGATATGACTACATATATTAAAATGCTATAAGGGAAAAGCACTTATATAAAGGTTGTCCCTGTATAATTATAGCGTTTTTGGTGTGTGCTGGCAAACTCTCCCTCTGTCTCCCCAAAGGGCTAGTGGGTCCTGTCCTCTATCAGAGCATTCCCTGTGTGTGTGTGTGCTGTGTGTCGGTACGTGTGTGTCGACATGTATGAGGACGATGTTGGGAGGCGGAGCAAATTGCCTGTAATGGTGATGTCACTCTCTAGGGAGTCGACACCGGAATAGATGGCTTATTTAAGGAATTACGTGATAATGTCAACACGCTGCAAGTCGGTTGACGACATGAGACGGCCGGCAAACATATTAGTATCTGTCCAGGCGTCTAAAACACCGTCAGGGACGTTATAATGCCCATTTTACCTCAGTCGGTCGACACAGACACAGACACGGACACTGACTCCAGTGTCGACGGTGAAGAAACAAACGTATTTTCCTTTAGGGCCACACGTTACTTGTTAAGGGCAATGAAGGAGGTGTTACATATTTCTGATACTACAAGTACCACAAAAAAGGGTATTATGTGGGGTGTGGAAAAACTACCTATAGTTTTTCCTGAATCAGATAAATTAAATGAAGTGTGTGATGAGGCGCGGGGTTCCCCCGATAGAAAATTATTGGCGGTATACCCTTTCCCGCCAGAAGTTAGGGCGCGTTGGGAAACACCCCTTAGGGTGGATAAGGCGCTCACACGCTTATCAAAACAAGTGGCGGTACCGTCTCCAGATACGGCCGCCCTCAAGGAGCCAGCTGATAGGAGGCTGGAAAATATCCTAAAAAGTATATACACACATACTGGTGTTATACTGCGACCAGCGATCGCCTCAGCCTGGATGTACAGCGCGGGGGTGGCTTGGTCGGATTCCCTGACTGAAAATATTGATACCCTTGACAGGGACAGTATTTTATTTACTATAGAGCATTTAAAGAATGCATTTCTATATATGCGAGATGCACAGAGGGATATTTGCACTCTGGCATCAAGAGTAAGTGCGATGTCCATATCTGCCAAAAGATGTTTATGGACACGACAGTGGTCAGGTGATGCAGATTCCAAACGGCACAAAGATGTATTGCCGTATAAAGGGGAGGAGTTATTTGGGGTCGGTCCATCGGACCTGGTGGCCACGGCAACTGCTGGGAAATCCACCGTTTTTACCCTAAGTCACATCTATGCAGAAAAAGACACCGTCTTTTCAGCCTCAGTCCTTTCGTCCCCATAAGCATATCTGCCCAGGGATAGAGGAAAGGGAAGAAGACTGCAGCAGGCAGCCCATTCCCAGGAACAGAAGCCTTCCACCGCTTCTGCCAAGTTCTCAACATGACGCTGGAGCCGTACAGGACCCCTGGATCCTACAAGTAGTATCCCAGGGGTACAGATTGGAAAGTCGAGACGTTTCCCCTCGCAGGTTCCTGAAGTCTGCTTTACCAACGTCTCCCTCCGACAGGGAGGCAGTATTGGAAACAATTCACAAGCTGTATTCCCAGCAGGTGATAATCAAAGTACCCCTCCTACAACAAGGAAAGGGGTATTATTCCACACTATATTGTGGTACTGAAACCAGAAGGCTCGGTGAGACCTATTCTAAATCTGAAATATTTGAACACTTACAAAGGTTCAAATCAAGATGGAGTCACTCAGAGCAGTGATAGCGAACCAGGAAGAAGGGGACTATATGGTGTCCCGGGACATCAGGGATGCTTACCTCCATGTCCCAATTTGCCCTTCTCACCAAGGGTATCTCAGGTTCGTGGTACAGAACTGTCACTATCAGTTTCAGACGCTGCCGTTTGGATTGTCCACGGCACTCCGGGTCTTTACCAAGGTAATGCCCGAAATGATGATTCTTCTTCGAAGAAAATGGACGACCTCCTGATAAGAGCAAGGTCCAGAGAACAGTTGGAGGTCGGAGTAGCACTATCTCAAGTAGTTCTACGACAGCACGGGTGGATTCTAAATATTCCAAAACCGCAGTTGTTTCCGACGACACGTCTGCTGTTCCTAGGGATGATTCTGGACACAGTCCAGAAAAAGGTGTTTCTCCCGGAGGAGAAAGCCAGGGAGTTATCCGAGCTAGTCAGGAACCTCCTAAAACCAGGAAAAGTGTCAGTGCATCTTTGCACAAGAGTCCTGGGAAAAATGGTGGCTTATTACGAAGCGATTCCATTCGGCAGATTCCACGCAAGAACTTTTCAGTGGGATCTGCTGGACAAATGGTCCGGATCGCATCTTCAGATGCATCAGCGGATAACCCTATCTCCAAGGACAAGGACTCCTGTGGTAGTTACAGAGTGCTCATCTTCTAGAGGGCCGCAGATTCGGCATTCAGGATTGGATGCTGGTGACCACGGAGGCCAGCCTGAGAGGCTGGGGAGCAGTCACACAGGGAAAAAATTTCCAGGGAGTGTGATCAAGTCTGGAGACTTTTCTCCACATAAATATACTGGAGCTAAGGGCAATTTATAATGCTCTAAGCTTAGCAAGACCTCTGCTTCAAGGTCAGCCGGTATTGATCCAGTGGGACAACATCACGGCAGTCGCCCACGTAAACAGACAGGGCGGCACAAGAAGCAGGAGGGCAATGGCAAAAACTGCAAGGATTTTTCGCTGGGCGGAAAATCATGTGATAGCACTGTCAGCAGTGTTCATTCCGGGAGTGGACAACTGGGAAGCAGACTTCCTCAGCAGGCACGACCTCCACCCGGGAGAGTGGGGACTTCATCGGGAAGTTTTCCACATGATTGTGAACCGTTGGGAAAGACCAAAGGTGTACATGATGGCGTCCCGCCTGAACAAAAAACTGGACAGGTATTGCGCCAGGTCAAGAGACTTTCAGGCAATAGCTGTGGACGTTCTGGTAACACCGTGGGCGTACCAGTCGGTGTATGTGTTTCCTCCTCTGCTTCTCATACCCAAGGTATTGAGAATTATAAGACGTAGAGGAGTAAGAACTATACTCGTGGCTCCGGATTGGCCAAGAAGGACTTGGTACCCGGAACTTCAAGAGATACATGACCGCTGCCGCTAAGAAGGTACTTGCTTCAGCACGTACCATGTCTGTTCCAAGACTTACCGCGGCTGCGTTTGACGGCATGGCGGTTGAACGCCGGATCCTAAGGGAAAAAGGCATTCCGGAAGAGGTCATTCCTACCCTGGTCAAAGCCAGGAAGGACGTGACCGCACAACATTATCACCACATGTGGCGAAAATATGTTGCGTGGTGTGAGGCCAGGAAGGCTCCACGAAGAAATTTCAACTCGGTCGATTCCTGCATTTCCTGCAAACAGGAGTGTCTATGGGCCTCAGATTGGGGTCCATTAAGGTTCAAATTTCGGCCCTGTCGATTTTCTTCCAAAAAGAATTGGCTTCAGTTCCTGAAGTCCAGAAGTTTGTCAAGGGAGTACTGCATATACAACCCCCTTTTGTGCCTCCAGTGGCACTGTGGGATCTCAACGTAGTGCTGGGATTCCTCAAATCACATTGGTTTAAACCGCTCAAATCTGTGGATTTGAAATATCTCACATGGAAAGTGACCATGATGTTGGCCCTGGCCTCGGCCAGGCGAGTGTCAGAATTGGCGGCTTTGTCTCACAAAAGCCCATATCTGATTGTCCATTCGGACAGGGCAGAGCTGCGGACTCGTCCCCAGTTTCTCCCTAAGGTGGTGTCAGCGTTTCACCTGAACCAGCTTATTGTGGTACCTGCGGCTACTAGGGACTTGGAGGACTCCAAGTTGCTAGATGTTGTCAGGGCCCTGAAAATATCGGTTTCCAGGACGGCTGGAGTCAGGAAAACTGACTTGCTGTTATCCTGTATGCACCCAACAAACTGGGTGCTCTTGCTTCTAAGCAGACGATTGCTAGTTGGATGTGTAGTACAATTCAGCTTGCACATTCTGTGGCAGGCCTGCCACAGCCAAAATATGTAAATGCCCATTCCACAAGGAAGGTGGGCTCATCCTGGGCGGCTGCCCGAGGGGTCTCGGCATTACAACTCTGCCGAGCAGCTACGTGGTCGGGGGGAGAACACGTTTGTAAAATTCTACAAATTTGATACCCTGGCTAAAGAGGACCTGGAGTTCTCTCATTCGGTGCTGCAGAGTCATCCGCACTCTCCCGCCCGTTTGGGAGCTTTGGTATAATCCCCATGGTCCCGATGGAGTCCCCAGCATCCACTAGGACGTTAGAGAAAATAAGATTTTACTTACCGATAAATCTATTTCTCGTAGTCCGTAGTGGATGCTGGGCGCCCATCCCAAGTGCGGATTGTCTGCAATACTTATACATAGTTATTGGTACAAAAATCGGGTTATTATTGTTGTGAGCCATCTTTTCAGAGGCTCCGCTGTTATCATGCTGTTAACTGGGTTCAGATCACAGGTTGTACAGTGTGATTGGTGTGGCTGGTATGAGTCTTACCCGGGATTCAAAATCCTTCCTTATTGTGTACGCTCGTCCGGGCACAGTATCCTAACTGAGGCTTGGAGGAGGGTCATAGGGGGAGGAGCCAGTGCACACCACCTGATCCTAAAGCTTTTACTTTTGTGCCCTGTCTCCTGCGGAGCCGCTATTCCCCATGGTCCCGACGGAGTCCCCAGCATCCACTACGGACTACGAGAAATAGATTTATCGGTAAGTAAAATCTTATTTTTTGAGACTGGCTATGTGGTATTTAAGTGCCTAGGCACTAAATCCGGACCCCCGCCAGTATAAATAATTTAAAAAATAGCGGGGCTGAAGCGCGCCATTAAAGAGGCATGGCTTAGCCCTCACAGCTCTACTCAGCGCCATTTTCTCTTCACAGTGCTGCAGAGACGCTGGTCCTTCCTCAACACTGCTGTATCAAGTAACAGGGTGCAAAACGGGGGGCACAGTTCATTTGGTGCTGGATTATTGATATAAAAGCGCTAACAGGTCTGAGGCATTATATATAAAAAGTTTCAGAACCAGGATAGGCGCTGGGTTGTGAGCTGGCACACTCCCTCTGTGTTTCTCTGACAGGCTTTACTGTGGGTCTGTCCCCTATATGCCCAGTGTGTTTGTGGTGTCGGTACACGTGTGTCGGCATGTCTGAGGCTGAGTGCTCTTCCCAGGAGGAGACTGGATTAGGGAAAGAAACGACTGTGGGAGTGACCCTGTCGGCACCGCCGACGCCTGCTTGGGTAAATGTTTTGAGTGCTTTGAATGCGAATGTGGCTCTATTATAAGAGATTGGATAAGTCTGAGTCTCAGACCCAGGCATGGAAGAAATCCGTGGAGGATGTATTGTCACAAGTTCAGACCCCCTCAGGGTCACAAAAGCGTTCTTTTACCCAGATAGCAGATACCGATACCGACACGGACTCTGACTCCAGTGTCGACTATAGTGATGAACAAACAAAGAGGAAGGGGGGTGCAAATCCCCACCCCCAAAATTCCCCTCCGCACACTGAAAATTACCTGTAACCATTCCTGAATCTATCTGGTAATAAAATTCAGAGAATTCGTCACAAATGTTTGCAAACACATGTTTAGCTGCTGGCCACTTCACGGCTTCTCTGATACAGCAGTCCTAACTACTTGATAGCAGTGCCCACATTGGGCCATGTAATTTGTCACAGTACGCCTCATAATAAAGGCCATTACTAAAACAGTTCCAGACTGAGAGCTAACTTACCAGGGAGCCACCCCCAGGATCTCCCATTGGCACTACAAGGAACAGCATGCCTTCCAAATGCTGCTCCCATTCAATGCCTCATGCACACAAGCAGACAAACAATTTGGAAGCTGCTCAATCATACCTGGAGATAATTATATTTCTCTAACGTCCTAAGTGGATGCTGGGGACTCCGTAAGGACCATGGGGAATAGCGGCTCCGCAGGAGACTGGGCACATCTAAAGAAAGCTTTAGGACTATCTGGTGTGCACTGGCTCCTCCCCCTATGACCCTCCTCCAAGCCTCAGTTAGATCTCTGTGCCCGAACGAGAAGGGTGCACACTAGGGGCTCTCCTGAGCTTCTTAGTGAAAGTTTTAGATTAGGTTTTTTATTTTCAGTGAGACCTGCTGGCAACAGGCTCACTGCATCGAGGGACTAAGGGGAGAAGAAGCGAACTCACCTGCGTGCAGAGTGGATTGGGCTTCTTAGGCTACTGGACATTAGCTCCAGAGGGACGATCACAGGCCCAGCTTGGATGGGTCCCAGAGCCACGCCGCCGGCCCCCTTACAGAGCCAGAAGGCAGAAGAGGTCCGGAAAATCGGCGGCAGAAGACGTCCTGTCTTCAACAAGGTAGCGCACAGCACTGCAGCTGTGCGCCATTGCTCTCAGCACACTTCACACTTCGGTCACTGAGGGTGCAGGGCGCTGGGGGGGGCGCCCTGAGACGCAATAAAAACACCTTGGATGGCAAAAAAAATGCATCACATATAGCTCCTGGGCTATATGGATGCATTTAACCCCTGCCAGAATCCATAAAAAAGCAGGAGAAAAGTCCGCGAAAACGGGGCGGAGCCTATCTCCTCGGCACACTGGCGCCATTTTCCCTCACAGCTCCGTTGGAGGAAAGCTCCCTGTCTCTCCCCTGCAGTCACTACACTACAGAAAGGGTTAAAAAAAAGAGAGGGGGGCACTAATTAGGCGCAGTATTAACTATACAGCAGCTATAAGGGGAAAAACACTTATATAAGGTTATCCCTGTGTATATATATAGCGCTCTGGTGTGTGCTGGCAAACTCTCCCTCTGTCTCCCCAAAGGGCTAGTGGGGTCCTGTCCTCTATCAGAGCATTCCCTGTGTGTGTGCTGTATGTCGGTGCTTTTGTGTCGACATGTATGAGGAGAAAAATGATGTGGAGACGGAGCAGATTGCCTGTAATAGTGATGTCACCCCCTAGGGGGTCGACACCTGAGTGGATGAACTGTTGGAAGGAATTACGTGACAGTGTCAGCTCTGTATAAAAGACAGTGGTTGACATGAGACAGCCGGCTACTCAGCTTGTGCCTGTCCAGACGTCTCATAGGCCGTCAGGGGCTCTAAAGCGCCCGTTACCTCAGATGGCAGATATAGACGCCGACACGGATACTGACTCCAGTGTCGACGGTGAAGAGACGAATGTGACTTCCAGTAGGGCCACACGTTACATGATTGAGGCAATGAAAAATGTTTTACACATTTCTGATAATACGAGTACCACCAAAAAAGGGGTATTATGTTCGGTGAGGAAAAACTACCTGTAGTTTTCCTGAATCTGAGAAATTAAATGAGGTGTGTGATGATGCGTGGGTTTCCCCCGATAACAACGGATAATTTCTAAAATGTTATTGGCATTATATCCTTTCCCGCCAGAGGTTAGGGTGCGTTGGGAAACACCTCCTAGGGGGGATAAAGCGCTCACACGCTTGTAAGGGCTCTACCTTCACCTGAGATGGCCGCCCTTAAGGTTCCTGCTGATAGAAAGCAGGAGGGTATCCTAAAAGGTATTTACACACATACTGGTGTTATACTGCGACCAGCAATCGCCTCAGCCTGGATGTGCAGTGCTGGGTTGGCGTGGTCGGATTCCCTGACTGAAAATATTGATACCCTAGATAGGGACAGTATATTTTTGCCTATAGAGCATTTAAAAGATGCATTTTTATATATGCGTGATGCACAGCGGAATATTTGCCGACTGGCATCAAGTCTAAGCGCGTTGTCCATTTCTACCAGTAGAGGGTTATGGACACGTCAGTGGTCAGGTGATGCGTATTCCAAACGGCATTTGGAAGTATTGCTTTATTAAGGGAGGAGTTATTTGGGGTCGGTCTTTCAGACCTGGTGGCCACGGCAACAGCTGGGAATTCCACGTTTGTACCCCAGGTCGCCTCTCAACATGAGAAGACGCCGTATTATCAGGCGCAGTCTTTTCGTGGACAAGCGGGCAAAAGGTTCCTCATTTCTGCCCCGTGACAGAGGGAGAGGAAAAAGGCTGCAGAAATCAGCCAGTTCCCAGGAACAGAAACCCTCTCCCGCCTCTGCCAAGCCCTCAGTATACGCTGGGGCTTTACAAGCAGAATCAGGCACGGTGGGGGGCCCGTCTCAATGAATTTCAGCGCGCAGTGGGCTCACTCGCAAGTAGACCCCTGGATCCTTCAGGTGATATCTCAGGGGTACAAATTAGAATTCGAGACGTCTCCCCCTCGCCGTTTCCTAAAGTCGGCTTTACCGATGTCTCCTTCTGACAGGGAGACAGTTTTGGAAGCCATTCACAAGCTGTATTCCCAGCAGGTGATCATCAAGATACCCCTCCTGCAACAGGGAACGGGGTATTATTCCACACTGTTGTGGTACCGAAGCCGGACGGCTCGGTGAGACCGATTCTAAATCTAAAATCTTTGAACACTTACGTACAGAGGTTCAAATTCAAGATTGAGTCACTCAGAGCAGTGATTGCGAACCTGGAAGAAGGGGACTACATGATGTCTCGGGACATCAAGGATGCTTACCTTCATGTCAAAATTTACCCTTCTCACCAAGGGTACCTCAGGTTTATGGTACAGAACTGTCACTATCCGTTCAGACGCCGCCGTATGGATGGTACACGGCACCCCGGGTCTTTACCAAGGTAATGGCCGAAATGATGATATTCCTTCGAAGGAAGTGAATTTTAGTTATCCCTTCCTTGGACAATTCCCTGATAAGGGTAAGATCCAGGGAACAGTTGGAGGTCGGTGTAGCACTATCTCAGGTAGTGTTGCGGCAGCTCGATTGGATTCTCAATATTCCAAAATCGCACCTGGTTCCGACGACGTGTCTTCTGTTCCTAGGGATGATCCTGGACACAGTCCAGAAAAAGGTGTTTCTCCCGGAGGAGAAAGCCAGGGAGTTATCCGAGCTAGTCAGGAACCTCCTAAAACCGAGCCAAGTCTCAGTGCATCAATGCACAAGGGTTCTGGGTAAAATGGTGGCTTCCTACGAAGCAATCCCATTCGGCAGATTGCACGCAAGAACTTTCCAGTGGGACCTGCTGGACAAATGGTCCGGATCGCATCTTCAGATGCATCAGCGGATAACCCTGTCACCAAGGACAAGGGTGTCCCTCCTGTGGTGGTTGCAGAGTGCTCATCTTCTAGAGGGCCGCAGATTAGGCATTCAGGACTGGGTCCTGGTGACCACGGATGCCAGCCTGCGAGGCTGGGGAGCAGTCACACAGGGAAGGAATATCCAGGGCTTATGGTCAAGCCTGGAGACATCACTTCACATAAATATCCTGAAGCTAAGGGACATTTACAATGCTCTAAGCTTAGCAAGACCTCTGCTTCAAGGTCAGCCGGTGTTGATCCAGTCGGACAACATCACGGCAGTCACCCACGTAAACAGACAGGGTGGCACAAGAAGCAGGAGGGCAATGGCAGAAGCTGCAAGGATTCTTCGCTGGGCGGAAAATCATGTGATAGCACTGTCAGCAGTATTCTTTCCGGGAGTGGACAACTGGGAAGCAGACTTCCTCAGCACGACCTCCACCCGGGAGAGTGGGGACTTCACCCAGAAGTCTTCCACATGATTAAAAACTCGACAGGTATTGCGCCAGGTCCAGGGACCCTCAGGCAATAAGCTGTAGACGCTCTGGTAACACCGTGGGTGTACCAGTCAGGGTATGTGTTCCCTCCTCTGCCTCTCATACCCAAGGTACTGAGATTGATAAGATGGAGAGGAGTAAGCACTATATTCGTGGCTCCGGATTGGCCAAGAAGGACTTGGTAACCGGAACTTCAAGAGATGCTCACGGAGGATCAGTGGCCTCTACCTCTAAGAAGGGACCTGCTCCAGCAAGGACCCTGTCTGTTCCAAGACTTACCGCGGCTGCGTTTGACGGCATGGCGGTTGAACGCCGGATCCTGAAGGAAAAAAGGCATTCCGGATGAAGTCATCCCTATCCTGATCAAAGCCAGGAAGGATGTAACCGCAAAAACATTATCACCGCAATTGGCGAAAATATGTTGCGTGGTGCGAGGCCAGTAAGGCCCGACGGAGGAAATTCAACTGGGTCGATTCCTACATTTCCTGCAAACAGGAGTGTCTATGGGCCTGAAATTGGGGTCCATTAAGGTTCAAATTTCGGCCCTGTCAATTTTCTTCCAAAAAGAACTAGCTTCAGTCCCTGAAGTTCAGACGTTTGTAAAAGGGGTACTGCATATACAGCCTCCTTTTGTGCCTCCAGTGGCACTTTGGGATCTCAATGTAGTTTTGGGTTCCAAAAGTCACATTGGTTTGAACCACTTAAATCTGTGGAGTTAAAATATCTCACATGGAAAGTGGTCATGCTGTTGGCCCTGGCCTGGGCCAGGCGCGTGTCAGAATTGGCGGCTTTATCCTGAAAAAGCCCTTATCTGATTTTCCATTCGGACAGGGCGGAATTGAGGACTCGTCCTCAGTTTCTCCCCAAGGTGGTTTCAGCGTCTCACCTGAACCAACCTATTGGTGGTGCCTGCGGCTACTAGGGACTTGGAGGCCTCCAAGTTGCTAGACGTTGTCAGTGCCCTGAAAATATATGTTTCCAGGACGGCTGGAGTCAGGAAATCTGACTCGCTGTTATCCTGTGTGCACCCAACAAGCTGGGTGCTCCTGCTTCTAAGCAGACTATTGCTCGTTGGATTTGTAGTACAATTCAGCTTGCACATTCTGTGGCAGGCCTGCCACAGCCAAAAATCTGTAAATGCCCACTCCACAAGGAAGGTGGGCTCATCTTGGGCGGCTGCCCGAGGGGTCTCGGTTTTACAACTTTGCCGAGCAGCTACTTGGTCAGGAGCAAATACGTTTGTAAAATTCTACAAAATTGATATCCTGGCTGAGGAGGACCTGGAGTTCTCTCATTTGGTGCTGCAGAGTCATCCGCACTCTCCCGCCCGTTTGGGAGCTTTGGTATAATCCGCATGGTCCTTACGGAGTCCCCAGCATCCACTTAGAACGTTAGAGAAAATAAGAATTTACTTACCGATAATTCTATTTCTCATAGTCCGTAGTGGATGCTGGGCGCCCATCCCAAGTGCGGATTGTCTGCAATACTTGTACATAGTTATTGTTACAAAAATCGGGTTATTATTGTTGTGAGCCATCTTTCAGAGGCTCCTCTGTTATCATGCTGTTAACTGGGTTCAGATCACAGGTTATACGGTGTGATTGGTGTGGCTGGTATGAGTCTTACCCAGGATTCAAAATCCTTCCTTATTGTGTACGCTCGTCCGGGCACAGTATCCTAACTGAGGCTTGGAGGAGGGTCATAGGGGGAGGAGCCAGTGCACACCAGATAGTCCTTAAGCTTTCTTTAGATGTGCCCAGTCTCCTGCGGAGCCGCTATTCCCCATGGTCCTTACGGAGTCCCCAGCATCTACTACGGACTATGAGAAATAGAATTATCGGTAAGTAAATTCTTATTATCAGGTGCTGGAAGGGGGAGGGGTCACAGACAAACAAAGAGGAAGGGGGGTGCAAATCCCCACCCCCAAAATTCCCCTCCGCACACTGAAAATTACCTGTAACCATCCCTGAATCTATCTGGTAATAAAATTCAGAGAATTCGTCACAAATGTTTGCAAACACATGTTTAGCTGCTGGCCACTTCACGGCTTCTCTGATACAGCAGTCCTAACTACTTGATAGCAGTGCCCACATTGGGCCATGTAATTTGTCACAGTACGCCTCATAATAAAGGCCATTACTAAAACAGTTCCAGACTGAGAGCTAACTTACCAGGGAGCCACCCCCAGGATCTCCCATTGGCACTACAAGGAACAGCATGCCTTGTAGTGCCAATGGGAGATCCTGGGGGTGGCTCCCTGGTAAAGTTAGCTCTCAGTCTGGAACTGTTTTAGTAATGGCCTTTATTATGAGGCGTATTATGAGGCGTACTGCAGTGGCGCACCCAGGGGGGGTTTCTGAGCACCCAGAAACCCCCCTCCACTAAAAAAAAAATATTTTTTTTTTTTTTTTTTTGTAGCTGCATGAGTATTATTCATGGCTGTCTAGCGTCCTCTGCAGCCTGCTGTCTTCCTGGTGGCACTTGTAAGTGCAATAAAAGTTTTCTTTATTTTAATTATAGTACATATATATCCATGTGCATACATATATACATACATTTAAACACACGCACACGCACACACACACACATGATATATATATATATATATGTGTGTATATATATGTGTACTGTATGTTTGTGTACATATATATATATATATATATATATATGCATGTTTAATATGCTATGTATATGTGTGTGTATGTATATATACATATATATGTGTATATATATATATATATATTTATGTGTAGATATATGTATATATATATATATATATACACACACACACAGACACACTAGTTTTACGGACCCAGCATATACTGGGTCACCTCAGTCCCCACCCCCGTGATTGGCTCCGCCCAGTTCTGGAAAAAACCCCATGCAAATCCTGCGTTTGCCACTGGACTGTGACAAATTACATGGCCCAATGTGGGCACTGTTATCAAGTAGTTAGGACTGCTGTATCAGAGAAGCCGTGAAGTGGCCAGCAGCTAAACATGTGTTTGCAAACATTTGTGACGAATTCTCTGCATTTTATTACCAGATAGATTCAGGGATGGTTACAGGTAATTTTCAGTGTGCGGAGGGGAATTTTGGGGGTGGGGATTTGCACCCCCCTTCCTCTTTGTTTGTTCGACTATAGTGATGCCAAATTAAATCCAAAACTGGTTGCAAGCATTCAGTACATGATTGTGAACGCTCTTTTTGAAAAGGTTTGGGAAAATCCTGACAAGAAGTTTCAGATTCCCGAGAGAATTCCGGTGGCATATCCGTTCCCCTCTGGGGATAGGGAAAAGTGGGAGTTACCCCCCACTGTGGACAAAGCTCTATCACGGCTGTCCAAAAAGGTGGCTCTTCCGTCCCCTGACACGGCAGCCCTAAAGGAACCTGCGGATCGTAAGCAGGAAAATACATTGAAATCCATTTATGTCACTACAAGTACGCTACTCAGACCTGACGTTGCTTCGGCGTGGGTGAGTAGCGCTATTGAAAAGTGGGCAGATAACTTGTCATCTGAGATAGATACCCTGGATAGGGATAGCATTCTTTTGACACTGGGTCATATCAGGGATGCTGCAGCCTACCTTAAGGAAGCTGCGAGGGACATTGGCCTTTTGGGATCACTGGTCAATGCTATGGTAGTCTCAGGAGAGCATTGTGGATTCATCAATGGAATGCTGATGCTGACTCTAAGAAGGCTATGGAGTCTCTGCCGTATAAAGGTGGTGTCTTTTTTGGTGACGGCCTTGCTGACCTGGTATCTACGTCTACCTCGGGTAAGTCATCCTTTTTACCTTATGTTCCTGCTCAACAAAAGAAAATGCACCACTATCAGATGCAGTCCTTTCGGACCAATAAATACAAGAGAGGACGAGGGTCTTCCTTCCTTGCTTCTACAGGAAGAGGAAAGGGAAAAAGGTCACCAGCTGTGGCAGGTTCCCAAGAGCAGAAGTCCTCTCCGGCTTCTACCAAATCCACCGCATGACGCTGGGACTCCTCTGCGGGAGTCCGCACCAGTGGGGGCACGTTTCCGACTCTTCAGTCATTTCTGGGTTCGTTCGGCCCTAGACCCATGGGTATTAGAAATAGTGTCCCAAGGGTACAAGCTGGAATTTCAAGACGTTCCCCCTCAACGATTTTTCAAATCAGCCTTACCAGTTTCTCTTCCGGACAGGGAGGTGGTATGCGGTGCTATACAAAAGCTATGTCAAAATCAAGTCATTGTCAAGGTGCCCCCGTCACAACAGGGAGAAGGCTTTTATTCGAGCCTGTTCGTGGTCCCGAAGCCGGACGGCTCGGTCAGACCTATTCTGAACTTAAAATCCCTCAATTTCTATCTAAAAAAATTCAAATTCATGATGGAGTCTCTCCGAGCAGTGGTCTGGAGGAAGGGGATTTTATGGTGTCGGTCGACAGAAAGGATGCCTACTTACACGTCCCCATATATCCTCCACATCAGGCTTACCTGAGGTTTGCTGTTCAGGATTGTCATTACCAATTTCAGACGTTGCCGTTTGGTCTGTCCACGGCTCCGAGGGTTTTCACCAAAGTTATGGCAGAAATGATGGTTCTCCTGCGCAAGCAAGGAGTCACAATTATCCCGTACTTGGACGATCTACTGATAAAAGCGAGGTCCAAGGAACAATTACTGTAGAGCATGACGCTCTCCCTGACAATTCTGCAACAACATGGATGGCTCCTAAACTTGCCAAAATCACAGTTGGTTCCGACGACAAGGCTGTCATTCTTGGGTATGATTCTGAACACAAAATTACAGAGAGTTTTTCTTCCAGTGGAAAAGGCTCTGGAAATTCAGAACCTGGTCAAACAGATTCTGAAGCCAGCAAGAGTGTCGATTCATCAATGCACTCGGTTGCTAGTGAAGATGGTGGCGGCCTACGAGGCCATTCAGTTTGGCAGATTCCATGCCAGAGTGTTTCAGTGGGACCTGTTGGACAAATGGTCCGGATCCCATCTGCACATGCACCGACAGATAATCCTGTTTTCCAAGACCAGAGGTTCACTCCTGTGGTGGCTGCACAGCTCTCACCTCCTAAAGGGTTGCAGATTCGGGATCCAGAACTGGATCCTGGTAACCACGGATGCGAGTCTCCGAGGCTGGGGTGCAGTCACATAGGGGGGAAAATTTCCAAGGAAAATGGTCAAGACAGGAAGCTTGTCTACACATAAACATTCTGGAATTAAGGGCCATTTACAACGGCCTTCTTCTTCGCGATCTGCCCGTCTTGATTCAGTCGGACAACATAATAGCAGTGGCGTACGTAAACCGCCATGGCGGAACGAAGAGCAGAGCGGCAATGGCAGAAGCCACAAAAGTTTTCCGCTGGGCGGAAAGGCATGTAAGCGCTCTGTCAGCGGTCTTCATTCCAAGTGTGGACAACTGGGAAGCAGACTTCCTCAGCAGACACGATCTCCATCCAGGAGAGTGGGGTCTTCATCAAGAGGTCTTTGCAGAAGTGACAAGTCGTTAGGGAATTCCTCAAATAGACATGATGGCGTCTCGCCTCAACAAGAAACTTCCGAGATATTGTTCCAGGTCGAGGGACCCTCAAGCAATAGCAGTGGACGCCCTTGTGACACCGTGGGTGTTTCAGTCGGTATATGTGTTCCCTCCGATTCCACTCATTCCAGAAGTGTTAAAGATCATAAGAAGAACAAGGGTTCATGCAATCCTCATTGTTCCAGACTGACCAAGGAGGGCCTGGTATCCAGATCTTCAGGAATTGCTCATAGGAGATCCCTGGCCTCTTCCTCTACGAGAGGATCTGTTACAGCAGGGGCCGTGCGTGTGCCAAGACTTACCGCGGCTTCGTTTGACGGCTTGGAGGTTGAGCGCAGGATCCTACCCCGAAAGGGTATTCCCGGTAAAGTAATTCCCACTCTGCTTCAGGCTAGAAAAGAGGTAACGGCGAAACATTATCACCGTATTTGGAGAAAATATGTGTCTTGGTGTGAATCCAAGGAGGCTCCTACGGAAGAATTTCAACTGGGCCGTTTTCTCCATTTTCTGCAAGCAGGGGTGGATGCGGGCCTAAAGTTAGGCTCAATTAAAGTACAAATTTCGGCCTTGTCAATTTTCTTTCAAAAAGAATTGGCTTCCCTTCCGGAAGTTCAGACTTTCGTGAAAGGCGTGCTGCACATCCAGCCTCCCTTTGTGCCCCCGGTGGCACCATGGGATCTTAACGTGGTGTTGCAGTTCCTACAGTCTCATTGGTTTGAGCCTTTACGTAAGGTAAAGTTGAAATTCGTCACTTGGAAAGTGATCATGCTGTTGGCCTTGGCCTCTGCAAGGCTGGTGTCTGAATTGGCGGCTTTGTCTCACAAGAGCCCTTATTTGATCTTCCATGAAGATAGAGCGGAGTTGAGAACTCGTCAGCAATTTCTGCCTAAAGTGGTGTCATCGTTTCACATAAACCACCCTATTGTGGTGCCAGTGGCTACTGACGCCTTTGAGGAATCGAAGTCTCTAGATGTGGTCAGAGTTTTGAAAATGTATGTAGCCAGAACGGCTCAGATTAGGAAAACGGAGGCTCTGTTTGTCCTGTATGATCCCAACAAGATTGGGGCGCCTGCTTCCAAGCAGACTATTGCACGCTGGATCTGTAATACGATTCGGCAAGCTCATTCTACGGCTGGATTGCCGTTACCGAAATTGGTGAAGGCCCATTCTACCAGAAGGGTGGACTCATCCTGGGTGACTGCCCGGGGGGGTCTCGGCATTACAGCTTTGCCGAGCAGCTACTTGGTCGGGTTCAAACACTTTTGCAAAGTTTTACAAGTTTGATACCCTTGTTTGGTCAATCGGTGCTGCAGAGTCATCCGCACTCTCCCACCCGTTCTTGAGCTTTGGTATAAACCCCATGGTTCTTGAAGTGTCCCCAGCATCCTCTAGGACGTAAGGAGAAAATAGGATTTTAATACCTACCGGTAAATCCCTTTCTCTTAGTCTGTAGAGGTTGCTCGGCGTCCGTCCCAGTGCGTACTGTATCTGCAGTTATTGGTTATGGTTACACACGTGTTGTGTTGCGGTTATAGTCAGCCTGTTGCTGTCATTGATCATGCCGTTGCATGCGTTGGATTGAATGCCATGTTGTACGGCATGTTTGAGGTGTGAGCTGGTATGTATCTCACCTTAGTTTAAATCAAAATAAATCCTTTTTGCTCGAAATGTCCGTCTCCCTGGGCACAGTTCCTATAACTGGAGTCTGGAGGAGGGGCATAGAGGGAGGAGCCAGTTCACACCCCTTTTTAAGTCTTAAAGTGCCCATGTCTCCTGCAGATCCCGTCTATACCCCATGGTTCTTGAAGTGTCCCCAGCATCCTCTACGGACTAAGAGAAAAGGATCTACCGGTAGGTATTAAAATCCTATTTTTATTCGCGGCACACCAAACAATATTTTAAAATTCCCAAGGCACACCATCAGTTCCCCACAGCAAAAAAACAAAGGGGGTCATTCCGAGTTGTTCGCTCACAAGCTGCTTTTAGCAGCTTTGCACACGTTAAGCCGCCGCCTACTGGGAGTGAATCTTAGCATAGTAAAATTGCGAACGAAAGATTCGCAATATTGCGAAAAGACATCTCTGTGCAGTTTCTGAGTAGCTCGAGACTTACTCGGCATCTGCGATCAGTTCAGTGCTTGTCGTTCCTGGTTTGACGTCACAAACACACCCAGCGTTCGCCCAGACACTCCTCCGTTTCTCCAGCCACTCCCGCGTTTTTCCCAGAAACGGTAGCGTTTTTTCCCACACGCCCATAAAACGGCCTGTTTCCGCCCAGAAACACCCACTTCCTGTCAATCACACTCCGATCGCCTGAACGAAGAAAAAGCCGTGAGTAAAATACCTAACTGCATAGCAAATTTACTTGTCGCAGTGCGAACATTTGCGCATGCGCACTAAGCGGAAAATCGCTGCGATGCGAAGAAATTTACCGAGCGAACAACTCGGAATGACCCCCAAAAAACACACATTGGCTCTAACAGTAATAAAAAATCCACACATACATTGGCTTACACAGAAAAAACAATCACATTGCTCCCCACATAAATCATGTTGCTCCCCCCATTAATTATTCACATTGTCCCCCCGTAAACCCATATAAATCCTTATTCTCCCCACATAAATCCTATTGAAATCCTATTGTTCCCCACAGGAGAAATAAAATAACAAATATTAGCCCCTACCAGTCAGCTGTCCTCCCCCTGTCCCTGGTGGGGGTTGTTCATAGTGGAGTGCTGCGAATACTGAGCAGCGGGCGGTCGGGCAGGTGTGGATGTGGGTGGGCAAGGAAAGCTGTGTATGCATGAGGGAACTGGAAGATATGTATGCAGGCGGGAGGGCTGGCTGGGTGGTGAGACGCTGCTGATGTGACCTATGATATCACACCGCCGCGTCTTCAAGGCATAGGTCACGACTGGAGCACGACTGATCCTCTAAGAAGAGCCCGGGACAACTGTTCACTCTGAAGGTGCAGGAAGTTGCTCTGGCTCCGCGGCACACCTTGCAACTGGTCGCGGCACACTAGTGTGCCACGGCACACTGGTTGAAAAAGCCTGTCCTAGAGGATGCTGGGGTCCACATTAGTACCATGGGGTATAGACGGGTCCACTAGGAGCCACTGGCACTTTAAGAGTTTAACAGTGTGGGCTGGCTCCTCCTTCTATGCCCCTCCTACCAGACTCAGTTTAGAAAATGTACCCAAAGGAGCCGGTCACAGCTAGGGCAGCTCCATAGGAGTTTTTCTAGTTTTATTTTTTTTCATTAGAGATTAGGCACAGGGAGGCTGCTGGTAACAGCCTCCCTGCTTCGTGGGGCTTAGGGGTGGAGTAGTGTCCAACCCTGAGAGGTTAATGGCCACTATCTCAGCTGACAGGACACTGAGCTCCTGAGGGTGATGATCGTTAGCCGCCCGAGGCGACCGCTCACTCCCACAGCATGCTGCCACCCCCTAACAGAGCCAGAAGATTCCAGTGGTGAGTAAGTCACTGGCGCCCCTGACAAGCGGGGAGCCGGTGTGAATGGCAGCAACAGCGTAGGAGCTCACTACTAACTGCGCTCCGGAGAGCTCAGCGGTACACAGTGCGGCGCGGTGAGGTGGCGCCCTGAGCCAGCGCAGATACCCTACACTGGTCACTCAAGGCTACCAGGGACCTCGGTGACGCTGTTAGCAAAATCCTCAGGCCAGTATAATCTTTGAAAGTGTGGGAAGAGGCGCCATTTCCAGGGGGCGTTGCTTCTCCTCAGAGTGGACCCAGCAGCGTTCAGCGCCATTTTCTCCCTGCAGAGACAGATCCAGAGACACTGACAGGGAGTGCTGTCCATCCACACTAGGGAGGCCAATCCCGGGCCATTTTTTCAATCCCGGGTATCGGGATTGAAAAATGGTCAATCCCGGAATACCCGGGATTGGCTTTCAGCTGTGTCCGTCCATCCCCCACGCCCCGTCCCTCCTCACCTGACCCGCAGACATAAAAACAAGTACAAACCTGCACAGCCGGGTAGCGGGTGAGGAGGAGGCGGTGGGTGAGAGCAGGGGAGCCGGGAGGAGGCGGCGGGTGAGTGCAGGAGAGCCGGGAGGAGGCGGCGGGTGAGTGCAGGAGAGCCGGGAGGAGGCGGCGGGTGAGTGAAGGGGGAGCCGGGAGGAGGCGGCGGGTGAGTGAAGGGGGAGCCGGGAGGAGGCGGCGGGTGAATACCACCTTACCTTCCGTCTCTGCGGCTACTGACAGCGCAGCGTGACCTCACAGTCACAGGTCACGCTGCGCAGGGGGAGGAGGGAGTCCTGAGGACGCTCAACGCTGATCCCTCAATCCCCGGGATTGGAGCTTCCAATCCCAGGATTGAATCCCGCCCATTTGTGGGCCTAAATCCCGGGATCCCGCCGATCCCGGGATTGGCCTCCCTACTCCACACGACTCCAGCTATCCTGTGTGGTGCCAGGGGGTTGTAGAAGGGGAGGCTGTAAATTTCTGTGTAGTCTATTAAGGGTACACAGTCAGCGCCAGGTATTTGTTATATCTACCTAAATAAGCGCTGTGTGTGGGCTGGCTCCAAGCTCTGTGTTTCAGCAACTGGTGATCGTAATCCACGGATAGCTATTGGGAGACCCTACGGAACCACCCGCGGGACCAATCGATCGACTGGGGGTGCAGAGGTCGATGCCCCGGGAATACTACGCCTGTGACTCGGCTAATGTGTGATGGTGTGGTGACGGCTTCGAAACAGTGGGGGCTTCACCCATCCATCGCCAGAACCTGGTGACAAGAAACCCTGGCCGCAGGGGTCTGAAAGGTCGGGCGAAGATTTTCAGCCCTCCCTGACCGTTGTCCGCTTGGTGCTTATGCAGAGGGGGCGCTTGCATTAAACAACCACGCAGATTCGTCTCCCCACCTAGTGTGTTATCCTGCTCCCCCAAACCCATACTTTCCCCTCTTCATTCCTTATCCTTCCAGTCTCATTGGACATACATACAGGGATTCTCCCACAGAACAGTGCTCCTATTAACCTGCACTTATGAGCTAATACATAGTGCTTTGCCCTTTGACACAAAACCGTGGACAAAGTGCTATACCTTGCCTTGCTGAAAGAGACGTTTCATTTATTATATGTTTTGTGCTACAGGACATATTCTCCTGCATGCTTTCAGTTATAATTCATATGTTTTCAGATTCATTGTGGGTAGTTAAAACTCATTATAGCAGGTGTTTGGATGACTGTAGACTGCTGCCATTTATAACCAGCGCAACAGTGTAATCTAGTGGCTCAGAGTCGTATGACTGCATTTTACTGAAACTATTTGAGGATTGTATGTAGCGTTTCTTGTTTTCGCCAAACACCTCTATTTCACACTGCTCAATATCTAAGATTATACTATAGCACATATAGCTATGTATAACCTTATATCACAATAGCTAAAAGTTGTTGCTAATAACCTACCCGTACGATCATAATTGAATGTATTGACACTACAATCTAACCACTTAAGTGGTTCACTCTTGTATTACTTCTTATATTTGGCATTATTTTATGGTAATTGCACTAGCCATCTTGATGTATTTTTTTTTCTCTAATGTTCATTGCCTTCCGGTCTACACTGTTTATCGATAAGTGTTTAACCACCTCTCTGCTCCTCCGTCTGCTTACCATTATTTGTGGTGATTATAACGTGCTTTGAATATGTGACTACACAATGTTTTGTCCATTCGCTCTTGTTGGGATGCTACCCATGAGGACCATGTTTTTGCTACAATAGCGTAAATTATACCACCCGAGACTTTCTACCTTTAACTACGAAATCTTAGGTGATTGTCCTACTTTTGGGCCTATAGTATTGTCCACTCCTCTCCGACTCCCCTGGGGTATGGATAAATATCGCGATAAAAATATGCCTCCGAAACAATCAAACCCCACAAACAGAGCAGGGAAGGGGAAAGACGCGACCCAAAAATCAGGCCCCTCCTCTCCTGTTAGCCCCGAGGTAGAAATTTCGGGGACACATGGGGACAAACACTCTTCCTTGACGGAAAAAAAAAATTGCCGATTTTATGATGCCCCTAATGGACAAAAGATTTAATGACCTTCAAACCTGCTTGGATGCCGGGTTGGCCTGCATAGATTCACACGTGGCTCGCATCACAGCACTAGAATTTAGAGTAAGCAATATAGAAGATAATTTCTCATACGTTCTAGAGGATGCTGGGGACAACATCAAGACCATGGGGTATAGACGGGATCCGCAGGAGACATGGGCACTCAAGACTTTTCATCCTTAACTGAGGTCTGGAGGAGGGGCATAGAGGGAGGAGCCAGTGCACACCAGATAGTACCTAATCTTTCTTTTAGAGTGCCCAGTCTCCTGCGGAGCCCGTCTATTCCCATGGTCCTTTCGGAGTTCCCAGCATCCACTATGGACTACGAGAAATAGAATTACCGGTGAGTAAATTCTTATTTTTCAGGGAGATCTGCTGGCATCAGACTCCCTGCTTCGTGGGACTGAGGGGGCAGAAGCAGAACTAACTTCCTCAGTTTCATGGCTCTGCTTCTGGCTGACAGGACACCATTAGCTCCTGAAGGGAACTGAACGCTAGCCGTGTCTAGATGCTCACTCCCACAGCACGCCGTCACCCCCCTCACAGAGCCAGAAGTCAGAAGACAGGTGAGTATAAGAAGAATGATCTTCTATCAAGTAAGTGACGGCTGAGGTGCGGCATTGCTGCCCACACACACAGGCACTACAGGGTGCAGGGCGCAGGGGGGGGGGTCGCCCTGGGCAGCAAGAAAAATACCTCAAACTGGCTAAAAGGGGGCATAAGTTGCCGCTGGCACAACCCTACCCCCGCCAGTATAAATATTACAGTGTTTTAATGAGTGTAAGGACGCGCCATTGCGGGGGCGGAGCTTCTTCCTCAGGCAGCCAGCACACTACTCAGCGCCATTTTCTCTCCTCAGGCTGTAGAGAACACACTGGTCCTCTCCTCCACTTCTGACAAGTACAGGGTGCTATAAAAGGGGGGCACAAAGCGATTGTGGTGCATTTGATAGTGTATATTACTATTTAAAAAGCGCTGTTAGGCTGTGGGCATACTGCGTTCACAGGAAATACTGGCGCTGGGATTGTGAACTGGCTGCTCCTATCCTGTGTCCCTCTGACAGATTTTGCTGTGGGTCTGTCCCCAAAATAAGTGCCAGTGTGTCTGTTGGTGTGCTGTACACATGTGAGTGAGGCATGTCTGAGGCAGGGAGTTCCTCCCCGGAGGAAGCCATTTTAGGGACACAGAGTTGTAATGTGGTGGCGCTACCGGCACACCAAGAACCTGCATGGGTGAAAGAGATACGTGACAGTATGCATCTGATTAACCGTAGATTAGATAAGTCTGAATATAAGGCTGCATGCTGGAGAAAATCTGTGGAAGATGTGATTTTTCAGGATGCTGTTATTCCTTATGTGGGCGGCCCCTCTGGGTCACATAAGAGACCATTTGCAAATGTTGTAAATACTGATACCGATACGGATTCTGACTCTTGTGTCGACGATAGTGAATTCAGAGAGACAGATCATAAATTGGCAAAAAATATACAATATATGATTGTGGCTATAAGGGACGTGTTGGAGGTTACAGAAACCACTCCTGTACCTCAGGAGAATGTGTATTTATGTAAAGAAAAGAAGTCCAAAGTCACGTTCCCTCCTTCACACGAACTAAATGCTCTGTGTGAAGGGATGTGGGTGAATCCTGATAAAAGATTTTGTATTCCCAAAAGGATTCACATAGCTTACCCTTTCCCGGCTGAGGACAGGAAAAAGTGGGAGTCACCCCCTGTGTTAGACAGTGCACTATCCAGGTTGACAAAGAAGGTAATTCTCCCTGCTCCTGGCACGGCTTCTCTTAAAGAGCCGGCAGACCGCAAAATGGAAACGACATTGAAATCCATTTATGTTACCAATGGTACGCTGATCAGGCCCACTATTGCCTGCGCATGGGTGAGTCGCGCTATTGAAAAATGTTCAGAAAACATTTCATCAGAAATTGACACGATTGATAAAGATGAGATACTCCTTATGTTAGGGAATATCAAGGACACTGCCGCCTACATGCTGGAAGCAATGAAGGGTATTGGACTCTTGAGTTCACAGGCCGCTACCATGGCAGTATCCGCTAGGCGGGCGTTGTGGATTCGCCAGTGGAACGCGGATGCAGATACCAAAAGAAACATGGATGCTCTCCCATATAAAGGTGAGGCTTTATATGGCGATGGCCTGGATGCGTTAGTCTCGGCGGCTACCGCAGGTAAGTCGACATTTTAGCCCTCTGCGCCTGCACCGGCAAAAAAGACCTATCACCCGCAAATGCAGTCCTTTTGGCCCAATAAATACAAAAAGACGAGAGGTTCCCCCTTCTTTGCAGGTAGGGGAAGGGGAAAGAAGCCCACAGCGGCTCCAGGTTCCCAAGAGCAGAAGTCTACCCCTACTTCTGCCAAATCCCCAGCATGACGCTGGAGCTCCCTTGCGGGAGGCTGCTCGGGTGGGGGCACGTCTCAGACTCTTCAGCCAGGATTGGATTCTGTCTGGCTTGGATCCCTGGGTGTTGCAAATAGTACCCCAGGGGTACAAGCTGGAGTTTCAAGACTTCCCCCATGCCGATTTTTCAAATCGACCTTGCCAGTTTCTCCGTCAGAAAGAGAAGCAGTAACAGCGGCAATCCAAAAATTATGTCAAGACCATGTCATAGTCCTGGTACCGTTGTCACAACAAGGGAGGGGTTTTTATTCAAGCCTCTTTGTGGTTCCGAAGCCGGATGGCTCGGTCAGACCAATCCTAAATCTAAAGGATCTGAATTGTTACCTAAAAAGGTTCAAGTTCAAGATGGAATCACTTCGGACAGTGATTGCCAGTCTGGAGGAGGGGGACTACTTGGTGTCGGTGGACATAAAGGATGCTTACCTGCATGTTCCCATTTATCCTCACCAGGCTTATCTGAGATTCGCGGTTCAGGATTGCCATTACCAATTCCAGACGTTACCTTTCGGTCTCTCCACAGCGCCGAGGGTATTCACCAAGGTGATGGCGGAGATGATGATTCTCCTTCGTCAGTAAGGAGTCAATATAATTCCTTATCTGGATGACCTCCTGATAAAGGCGAGATCCAGGGAGCAGTTGTTACAAAACGTATCACTCTCTCTGTCAATACTCCAACAACACAAGTGGATCATAAATTACCCAAAGTCACAGTTGGAACCGACGACAAGGTTGTCTTTCCTCGGGATGATTCTGGACACAGAAGTTCAGAGAGTATTTCTTCCGCTGGAAAAGGCTCTGGAAATCCAAAAAATGGTAAAACAGATATTGAAACCATCAAGTGTGTCGATCCATCAGTGCATTCGGTTGTTGGGGAAGATGGTGGCGGCCTACGAGGCCATACAGTTTGGCAGGTTCCATGCCAGAGTATTCCAGTGGGACTTGTTGGACAAGTGGCCGGGGTCACACCTACACATGCACAGAAAGATAATCCTGTCGTCAAAAACCAGGATTTCGCTCCTGTGGTGGTTGCACAGCTCTCACCTGCTAGAGGGACGCAGGTTCGGGATTCAGGACTGGGTCCTGGTAACCACGGATGCAAGTCTTCGAGGCTGGGGAGCAGTCTCTCAGGGAGAAAACTTCCAGGGACGTTGGTCACAACAGGAAGCCTGCCTTCACATAAACGTTCTGGAGCTAAGAGCCATTTACAACGGCCTTCAAGAAGCGGTACATCTTCTTTAATACCGTCCCGTGCAGATCCAGGTGGACAATGTAACAGCAGTCGCATACATAAACAGGCAGGGCGGAACGAAAAGCAGAGCGGCAATGGCAGAGGCGACAAAAATCCTCCGCTGGGCAGAAAAACATCTACAAGCTCTGTCGGCAATATTCATTCCGGGTGTAGACAACTGGGAAGCAGACTTCCTCAGCAGACACAATCTCCATCCAGGAGAGTGGGGCCTCCACCAAGAAGTCTTCGCAGAGGTGACAAGTCTTTGGGGAGTTCCTCAAATAGACATGATGGCGTCTCGTCGCAACAAGAAGCTTCAGAGATACTGTTCCAGGTCGAGAGACCCTCAAGCAGTAACAGTGAATGCACTTGTGACCCAGTGGGTGTTTCCGTCAGTGTATGTCTCCCCTCCACTTCCGCTGATCCCAAAAGTACTCAGGATCATAAGAAAAACAAGGGTTCGAGCAATCTTCATTGCCCCAGACTGGCCAAGGAGGGCTTGGTACCCAGATCTTCAGCAGTTGCTCATAAAAGATCCTCGGCCTCTTCCTCCTCGAGAGGACCTGCTGCAGCAAGGGCCGTGCGTGTACCAAGATTTACCGCGGATACGTTTGACGGCATGGCTGTTGAGCGCCGTATCCTAGCCAGGAAGTGTATTCTTGAGGAGATCATCCCCACCCTTATTCATGCCAGAAAGGGAGTAACGTCGAAACATTACCACCGTATTTGGAGAAAATATGTGTCTTGGTGTGAATCCAAGAAGGCTCCTACGGAAGAGTTTGAGTTGGGACATTTTCTTCATTTTTTACAGGATGGTGTGGAGGCGGGCCTCCGATTGGGATCAATCAAGGTCCAGATTTCGGCCTTGTCAGTGTTCTTCCAGAAAAAAATGGCCGCTCTTCCAGAGGTTCAGACCTTTGTGAAAGGGGTTCTGCACATCCAGCCTCCATTTGTGCCTCCAGTGGCACCATGGGACCTTAACGTGGTATTACAGTTCCTTCAATCGGATAGGTTTGAGCCTCTACAAAAGATAGAGTTGAAGTTTCTCACTTGCAAAGTGGTGATGCTTTTGGCTTTGGCATCCGCAAGGCGGGTGTCTGAATTGGGGGCCTTGTCTCACAAGAGCCCTTACCTGATCTTCCATGAAGATAGGGCAGAGTTGAGGACTCGTCAACATTTTCTTCCGAAGGTGGTTTTATCTTTCCACATAAACCAACCTATTGTAGTACCAGTAGTTACTGACGCATTCACTGATTCAAAATCTCTAGATGTGGTTAGAGCTTTGAAAATATATGTCGCTAGAACGGCTCGTATACGGAAAACAGAGGCTCTGTTTGTCCTATATGCTCACAACAAGATTGGCTGTCCTGCTTCCAAGCAGACTATTGTACGTTGGATTAGAAATACGATTCAGCAAGCTCATACTACGGCTGGTTTGCCGTTACCGACATCGGTAAAGGCCCACTCCACTAGGAAGGTGGGCTCATCTTGGGCGGCTGCCCGGGGGGTCTCAGCATTACAACTTTGCTGAGCAGCTACTTGGTCAGGGTCAAACACATTTGCTAAGTTCTACAAGTTTGACACCTTGGCCGATGAGGACCTCAAGTTTGGTCAGTCGGTGCTGCAGGGTCATCCACACTCTCCCGCCCGTACTGGAGAGCTTTGGTATAGACCCCATGGTCTTGATGTCGTCCCCAGCATCCTCTAGGACGTATGAGAAAATAGGATTTTGATAACCTACCGGTAAATCCTTTTCTCCTAGTCCGTAGAGCAGTGATTTTCCACCTTTTTTTACTCTCGGCACACCAAACAATATTTTAAAATTGCCAAGGCACACCATCCGTTCCCCACAGAAACCCTCCCAAAAAACACACATTGGGCCTCACAGTAATAAAAAATCCACACATACATTGACCTACACAAAAAAAACAATCACATTGCTCCCCACATAAATCATGTTGCTCCCCACATAAATCCTATTGCTCCCCTCATAAATCAATTACATTGCTCCCCACATACTGTAAATCATGTTGCTCACACATAAATCAATCACATTTCTCCACACATAAATCCTATTGCTCCCCACATGAATTATTCACATTGTTCCCCCCATAAATCCTACTGCTCCACACAGGAGAAATAACATAACAAATATTAGCCCCTACCGGTCAGCTGTCCTCCTCCCTGTTCCTCAGTGGCGGGGATTGTTTATAGTGAAGTGCTGTGAATACTGAGCAGCGGGCAGGTGTGGATGTGGGTGGGCAAGGAAAGCTGTGGACGCAGGTGGGAACTGGAAGATGTGTATGCAGGCGGGTGGGCTGGCTGGGTGGTGAGATGCAGAAGTTGTGACCTATGATATCACACCGCAGCGTCATCAAGGCACAGGTCACAGCCGGAGCATGAATGATCGTCTAAGAAGAGCCCGGGCCAACAGTTCACTCTGAAGGTGCAGGAAGCTGCTCTGGCTCCGTGGCACACCTTGCAACTGGTCGCGGCACACTAGTGTGCCACGGTACACTGGTTGAAAAAGCCTGCCGTAGAGGATGCTGGGCGCCCATCCCAGTGCGTACTTTACCTGTAGTTTAGTTATTAGAGTTACACAAGTATTGTTTTCTTGGTTTCAGCATGTTGCTGCAATTGGTTCATGCCTGTTGGCGTGTGATGTTGAATGCCATGTGTGCGGCATGGTTGAGGGTGTGAGTTGGTAGATATCTCACCACTAGTTAAGTAATTCCTTTCCTCGAAATGTCAGTCTCCCTGGGCACAGTTCCTACAACTGAGGTCTGGAGGAGGGGCATAGAGGGAGGAGCCAGTTCACACCCAAAGAAAAGTCTTTACAGTGCCCATGTCTCCTGCGGATCCCGTCTAAATCCCATGGTCTTGATGTCATCCCCAGCATCCTCTACGGACTAGGAGAAAAGGATTTACCGGTAGGTTATCAAATCCTAATATCCATTCATGTCAGGATGAGGTAACTACCCAACGAAGACTCACACAACTGGTACAGGGAAAACTGGAGGACTTAGAAAATAGATCCTGCAGAAACAATTTCCAGTTTGTGGGTATTCCTGAAACCGTTACTAGGCCGGCCCTCTCATCCTTTCTTGATACGGACCTACCCACATCATTGGGGATTCTAGATAGTATTGAGATACCTCATATTGAGAGAGCTCACAGACAAGGGGCCTTGAGAGAGGGGACAATACGATGATCCTGCCCAGTCATTGTCCGCTATCTCGATTAAAGAGCTAAGGAACAAATATTGTGGCAGATGTATTAACCTGGAGAAGGCATAAGGAAGTGATACACCAGTGGTAAGTGCAAGGTCATAAACACATTAGCCAATCCGCTCCAATATGCAAATTGACAGTTAGGAGCTGACTGGCTGGTGGGTTTATCACCTTGCACTTATCACTGGTTTATCACTTCCTTATGCCGTCTCCAGGTTAATACATCTGCCCCATTATTCGCTTATCGTAAAGCAAAAGGCCTGGTGGTTGAAGGGCATAAAATTTTGGTTTTTCAGGATTTCTCTGCTGCAGTTGCCCAAAAGAGAAAAGAATTATCTGAAGTTTGCTCTTTTTTACACAACAAGAATATCAGATTTGCCTTGCTATACCCTGCGAAACTGCGAGTAATGGAAAATGGCAGCCAAACTTTTTTCGATGACCCAAAGGTAGCGAAATCACATTATTTGACGGATAGGCTGCCACAGCGATCACCGTGTAGATAGAATGCTATCTTAGCATCGTTTGAATTTTGCATCACCAAAAATTAATCGTCTCGGGTGGTACCAGTTGTTTTTGTCTATTTTGTTTTCATTTTCTGTTCCTTTTATTCCTTATTGGAATGGCATCCCTGCATAACAGAGCTTTGTTGCTGAAATTAGTAGTGTTCAGTGTACGCACCACTAGGCCTAGATGGTGCTCACCATAGTTATAGTTGATTGGAAAATGTTTGAAAATGGAGTTATGAGTCATTATGGACATTCAAATTTGTTCATGTTCTGTGTGTTATGATTCCAGTACTTCTGACCAGAGGAGATCTTATGACAGAGGCCAGAGTACTGGAAGGAAATGCTGGTTACGGGAGCGGGAAAGCCTAGTAACCCCTGGTGCCCTAACTCCGTTGTCTCGCCCGTGTAATCAGAAATCCCCTGCGAGACTATGGTTGCTTCAGCCCATGGCAGCCGCGTTTGAAGGGCGGATTACGTCTGCCCAACTCCGATGCCCCCTCAGGTCTTAATGGGAGACAAAGGGAAATCCGAGACAGGGTGATAACAAGGGGCCCTCTGACTAAGCAACCAGGCCAGGGGCTACAAGCTAACTAACTTAAACCAGAAGTATGTGCGGACAAACCGCCAGGAAAAAGGACAACCAAAAATCCACTAATCCGTTACTCCTATCCAGCACCGCTGGATACCAGAGTGGATTTGTGGGAGCGGAATCCTCCGCAAAAAGCTCTGAAACACAATATAACCAAATAATAAATAGTAAGCGGTCAAGCCGCAACACACGGCTACGCCGCGACTCACGAACACCACAGGATGTTAAAGGTGCTCGGTCTGGACTCCAGGAAAAGATGACAACTTCCGAGTACTGGATCACTGAGGACAGGAACGACCGGATAGAACAGGACTGGAAACCTCTCTGCAACTGACACAGCAAACAGGAAGCTATTACCGGCGTCTGTGAGAAGTCCTGAGAGTGCCTTTAAATGGGAGCCCTCCAATCAGGAGCCATACAGGGCTAATTACAACATGCCGTGCAGCTGCATGCTGCACGGCCAGGAACCAGTGAGGTGATTAACTTAGACCCAGCAACGGGGAACGCGGTCCGACAGTGGCGTCCCCGTTGCTAGGGTCTGTGCGGCTCCGTGCGCCCGGCGTCTAGCGTTGCTAGGGAGCCGGCGGCTGTCCGCATGCGGCGTCCCTAGTTGCTAGGCGCCGGGCCGCACTGACGAGCGGACCCTCGGCGCCTAACAGTACCCCCCCCTTGAGGAGGGGTCAAGGAACCCCTAAGGCCAGGTTTCTGAGGAAATTCTCGAAAAAATGCCCTCTTGAGCCTCGGGGCATGGAGATCCTTATCCAGGACCCAAGACCTTTCTTCTGGACCATAACCTCTCCAATGTACCAGAAAATAAAGCCGACCCCGGGACAACTTGGAATCGAGAACCTTCTCCACCAAGAACTCCTGCTGACCCTGTACATCTACTGGTGATTTCCCCTGAGAGACCTTTCGAGGAAATCTACTGGAAGAAACGTATGGTTTCAACAAGGAGCAATGGAACGTATTTCCGATCCGGAGAGTTCTTGGTAAACGTAACCGGAAAGCAACTGGATTGATTTTTTTTATAATATGAAATGGTCCAATAAATTTGGGGCCCAATCTGGCTGAGGTTTGTCGAAGTTTAATGTTGCGAGTCGACAACCATACCCTATCTCCTACTTTAAAAGTGCAAGGCCGCCGGAGCCTGTCAGAAATTTTTTTCTCCCGAAATGCCGCTTTTCTGAGAGCAAGGTGCACTTTTCTCCAAATGAGTCTGAGATGAGAGGTCAAGGTCAGCGAGGAGACAGAGGAATGTTGAAAAAAGGAATTAGCCCTGGGGTGAAAACCGAAAACTGTAAAAAATGGAGACACATTGGTGGAGGAATGACAGGCATTGTTGTAAGCAAACTCCGCCAAAGGAAGAAACTCGGACCAATCATTTTGGAGTTTGGCCGAGTACAAACGCAAATACTGTTTTAATGATTGATTAACTCGCTCAGTCTGCCCGTTGGATTGGGGATGGTAGCCGGACGTTAAAGACAATTTCATCTTTAATGAGGCACAAAAAGACTTCCAAAATTGTGCAATGAATTGTGGACCCCGATCAGAAACAATATCAGTGGGTAATCCATGGAGTCTGAAAACATGGCGGAGGAACAAAACTGCCAATCCCTGGGCAGATGGCAGTCGGGGAAGAGCAATGAAATGGGCCATCTTGCTAAAACGGTCCACTACTACCCATATGACTCGGCATCCGGCTGACAGAGGGAGGTCTACCACAAAATCCATGGAAATATGAGACCATGGCCTGAGAGGAACATTTAAGGGCATAAGTTGACCGATAGGCAAGGAACGGGGAACTTTATGCTGTGCACAGACTTGACAAGAAAAAACAAACTCCTTAATGTCTTTGGAAAGACCAGGCCACCATACTGAGCGGGAGACTAATTCCAAAGTCTTAGAGATCCCCGGATGCCCGGCAACTTTGCTATCATGAAACTCAGTCAAAACAGTTGCTCTCAAAAACTCAGGGACATAAAGACGACCAGCAGGAGTATTTCCAGGAGCTTGATGTTGAAGCTGCTTTAACTGGGTGAATAAATCTTGTGTGAGACCTGCCCGAATGACTGAAGACGGAAGTATGGGAGTAACAGGACTGTTATCATGAACTGGAAGAAAACTGCGTGACAGGGCATCCGCCTTGGTATTCTTGGAACCTGGCCTGAAGGTGATAAAAAACTTGAAACGAGTAAAAAATAAAGCCCAACGAGCCTGCCGGGCATTCAGCCGTTTAGCTGATTCGATGTACTGAAGATTTTTGTGATCAGTCAAAACTGAAATGGTATGTGTTGCTCCCTCAAGCCAATGCCTCCACTCCTCGAAAGCCCATTTAATAGCCAGTAATTCCCGGTTACCAACATCGTAGTTGGATTCAGCAGAAGAGAATTTCCTGGACATAAAGGCACAAGGATGTAATTCTAGAGAGTCCGGATCCTTCTGAGACAGGATAGCCCCTACTCCAACCTCCGAGGCATCAACCTCAACAATGAAAGGCAATTCTGGGTTGGGATGTCTGAGGACTGGGGCTGAGATGAAGGCTTGTTTCAAGGCCTGAAAAGATACTTCAGCTTCACGTGACCAGTTGGTTGGATCCGCTCCCTTCTTAGTCAGTGCCACAATGGGAGCAACCAGGTCGGAGAAAGAATGAATAAATCTTCTATAATAATTTGCAAACCCTAAAAAGCGCTGAATTGCTTTTAAGTTGGTGGGTTGCGCCCAACTAAGGATGGCTTGGAGCTTCTTTGGTTCCATACAGAATCCCCGAGGGGAAATAATGTACCCTAAAAAGGATACCTCCGTGACATGAAATTCACACTTCTCCAGCTTGGCATATAGGTGATTTTCACGTAATTTTTGAAGAACCTGACGCACCTGGGTAACATGTTGTTCAATAGAGTCAGAATAGATCAAGATATCGTCTAAGTAGACGACTACGAATCTTCCAAGAAAATCACGGAGCACATCGTTAATGAGATCCTGGAAAACTGCCGGAGCGTTAGACAGGCCGAATGGCATAACCAGATACTCGTAGTGACCCGATTGAGTACTGAATGCCGTTTTCCACTCATCTCCTGACTTGATTCGGATGAGGTTATACGCTCCTCTCAGGTCAATCTTAGAAAAAATCACAGCCGAACGTAGCTGATCAAAGAGGACAGAAATCAGCGGCAAAGGGTAAGTATTTTTTACTGAGATCTTATTCAAGGCTCTAAAGTCAATGCAGGGTCTGAGTGATCCATCTTTCTTCTCCACAAAGAAGAAGCCTGCACTTAAAGGGGATTTAGATGGCCTGATAAATCCTTTCCCTAGGCTCTCTTTAACATACTCATTCATGGCCACAGTTTCTGGTCCGGACAATGCATATAACCTTCCCTTTGGCAATGTGGCACCAGGAATTAGCTCAATAGCACAATCATAAGGCCGATGGGGAGGCAGAATGTCCGCATTGCCCTTGGAAAATACATCAACAAAATCCTGGTATTCCACAGGAATGGGTGCGGGAATGACAGCAGCAATTCTGAGGGGAAGCGTAATACATTCCTTATTACAGATGGTACCCCATTGTGAGATCTCCCCCGACTGCCAATCAATGATGGGATTATGAAAGGCCAGCCAAGGGTGACCCAGAACCACTGGAACTGCTGGGCAATGGGTAAGGAAAAATTCAATTTTTTCGGAATGAAGAGCTCCTACCGAAAGTAGAACAGGGGGTGTACAGAGAGAAATAACCCCATTGGATAAGGGACTCCCATCTAAACCATGCATGGTGATATGCCTACCCAAGGTTAACTGAGGAATACCTAAGGCCTTGGCCCACGTTAAGTCCATAAAGTTCCCTGCAGCTCCACTGTCAACGAAAGCCGACACCGAAGAACAGAGGCTGCCAAAGGAAACTTTAGCTGGGACTAACAGGGAATTATTCGAGGAGATAAGCTGCAGACCAAAGTGAACCCCCTCACAATTCACTTGGTCGAGGCGTTTCCCGACTTGCTCGGACAATTACGGGCAAAATGTCCTTTACCCCCACAGTACAAACAAAGACCAGAATTTTGCCTTCTGGTTCTTTCTTCAGGAGACAGCTTGGAGAGACCCATCTGCATGGGCTCCTCTATGTCCACAGGAATGGAAAAAACACAAGGGGTAGACCCGACAGGTGCTCCTTTTTCAGCCCTCCGCTCTCTGAGACGACGATCAATCTTAATAGAAAGCTCCATGAGTTTATCGAGAGTCTCAGGAGCGGGATACTGAAGGAGACTGTCTTTTATAGACTCAGATAAGCCGAGGCGAAACTGACTGCGCAGGGCTGGGTCATTCCATCCACAGTCGTTCGACCAACGGCGAAACTCCGTACAATAAATCTCTGCGGGATTCCTACCCTGTCTGAGAGCACGTAACTGACTCTCGGCGGATGCCTCTCTATCAGGGTCATCATACAATAGCCCTAAAGACCCCAGAAAGGCGTCTACAGACAACAATGCCGGATCCTCTGTTCTTAAACCAAAAGCCCAGGTCTGGGGATCCCCCTGAAGTAAAGAAATAATAATTCCGACCCGCTGAGATTCCGTACCTGAGGAGACTGGTCTTAAACGAAAATAAAGTTTACAAGACTCTTTAAAATTAAAAAACTGCTTCCTATCACCAGAAAAACGGTCAGGCAAATGCATTTCCGGTTCAGGAACGACCCTCGGGGAAGTCCGTAAAAGATCTTCCTGTGACCTCACCCGAAGGGAAAGATCCTGAACCATCTGAGTAAGTTCTTGAATCTGGCTAACTAGAAGCTGGCCAGGATTTGGCCCTAAACCAGTGGGATTCATGAGGCCGACAAATCTTCTAAACTGAATAAGGGAAAAAATCAAACCCTGTTTAATTTTAAGTTTTGGTCTGGCCGGTAATAATGTTATGATTCCAGTACTTCTGACCAGAGGAGATCTTATGACAGAGGCCAGAGTACTGGAAGGAAATGCTGGTTACGGGAGCGGGAAAGCCTAGTAACCCCTGGCGCCCTAACTCCGTTGTCTCGCCCGTGTAATCAGAAATCCCCTGCGAGACTATGGTTGCTTGAGCCCAAGGCAGCCGCGTTTGAAGGGCGGATTACGTCTGCCCAACTCCGATGCCCCCTCAGGTCTTAATGGGAGACAAAGGGAAATCCGAGACAGGGTGATAACAAGGGGCCCTCTGACTAAGCAACCAGGCCAGGGGCTACAAGCTAACTAACTTCAACCAGAAGTATGTGCGGACAAACCGCCAGGAAAAAGGACAACCAAAAATCCACTAATCCGTTACTCCTATCCAGCACCGCTGGATACCAGAGTGGATTTGTGGGAGCGGAATCCTCCGCAAAAAGCTCCGAAACACAATATAACCAAATAATAAATAGTAAGCGGTCAAGCCGCAACACACGGCTACGCCGCGACTCACGAACACCACAGGATGTTAAAGGTGCTCGGTCTGGACTCCAGGAAAAGATGACAACTTCCGAGTACTGGATCACTGAGGACAGGAACGACCGGATAGAACAGGACTGGAAACCTCTCTGCAACTGACACAGCAAACAGGAAGCTATTACCGGCGTCTGTGAGAAGTCCTGAGAGTGCCTTTAAATGGGAGCCCTCCAATCAGGAGCCATACAGGGCTAATTACAACATGCCGTGCAGCTGCATGCTGCACGGCCAGGAACCAGTGAGGTGATTAACTTAGACCCAGCAACGGGGAACGCGGTCCGACAGTGGCGTCCCCGTTGCTAGGGTCTGTGCGGCTCCGTGCGCCCGGCGTCTAGCGTTGCTAGGGAGCCGGCGGCTGTCCGCATGCGGCGTCCCTAGTTGCTAGGCGCCGGGCCGCACTGACGAGCGGACCCTCGGCGCCTAACACTGTGCAATTTTATGTTTACAGTATGTACAATTTGTATTAGTGTACAGCCTTGGAAATGGGAGGGAGCTGCCGACACAAACCAAGTTATTTGGCCGACTATCATGCAACACATCTGCCTCTGGAAGGGTGAGTAGCTATGCCGTCTTTTACAACACATCTGCCTCTGGAAGGGTGAGTAGCTATGCCGTCTTTTATAACTAATCCCTCTGATTTTACCCCCGAAACCTCTCCAGATAGTTTCCTGGAATGTTGGTGGTTTGAAGACGCCTGTCAAGAGACGGTGAGTCGCTACACATCTTAAACGCCTACATACAGATTGTCAGGTCTCTGGTTTTGTCTGTCCCCGGAGGGGGCACTAGTGGGTCAGTGCAGGGGTGGTGTATAAAACGAGGCTGAATAAAAGTCCTGCGCATATGCGCTGATATTTATTATGTCACAGAGGTCACAGAGTAGTTGGATAACAGATGGAATGAAATGCAATGGATAATAACTTGGAAGCCAATAATAACAGAAATTCACTGATAACAGAAATAGGTAATAACGATAACTTGAACACTGGATACAAATGGTACTGGTAATTATGGCTGAAGAAAACAGAACTCCTGTAATTATACGAAGCACACAATCTCTATAACACAAAAGTTCTTTAGCCAAGCAAGGCCCAGGCATGAGACAGTCCTAACGCAGCAAGCGTATTAAATGCTCGATGCAATGCACAGAATGGAATGCTGGTAATTAGGTGCACAGGTTTAGCAAAGAGTAAACACCTGAGGAGAGTCTCTTACTGCAGATGGATGTAGCAGACTGTGGCTGGAGTCTGAAGCAAGCAGAAGGAATGAAGGCTGAAGATTGGAACGCTGAGAGGTACAACAGGGAATCCACTTGGAGACAGGAACACAGGAACCAGAAGCACTAGTACACCGAGTGTGACTCGTTGTCCGAGGCGATGAGACTGAGCCAGGGACTGAACCTTATACCCCTTGCTCTGTGATGATTGGATGTTGAACTTCTGTGAGAACACACTCCACTGGATTGGGTGTCTGGATCAGCTGAGCGCAGGTGTCATGGCGGCGCCCATACCAGACAGATGCTGGCACACACTGGATGCGGTTCAGAGGTACTCAGTGACATCAGTTATGGTGCTTGCGGGCAGTACACTCATGCAGCCGCGACTGGGGCCATGACCTCCGGAGGCCTGCACACCAGCGCGCTGGTAAGTGAGATGCTGCAGAACGCTGCTTCCTGACAGTACCCCCTCCTTTATGGGTGGGCACCGAACACCCCCGAGGCTTGAAGGGAAACAGTCTATGGAAAGCTTGAACTAACCGTGGAGCATGAACATCAGTGGCGTTGATCCAACTCCTCTCTTCAGGACCATATATCCGGACCAGTCAATCAGATACTGTAGACGACCATAACGATGTAGAGAGTCCAGGATCTTCTCCACCACATTTTCCACACCCCAATGAGTCTGGACCTTTGGAGCCACCGGAAGAACTCTCTGGAAACGGTTAAGAATTAATGGTCTAAGGAGAGAAACATGAAATGAGTTGGGAACTTTCAGATAAGAAGGTAATTTTAATTGATAAGCCACTGAGGTGATGACACGCTCTACTGGAAATGGACCAATGAATCGTGGAGCGAACTTCATTGAAGTAACTCTAAGACGGAGATTTCGGGTAGACAGCGAGACTTTGTCTCCTGGCTTTAAACTAGGAACTGCTAGTCTTTTTCGATCAGCAAAAACTTTGTATTAATGAGATACTATTTTGAGAGATAAATTAATCTTTTTCTAGATCTGTGAAAACTGTTGAAGAACTGAAGAAGCTGCAGGCACATCTATGATGGGTAAATCTTGAAAATCCGGAACTCTGGGATGTTGGCCATAAACTGCAAAGAACGGAGTGGTGTCTGTGTATGTATGGTAACGGAAATTATCAGCAAACTCCGCCCAAGGCAATAAATCTACCCAGTCATCCTGTGAAGAAGAAATATAGAGTCTCAGGAAGGTCTCAAGCTCTTGGTTTACCCTCTCTGTCTGACCATTTGTTTGAGGGTGATAGGCAGTGGAGAATTTAAGTTTGACTTGTAGTGCAGAACACAGGGCCCTCCAGAATCTTGCCACAAACTGTACTCCCCGATCAGATATTATTTCCATTGGAAGTCCATGTAACCTGAAAATTTCATGAAGAAATAACTGCGCTAATTTTGGAGCAGAGGGCAACCCCATGAGTGGAACAAAATGAGCCATTTTTGATAATCTATCGACCACTACCCAGATGGTATCATACCCTTTTGAAGGAGGAAGATCAGAAATAAAATCCATCGACAGATGAGACCAGGGACGACTTGGAATAGAATTTGGCAACAGTTGGCCCGCAGGGGCCTGACGAGGAACTTTATTTTGAGCACACTTGGGACATGAAGCTATAAATTCTTGAATATCTGCTTTCATGTGAGGCCACCAATAGGTTTGAGACAAAAACATAAAAGTCTTTAGGACTCCAGGGTGACCAGTGAACTTGGACGTATGAGCCCAGGATAGGAGATTGGGACGAAGCTCAGGAGAAACAAACATCTTGCCTGGAGGTGGAACTAAGGATATATTAGTAGTGGCAAACACAACAGGATTAAGTACTGGTCAAGAAACTTGTTCAGAAGATTCCTCATTGGAGCTCATAGAGCGAGATAATGCATCTGCTTTGATATTTTGAGAGCCAGGTCTATAAAGCAACTTAAAGTCAAAACGAGAGAAAAATAAAGCCCACCTTGCTTGTCGAGGGTTTAAACACTGCGCTGTCTTTAAACAAAGAAGATTCTTATGATCCGTGTAGATGGTAATGGGAAAGCTTGCACCCTCCAACAGATAACTCCATTCCTCAAGGGCCAGTTTGATTGCTAGAAGTTCCTGATCACCGATAGCATAGTTCATCTCTGCGGGCAAGAATATACGAGAGAAAAACCCACAAGGCTGAGTCTTACCATCAGTGCCGACTTGGGACAAGACTGCGCCCACACCAACTGTTGAGGCGTCCACTTCTAGAACAAAGGCCCTGTTGACATCTAGCTGTTGTAACACAGGAGCTGAAACAAAAGCTTGTTTAATTTTATTAAAGGCAGACAGTGCTTCTTCAGACCGTTGGGAAGGATTCACCCCCTTCCGAGTGAGGCAAGTAATTGGAGCTATCAACGTAGAGAATCTTTTAATGAACTTTCTATAGTAGTTGGCAAAGCCAATGAAGCGTTGAACTGACTTGAGCGTCGTAGGAAGGGACCAGTTCTCTATAGCCTCTAATTTAGTTGGATCCATTTGAAGGTCAGTCCCAGAGATAATGTATCCCAGAAAAGGCATTGAAGAAGCTTTAAACGTGCACCTAGATAATTTTCCATAAAGACGATTCTGCCGAAGACGTCGAAGAACCTCTTTCACTTGCTGGCGATGGGAAACTAAGTCACGGGAAAATATCAAGATGTCATCGAGGTAAACCACCACACATTCATACAGAAGATCTCTAAACACCTCGTTGACAAAGTTCTGAAATACTGCCGGGGCATTGCTCAACCCAAAGAGCATCACTAGATATTGGTAGTGGCCATCGCGGGTATTGAAGGCGGTTTTCCACTCATCGCCACTTCGGATCCTGATGAGGTTGTAAGCCCCGCGAAGATCTAACTTAGTAAAAATACGAGCACCACTGACTCTGTCAAACAGTTCGGTAATAAGTGGAAAAGGATAGCTGTTTTTAATAGTAATGTCATTTAAACCTCGATAATCGATACAGGGGCGTAATCCTCCATCTTTTTTCTTGACGAAGAAGAACCCTGCACCAGCCGGAGATGAAGACGGATGGATGAACCCTTTTTGAAGATTCTCCTTTATGTACTCACTCATAGCTTGAGTCTCAGGAACAGAGAGAGGGTAGGTGTGCCCTCTCGGTGGCTTACTCCCCGGAACCAGATCAATGGGGCAATCCCATTCTTGATGGGGGGACAGGACATCAGTGGCCTTTTCGCTGAAGACGTCAGCAAATTCTTGATAGGCATCTGGAAGACTAGACTGAAGTTTTACACCTAATGATCTCACTGGATGCAACACGAATGGAAGCAGGAAGGACTCCATGCAGAAAGCTGTAATGTGGACCAGTTGAATTGTGGATTGTGCAATTGGAGTCAGGGCATACCTAGTACAATCTCATAGGTGGCTTTTGGAATGACCAGGAAATCAGTGAGCTCAGAATGAAGAAAGCCCACTCCTAGGACCACTGGCTTGGTTTGCTGAAAGATGGAACCCCCAGCAATACGACTTCCGTCCACAGCAGTGAGGTAGACAGGGCGAGACAGCTTTGAGACAGGAAGATGGATTCTGTCCACTGCGGCTTGTGTGATAAAGTTCCCAGCAGCACCGCAATCCACTAAGGCGGATAAAGACTGAAGACCATTCTGTGTTTCCAAAGTAACGGGCAAAGTGATATCTTGAGAAGAAGGAGCTTTAATTGAGGTCCCTAACTTGACTCCTCCATTACAAGTTAGGACCTGGCGTTTCCCGAACGAGCAGGATAGGAATCAGTCAGATGACCAGCAGCAGCACAATAAAGACACAGTCTTTCCCTTGTCAAAGTCGAAAAATATTGCAGTACACACATCAAGTACAAACTACACACAGATGGCCTCCGTGCGCGTACTTATTCTGCCGTGCGTGCACATATCCGCAATTTGCGTATGGTCGCTCCCGGGGTCCTGCGCATTAGCGCGTGGTATGGGTATTTATGGTAGAGTTTGTGAACGCATGGAAAGCTATCAAAGGACATTACATATTTAAATCCAAATAGTGCACAATGTACACATAGTCTCCCTGCACCACATCAGTAAGTTACAGCAGTTTAAATGGTAACAGAACAAAGGGATTCACCTTTACAGGATAGGAGGGGACAGAACAAGGTTATAAGGTGGTGTTTGGTATCCAGCTGTAGGGTATTTTAAGGGTAACATTCCGGTGTTGGTCTGCAGCAGATCGCATGTTCCTGCGGATAGTTATGTGCAGGAGCAGAATATAGATAATAACTGTATTTACTGTACATTATGTATGCGGCGGGAATCCAGAGGAGACCACCCACAAGAGCAGTTGGAACAGACATCGCCCATCTATTCAAACCGACCTATGACCTCTCCTGTACTGTAAATGACCATCCCTGTGTCCAATGGACAGAGAGATTACAGTATCCATTGTGTTAGGTTTTGGAAGAATTGTATAAAGAGAGCCTGCTGCAGGCCTGGTCAGACACAAGACTCACAAAGTTATCTATCTAGATGACGGAGGACCAGACTGGGTAGCGCGGCAAAATCCAAACAAGTATGTAACATTGACTGTAGCCATTATTCTGTTGTATTGTATTATATTGTATTGTATATATTGTAACCCCCTTTCAGTAATAATATGCTGTGGTGTCGGAACCCAGCAGTTTAATAACAATCTGGTGTCGTGTCTTCCTTTCCCTGCTAAGGTTTAAAGTGTATTATTATCGCATTGCATAGCTGTTAAGGGTTTGCGGTGTATCTCTGTTATGATTCCAGCACTCTGGTCTGAGGAGATCTTTTTGCGAGGACCGGAGCACTGGAACGAAATGCTGGGGAAGGGAACGGGAATGGAAAATAGCCCCTGGCGCCCTAACTCCGTTGTCTCACCCGTGCTGTCGGAAATCCCCTGCGAGACTATGGTTGCTTGAGCCCATGGCAGCCGCGTTTGAAGGGCGGATTATGTCTGCCCAACTCCGATGCCCCCCCAGGTCTTAATGAGAGACAAAGGGAAATCCGAGACAGGGTGATAACAAGGGGCCCTCTGACTAAACAACCAGGCCAGGGGCTACAAGCTAACTTAAAACTAGAATATGTGCGGAAACACCGCCAGGGAAAAGGACAACCAAAATATCCACTTGTCCACTTCTCCTACCCAGCACCGCCGAGTTCCAGAGAGGACTTGTGGAAGCGGAACCCTCCGCAAATGCTCCAAAAACAGAATATATAAAGATAAAGCGGCTGAGCCGCAACACACGGCAGAGCCGCAACTCACGGAACACCACTCGATATACAAAGGTGATCAGTCAGGACAACTGGGGACCAAACGACTTCCTGGGATGAGATGACAACTCCCGAATACAGGACTTCTGAGGACAGGAATGACCAGATACAGCAGGACTGGAACAGACTCTCAGCAAACCAAAGCAGCATGCAGGAAGCTATTACCGGCGTCTGTGAGAAGTACTGGGAAGGTATTTAACAGGGAGTCCTCCAATCAGCTGCTTAGAGCCTGATTGGGAATAAATGCCGTGCAGCTGCCTTGCTGCACGGCCAGAGGACAAGTGTGTGTGCTTGTTAATTAGGCCCTGCAACGGGGAACGCGGTCCGCCCGTGGCGTCCCCGTTGCTAGCGTCCGTGCGGCTCAGCGCGTCCAGCGTCTAGCGTTGCTAGGGAGCCGGCGGCTGAACGCGCACGGCGTCCCTAGTTGCTAGGCGCCGGGCCGCGCGGACATGCGGACCCCGGCGCCTAACAGTACCCCCCCCCCTTGAGGAGGGGTCAAGGAACCCCTAAAGCCAGACTTCTGAGGAAATTCCCGAAAAAATGCCCTCTTGAGCCTAGCGGCATGAAGATCCTTATCTAGGACCCAAGACCTTTCCTCCGGACCATAGCCTTTCCAGTGAACTAAAAAATAAAGCCGACCCCGGGACAATTTGGAATCAAGAACTTTCTCTACCAAGAACTCCTGTTGTCCCTGTACATCCACTGGAGATCTACCCTGAGAGATCCTCCGAGGAAATCTACTGGAAGAAACGTATTGTTTCAACAGGGAACAATGAAACGTATTTCCAATCTTGAGAGATCTTGGTAAACGTAGCCGAAAGGCAACTGGGTTGACTCTTTTAATAATAAGAAATGGTCCAATAAATTTGGGTCCCAGTCTAGCCGAGGATTGTCGAAGCCTGATGTTGCGAGTTGACAACCACACCTTGTCTCCCACCTTAAAAGTGCAAGGACGTCGGAGCCTGTCAGAAAATTTCTTTTCTCGAAAGGCCGCTTTTCTGAGAGCAAGGTGCACTTTTTTCCAAATTGCTCTGAGATGGGAGGTCAATGCCAGCGAGGAGACTGGAGAATGATGAAAAAAAGAATTAGCTCTGGGGTGAAAACCAAAAACTGAAAAGAATGGAGACTCTTTAGTGGAGGAATGACAGGAATTATTGTAAGCAAATTCAGCCAAAGGAAGAAACTCGGACCAATCATTCTGGAGTTTGGCTGAATACAAGCGCAGATATTGTTTTAATGACTGGTTAACTCGTTCGGTTTGCCCGTTGGATTGTGGGTGATAACCGGATGTTAATGACAGTTTCATCTTTAATGAAGCACAAAAACATCTCCAGAATTGTGCGATGAATTGTGGACCCCGATCAGAAACAATATCAGTGGGTAACCCATGAAGCCTAAACACATGGCGGAGGAACAAAACTGCCAACCCTTGAGCAGAAGGCAATCGGGGAAGAGCAATAAAATGAGCCATTTTACTAAAACGGTCCACTACCACCCATATGACTCGGAATCCGGCTGAAAGGGGAAGTTCAACCACAAAATCCATGGAAATATGAGACCATGGCCTGAGAGGGACACTTAAGGGCATAAGTTGCCCGATAGGCAAGGAACGGGGAACCTTATGCTGTGCACAAACCTGACATGAAAAAACAAATTCCCTAACGTCTTTAGACATACTAGGCCACCATACTGAGCGAGAGACTAACTCCAATGTCTTAGTGATTCCCGGATGCCCTGAAACCTTGTTGTCATGGAATTCAGTTAAAACAGTAGCTCTCACAAATTCAGGAACGTAAAGACGACCAGCAGGAGTAAATCTAGGAGCTTGGTGTTGAAGCTGGTTTAACTGGGTAAATAAATCCTGTGTGAGGCCTGCCCGGATGACCGAAGATGGAAGTATTGGGGTAACAACAGGATTGTTATTGTGAACCGGAAGAAAACTACGTGACAGGGCATCAGCTTTAGTATTCTTGGAACCAGGCCTGAAAGTGATTATAAATTTTAAACGAGTAAAAAATAATGCCCAACGTGCCTGCCGGGCATTAAGCCGTTTAGCTGATTCAATGTATTGCAGGTTCTTATGGTCAGTCAATACCGAAATAGTATGCTTTGCTCCTTCCAGCCAATGCCTCCACTCCTCAAAAGCCCACTTTACCTCCAGTAACTCCCGATTACCAACGTCATAATTGGATTCAGTGGAGGAGAACTTCCTGGACATAAAGGCACAAGGATGTAAGTCCAAAGACACCGGATCCTTTTGAGAAAGGACAGCCCCCACTCCAACCTCTGAGGCATCAACCTCCACAACAAAGGGCAATTCCGGATTAGGATGTCTGAGGACTGGAGCTGAGACAAAGGCTTGTTTCAGAGCCCGGAAGGACAACTCAGCTTCATGCGACCAGTTGGTAGGATCCGCTCCTTTCTTTGTCAGAGCCACAATGGGAGCAACCAGGTCAGAAAAAGAATGAATGAACCTCCTATAATAATTCGCAAACCCTAAAAAGCGCTGAATTGCTTTTAAATTGGTGGGTTGCGCCCAATTAAGGATGGCCTGAAGCTTCTTAGGTTCCATGGAAAATCCCTGAGGGGAAATTATGTACCCTAAAAAAGATACTTTCGTGACGTGAAATTCACACTTCTCCAGCTTGGCATATAAATGATTCTCACGTAACTTTTGAAGAACCAGACGCACCTGGGTGATATGTTGTTCCTTCGATTCAGAAAAAATCAAGATGTCGTCTAAATAAACGACCACGAATTTCCCTAGGAAGTCACGGAGCACATCGTTAATGAGGTCTTGAAAAACTGCTGGAGCATTAGACAGGCCGAACGGCATCACCAGGTATTCGTAGTGACCCGACTGAGTACTGAAAGCCGTCTTCCACTCATCTCCAGATTTAATTCGGATGATGTTGTAAGCTCCTCTCAGGTCAATTTTAGAAAAAATCACAGCAGAACGTAACTGATCAAAGAGTACAGAAATCAACGGCAAAGGATAGGTGTTTTTGACTGAGATTTTATTCAAGGCTCTAAAATCTATGCATGGTCTAAGCGAGCCATCCTTTTTCTCCACAAAGAAAAAACCAGCACTTAAAGGGGATTTTGATGGTCTAATAAAACCTTTCTGTAAGCTCTCCTGAACATAGTCATTCATAGCCGAAGTTTCTGGCCCGGACAATGCATATAATCTCCCCTTTGGCAATGCGGCACCAGGGATTAGCTCAATAACACAATCATAAGGCCGATGGGGAGGCAGAATGTCCGCATTGCCTTTGGAGAATACATCGGCAAACTCCTGGTATTCCACAGGAATGAGTTCTGGAATGATAGCTGCTACTCTAACTGGAAACGAAATACATTCCTTAGCACAAAAAGTACCCCATTGTAAAATCTCCCCGGACCGCCAATCAATGGTGGGATTATGAAAGGCCAGCCAAGGGTGACCCAGAACAACTGGAACTGCTGGGCAATGTGTTAGATAGAACTCGATCTTTTCGGAATGTAAAGCTCCTACTGTAAGTACTACGGGAGGTGTACGGTGAGTAATAACCCCGTTGGAAAGCGGACTCCCATCTAAGCCATGCATGGTGACACACCTACCCAATGGTAACTGAGGAATGCCTAAGGCCTTAGCCCAAGTTAAATCCATAAAGTTTCCTGCAGCTCCACTGTCAACAAAAGCCGACACCAAAGAACTGAGGCTGCCAAAGGAAACCTTAACTGGGACTAAAAGAGAGTTATTCGAGGAGATAAGCTGCAGACCTAGGTGAACCCCCTCACAATTCACCTGGTCAAAGCGTTTCCCGACTTGTTCGGACAGTTACGAGCAAAATGTCCCTTACCACCACAGTACAAACAAAGACCGGAATTTTGCCTTCTGGCCCTTTCCTCAGGAGACAGCCGGGAGAGACCCATCTGCATGGGCTCCTCTACGTCTTCTGGAATGGAATAAACACAAGGACTTGACCTTACAGGTGTTCCTCTTTCAGTCCTCCGCTCTCTGAGACGACGATCAATCTTAATAGAAAGCTCCATGAGTTTATCGAGAGTCTCAGGAGCGGGGTACTGGAGGAGACTGTCTTTAATAGACTCTGATAAGCCGAGGCGAAACTGACTGCGAAGGAGTCAACGAGGTTTGTTATGTGTGGTAAATATGGATCACACACGGAAGACTTTTTGTCTGAATGGGTACGTATGACTGACAAAGATAGGGTAACATTCCCTAGGGTGGGCAGCTTTGAACCAGAGGTATTACAGAACTTAAGGATAAGGATATGTCTGATAAAATCCAAGAAACAAAGGATTAGACATACAGATTGTTTAAATTTATGGCAACAGGAGGGGGATGTGCAAAGGGAATTAGCTCACGCAGCAGGTTCCAAACCTAGCGGGAAAACAATGGCGACCGCACCACCACCACCATATATTGTGGGGGAGAAAGTGGCTAAAGACAATGGTACAGTGGTACAGGATAGGAGAGTAATTGATAAATGTACTAACGCTAACCCTTGCCAGTTGTATCCCATTTTAAATTTTCCCCAGGACTGCGAGCAGGAAGATGAGCTCAGCACGATATCGGCACTCTCTCTAGCAACCACCATACAGGACACTCAGGTGGGCACGGCCCAACCAACAAGAGCAGTAGTCAGGCCCCCTAGCGGAGGGATAAGTGAGGTCGTGTCCACAGGTAAGTACGGTACCATACATTATGCAGAGACAATAGCTCCCCACATTGTAGAATCAAACCAGAATGATGTAATTGAATTAAATCCTGTCAGGGTGATTGCAGTCCCCAATGGGAAGACTGACGCTCAGGGAGTCACTCCCATCAGTAACATTGCCATTCACTGTCTCTGGTCCCGAGCAGAGTTAAGGTCAATTATGTCAGAATTTCCCGATCCCAGAAAAGATCTAGTCGCATACCAGAGGTTCATTAAAGAGTTAGGTAACGCCAACGAACCCACGAACAAAGATTGGCGAACAGTGCTACGGGTATGTTTACCCTCAAATATTGACCCCTGCAAAATTCATAACTGATTGTAAGTTAGACGCAGAAGTTCCTCTCACTGATGAATACAATCAGGAGAATGTACGGCAAATCAATCTGCAATTAGGAGTATATTTCCCTACTGTTGTCAAGTGAAATAAAATCTTTTCCATAAGACAAAAGGAAGGTGAAATGGCATCCGAATATTTCCATCGAGCACTGCAGGAAATGTCTAGATACACTGGGATCGAGGACATAAAAGATAATGCGCATCACAGGGAGGTAGCTGTTACTGTATTAATGGACGGGTTAAAAGATGCATTGAGAGCAAGGGTACAGACCTCTCTACCAAACTGGAGAGGTATCTCGGTGGCTGCATTGAGAGAGTCCGCTATCGAGCACGACAGGAACATCAGTAAGCACAGGGAGTCTCAGAGGGAAAAGCTGATGACAGTGAGTATAGACGCACTTACCAAAAAGCCATATCAGACGAAACCCCAGACCCTGATGGTAAGTCACGTATAGTAACATGCTATGCTTGTCACCAGGAAGGACATTACTCGAGGGAATGTAAGAATAAAGGTACACATAATGTATACCGACCGCCTAGACCAGGATATGAACCACACTACAATGCACATAATTGGGATCAGGGACCACTTAGGAGAAATTACGAGCCACATGCAGGGGAAACAAGGAGGTACCCACCAAGGAGAGACTGGCAGGCCTCCGAAAATTCTCAGCTACCCCCCTCACATATTGTAGCTGCCAATGCGCTGCGGGAGGGTCTCAACACACAATAGGGGTTGGGCCACACCTGTAGTCTGCAGCCAGTGAAGTTGATTGCTAGCCTTGGTAGTGAACCCGAGGTAACGGTTGATATAGCTGGTGTACCATTACCTTTTCTCGTAGATACAGGGGCGGCCAGGTCAGTGTTAAATTCAACGATAGGTATAAAAACCACGGGTAAAACAATTTCGGCAATGGGAGTAACAGGAACGGTGCAACAATACCCTTTGAGTAGACCTGCAGAGATTACGATAGAGCCTTTGCAAACCAAACATTCTTTTCTGCTGGCTGCATCGGCTCCGACTAATCTACTCGGCAGAGATTTATTGTGTAAAATGCGGTGTGTCATATACTGTACTCCTGAGGGTGTCTTCTTGGATATACCTGGGAACCTCGCTCAAGAAGTACAAGATATATTAGACACCCCTCAAAGGCTAATGTCGCATTCTACTGTTATAGACAAGTGTCCATCAAAGGTAGAGGAAATGATCTCACAAATACCGGGTTCCCTTTGGACCAAAGATGGACAAGACACTGGATTGATGGCAAATGTAGCTCCAGTAGTAGTACAAGTAAAAGATGGTAGGATAGCTCCAAAAATCCCTCAGTATCCTCTGAAGCCAGAGGTAGAATTAGGAGTGTACCCTGTCATAGAGCGGCTGCTACAGCAGGGCATCCTAGTCAGGACGTCCAGCACCGCCAATAGTCCCATCTTCCCTGTGGAAAAGAGTGGGGGGAGGGGTTATAGGCTAGTGCAGGATCTAAGGGGGATAAACAAGATAGTTGAGAGTCAATTCCCCGTAGTGCCCAATCCAGCAGTCATCATGCAAATTCCCTCTACGGCAAAATTTTTCACTGTCATTGATCTCTGTTCTGCTTTCTTTTCTGTCCCTCTTCACCCTGACAGCCAATACCTTTTTGCTTTAACATACACTGGAGTACAGTACACCTGGACTCGTCTTCCCCAAGGTTTCATTGACAGCCCGAGTATTTTCTCTCAGGCCTTGCATGACTGTTTACAATCCTTTCAACCTGAGAGTGGATCAGTGCTAATACAGTATGTCGATGACTTATTGTTGTGTTCTGACTCACTCGAATCGTCCTTGAAAGGCACGAAACAGCTTCTGTTTCATCTTTCCCAAACGGGACACAAGGTTTCAAAGGATAAGCTGCAGTTGTGCCAGACCAGGGTAAAATATTTGGGACATTGCTTGACCCAAGGACTTAGACACCTCACCGCTGATAGAATACAGGCGATTCGCGACATGACTCTGCCACAAACGCAACAACAGATCCGCACTTTCCTTGGAATGTGTGGGTACTGTCGAAACTGGATTCCAGGGTTCTCTATACTGGCTTTACCTTTGCAAGAAATGGTCTCTTCAAACAAACCAGAACGGGTCTCGCACACAGATGAGTCCGAACTGGCATTTGAGAGACTCAAACAGTGCCTATCACAGGCACCTGCATTAGGTATGCCAGATTATGAGAAGCCCTTTGAATTGTACGGTACAGAAAGTGCAGGGTGCGCGGCAGGCGTTTTATCTCAGAGACATGGTGATGCCAGCAGACCGGTAGCATACTACAGTGCACAGTTGGACACGGTAGCGCGGTCTCTCCCCACTTGCTTGCGAAGTGTTGCAGCGATAGCTTTGCTGGTAAGTAAAAGCGAGGACGTAGTGTTAGGACATGACCTGACCATTCATACACCTCATGCAGTATCAGCCTTACTGAACTCAGTCCAAACCAGACATGTCTCATCTGCTCAGTTTACAGACAGACAGACCTTTTCAGGTAATACAAATCGATTTCATACAGTTACCACCCTGTAGGAATTTAAAAGATGTGTTAGTTTGTATTGATGTATTTCCCAACTGGGTAGAAGCGTTCCCTGCTGCCACAAATACTGCTACGTTCACTGCAAAGAAAATTGTGCAGGAATTTGTGTGTAGATATGGTATCCCTAGAATAATTTAAAGTGACAGGGGTACCCATTTTACAGGTGAAGTCTTTCAGGTCATGTGCAAACTGATTGGAATTAATAGCAAGCTGCATAATCCGTACCGTCCACAGGCGAGTGCAAAGGTGGAGAGAATGAACAGCACTATTAAGAACAAGCTGAGCAAATTAATGGCTGAAACTGGATTGTCGTGGCCAGAAGCTTTGTCACTAGTGTTGTACAGCATCAGAACCACTCCCAGGTCTCCCCTTAACCTATCACCCTTTGAAATTCTTTTTGGTCGACAACCTCTTGTAATGATAGACCCCCAGGATGATTTGAAATGTAATAATGAAGTGACTGTGAAATATTTGGTTGGGATGAGCCAGCAGCTGAGAAATCAACAAAGAAATTTAAAGCTGGTGATTCCTGACCTGCCGAACAGTAATTGTCATGACTTTGAGCCTGGGGATTATGTGATGATTCAAAATTTCTTACGCTCAGGTTGCCTCATAGACAGGTGGGAAGGACCATATCAAGTCTTGTTAACCAGCACGACAGCATTGAAGGTCGCCGAAAGAGAGACTTGGGTCCACTCGTCCCACTGCAAGAAGGTCGCTGACCCGGAGAGAACTCGTGACAAAGAGCAGAGTGTAGAGAATCTCGTATCACTGGAGTGCCTGTTCCGGGAAAGTTGAGAAGCAGGACTGTTGAAGGGCATCTGAGCACAGAGAGTAACAAGACCTAGAACTGTTGTCGTACCACTTTCTTTTTTCACCACCCCGTGCATTTTTCCTTTCTTTTCTCCTTCTTATTTTCCTCCTTTCCCTTAACAAAATGGATCGATCACAAGAGACTGCGTTTCGGGTTCTGTTAGTAATTCTGGTTTTGATAAGGACAGTTTGTTTTGGTGAGGGTCCCAGAGAGGTCGAGCAGGGATCTGGAATGGGTTCTGATGGCAAGTATGAATTTGTAGGATCTCAGGATCAGCGCATCACTTTAGTAAAGGCTGGCATCAGTAAGCGCTCTGGTAGTCAGGGAGCTCGGAGGCACTGTGAGGGGTTATTGTCTGAGGAATATTGTATTTGTAGGAATTGTGAGACTATAGTTGAGGATGGGTGCATCTAGAGATGTCAGTCCAACCTTAATATCGACATGGACTGTCATCCGTTGAGTGATTACCACTCACTAGTGGGTAAGGTCTTAAACCAGACAGAATGCTGGGTGTGCTCACAGGTACCTCAAGGTCAGACCAAGTCAGGATTAGTACCGTACCCTTTAGCAATAGATGAGGTACTCGAATTACGGGGTTGGAGACCGGTGGACAATAAATTCAATATCTCTAGGCCCCTTAGCTTGAAGCTCCACCAGTATCATGTAGACAGGTCCTTACTGTGCTTTAATATTTCCAATTACCGAAAACCAGAAAATTGGGAAGTGACGTGGAATAACCAGACAATGACCTTTTCACACAGAGCTAATAGGATACCCATAGACTCTGAACTTGTACGCCAAATAGCCAACAGTGGGAGGTATTTTCGGTATAGGTATACTCGTGTAAGCAAGACCATGTGGGTTGGAAAAGTATCGCCGGGGTATTGTGCTCATATCATCCAGCCCGATACTTGTACTGAGCAGATGGGAGAACTAGGGACTGGTTTCTTTACTTGGAAAATTTGTAATATGGTGATGTTATATTTTGTCCCCTATGTTCTCCCAGATGATGCCTATTTCATATGTGGGAGGAAGGCGTACAAGTGGCTTGCCCCGAGCTCAGAGGGATTGTGTTATATTGGGAGAGTACTGACAGAGGTCATGACCATAAGCCATGATAATATGAAAGACGTTCACCGCAGTGCTCAGGCTCCTTATACTCATACTCACTATGAACACATCATCAAGAGACACCTCATAGATAGGGCAGAGCACGCAGCCTCTGATTTGATCCACGAATCCACCGGGATTCAATTCCTTCTCGCATTAGACATCACCCGTACTGCCAGAGGAATTATAAATTATAGGTATATCCATGCGCTTGCGAACTTGATAGATAATATTACTGAGATGTATGACGACAACTCCAGGTATACGGGAGGGGAGTTACAAGCTTACAAGAAGGAACTGATTCAGCACAGGATGGTCCTTAATTATGTTACAGCCGTGACAGGTGGGTACTGTGTTACTCTGGCAACTCAATATGGTGTGAAGTGCTGTACGTATGTTACGAACAGCACTGACGACCCCACGGAGATCATCGATCAGAAGATGGACGATATCTTGCAGTTGAAGTGGGAGTTCAGTAGGAAGCACAACCTTACCTTAGCGACTGTGAGTAATGAACTGACCGGCTGGGTCTCATGGTTGAACCCACGCAAATGGTTCTCAGGTTTAGGAGAGTGGGCTCAGAATGTTATTATGAGTGTGGGTAAGTTTCTCCTTTGTATCCTGGGAGTCGTCATAATTATTGGTTCGATATTTAGGTGTGTGCGATTTCTAATGCGGCGCAAGCACGGCACAACTCTGATGAGTCTAAGGAGCGAGGGCGCTGTTATAGCAGCAGATTAATTTGACCCATCCATAGAGACAGTGTTATGATAAGGATTGCAAATGAATTCCATGGCATGTTTCTTTCACCCGTTTTTCTTTTGTTTCCCCCTCTGCCCAGATACACCCATCCGGAAAAGACGTCAGCCCTACCCAAAATGTTTATGTGAATGTATTTTATATATGTGTCTTATCTTCATCTCTGCAACCTCCAGTTAACGGCACACATAGTGGACAGGTGATATCCACATATACTAGCACTCACATATGTTTCACCCTCCATGTATCATCAACTAAATGTGCACCCCATTTGTTGGAACAAGAAGCCGAAAAGAGCTCGGTAGTATTTGTTGGCCCATTTACAGACCCTTAATACGGGATGAGAAGGATTTAATGTATACTTCGCAATACCTCGAAGCTTATTACATATACGGCATGATGATACATGCCCCTCAGACATGGATTCATACATACATGCTTTTTACTATCCCACTAGGTCATATATTTCCCACCTACAACTCTCCCCCGACCATCCAAACTTCTGTAGATATTGTGTAGATATTTTTTTGTTTATTGATTACATAGTGGCAGTTATTGGTGACTGCCAAAGGGTGGACTGTCGAAGTCGAAAAATATTGCAGTACACACATCAAGTACAAACTACACACAGATGGCCTCCGTGCGCGTACTTATTCTGCCGTGCGTGCACATATCCGCAATTTGTGTATGGTCGCTCCCGCTGTCCTGCGCATTAGCGCGTGGTATGGGTATTTACGGTAGAGTTTGTGAACGCATGGAAAGCTATCAAAACACATTACATATTTAAATCCAAATAGTGCACAATGTACACATAGTCTCCCTGCACCACATCAGTAAGTTACAGCAGTTTAAATGGTAACAGAACAAAGGGATTCACCTTTACAGGATAGGAGGGGACAGAACAAGGTTATAAGGTGGTGTTTGGTATCCAGCTGTAGGGTATTTTAAGGGTAACATTCCGGTGTTGGTCTGCAGCAGATCGCATGTTCCTGCGGATAGTTATGTGCAGGAGCAGAATATAGATATAAACTGTATTTACTGTACATTATGTATGCGGCGGGAATCCAGAGGAGACCACCCACAAGAGCAGTTGGAACAGACATCGCCCACCTATTCAAACCGACCTATGACCTCTCCTGTACTGTAAATGACCATCCCTGTGTCCAATGGACAAAGAGATTACAGTATCCATTGTGTTAGGTTTTGGAAGAATTGTATAAAGAGAGCCTGCTGCAGGCCTGGTCAGACACAAGACTCACAAAGTTATCTATCTAGATGACGGAGGACCAGACTGGGTAGCGCGGCAAAATCCAAACAAGTATGTAACATTGACTGTAGCCATTATTCTGTTGTATTGTATTATATTGTATTGTATATATTGTAACCCCCTTTCAGTAATAATATGCTGTGGTGTCGGATCCCAGCAGTTTAATTACAATCTGGTGTCGTGTCTTCCTTTCCCTGCTAAGGTTTAAAGTGTATTATTATCGCATTGCATAGCTGTTAAGGGTTTGCGGTGTATCTCTGGGTGTGTACGCGCTGTGTGTACTTTGTACCATCAGCGCGGCGTTTGTGCGCAAAGTCCGTACACAGTACAGGACTCTTTACGCTAATAGCGTAAAGAGTACGTAGAGTGTGTATTAAGTATAGCGGCCGCAGCAGATCCATGGTAAAGTGTATTTAAAGTGTGTTTAAGGTATAGCTTTCACCCCTGTTTATAAATCAACATTCTCACCCATAACCTTCTTGACCGCTCCTCAGGCGTTAAACGTGATCTATTCACCTGCATGGGTTCATCAGGAATAACGGGTGAGGACTGTACTGGAGGCATAACTCGATGCTTGCGAAGGTCACCTCGAGAACGTTCACTGTTCCGCTCGCGTAAACGTAAATCCAATTTCTCTAACGTCCTAGTGGATGCTGGGGACTCCGTAAGGACCATGGGTAATAGACGGGCTCCGCAGGACACTGGGCACTCTAAGAAAGAATTAGTACTACTGGTGTGCACTGGCTCCTCCCTCTATGCCCCTCCTCCAGACCTCAGTTAGAATCTGTGCCCGGAAGGAGCTGGGTGCATTTTAGTGAGCTCTCCTGAGCTTGCTATTAAGAAAGTATTTTAGTTAGGTTTTATTATTTTCAGAGAGCTTCTGCTGGCAACAGACTCTCTGCTACGTGGGACTGAGGGGAGAGAAGCAAACCTACTAACTGCGGCTAGGTTGCGCTTCTTAGGCTACTGGACACCATTAGCTCCAGAGGGTTCGAACACAGGAACTTAACCATGGTCGTCCGTTCCCGGAGCCGCGCCGCCGTCCCCCTCGCAGAGCCAGAAGACAGAAGCCGGCGGATGAAGCAAGAAGACGTCAAAATCGGCGGCAGAAGACTCCTGTCTTCACATGAGGTAGCGCACAGCACTGCAGCTGTGCGCCATTGCGCCCACACTAACCCACATACTCCGGTCACTGTAGGGTGCAGGGCGCAGGGGAGGGCGCCCTGGGCAGCAATTGAGTACCTCCTGGCAAAAGCAGCATATATACAGCTGGGCACAGTATATATGCATGAGCCCCCGCCATTTTTTACACCAAATCGCGGGACAAGCCCGCCGCTGAGGGGGCGGGGCTTCTTCCTCAGCACTCACCAGCGCCAATTTCTCTCCACATCTCCGCTGAGAGGAAGCTCCCTAGGCTCTCCCCTGCAGACTCACGGTAGAAAGAGGGTAAAAAGAGGGGGGGGGCACATAAATTTAGCGCAATAATCATATATACAGCAGCTACTGGGTAAACACTAAGTTACTGTGTAATTCCTGGGTCATATAGCGCTGGGGTGTGTGCTGGCATACTCTCTCTCTCTGTCTCTCCAAAAGGCCTTGTGGGGGTCCTGTCCTCATATAGAGCATTCCCTGTGTGTGTGGTGTGTTGGTACGTTTGTGTCGACATGTTTGACGAGGAGGGCTATGTGGAGGCAGAGCAGGTGCCAATGAATGAGGTGTCCCCGCCGACGGCGCTGACACCTGATTGGATGGATATGTGGAAGGTGTTAAGTGATAATGTAAACTCCTTGCATAAAAGGTTGGATAAAGCTGAAGCCTTGGGACAGTCGGGGTCTCAGCCCATGCCTGATCCTACAGCGCAGAGGCCGTCAGGGTCTTAGAAGCGCCCACTATCCCATATTGTTCACACAGATATCGACACGGATTCTGACTCCAGTGTCGATGGCGATGATGCAAAATTGCTGCTAAAATGGCTAAAGCCATCCGCTACATGATTGTAGCTATGAAGGATGTATTGCACATATCAGAGGTAAACCCTGTCCCTGACAAGAGGGTTTATATGTTTGGGGAGAAAAAGCAAGAGGTGACTTTTCCCCCTTCACATGAGTTAAATGAGTTATGTGAAAAAGCTTGGGATTCTCCTGATAGGAAGTACTGATTTCCAAAAGGTTGCTTATGGCGTACCCCTTCCCGCCAACGGACAGGATGCGCTGGGAATCCTCCCCTAGGGTAGACAAAGCTCTGACACGCTTATCTAAGAAGGTGGCCCTGCCGTCACAGGATACGGCCTCCCTAAAGGATCCTGCGGATGGGAAGCAGGAAGGTATCCTGAAGTCTGTTTATACACATTCAGGTACCATACTGCGGCCGGCAATTGCGTCGGCCTGGATGTGTAGTGCTGTAGCAGCATGGACAGATACACTGTCTGAGGAACTGGATACCTTGGACAAGGATACTATTTTACTGACCCTGGGGCATATAAAAGACGCTGTCCTATATATGAGGGATGCCCAGAGGGACATTTGCCTACTGGGCTCTAGAATAAATGCAATGTCGATTTCTGCCAGAAGGGTCCTGTGGACTCGGTAATGGACAGGCGATGCCGACTCTAAAAAGCACATGGAGGTTTTACCCTACAAGGGTGAGGAATTGTTTGGGGACGGTCTCTCGGACCTAGTTTCCACAGCTACAGCTGGGAAGTCAAATTTTTTGCCATATATTCCCTCACAGCCTAAGAAAGCACCGTATTACCAAATGCAGTCCTTTCGATCACAAAAAGGAAAGATGGTCAGAGGTGCGTCCTTTCTTGCCAGAGGCAGGGGCAGAGGAAAGAAGCTGCACAACGCAGCTAGTTCCCAGGAACAGAAGTCCTCCCCGGCCTCTACAAAATCCACCGCATGACGCTGGGGCTCCACAGGCGGAGCTAGGCCCGGTGGGGGCGCATCTTCGAAAATTCAGCCACCAGTGGGTTCGCTCACAGGTGGATCCCTGGGCTATACAGATTGTGTCTCAGGGATACAAGCTGGAATTCGAAGTGATGCCCCCTCACCGTTACCTAAAATCAGCCCTGCCTGCTTCCCCCATAGAAAGGGAAGTAGTGTTAGCGGCAATTCACAAATTATATCTCCAGCAGGTGGTGGTACAGGTTCCCATCCCTCAACAGGGAAGGGGTTACTATTCCACAATGTTTGTGGTTCCAAAACCGGACGGTTCAGTCAGACCCATATTGAATTTAAAATCCCTGAACATTTAACTGAAAAGGTTCAAGTTCAAGATGGAATCGCTCAGAGCGGTCATTGCAAGCCTGGAAGAGGGGGATTTTATGGTGTCTCTGGACATAAAGGATGCTAACCTGCATGTCCCCATTTATCCACCTCATCAGGAGTACCTCAGATTTGTGGTACAGGACTGTCATTACCAATTCCAGACGTTGCCGTTTGATCTCTCCACGGCACCGAGAATATTTACCAAGGTAATGGCGGAAATGATGGTGCCCTCCGAAAGCAGGGTGTCACAGTTATCCCATACTTGGACGATCTCCTCATAAAGGCGAGGTCCAGAGAGCAGTTGCTGATCAGCGTAGCACACTCTCAGGAAGTGTTGCAACAGCACGGCTGGATTTTGAAAAAATTCCAAAGTCGCAGCTGATCCCTACGACTCGTCTGCCCTTCCTGGGCATGATTCTGGACACAGACCAGAAAAAGGTGTTTCTCCCGGCGGAGAAGGCTCAGGAGCTCGTGACTCTGGTCAGAGAACTCTTAAAACCAAAACAGGTGTCGGTGCATCACTGCACGCGAGTCCTGGGAAAGATGGTGGCGTCATACGAAGCCATTCCCTTCGGCAGGTTCCATGCAAGGAGCAAGCCTCCGAGGATGGGGGGCAGTCACTCAGGGAAGAAACTTCCAAGGGCTGTGGTCAAGTCAGGAGGCTTGTCTGCACATCAATATCCTGGAACTAAGGGCCATATACAACGCCCTGAGTCAAGCGGAGCCTTTGCTTCGCAACCAACCGGTGCTGATTCAGTCAGACAACATCACCGCAGTGGCTCATGTAAACCGCCAGGGCGGCACAAGAAGCAGGGTAGCGATGGCGGAAGCCACCAGGATTCTTCGTTGGGCGGAAAATCACGTGCAAGCACTGTCAGCAGTGTTCATTCCGGGAGTGGACAACTGGGAAGCAGACTTCCTCAGCAGGCACGACCTCCACCCGGGAGAGTGGGGACTTCATAAAGAAGTCTTCACACAGATTACAAATCGATGGGAACTGCCACAGGTGGACATGATGGCATCCCGCCTCAACAAAAAGCTACAAAGGTATTGCGCCAGGTCAAGAGACCCTCAGGTGATAGCTGTGGACGCACTAGTAACACCGTGGGTGTTCCAGTCGGTCTATGTGTTTCCTCCTCTTCCTCTCATACCCAAGGTGCTGAGAATCGTAAGAAAAAGAGGAGTGAGAACAATACTCATTGTTCCGGATTGGCCAAGAAGGACTTTGTACCCGGAACTGCAAGAAATGCTCACAGAGGACCCATGGCCTCTGCCTCTCAGACAGGATCTGTTGCAACAGGTTCCAAGACTTACCGCGGCTGCGTTTGACGGCATGGCGGTTGAACGCCGGATCCTAGCGGAGAAAGGCATTCCGGATTAAGTTATTCCTACGCTGATAAAGGCTAGGAAGGACGTGATAGCAAAACATATGGCGAAAATATGTTGCTTGGTGTGAGGCCAGGAAGGCCCCTACAGAGGAATTCCAGCTGGGCCGGTTCCTGCACTTCCTACAGTCAGGAGTGACTATGGGCTTAAAATTAGGGTCCATAAAGGTCCAGATTTCGGCCCTATCCGTTTTCTTTCAAAAGGAACTGGCTTCGCTTCCTGAAGTTCAGACGTTTGTAAAGGGAGTGCTGCATATTTAGCCCCCTTTTGTGCCACCAGTGGCACCTTGGGATCTTAACGTGGTGTTGAGTTTCCTGAAATCTCACTGGTTTGAGCCACTTAAGACCGTGGAGCTAAAGTATCTCACGTGGAAAGTGGTCATGCTATTGGCCTTAGCTTCGGCTAGGCGTGTGTCAGAATTGGCGGCTTTGTCATGTAAAAGCACCTATCTGGTTTTCCATATGGACAGGGCAGAATTATGGACTCGTCCGCAAGTTCTGCCGAAGGTGGTGTCATCTTTTCATTTGAACCAACCTATTGTGGTGCCTGCGGCTACTCGTGACTTGGAGGACTCCAAGTTGCTTGATGTAGTAAGGGCTTTGAAGATTTATGTAGCCAGGACGGCTGGAGTCAGGAAAACTGACTCGCTATTTATCCTGTATGCATCCAACAAGCTGGGTGCTCCTGCTTCAAAGCAGACTATTGCTCGCTGGATCTGTAACACGATTCAGCAGGCTCATTCTGTGGCTGGTTTGCCGCATCCAAAATCAGTGAAAGCCCATTCCACAAGGAAAGTGGGCTCTTCTTGGTCGGCTGCCCGAGGGGTCTCGGCATTACAACTTTGCCGAGTAGCTACTTGGTCGGGTTCAAACACCTTTGCAAAGTTCTATAAGTTTGATACCCTGGCTGAGGAGGACCTTGTGTTTGCCCATTCGGTGCTGCAGAGTCATCCGCACTCTCCCGCCCGTTTGGGAGCTTTGGTATAATCCCCATGGTCCTTACGGAGTCCCCAGCATCCACTAGGACGTTAGAGAAAATAAGATTTTACTCACCGGTAAATCTATTTCTCGTAGTCCGTAGTGGATGCTGGGCGCCCAACCCAAGTGCGGACTTCTTCTGCAATACTTCTATATAGTTATTGCTTAACTAAGGGTTATGTTATGTTTGCATCAGGTTGTCTGATGCTCTGTTATTGTTCATACTGTTAACTGGGTAAGTTATCACAAGTTATACGGTGTGATTGGTGTGGCTGGTATGAGTCTTACCCTGGATTCCAAAATCCTTTCCTTATAATGTCCGCTCTTCCGGGCACAGTTTCCTTAACTGAGGTCTGGAGGAGGGGCATAGAGGGAGGAGCCAGTGCACACCAGTAGTACTAATTCTTTCTTAGAGTGCCCAGTCTCCTGCGGAGCCCGTCTATTCCCCATGGTCCTTACGGAGTCCCCAGCATCCACTACGGACTACAAAAAATAGATTTACCGGTGAGTAAAATCTTATTTTAATACATAAAGAAATTCGGGCTTCAAGTTGCTCTGGGAGATCTCGGGTAACTAACTCATCCTTTATACGGTCGGATAGATCATGCCAGAAGGCGGCAACCAAAGCCTGATTGTTCCACTCTACTTCTGATGCCAATATCTGCAACTGGATAACATATTGTCCCACAGTACGTGTTCCCTGGCGAATCTGAAGAAGGTCTGAAGAAGCGGACTTTGTACGCCCTGGTTCATCAAAGATGCGTCGGAATGCAGCAACAAAATCAGTATAATTATTCAGGAGGGCATCTGCTCGCTCCCACAGCGGGGAGACCCAGTTCAAAGCGGAGCCAGACAATAGGGACACAATATATGCGACCTTGGCCCTGGGCGTTGGAAAGTTCTGTGGCAGCAATTCAAAGTGGACTTCACATTGGTTCAGAAACCCACGACACATCTTAGGATTACCATCAAACTTGCTTGGTGTAGGAAGATGAATGCGAGATGTAGAAGCAGGAGCAACTGGAGAGCTGGAAACTGAGGAACTGGAAACTGGAACGGAAACTGTTGATGGAACTGGAGAGACGGGATTTGAAATGGTTTGTTGTAGAGTGTCCAAACGGGAAGATATCCCTTGCAAAAATTGTATTATCTGCTGCTGTGCAACTTCTTGACCATCCAGTCGTGACACCAAACTTTGGAGTGAGCCTGACCCCACACTCTGACCACCGTCCGGGTCCATGGGCCTCAGACAAACTGTCAGGTCTCTGGTTTTGTCTGTCCACGGAGGGGACACTAGTGGGTCAGTGCAGGGGTGCTGTATAAAACGAGGAGGCTGAATAAAAGTCCTGCGCATATGCGCTGATATTTATTATGTCACAGAGGTCACAGTGTAGTTGGATATCAGATGGAATGAAATCCAATGGATAATAACTTGGAAGCCAATAATAACAGAAAGTCACTGATAACAGAAATAGGTAATAACGATAACTTGAAAACTGAATGCAAATGGTACTGGTAATTATGGCTGAAGAAAACAGAACTCCTGTAATTATAAGAAGCACACAGTCTCTATAACACAAAAGTTCTTTAGCCAGGCAAGGCCCAGGCAGGAGACAGTCCTAACGCAGCAAGCGTATTAAATGCTGGATGCAATGCACAGAATGGAATGCTGGTAATTAGGTGCACAGGTTTAGCAAAGAGTAAACACCTGAGGAGAGTCTCTTACTGCAGATGGATGTAGCAGACTGTGGCTGGAGTCTGAAGCAAGCAGAAGATTGGAACGCTGAGAGGTACAACAGGGAATCCACTTGGAGACAGGAACATGGGAACCAGAAGCACTAGTACACAGAGTGTGACTCGTCCGAGGCGATGAGACTGAGCCAGGGACTGAACCTTATACCCCTTGCTCTGTGATGATTGGATGTTGAACTTCTGTGAGAACACACCCCACTGGATTGGGTGTCCGGATCAGCTGAGCGCAGGTGTCATGGCGGCGCCCATACCAGACAGACGCTGGCACACAGTGGTGCACACACTGGATGCGGTTCAGAGGTACTCAGCGACATCAGTTATGGCGCTTGCGGGCAGTACACTCATGCAGCCGCGACTGGGGCCATGACCTCTGGAGGCCTGCGCACCAGCGCGCTGGTAAGGGAGATGCTGCAAAATGCCGATTCCCTACACAGATGTGGTGTTTCTACAGGAAACACACTGGATAACAAGTGAGGAAAACACACTGAAGGCTGCCTGGATTGGTTCATGTATATCTGCTTCTTTTCATAGGAAAAATAGGGGAGTTATTATCTTATTTTGTAAAGATCTTCCGATACCTATTTTGGAAGAAATAACTGATCCTAAGGGAAGGTTTATAATTCTAGATTGTCACAATCCTGACTGTAGGTTTCATATTTGGTGACTTACCCCTGCCATCTGTCCCGGATCCTGTGTCTTTTACTCACTGAGTTAAACAGCTTGTCAGCACTATGAGTTTTCCTGAGTTCTCTGCCTGAAAGGTAATAGTTAATTAGCTCCACCTGTGGTGATCTCCTGTGTGAGGCTGAATTCAGTAATATGAAGTTCAGGCTTCAGTGTTCTCTCGGCCTGCTAGGCCTCATTCTACATCACAGCCTAGTCTGGAGTAGTCACATGACTGTGACTGTTCACCTGATCCAGAGTTGTTCAAACCTCTGCCAGCCTGAGACTCTCTGCATCACCTAATCCTGCTCACCAATCACCAAGGACCAGGAAGTATAAGTCAGGAGGCTGAGTTGGAAACTGGGCCAGTTCCTTGTGTCACACTCACAGCTATGTGTGAGTCTTCAAGCTGAGCTCCCTAAAGGTAACCTTTATACTCTAGTTCCTGTGAAAACTCTGTTCCTTGTTACCCTGTTTGGTTTACTTTTGTGTTGCCACTGATGATCACTATTTCCACGAGTCTCAAAGTAAAGGCACAGCTGCAGTGGTTCATCTTAAAGGCACAGTATTATATTCCATAGTCTCAACTGAAAACCACAGCTGCCGTGGTTCATCTTTACTGCTGTTGTAGTTGTGATCTCCAGAGCTCCCGTATCCCTTCAGCATCTCAGTGCCTCAGCACCTCTGTGCCTCAGCACCTCTGTGCCTCTGTACCTCTGTGCCTCAGTATCTCCGTGCCTCCAGCATCTCCGTACTTCAGCATCTCAGTGCCTCCAAGCACCTTAGTGCCTCCAAGCACCTCAGTGCCTCCAAGCACCTCAGTGTCTCTACGCACCCCAGTGTCTCCAAGCACTTCCGTGCCTCCTAGCACCTCAGTGTCTCCAAGCATCCAGTGCACTTTAGCGCAGTTGTACCTGGTATTCTTCACTGATTCATCAGCGCCTTTCCAGTTCTGTCTTTCAGGAGACCTTCAGCGTTCACACGTGCCCCCTGTCTGCCGAACTAATCCTGCATGGGGAGAACCTAGATTCGGCCATCTCTGCTGCGGTTCCTCTTCCCAGTCACCGGAAGAAGCCCCGAGTCCACAACACTCCCAAACCAGGTCAGTGGTAGTATTCATATAATTCTCCAGTCGCCCGCACAAACTTCACTAACACCGGGTTCACAAAACCTCAGTCATGACAGTAGGAACTGGCCACATGGACCCGGCCGAAAGTGTTTGTCTGACGCAGGACCTCCTAAGCAATATTGCAGGACGCTTGGAGGGTTTGGAGTCGACTCAGCATCAATTAGCACAGTGTCTGCAGCGGAATTCTTTCACCAGAGATTCTCTGACCTTCTGCACGAAGACTCCTGACCAACTGCAGATTGTCTTCCAGATGTTATTACAGTTACAAGAACTTTTGTCTAGTATTCTTTCTGTGATGCCTGATCTCTTCAGGAATACTACCAACGTTGTTGATCCTGTTTTGTCCCATCCAGTTAATAGAGTCTCTTCATCTGTGCAAGGAAAAGTTGTTCATCAGAGCTATCCACGGCCCAAACTCTCTGAAGCTGAACGCCAGCGGCGTAGGGAGCTACACCTCTTTCTTTACTGTGGAAATTCTGGTCATTTTGTTAAAGATTGCATTCTTCGTAAGCCAGGGAATGGTGACAAATCTCAGTTTCACAGTGCTCATGTCTACAAGTCATCCACAGTAGCTGATCCTGCTACTGCTGACAGGGGTATCAAGATGGCTACTCTGAAAGAGACTCAAATTTATGACTGGGGTCCGGTGATTAAAAGACCTTATCCCAAGTTGGGTGTCCAGAGAAGAATATTCAAGCCATTTAGAGTCACAGAGGAGTCCGTGTCTTCAGCCCAAGGAGGGGCATCCGTGTCTTCAGCCCAAGGAGGGGCGTCCGTGTCTTCAGCCCAAGGAGGGGCGTCCGTGTCTTCAGCCCAAGGAGGGGCGTCCGTGTCTTCAGCCCAAGGAGTGGCGTCCGTATCTTCAGCCCAAGGAGTGGCGTCCGTGTCTTCAGCCCAAGGAGTGGCGTCCGTGTCTTCAGCCCAAGGAGTGGCGTCCGTGTCTTCAGCCCAAGGAGTGGCGTCCGTGTCTCCAGCCCAAGGAGTGGCGTCCGTGTCTCCAGCCCAAGGAGTGGCGTCCGTGTCTCCAGCCCAAGGAGTAGCGTCCGTGACTTCAGCCCAAGGAGGGGCGTCCGTGTCTTCAGCCCAACGAGGGGCGTCTGTGTCTTTAGCCCCAGAGAGGGGTTCAGAGGGTCCAGCCCCAGAGAGTCTTCAGAGTGCTGCCCAGCCAGAGAGACTACAGAGTGCTGCCCAGCCAGAGAGACTACAGAGTGCTGCCCAGCCAGAGAGACTACAGAGTGCTGCCCAGCCAGAGAGACTACAGAGTGCTGCCCAGCCAGAGAGTCTACAGAGTGCTGCCCAGCCAGAGAGTCTACAGAGTGCTGCCCAGCCCCGTGAAGAGGGGGCTCTTGCTTCAGCCCAGCCCCGTGAAGAGGGGGCTCTTGCTTCAGCCCAGCCCCGTGAAGAGGGGGTTCTTGCCTCAGCCCAGCCCCGTGATGAGGGGACTCCTGCCGGTCCAGCAATACTCCAGGCCCAGCATGGTCAGTCCGTCTCGGTTCCAGCCGGTCCAGCAATACTCCAGGCCCAGCCTGGTCAGTCCGTCCCGGTTCCAGCCGGTCCAGCAATACTCCAGGCCCAGCCTGGTCAATCCGTCCCGGTTCCAGCCGGTCCAGCAATACTCCAGGCCCAGCCTGGTCAGTCCGTCCCGGTTCCAGCCGGTCCAGCAATACTCCAGGTCCAGCCTGGTCAGTCCGTCCCGGTTCCAGCTGGTCCAGCAATACTCCAGGTCCAGCCTGGTCAGTCCGTCCCGGTTCCAGCCGGTCCAGCAATACTCCAGGTCCAGCCTGGTCAGTCCGTCCCGGTTCCAGCCGGTCCAGCAATACTCCAGGTCCAGCCTGGTCAATCCGTCCCGGTTCCAGCCGGTCCAGCAATACTCCAGGTCCAGCCTGGTCAGTCCGTCCCGGTTCCAGCCGGTCCAGCAATACTCCAGGTCCAGCCTGGTCAGTCCGTCCCGGTTCCAGCCGGTCCAGCAATACTCCAGGTCCAGCCTGGTCAGTCCGTCCCGGTTCCAGCCGGTCCAGCAATACTCCAGGCCCAGCCTGGTAAGTCTCCTTTGGCTCCAGCCAATTCAAGTATCCTCGGATCCAATCCAGTACTACTCGTCCAGCCAAAGATTTCTCCAGTTCCAGCCTCTAAGTTTTCGTCTGATGGTTTACCACCTATTTACTTTGATGGAGATTTACTGCAATATGCCGCTCTGGTTGAACAATTTCTCTCTCGGATGGAGTCTGACCCTTCAGGTGCAGTAACTCCTTCCAACGTTACTCGATATCTGTTCCTGGCATTCAGAGGAAGAGCTTTGGAGTGGGCCAACATGCTTTTTGAGAGTAATGATCCGGTGTTCCATGACTTACAGACTTTTAGTAATGCTGTGGTTAAAGAATTCGGTCCTAAAACTTTGGAATCTGACTTGGTAAAAGAATCACGCTCTAAAGGGAATGCAGAAGGAAGTTTGTGCTGTCCTCCCAGGGATAATCTCAGAATCTCCTTCGGTAAGAATCCGACCATTAAAATTGCTCATGTAGGAGTCTCTCCTAGCCCAGAGAATTTAAAACTCCAGTGCACCTCCTTTTCATCTGCAAACTGTGTATCCAAAGAAGATTGGTATCTTCCAATAGACTTGGACTCAGACTCTGAATTTGATCCAGTTCATGATGCTACTTCTTTCAGGGGAGGTCCTATGTTTTCTAAGGAAGTTTTTTCTTTACCGGGGATTCCACTCTCCCTGGTCAAAACCAAATGTTCCCGTAAGAAGAAGAGGCATCAACGAAGGTCCTAAATTCTTCCGTATGAATTTATCAAGTTCCTCTAAGATTCAAGATGGGTGTCCGGAGTCCACCCTTGAAGAGGGGGATACTGTCACAATCCTGACTGTAGGTTTCATATTTGGTGACTTACCCCTGCCATCTGTCCCGGATCCTGTGTCTTTTACTCACTGAGTTAAACAGCTTGTCAGCACTATGAGTTTTCCTGAGTTCTCTGCCTGAAAGGTAATAGTTAATTAGCTCCACCTGTGGTGATCTCCTGTGTGAGGCTGAATTCAGTAATATGAAGTTCAGGCTTCAGTGTTCTCTCGGCCTGCTAGGCCTCATTCTACATCACAGCCTAGTCTGGAGTAGTCACATGACTGTGACTGTTCACCTGATCCAGAGTTGTCCAATCCTCTGCCAGCCTGAGACTCTCTGCATCACCTAATCCTGCTCACCAATCACCAAGGACCAGGAAGTATAAGTCAGGAGGCTGAGTTGGAAACTGGGCCAGTTCCTTGTGTCACACTCACAGCTATGTGTGAGTCTTCAAGCTGAGCTCCCTAAAGGTAACCTTTATACTCTAGTTCCTGTGAAAACTCTGTTCCTTGTTACCCTGTTTGGTTTACTTTTGTGTTGCCACTGATGATCACTATTTCCACGAGTCTCAAAGTTAAAGGCACAGCTGCAGTGGTTCATCTTAAAGGCACAGTATTATATTCCATAGTCTCAACTGAAAACCACAGCTGCCGTGGTTCATCTTTACTGCTGTTGTAGTTGTGATCTCCAGAGCTCCCGTATCCCTTCAGCATCTCAGTGCCTCAGCACCTCCGTGCCTCAGCACCTCCGTGCCTCAGCGCCTCAGTACCTCTGTGCCTCAGTACCTCTGTGCCTCCGTATCTCCGTGCCTCCGTATCTCCGTGCCTCAGTATCTCCGTGCCTCAGTATCTCCGTACCTCCAGCATCTCCGTGCTTCAGCATCTCCGTGCTTCAGCACCTCAGTGCCTCCAAGCACCTCAGTGTCTCTACGCACCCCAGTGTCTCCAAGCACTTCAGTGTCTCCAAGCATCCAGTGCACTTTAGCGCAGTTGTACCTGGTATTCTTCACTGATTCATCAGCGCCTTTACAGTTCTGTCTTTCAGGAGACCTTCAGCGTTCACACGTGCCCCCTGTCTGCCGAACTAATCCTGCATGGGGAGAACCTAGATTCGGCCATCTCTGCTGCGGTTCCTCTTCCCAGTCACCGGAAGAAGCCCCGAGTCCACAACACTCCCAAACCAGGTCAGTGGTAGTATTCATATAATTCTCCAGTCGCCCGCACAGACTTCACTAACACCGGGTTCACAAAACCTCAGTCATGACATAGATATTGAAATCTTCCACACCAAATATACCCTGGTTAACATCTATGCCCCTAATATTAACACACTTGTTCATTCAGGACCTCAGTCATACACTTCAAGGTAGAACAAACTACCCTCTAATAGTAGGGGGAGATTATAATATGGTGGAAGACCCAACGGTTGATCGCCAGCCATGCCCAGAAATACTGATTTTCGCAGCCGGTTTTTATCCTCCTTTAGTGTCCTTTGACTTATCGGATCCATGGAGATTACTGAATCCCGGTGATAGAATGCATATACACTTATCACTGGCCCACAACTCGTTATCCCGTATAGACAAAATTCTTATAGCCGATGAACTAATATCAAATGTTTGTCAGGTAGACATACATGATATATTAATATCAGATCACGCCCCTGTCTCCTTGGCTCTTACCCATTCTTCAGTGCACCCGACAGATCGTCTATGGCGCTTCCCACATTATTTGGCTAATTCAGAAGACTCTAAATTGTATCTCACTTAACACTGGACGAATTTCGTTGATGAGAATCTAGACTATTGGGACAGACCTGACATCTTTTGGAATGCCTCTAAGGCAGTCATGAGGCGACCAGTGGCGTAACTAGAAATTTTTCTCCCCCAAGCCAAAAAATTCATGCTCAGGGTGTCATGCTCATTGCCAGGGGTTTCATGCACTGGGTGTCATGCTCGTTGCCAGGGGTTTCATGCACTGGGTGTCATGCTCGTTGCCAGGGGTTTCATGCACTGGGTGCGATGCTCATTGCTAGGGGGTAATGCTTGTTGCTAGGACTGTGCTCCCAGTGCCACATATGCCCCCAGTGCCAGATATTCCCCCACAGTGCCAGGTACACACATGCCCCCCAAGCCAAATATGCCCCACCAAGTGCCAGGTACACATATACCCCCCAGTGTCACATATGACCCCTCAGTGCCACATATGCCCCCCCAAGTGCCAAATATGCTCCCCCCTCCCCCAGTTACAAATATGCTCCCCCAGGTACAGCTCACCCCCGCTCCCCGCTGTTTTGTGAAGGAGGGACACAGAGGGCACAGCGCGCGCCTCTCCTGTGTCCCTCCTGCGTCTCCGGCGTGTCTGTTAAATGAAGTGCCGGTTCGTGAGCCAATCAGAGCTCACGAACGGGCACTTCATTCAATAGACACGCAGGAGGGACACAGGAGAGGCACGCGCTGTGCCCTCCGTGTCCCTCCTTCACAGCAGCGGCTAGGGAAGGAGGGAGACAGCAGATTGACATGCGGACGGCTCGTCCGCATGTCAATCTGCGCTAAACCAGTGGCGGCGACCCCGCAGCCCTGTGCCTCCAAGCCACCGCGAGGGCTGCGGGGGCAGTAGTTACGTAGTAGCTATGTTGCCAAAAAAAAAAGGAAACTAAGGCAGAATATATTGCATTAAGGACAGTGATGTCAGAAAACTTTCAGGCATACGTTTCTACTCCATCGGAAAACACACTAACTACATACAGACAAGCGCAACAACTGCTGGAATCTTATCTAGCAACACAAGCAAAACATTCCATTGATTACACAAAAACAAATTCTATAGATGGGGGAATAAGGCGGGTAGGTTGCTTGCAGTCATGTCTCGACCCCTAGAAAACGTCATATAATAACTGCATTGAAACACCCTACAACTGGCATCATTATCACTAAATCCCGTTAAATTGCATCTCAATTTCAAGATTACTTTACAATGTTATTCAGTTCCTCACAGGTAGATAAAGATATTCAGAAACACCAAACTTACAAATACTGTGTTACCTCCTCTAACTCCTGATCAACGGGAAGCCCTGGCGGGCAAAATCACAATGGAGGAAATCAACAACACCATCTCACACTTACCCCGTGGTAAATCCCCAGGCCCAGATTGCCTTTCAGGCGATTACTGTCGCATACTACAACCGCATATTACCCCCTCGTTATTGGAACTGTTACAAGCTATACACGAAAAAAATTGTCCATCTCCCCTTTTTAATGAAGCACATACAGTATAACCCTTCTACCAAAGCCAGACAGGGACGCAATGTTACTTTCTTCATATAGACCTATTAGTCTCCTGAACGTTGACTATAAGATTTTGGCAAAAATAATGGCGACACAGCTCCAAGTTATTCTTCCCGATATTCTCACTATTACTCAGATGGGGTTTGTACAGGGCCGACCCGCAGTCAAGGCTATTCGCACAGCTATGGCTGCAGTGGTAACATCCCAATATTCCCATTCTGATTCAAAAATACTTTTAAGTATTGATGCTAACAAAGCGTTCGATATGGTGGTATGGCCACATTTATACATGGTCTTAGAAAACAGGGGCTTCAAAAACAATTTTTTTGACTATATGCGGTATTTATCTTACGTCTTAGAGGATGCTGGGATCCACATTAGTACCATGGGGTATAGACGGGTCCACCAGGAGCCAGTGGCACTTTAAGAGTGTGGGTTGGCTCCTCCCTCTATGCCCCTCCTACCAGACTCAGTTTAGAAAATGTGCCCGGAGGAGCCGGTCACAGCTAGGGGAGCTCTACAGAGCTTTTCTAGAAAAGTTTGATGTTAGAGTTTTCTATTTTACAGGGAGGCTGCTGGCAACAGCCTCCCTGCAGCGAGGGACTAAGGGGGGGAGCAGTGTCCACCCTGCGGGGTCTGAGCCAGTGTCTCCGCTGACTGGACACTGAGCACCAGAGGGGTCGGATCGCTCCCCGCCACAAGGGATCGCTCGCCCCAGCAGCGTGCCGCCAACCCCTTACAGAGCTGCAGAAGTGGCGAGTGAGACACCGACCCCCCTAGCAAGCGGGGGGCCAATGTGAAGATGGCGGCAGCGGGGAGGGAGCGCAGTACTAACCGCTCCTGGGAAGGCTCAGCGGTACTTGGTGCGATGCTGTAAGGGGCGCCCTGGGCCAGCGCTTACCCCCTACACTGGTCCAGAATCCTGTTGGGGTCCTCGGATCTCAGCCAGCACTAATTCCTCAGGCCAGTATAATCCATGAAGAGCGGGAAGACAGCGTCATTAAGGGGGCGGAGCTTCTCCTCAGAGGAGACCCAGCAGCGTTTCAGCGCCATTTTCCTGCCTGCACAGCGCTGAGAAGGAGAACAGGTCCCTTCACAGCAACTCCAGCTATCCGTACACGGTACCAGGGGTTTGTAGAAAGGGGGGTAGGCTGTAATACGACTGTGTGTCCTATTAAGGTGCACAGTCGGCGCTGACAAGGGGTCTCTCTTTGGTAAAAGCGCTGTGTGTGGGTTGACTCCAATCTCTGTGTCTCTCTTGCCATTCTTGGGGGGGAAACTCTGTCTGCCCTCACCTGTGTGTGTGTAGAGTGTTTGGTGGTCTCCTTTAGCTATGTCCAGGGACACTGTCATATGCTGCAGAGGATTTATCCTCCCAGGATGATCCCATTCCATGTAATCAGGATAGCACTGGTTTAGCACAGATACCAGCAAGGGAGCCTGGGTGGTTTTCCTCTATCAAATCTTGGATTTCTCAGATTTCTGACAGGGTTGCAAGTAATGAATCTGCAACCCAGGTATTACAGAGCTCTATGGCAGTATGGCCGGTTTCTGGTACCTCTGGGCGCTCCGCTATATACCCCCATAAGCGTGCGCTTGTGCATGTCACACAGGACAACACGGATACCGATTCTGACACCACAGACGGTGATGGGGATGTGTTGCGGGGGTCCGCATCTCTTGCAAAGGGGGTGTGTTGAATGTTAATGATACCACACCTGAGCAGGTTGAGGAGGCTTTTTTCACTGTAAATAAAAAAGCCTCGCTAACCTTTCCTGCGTCAAAGGAATTGAATGCTATATTTGAGAAAGCATGGGTAAACCCTGAGAAAAAATTCCAGGTCCCTAAAAGGGTACTAGGAAAAAATGGGAAAACCCGCCGATTGTTGACGCATCTGTGTCCAGACTCTCAAAGAAGGTGGTTTTGCCTGTTCCAGGATCTACTGCCTTAAAGGAGCCGGCTGATAGAAAAATTGATAACACGCTTAAATCAGTGTACACTGCTTCAAGGGCCATATTACGTTCCACTATTGCTACCGCATGGATTGCAAAGGCAATAATAAAGTGGTCGGCTACCTTATTTGAGGATTTGGATACGATGAACAGGGATGATGTTGCATTATATTTACGCAATATACATGATTCAGCAGGTTTTATGGTAGAATCTATGAAAGATCTGGGTTCCATGGCTGCAGGAATATCTTCCATGTCTGTTTCAGCTCGTCAGGGACTATGGCCGCGCCAGTGGTCGGCCGACGCGGAATCCAGAAAAAGTGTGGAGTCCCTACACTATACAGGTAAGGCTTTCTTTGGGGAAGCTCTAGACGCGTGGATATCCACGGCTACCTGCTCCGGAGAAATCCTTCTCTTCATCTGCAACGCAGTCCTTTCAGCCTAACAAGCCTAGAAGGGCCAGAATGTCCAATACCTTCTTTAGGGGAGGTCAAGTTAAGTCCAAGAAAGCTGCAGGTTCCCAGGAACAAAAGCCTGCTTCAGATACACCAAAGTCCTCCGCATGACGGTGGACCGCGCGGCCTGGAGGTGGGGCCATTGGGAGCGAGACTCAGACACTTAAGTCAGGTCTGGGTATCGTCCAGCCTGGATGCCTAGGTGATAGATATTGTATTCCAGGGATACAGGCTGGAATTTCAAAGTCTCCCTCCTCATCGCTTTTTCAAATCAGGCTTACCAACTCTGTTGGCAGACAGCACTGTACTACAAGACGCTTTCCAAAAACTGGCGGAGGCACAGGTCATTAGTCATTGCTGGGGGAGGGGTCATTGGAGTTTGGGTGTAATCACTGTATTCACATGCTTGGTCCATTACTTAAAGAGCATCAGGACGGCTTAGGCCGTAGGCTTGTGGGCCATTACTTCAAAGGACATTATTCAAAGGATAACTGCAAGTTTAAAAATAATTTCGACATTACACCTACGTTAAACCGAAGGAAAACAGAAGGACAACAATCTATCCACAATCTGGACCACTAAAGGACAACTTTCAAACAAATGTAAGTCCAGTTCCTCTACACCTCAAACTACTCCAGCCTGAGTAACCCATACTTATAACTTTGATCTGTGTTAGGAACGCTGCTAGACCTTTCCACTTCATCTGCAACTACTCAAATTTATGTCTATAGCTTACCAAAACCATCTGAATTCTCACCTGTACCAATGCTATCTGTCTTTTTACACTATGAAAAGACATCCCCAAACTGCTCACTACAGCTCTCTCTTATGCAAACTCATGTATGTTTTTTGATGTAATGTTTGGCTTGTAATTGCCATTGCATGTGTGGGGAAGTTGCACAGTGAAACATAGTTTATTATTGCATGCTCTCTGGTGTTTACCTCCTTTGATCATTTGCTCATTGTGGTCAGGTGTACTATATCTTTACATTTAGGGAGGTGTATTCATGGTGTAAAGGACACAGTGTGATTCCTGATTAGTAAAAAATATATATATATATATATATATATATATATCAAACACTGAGCAACATCCCCAAACAGGTAATTTCAACTTTAAACTTGTCATTTATTTTGTACAGTCTGGACATGGCTACTAATAACAAATGCACAGACAAAAATCTTAAAGCTATGTGTGCAAATGCTAGGAGCTTAGGAGACAAAATTCCAGAGCTAATTGCGATAATGACAAGGGATAACCTGGATTTTGTGGCAATTACAGAGTCATGGTGCAATGAAAGTCATGACTGGGACATGGCTATACCAGGATACAATTTATTTAGGAAGGATAGAATAGGAAGAATAGGAGGAGGGGTAGCAATGTATGTGAAAAAAAGCATAAATGCTACTTTAATACAAAATATTGAAGACAAACTGAGGCCCTTTGGGTCACCATAGAAACCGGGGAGAAGGATGTTATTCGCATTGGGGTGATCTATAGACCACCAGGCCAAGGGCAGGATTTGGACAGGAACCTCTTGTTGGACATCACTAAAATGGCTTTAAAGGGATAAGTCATAATCATGGGAGACTTTAATTTACCTGATGTAAATTGGGAGGGGTCTTTTGCAAGTTCAGCTACAAGTGGCAAATTTCTACATTCCTTACAGGGAGTATCTCTCAAGCAATTGGTGACGGAGCCCACTCGCAAAGATTCAATATTAGATTTAATTCTTACAAATGGTGATAGGATATATGTGGGTGAGCACTTGCGATCCAGTGATCATCAAGCAGTATGGTTTAGTATAAAGACAGGATCCAACTCCTGTCACACAAAAACAAAGGTGTTGGATTTTAGAAATGCTGATTTTGCAAAAATGGGGAGATGTTTAAGTGATTCATTGGCGGACTGGTGGAACTTGGAAGGAGTGCAGGAGAGGTGGGAAAAACTGAAAAGTGCAATACTAAGTGCAACTGATCTTTGTATCAAAAGATTTAGGAAAAGCACCAGGAAAAGGAAGCCAGTGTGGTTCACAAAAGAAGTATCAACTAGTGTGAAAGCAAAAAAGATGGCTTTTAGGAAATACAAACAGACTCAAAATAATAACGACAAAGAGGTGTATCTTGACAGACGGAAGGATGCTAAGAAAGTGATCAGACGTGTAAAGGCAGAAGCTGAGGAAAAAATGGCCAGGTCAGTAGATAAAGGGGGCAAAACTTTTTTTAAGTATATAAGTGAAAGGAGAAAATCAAATGGAGGAATAATAAGACAGAGAGTGAGCATTTGGTGGAGGGTGACAAGGCAATAGCAGATCACCTAAATAATTATTTTTGCTCAGTATTTACTACAGAAGAAGGGATGGGGCCACAGTTAAGTTGCAAGGACATTCATAAAAATAAGGTAGATGAAAGTACATTTACAGAGGAGAAGGTCCTAACAGAACTTTCACAACTAAAAGTGGATAAATCAATGGGACCAGATGGGATACACCCAAGGATACTCAAAGAGCTAAAAGATGTGCTGGTTACACCATTAACAGAATTATTTAACCAGTCACTAAATACAGGTGCTATTCCAGAGGACTGGAAAAGAGCAAATGTAGTTCCACTGCACAAAAGTGGAAGCAAGGAAGAAGCAAGTAACTACAGACCAGTAAGCCTTACATCAGTAGTGGGGAAAGTAATGGAAAAACTATTAAAAGAAAGAGTTGTGGAATATCTTAAATCAAACCACTTACAGGATCCAAAACAGCATGGATTTACTGGTGGTAGATCATGCCAAACAAATCTTATTGACTTTTTTGACTCTGTGACGAAAATAATAGACCAAGGGGGAGCTGTAGATGTAGCATATCTAGACTTTAGTAAGGCATTTGACACTGTCCCACATCGCAGACTGCTAAATAAACTTGAAAGCGTGGGGGTGGATTATAAAACAGTTAAATGGATAAGAACCTTGTTGCAGGATAGGAAACAGACAGTTGTAGTTAATGGAGTGCAATCTATGGAGGGAAATGTTACCAGTGGAGTACCCCAGGGATCTGTACTTGGTCCAGTTCTCTTTAATATCTTTGTTGGTGACATTGCAGATGGTATTGAAGGGAAGGTATGCCTTTTTGCAGGTGATACAAAGATATGCAACAGGGTAGACACACCGGGAGGGGTAAAACAAATGATTGATGACCTAGGTAGGCTTGAGAAATGGTCAAGAACGTGGCAACTACAGTTTAATGCTAAAAAATGCAAAATCATGCACTTAGGTCTCAAAAACCCAAAGGCTAAATATAGTATCAAGGGTACTATAATGGAAACTACTGAGGAGGAAAGGGATTTAGGAGTCACTATTTCAAGTGACTTGAAGGCAGGAAAGCAATGAGAAAGGCAAGTCAGATGCTTGGTTGCATAGGGAGAGGAATCAGTAGTAGGAAAAAAGAAGTGATAATGCCACTGTATAGGTCATTGGTGCGGCCCCATCTGGAATACTGTGTCCAGTTCTGGAGACCATATCTCCAGAAGGATATAAATACATTAGAGAGTGTACAAAGAAGGGCAACTAAAATGGTGCATGGCCTACAAAACGTACCCGGAAAGGCTAAAAGATCTTAACATGTATAGTTTGGAGGAGAGAAGAGAAAGGGGAGACATGATAGAAACTTTCAAATATATCAAGGGTCTTAACAAAGTTCAGGAGGGAAACATTCTTCAAAGGAAGAGAAATATTAGAACTCGAGGACATACACTGAGACTGGAGGGGGGAGGTTCAGGGGAAATTTAAGGAAAAATTACTTCACGGGAAGGGTAGTGGATAAGTGGAATAGTCTCCCATCAGAGGTGGTAGAGGCGAAGACTGTAGAGCAATTTAAACATGCTTGGGATAGGCATATGAATATCCTTACAAAGAATTAAGGTTCAAAAAGGGTTGAGATTACCTAAAGGATAAAAAAAGGGGCAGACTAGATGGGCCAAGTGGTTCTTATCTGCCGTCAAATTCTATGTTTCTATGTCATTGTGCCAGTACCACCTCACATGCAGAGCAAGGGTTACTATTCGAACCTTTTTGTGGTACCGAAACCGGATGATTCGGTCAGGCCCATTCGGAACCTAAAATCATTGAACCCCTTTCTAAAGGAGTTCAAGTTCAAGATGGAGTCTCTCAGGGCGGTGATATCAGGTCTGGAAGAGGGGGAATTCCTGGCATCACTGGATATCAAGGATGCGTAACTCCACATTCCGATCTGGCTGCCGCATCAGGCTTATCTCGGTTTCGCATTGCTGGACTGTCATTTCCAGTTCCAGGCCCTGCCATTCGGCCTCTCCACAGTACCAAGGGTGTTTACCAAGGTGATGGCAGAAATTATGGTTTTCCTCTGCAAACAGGGTGTGAACATCATTCCATATCTGGATGATCTGCTGATAAAGGCATCGTCCACGGAGAAGCTGCTGCAGTCCATTGTTCTCACAACACGCCTCCTCAGGAGTCATGGTTGGATTCTGAACCTTCCGAAGTAACATTTGGAACCAACCCAGATGTTGTCCTTTCTGGGAATGATCCTGGATACGGAAGTGCAAAAGGTGTTTCTTCCGCAGGAAAAGGCGTTGGTGATACAAGCTATGGTCCGGGATGTCCTGAAGCCAGCCCGGGTGTCGGTTCATCAATGCATTCACCTATTGGAAAAGATAGCAAGTATGGGAGGAACTCTCTCCAGTACTGGAGGTTCCACGCTCGGACCTTCCAACTGGATCTCCTGGACAGGTGGTCAGGATCTCATCTCCACATGCACCAGAGAATTCGTCTGTCGCCAAAGGTCAGGATTTCACTCCTCTGGTGGCTCCAATTGCCTCACCTTCTGGAGGGCCGCAGGTTCGGGATTCAGGACTGGGTCCTTCTAACCACGGATGCGAGCCTTCCGGGCTGGGGAGTAGTCACTCAAGGAGTAACCTTCCAAGGATGGTGGTCAAGCCTGGAAGCCGGCCTGCCCATCAACATCCTGGAACTAAGAGCCGTCTACAACGGTCTTCTTCAGGCGGCCCCTCTTCTAAGAAATCGGGCCATTCAAGTGCAGTCGGACAACTTAACAACAGTAGCTTACATAAACCGACAAGGCGGAACATAGAGCAGAGCGGCAATGTCAGAGGTGACAAGAATACTCCTCTGGACAGAAAAACACAAGTTGGCGCTGTCAGCCATCTTCATTCCGGGAATAGACAACTGGGAAGCAGTCTTCCTCAGCAGACACGATCTGGCCAAGAAGGGCTTGGTACGTGGACCTTCTGAATCTACTGCAAGAAGATCCGTGGCCTCTTCGGGAGGACCTGCTGCAACAGGGGCTGTTCGCCTGTCAAGACTTACCGTGGCTATGTTTGATGGCATGGAAGTTGAGCGCCTGATACTTGCTCGGAAGGGCATTCCGAAGAGGTAATTCCTACCCTGATACAGGCTAGGAAAGGGGTAACGTCTAAACATTACCATTGTATTTGGAAGAAATATGTCTCTTGGTGTGAATCCAAGAAGTTTCCTACGGTGGAGTTTCAACTCGGACGTTTCTCCTCTTCCTGCAAGCAGGTGTGGATATGGGCCTGAGGTTAGGATCTGTGAAGGTTCAGATTTCGGCCCTGTCCATTTTCTTTCAGAAACAATTGGCTGCCCTCTACAGGAGGTTGAGGTCAAATTTCTTACATGGTAGGCGGTCACGTTGTTGGCCTTAGCTTCTGCTAGACACGTGTCCGAGCTGGGGGCTTTATCCTGTAAAAGCCCTTATTTGATCTTCCACGAAGATAGAGCTGAGCTCCAGGCACGTCAGCAGTTTCTTCCGAAGGTTGTGTCGGCATTTCATATCAACCAACCTATTGTGGTGCCAGTGGCTGCTGACTCCTCAATTACATCAAAGTCCTTGGATGTTGTAAGGGCTCTGAAGATATATGTGAAGAGAACTTCTCATCACAGAAAGTCGGACTCTATGTTTGTCCTATATGATCCCAAGAAAATTGGGTGTCCTACTTCTAAGCAGACTATTTCTTGCTGGATTAGGTTCACTATCCGACACGCTTATTCTACAGCAGGACTGCCGTGTCCAAAATCTGTTAAGGCCCACTCTACTCGTTAGGTGGGGTCTTCGTGGGGGCTGCCCGGGGTGTCTCGGCAGTACAACTTGGTCTGGGTCGAACACGTTTGCAAAGTTTTACAAGTTCGATACATTGGCCTCTGATGATCTGAAGTTCAGTCAATCAGTTATGCAGGAGCCTCCGCGCTCTCCATCCCCATGGTACTAATGTGGACCCCAGGATCCTCTAGGACGTAAGAGAAAATAGGATTTTGGTTACCTACCGGTAAATCCTTTTCTCGTAGTCCGTAAAGGATGCTGGGCGCCCGCCCAGCGCTTCGTTTTCCTGCAACCGTTATCTGGTTCAGTAAAACTTTATTTAGTTATGTACTGCATTGTTACTTGGTAAGTACTGTTTCAGCAGTTGCTGAGTTTTTCAAGCTAGTTAGCTTGATGTGCCTTGTATGTGTGAGCTGGTATGAATCTCGCCACTATCTGTGTTAAATCCTTCTCTCGAAGATGTCCATCTCCTCGGGCACAGTTTTTAGACTGAGTCTGGTAGGAGGGGCATAGAGGGAGGAGCCAGCCCACACTCTCAAACTCTTAAAGTGGACCCGTCTATACCCCATGGTACTAATGTGGACCCCAGCATCCTCTACTGACTACGAGAAAAGGATTTACCGGTAGGTAACCAAAATCCTATTTTAATTGTTATTTCTCTTACGTCCTATAGGATGCCGGGGTTCATTTAGTACCATGGGGTATAGACGGGTCCCTTGGGAGCCATGGGCACTTTATGGGTTTAATAGTGTGGGCCGGCTCCTCCCTCTATGCCCCTCCTACCAGACTCAGTTTAGAAAATGTGCCCGGAGGAACCAGTCACAGCTTGGGGAGCTCCTAGGAGTTTTTCTAGTTTTATTGTTTTTCTAAGAGTGTTAGGTACAGGAAGGCTGCTGGCAACAGCCTCCCTGCTTCGTGGGACTTAGGGGGGGGGGGGGGGAGTAGGAACCAACTCTAGAAGTTAATGGTTCTCTATCTCTGCTGACAGGACACTGAGCTCCTGAGGGTGCTGATTGCAAGCCCACGAGGCGACCGCTCACTCCCGCAGCATGGCCGCCACCCTCTAACAGAGCCAGATGAAAGAAGACTGGTGAGTATAACGCCGGCGGCCCGGAAAGCTGGTCGCCGGCGGGAATGGCGGCACAAGGGTGGGAGCGCAGCTGACAGGCTGCGCTCCGGAGGGCTGAGAGGCACACTGTGTACGGCGCTGTGAGGGGTGTCCTGAGCCAGCCCAATCACTCTACACTGGTCACAGAAGGCTACCAGGGTCTTATCCAACTGTTAGCTACAAATTACCTTAGACCAGTATAACACAATAAGTGCGGGAAGACACGCCATTATAAGGGGCGGGGCTTCTCAGAGCGGATCCAGCACTCACCAGGGCCATTTTCTCCCGGCAGATTACAGCAACAGAACGCTGACAGGGAGCGCTGCCCTCCACATATCTCCAGCTATCCTCTGCGGTACCAGGATGTTATAGACAGGGGGAGAGTGTATTATTGGAACTGTTTATCCCATTAAGGTTACCCAGTCAGCGCCGGCAGTTTAGTATATTACCTGCCTACTGGGGCACTGTGCGGCTGGCTCCGTATACTCTGTGACTCTCTGAAGGTACTCTGGGGAAAACTGTGTCTGACATTTTCCTGTGTGTGTGGCTGTATATCTCACACTTAACATGTCTAGGGACTCTGTCTCTTGTGCTGCAGAGTGTGTATCTTCTCCTGATGAGTTTATTCCATGCACTCAGGACTGCCGTGTACCTTCTCAGCCTTCTGAGTCGGAACGCCCATGGGTGGATTCTATAAAGGATTTCATCTCGGATATCACATAATGAGAATGCAACGCAGGCTTTACAACAATCTGTAGCGGTATTGCAGTACTCAGCTCCCACTACCTCATCTAAGGTGCCTATTACATACCCTAAAAAGTGTGCTCTTGACCAGATAATGCAAGCCGACTAGGATACCGACTCTGATACAGGGGACGGTGATGGGGATTTGCAGGGGGAGATGCATCCCTTGCTAAGGGGGTGCAACTCTTGATTGAGGCCATTAGGGACATTTTACACATTACTAAAAAAAGTACCTGAGCAGGTAGAGGAGGCTTACTTTACCGACAATAAGAAATTCTCCCTTACCTTCCCTGCTTTTAAGGAGTTAAATGCCTTGTTTGAAAAATCCTGGGAAAACCCAGAGAAAAAATTCCAGATCCAAAAAAGGGTTCTCATTGCTTTTCCCTTCCCTGAAGAGGACAGGAAAAAGTGGGAAAACCCGCCTATAGTAGACGCCTCTGTATCTCGGTTGTCTAAAAAGGTGGTTTTACCTGTCCCTGGTTCAACCACTTTGAAAGAGCCGGTTGACCGTAAGATTGAGATTACGCTCAAATCACTATACACAGCTACAGGCGTGGCTTTAAGGCCCACGATTGCTTGTGCGTGGATTTCTAAAGCCAAGTAAAGTGGTCAGGCACATTACTAGAGGATTTAGATACTATGGACAGGAGTGACATTGACTTGTTTTTATGTCACATACAGAATTCTGCAGGTTTCATGGTGGAGGCCATGAAGGACCGTGGCCACCTTAATGCAAGGGCTTCTTCCATGGCTGTCTCGGCACACAGAGGACTCTGGCTGCGCCAATGGTCTGCGGTTGCAGAATCCAAAACGAGTGTGGAGAACCTACCCTACACAGGTCAGGCTCTGTTTGCGGACGCGTCGGACGCGTGGATCTCCACGTCAACTGCGGGTAAGTCAACTTTCCTTCCCTCAGCAGCGCCACCGGCTAGGAAATCTTCTCCTACATCTACGATGCAGTCCTTTCGGACCACAAAAGTTAAAAAGTCCAAACCCCCTTCCACTTTCTTTAGAGGTGGTCGGGGGAAATCTAGAAAACCTGCACCAACAGGTTCCCAGGTGCAGAAGCCATGTTCTGCTTCCTCCATATCTTCAGCATGACGGTGGACCTCCCAGCCTGGGGATCGGGCAGGTGGGAGCAAGACTAAGGGATTTCAGTCATGTCTGGGCATCATCATGCCTAGACCCCTGGGTACAAAATATTGTTGCACGGGGTACAGACTGGAGTTTCAAGAACTCCTACCTCACAGATTCTTCAAATCAGGCTTACCAGCTTCGCTGACTGAAAGTGCTACCCTACAGGAAGCAATTCGAAAATTGGTACAGACAAATGTCATTGTTCCAGTTCCACCTCACCTAACAAACAAGGGTTATTATTCAATTGTTTGTGGTACCGAAGCCGGACGGTTCGGTAAGGCCGATATTAAGCCTAAAGTCATTGAACCCCTACTTGAGGGAATTCAAATTCAAGATGGAGTCTCTGAGAGCGGTGATCTCAGGTCTGGAGGAGGCGGAATTCCTGGTATCCCTGGATATCAAGGATGCGTACCTTCACGTTCCAATCTGGCCGCCTCACCAGGCTTATCTGAGATTTGCACTGCTAGACTGTCACTATTAGTTCCAGGCACTGCCATTTGGCCTTTCCATAGCACCGAGGGTGTTCACCAAGGACATGGAAGAGATGATGCTACTCCTCCGCAAGCAGGGAGTGAACATTATTCCATATCTGGACGATCTGCTGATAAAGGCATCTTCCAGGGAGAAGCTGTTACAGAGTAATGCACTCTCAACTCGACTACTCCAGGATCACAGGTGGATCCTGAACCTTCCAAAGTCACATTTAGAACCGACAAGGTGACTGTCCTTCCTGGGGATGATCTTCTACACGGAAGTACAGAGGGTGTTTCTCCCGGTGGAGAAAGTGTTGGTGATCCAGTCAATGGTCCAGGATGTCCGTAAGCCTGCCCGGGTATCAGTTCATCAGTGCATTCGCCTTCTGGGGAAGATGGTTGCCTCCTACGAGGCTCTACAGTACGGAAGATTTCATGCACGGTCCTTCCAACTGGATCTTCTGGACAAATGGTCGGTATCTCATCTTCATATGCACCAGCGGATATGCCTGTCGCCGAATGCCAGAATTTCACTCCTCTGGTGGCTGCAAACTTCTCACCTTCTTGAGAGCCGAAGGTTCAGGATTTAGAATTGGATCCTTCTAACCACAGATGCAAGTCTCAGAGGTTGGGGAGCAGTCACCCAAGGGGAAAACTTCCAAGGAAAGTGGTCAAGTCTGGAATCCATCCTTCCGATAAACATTCTGGAACTAAGGGCCATGTACAACGGCCTTCTACAAGCGGCACATCTTCTACAAGATCAGGCCATTCAGGTACAGTCGGACAATGTAACGACGGTGTCCTACATAAACCGACAGGGCGGAACGAAGAGCAGAGCCGCAATGTCAGAGGTAACAAGAATCCTCCTCTGGGCAGAAAAGCACGTGGTGGCGCTGTCAGCGATCTTCATTCCAGGAGTGGACAACTGGGAAGCGGCTTCCTCAGCAGACACGATCTCCATCCAGGAGAATGGGGCCTCCACCCGGAGGTGTTCGAGGAGGTAACAAGTCGTTGGGGTGTACCTCAAATAGACATTATGGCCTCCTGCCTCAACAAGAAGCTTTGGAGGTACTCAGTGTATGTGTTCCCTCCACTTCCGCTCATCCCAAGGATTCTCAAACTAATAAAAAGAACAAGAGTTCAGGCGATCCTCATTGCTCCAGACTGGCCAAGAAGGGCTTGGTACGTGGATCTTCTGGAATTACTGCTGGAGGATGCGAGGCCTCTTCCTCTTCACGAGGACCTTCTGCAACAGGGGCCGTTCACTTATCAAGACTTACCGCGGCTACGTTTGACAGCATGGAGGTTGAACGCCTGATTTTATCTCTGAAGGGCATTCCGAGAAAGGTCATTCCTACCCTGATACAGGCTAGGAAGGAAGTAATGTCTAAACATTACCATCGGATTTGGAAAAAGTATGTGTCTTGGTGTGAATCCAAGAAGTTTCCTACGGTGGAGTTTCAACTGGGACGGTTTCTCCTCTTTCTGCAAGCAGGTGTGGATGTGGGCCTACGCTTGGGCTCCATAAAAGTCCAGATTTCGTCCCTGTCCATTTTCTTCCAGAAACAATTGGCTGCTCTCCCTGAGGTTCAGACTTTCTTAAAAGCGGGTCTGCACATCCAACCACCTTTTCTGCCTCCTACGGCACCGTGTGATCTTAATGTGGTGCTGCAGTTCCTGCAGTCAGATTGGTTCGTACCTCTACAGGAGGTTGAGGTCAAGTTTCTTACTTGGAAGGCTGTCACACTGTTGGCATTGGCATCTGCTAGGCTTGTGTCAGAATTGGGGGCATTGTCCTTCAGGAGCCCCTACTTGATTTTCCGTGAAGATAGGGCTGAGCTCAGAACGTGTCAGCAATTTCTTCCAAAGGTAGTGTCGGCTTTCCATATCAACCAACCTATTGTGGTGCCAGTGGCTACTGACTCCTCAATCACATCAACGTCCTTGGATGTTGTGAGGGCTTTGAAGATTTATGTGAAGAGGATTTCTCGTCACAGGTAGTCGGACGCTCTTTTTGTCCTTTATGCTCCCAACAAGGTTGGGTGTCCTACTTCTAAGCAGACGATTTCTCGCTGGATTAGGTTCACTATCCAGCATGCTTATTCTACGGCAGGCTTGCCATGTCCAAATTCTGTTAAGTCCCACTTTACCCATAAAGTGGGTTCTTCCTGGGCGGCTGCCCGGGGTGTCTCGGCTTTGCAGCTTTGCCGGTCAGCTACTTGGTCAGGGTCGAACACGTTTGCTAAGTTCTACAAGTTCGATACCTTGGCCTCTGAGGACCTTTAGTTTGGTCAGTCTGTTCTGCAGGAGACTCCGCGCTCTCCCTCCCATACTGGTAGCTTTGGTACATCCCCATGGTACTAAATGGACCCCAGCATCCTCCAGGACATAGAAAACAGGATTTTAATTACCTGCCGGTAAATCCTTTTCTCGTAGTCCATAGAGGATGCTGGGCGCCCGCCCAGCGCTTCGTTTTCCTGCATTGTTACCTGGTTAAGTACTGCATTGTTACTTGGTTAAGTACTGTTGTTCAGCCGTTGCTGAATCGTTTCAAGTTGGTTAGCTTGGCTTTCATTTTGTTATGTGTGAGCTGGTGTGAATATCACCACTATCTGTGTATTTCTCTCTCTGAAGTATGTCCGTCTCCTCGGGCACAGTTTCTAGACTGAGTCTGGTAGGAGGGGCATAGAGGGAGGAGCCAGCCCACACTACTAAACTCTTACAGTGCCCATGGCTCCCAAGGGACCCGTCTATACCCCATGGCACTAAAAGGACCCAAGCATCCTCTACAGACTACGAGAAAAGGATTTACCAGTAGGTAATTAAAATCCTATTTTAATACCAAGTAAACATCAATAAATTATCTAAGGCTTCCTTTAATATATCATGTTTGTATAAGTGAAAAGAACAAGACAATTTATATTAGACAGAAATTTTTGCTCTAAAAAGAATATGCATTAGTACACTGTTTTTGACCGCAATCCTTAATACAGTATAGCAACAGATTGCTGCCTTGCTATAAAGAGCACTTTCCAGTATTATTATACCACCCTCTGATCTAGGGGGTAATTCAGATCTGATTGCTAGGGTGTGTTTTTTTGCTGCCCTGCGATAATATAGTCACCACCTACAGGGGGAGGGGAAAAGCCTGTGCAAGTTTGCGTTCGCTTTTGTAGCAGAGCTGTACTAGAATCAGTTTGTGCAGTCTCTGCGCAGCCCAGGGCTTACTCAGCCGCTGCAATGGAATCCTACTAATCGGGCCGGAGTTGACGTCAGACACCCTCCCTGAAAACGCCAGAGCCCGCCTGCGTTTTTCTGGACACTCCTAGAAAACGGTCAGTTGACACCCACAAATGGCCTCTTCCTGTCAATCGCCTTGTGATCACCCGTGCATTCGGATTTTTCACTCCATCGCTAGGCGCCGATGTCTGGTGTTGTTGTGCGTCGCATCGGCGCATTGCGGCTCAGATGCATGCGCAGTTCGGATCTAATTGCACGCTGTGCGAAAACGCACAGCAGCGATCAGACCTGAATTACCCCCCTAGTCCTTTGTAATATAACCAGTCTTGTTTTATTGTTTTTACTATTTCAAATAAAGACTTCTAACATCTTTAATTATGTTTTTTTTCCATCTATCTTTGTATAATAGGAAGTTCTTGAAGAGGGTATAACATTTTCTGGAGCATTATCGACTTCATGACGTTTACTCTTCCCAAAAAAAGGTAGTGCCAGGATGTTCTATATACATTTATACTGTAGGTTTTCAGTCATGTCATTTTGCTATTACTGTCGCCTATTTGGATACCCTGCTTGTAAGATACTGACCAGAGGATCAAGCTAAATTAAGCATATTCCCTGATGTGCTCATAACACCTTCCCCTCCCCCTTAACCAAAGACAGCACTTAACCTCCAGGTACAACCGGTGCTGTCTCTGGGTAAGGTGACTGTACTTGTAGTAATATTTATATGGCTCATATCCTCCAATGCCCTGCATTGTCTTGAAATGGTTTGAATTACTATATATGGCAATTCAGTATTTTGAGAGAGTTAGTTCCCGTCTAAAGTGGGTGAAAGCTAATTTGATTATTTGCACGACCAGTCCTACACTGCTCCGCCTGCTGCATTCTTTAGATGGGAGCTAATTCCTATGGGGCAAATCAGTTAGCTGCAGGTTGTGCTGTGCGGCCCCTTCTTTTGTGTAAAGTTCTGGGGGTTATTCAGTTGAGGGCCCACATCAATCAACCCACGACTTGTTCCCCAGCGGCCCTTATTGCGGATCTCTGCATGCAGCTCTTGCGGTGCAAGCAAAAATCCACGATAAGTTTTGCCATGGTGCTAGTCACGGGTTAATCTTGGGCCTCTAATAGAGTAAAGGCAGGTACACACTAGGTGACGGGGAATGCACGGTGATGGATGACAACGATATAGGGGGTCATTCCGAGTTGTTCGCTCGTTATTTTTTTCTCGCAACGGAGCGATTAGTCGCTAATGCGCATGCGCAATGTCCGCAGTGCGACTGCACCAAGTAAATTTGCTATGCAGTTAGGTATTTTACTCACGGCATTACGAGGTTTTTTCTTCAATCTGGTGATTGTAATGTGATTGACAGGAAGTGGGTGTTTCTGGGCGGAAACTGACCGTTTTATGGGTGTGTGCGAAAAAACGCTACCGTTTCTGGGAAAAACGCGGGAGTGGCTGGAGAAACGGAGGAGTGTCTGGGCGAACGCTGGGTGTGTTTGTGACGTCAAACCAGGAACGACAAGCACTGAACTGATCGCAGATGCCGAGTAAGTCTGGAGCTACTCAGAAACTGCTAAGAAGTGTCTATTCGCAATTTTGCTAATCTTTCGTTCGCAATTTTGATAAGCTAAGATTCACTCCCAGTAGGCGGCGGCTTAGCGTGTGCAGCTTGCGAGCGAACAACTCGGAATGACCCCCATAGTTCAACTATATAGTGCGTAAACACTGAACGTTATCATTCAACAATAACGTTCAGTGACGTCACCGGCGGCATTCCCGGACATGCAGCTCAGCCCGACATTGACGGGTTTAGCTGTATGTCAGCGCAATGTTGGTGATCACTGAACGGCGAGCAGGAGCGAGCATCGTTCATCGGTCACCAATTTTGCCCCCATACACACTGGATGATTTCAGCCTAAAAATAAACGATAATAACATTTATGTCTTTATCGTTAATTTTGAAGGATAAAATCGCCCCTTTATCTCTGAGCAATTTACCCTGGAGCAGAAGATACAACCCCCAATGTCTGCATTGTTTCTGTTATTACACTATGCAAGGCGCTGCCTACCCCTTGTGTCACCATGTGAATAAAGGATAATGATGTTACTACTAATAGCAATGGGGAGAGGCTGCCCTGATTGAACAGTAACAGTTACTGCAAGATGCCACAAGGTGTCGCTAGTAAATAAAGTAAGGCGGCAGCTCTAATTCCTGACTGCTTAACAGACCTTTATGCCAGTAACAGACTAGTTTCTGGAAATCAATCACAGGCGTGACAGTTACAGTGCTGCATTGGCTAACACAGTTTATATTTATCGTGGAAATCCCAAATTGGCCAGCCACTGGTCGCTGATACTTCTAGCAGTAACACTGCTCTGCGGCAAGCGCTCAGTAACATGATTTCTCAGAACTGGTGTAGTTAGCTGCAGAGATAAGAGCAAAGACAGAGCATAGAATATGAAAACTATATTACTTTGTACTTACTAATAATGCACTTGCAAAAATTATGTTAAAACAACTTCTCACACCTTTCACACTAGTGTCTTGGTTTCGTACCCTTTTTTATGTGGAATGGAGAATGGAGCTCATTGTATGGCGACCTCCACACATTAGGGCAGCACAGACGGAGTAATGGTTAGTATTACTGCCTCGCAGCACTGAGGTCATGGGTTCTATTCCTACCATGGCCCTAACTGTGTGGAGTTTGTATATTCTCCCCATGCTTGTGTGGGTTTCCTCCGGGTGCTCCGGTTTCCTCCCACACTCCAAAAATATATTGGTAGGTTATTTGGCTCCAAACAACATTAACCCTAGCGCGAATGTGTGCCCAAATATTGTAAGTAATTGTGGTTGGTAATGGGAAAACACGCAGAGATAGCTGCTAACAGACAAACGGTCTGAGCAGCACTGTCATTGGTTACAAGTCCTATAGTGAACTATAATTTGCTGGAGTTTATTATAGGAAATTAAGCCTTATTGCTAACACCAATTACAGCACAAACTTGCTTCCTAACACCTACAGCAAGAGAGTTGTGTACTGTCTGATCATTGTGTTGTAACACAATGACACAACGTGGTTCTGGTGGAATGGTCCTGTTGTGTTGACCAGGAAACTGTGTGAATGACATGGGAGCATATATAATTCTGGATTTGATTTTCACATTTTTTTATACCTTTATAGTTTGTCATCAGACAGCACACTTTTATGCAGCAATAAATATCCCCTATTCACTGTGGATGCCAAGTGTTGGTAGTGTGCTGTGTAGACTGCACAAGTACACACACACACACACACACAAAAACACATTACTTATTAAGCATCATTGCTGAATGACTTCATGCAGTAAACCAGATGCAATATTACTGTCTGTGGTCTATGTCATTATTACCACTATGAGAGAATACTGATTTAGACTATTGTTACTGAGAAGCAAAGTTTTCGTTTTTTTGTTAGCGATGGTCTATCGTGCTGTGGATGTCCGCATCTACTAATAATAACAAAGCACTTTTTAATTTTCATTTAAGTGGCTTACTCCATAGGTATTTTTATAATCCTGTTAAGGTGCTGCAGTTTTGTGAGAATGGGATGGACAGGATCCATATAGGAAAGTTTTATGTTCATCACATAACCTTCAAACAGCTTTGCGTTGGGCCCTGCGAGTGAAAAGGGCCAGCTCCTTTCTCACGGTCCTCCCTTGATGACCCTTCTGTCTTTGGTGGTAAACAAAGTTTTGTGGTCTACAGGAGACGCCAGTGTTTCGGCCTAACCACTGAAAGTAGTTAGAAAAAAGCTACTGATTGATGCTTCCTCATTTGCCGGGCTGGGAACCTGTGATGTGGAAAATCATCTGCTGGGTGGATTCATTATGAAGATAGGAAGGAGTTAAACCACAGCCCTCACGTCTGCTGCTGCCCATAGCAAAACCACTCACCAGGGACAACTGTCATGGTCATGGCCTTAACAGGAATTAGGAAAATAATCTAGAGTTGTGGTCAAGTGTGTGATAATGGCATGCCAGTAAACAAGGGGATGTTTGCTTCAGAGGCCTGGTTCTTGTCCTCTAGCAAAGGCTGTTCATGCAGAGATGCCTGTGTGTCCAGACCACCAGTCTACTATTGTTTATTGCACAGCCCCACAGATGTTAAAAGATAGGGAACTTCTTTGTGATCACAGGATTATAGCTGTGGTCCTTCCAAGGGCAGATATGTTCTTTATAGGAAAAATACATCAAAGTAATAGTTTTCATAACCAGTGTTTTTGAAGATCTCAATACAAATTTGTATCAAGTGCAGCCAACCACTTTACCTGTGTATCTACCGGGTGTAGTATGGTATGCCGGCGGCCGGGCTCCCAGCTGCCAGCATTCTAGCACCGTGATGCTGGTCGTCATGAGGCCGGCCGCCGGCAACCTGAAGACCACCCGTATCTACCCATAAGGATGCTATGGATATAATGGGGCTAATGCTGAGTTGAACCTGAGGCAGATCATGTCTTGCGTGTCTCTTCGCACTTCACATGTTCTGGAATTGAGCAAATGTAAGTACGGGCCGAGTCATATACAGTTCCATCACATCTACACTTCATGAATGAAGAGGCGTAATTGGGTTGCAATGAAGAGTTCTGAATACTATGCAGAGTTGCGTAAATACGCCTGTTTCCAGGCTTATCTTTTGCATCTTGTATGGAATAGGTGCAGGTGTGCACATATGATGAATAGTATCATACAAGTGTACACATAGGGGTGGTCGCATTGTGAGTCATGTACAATTCTGCACATGGATGATAATATGCATTTCTCTAACGTCCTAGTGGATGCTGGGGACTCCGTAAGGACCATGGGATAGACGGGCTCCGCAGGAGACATGGGCACTTTAAGAAAGAATTAAGGTTCTGGTGTACACTGGCTCCTCCCTCTATGCCCCTCCTCCAGACCTCAGTTTGATACTGTGCCCAGACGAGCTGGGTGCTTTTCAGTGAGCTCTCCTGAGTTCGCTGAGAGAAAGATTGTCACAACTGAGGGCCTGAGCTGACGGGAGGCAGCCTCAGTTGTAGGGGCTGAGATGTACCGGAACCTAGGAGGTTGTATCAGACCCCTGGACATGTAAGTAACATGAATAATAACTGCCCGAAGGCGTGACCACGACAACTTAGATAAAAGTCAATGATGTTTATTATGACAACTCCACATCACAGCAGCAATAAAAGAAAACGTAAAAGTCAGCAAAGAATAAATACAGTTCCTGAGTACTACAGCATGGCAGGAGCCACAGGGCACTGGTAGTGTGAGATAGTTCTTATGATCTTCTAGATGGAAAGTCCTTACCAGGCCCGGCTGTAGCAATGGAGATAACCCAGGATTGTACCAGCTGGTGTTCCAGGAAGAGCTGGGTTGCTGAAGGTAAAACAGCTGCTGTGGATACTGGCTGGAACCAGACTGTTGTTAGCACGGAGTGGATACTGGCTGGAACCAGTTAAATAATAAATGAACTTTGGGAGCGATGAAATGTGAACTGAAATGTAGAACTTGAGAGCGGAGAAATAATAATTCCGGTGGAGAGTGGTAAAGTGTAAAAAGGACACCGGCCCTTTAAGGGAAGCTGTACTCTGCTGGAAGCTGAGGCTGGAAGCAGGTAGTGTTGTAGCTGGAAACAGATGAATCCACAATGGATTGGAGAGTCAGGCTACACCGCAGGTGGAATGCTGGTGCGGGTCTCTATGGTGGAAGTCTTGAGACAGGAGCTGGAACCTGGAAGACAATCATAGAAGAGAGACAAACAGGAACTAGGTTTGACAACCAAAGCACTGACGTCTTCCTTGCTCAGGTACAGCTTACTTATACCTGCAGCAAGGAAGGGGTTGGCTAGGCAATTATGCAAATCAACAACACAGACAGCAGATTGGTGGAAATGATCAGATGACAGAATCCAAGATGGCTGCGCCCATGCAGACACTTGGAGGGAAGTTTGGTTTGTAATCCATGTGGTCTGGGAAACAGTAATGGCGGCGCCGGCCACCGGAGACAAGAGACGCCAGGCTGATAGATGCACATTTAACCACGCGGGCACAGCGGAGGCCGCGGCTGATGAAAAGACCACTCTGCATGTGGAAACTCAGGAACAGCGGAATCCGGTCCTGGAACGCTGAGCCCGCCTTAGGAGGCATCTGAAGGGTAAGTAATGGCGTCCAGATACCCGGATCGTGACAGCACCCCCCCCTTTAGGAGTGGCCCCAGGACACTTCTTAGGCTTTAAAGGAAACTTTGCGTGGAAATTTCGGACCAAGGCAGGAGCATGGACGTCAGAGGCATTGGTCCAAGAGCGTTCTTCAGGACCATAGCCCTTCCAGTCAATGAGATACTGAAGTTGACCGTAACGGTGACGTGAGTCCAGGATCTTGGCCACTTCATACTCAACGCCTCGTTGAGTTTGGACTTTCGGAGTTGGTGGAAGTGAGGAATGAAACCGATTCAAGATTAGCGGTTTCAACAGGGAAACATGGAATGTCCTGGGTATTTTTAAGAAGGGAGGTAACTGGAGTCTGTAAGCAACAGGATTGATGACTTGATCAATTTTAAAAGGACCGATGTAGCGAGGTGCAAACTTCATACTGGGAACTCTTAACCTCAAATTCTTCGTGGATAACCATACCCGATCACCCACCTTGAGAGCAGGAACTGCTCGACGCTTCTTATCCGCAAACTTCTTGTACCTGAACGATGCCTTGAGCAGAGCTGATCGTACGCTCTTCCAGATATTGGCAAACTGATGCAAGGTGATATCCACTGCGGGAACAGAAGTTGCTGGAAGCGGTTGGAACTCAGGGACTTTAGGGTGGAATCCAAAGTTGGTGAAGAATGGTGTTGAGGAAGATGAAGAATGATACTGGTTGTTATGACAGAACTCGGCCCAGGGAAGTAATTGAACCCAGTCATCTTGAGAGGAGGACACATAGATGCGGAGGAAGGCCTCCAAGTCCTGATTCACCCTCTCAGTTTGACCATTGGTCTGAGGATGGTAAGCCGTGGAAAACTTTAACTTGACTTGGAGGACTTGACATAAACTTCGCCAGAATTTGGCTGTGAATTGAACTCCTCGATCTGAGATAATTTCTTCTGGAAGACCGTGGAGTCGGAAGATCTCTTGTATGAATACTTGAGCCAACTTGGAAGCTGACGGAAGACCGGTGAGAGGAATGAAGTGTGCCATCTTGGTGAACCGGTCAACTACCACCCAGATGGTATTGAACTTGTTGCACATGGGCAAATCTGTAATAAAATCCATCGACAAATGGGTCCATGGTCGACGGGGAACAGATAGTGGAACCAGTTGCCCCGCAGGCGACTGGCGGGATACTTTATGTTGAGCACACTTTGGGCAAGATGCAATAAACTCCAAAACGTCCTTTTTCAGAGTTGGCCACCAATAGGACCTAGAGATAAACTCCAGGGTTTTTTGGATACCTGTATGTCCGGCAAAACGGGAAGCATGGGCCCAATGCATGAGCTTCTTCCTTAGTGTCGGCTTCACAAAACTTTTCCCTGATGGGGGCGTAGAGTCCATCCCTACCGTGGAGAATGCCAACGGATTTATAATAGGATGCTTGTCTGAAGACTCTGACTCATTTTCTTGCTCCCATGAGCGGGAAAGGGCATCGGCCTTGCGATTCTGAGAGCCCGGACAGAACTGGAGTTTAAAGTCGAACCTGGAAAAGAAAAGTGCCCATCTGGCCTGACGAGGGTTGAGACATTGTGCGCCTTTTAGATATAGAAGGTTCTTGTGGTCTGTAAGGATGGTGATTGAATGAGAAGCTCCCTCCAACAGATATCTCCACTCCTCTAGAGCGAGCTTGATGGCTAGCAACTCCTGGTCGCCAATGGCATAGTTGCGCTCCGCTGGGGAGAACTTCCGTGAGAAGAAACTGCAAGGATGTAAATGACCATCTTTAGCCCTCTGAGATAACACCGCTCCTACTCCAACGGAGGAGGCATCCACCTCTAAGATGAAAGGAGAGTCGATGTCAGGCTGTTTCAGGACAGGTGCAGAGATGAACCTCTGTTTTAAAAGATGAAAAGCTTGCATGGCTTCTTCAGACCACTTGGACGGGTTAGCACCCTTCTTGGTGAAAGCAGTAATAGGCGCCACAATGGTGGAAAAGTCTCGTATAAACTTTCGGTAATAATTGGCGAACCCTAAGAACCTCTGGACCCCTTTGAGGGTTAAGGGTACCGGCCAATTCTGGATTGCTTGTAGTTTCTCAGGATCCATCTCTAGTCCGGAACCGGACACAATGTACCCTAGAAACGGAATGGACTTGACTTCAAAGACGCATTTCTCTAATTTGCAGTAGAGATGATTGACACGGAGACGGGACAGAACCTCCTTTACCCAGAAACGATGTTCCTCTAAATCGTTGGCAAAAATGAGGATATCATCTAGATAGACCACGACATGACGGTATAGAATGTCTCTGAAGATCTCATTGACGAAATGCTGGAAGACAGCTGGAGCATTGCTCAATCCGAAGGGCATGACGAGGTACTCATAATGTCCGTCACGGGTGTTAAATGCGGTCTTCCACTCGTCACCCTCACGGATCCGGATGAGATTGTATGCACCTCTCAGGTCCAGCTTTGTAAAGATGGTAGCTCCGCTAACTCTGTCAAAGAGCTCAGTAATCAGGGGTAAAGGATAGCGGTTCTTGATGGTAATGTCGTTCAAACCTCTGTAGTCGATGCACGGCCGCAGACCACCATCTTTCTTCTTTAGAAAAAAGAAGCCTGCGCCGGCTGGAGAAGAAGAAGGTCGAATGAACCCCTTTGCTAGGTTCTCTTTAATGTATTCCTCCATAGAATGTGTCTCGGGGAGAGACAACGGATAAGTTCGGCCTCGAGGTGGAACCTTCCCTGGAACGAGATCAATCGGGCAGTCCCATTCTCTATGAGGAGGAAGGATATCAGCAGAAGCTTTACTGAACACATCCGTGAAATCTTGATATGGAGGAGGTGGAACATCAGACGACCTGGGGGAGGAAGAACAGACAGGCAACACTTTAAACAAACATGTCTTAGTACAGGAGGAACCCCATGCCAGGATTTGCGTAGTCGTCCAATCAATTGTAGGATTGTGAAGACGGAGCCATGGAAGGCCCAGGACCACAGGATGTGTGGCTCTTGGAATCACTAAAAATGAAATAAGTTCGGAATGAAGAACTCCCACTCTCAGACGAACTGGTAGAGTCCTTAGAGAAATAACTGTATCAAAAATTTTACTGCCATCCACAGCAGTTAAGGAAAAGGACGAAGGAAGTCTCTCGGTGGGTAGGGACCACCGTTTAACATAGGCTTCAGTAATAAAGTTCCCAGCTGCTCCGGAATCCAGGAGGGCAATGACGTTCTGATAACGTTGAGCAACTTGAAGCGAGACTGGGAGGTTACAATCTTGAGGAGATGGAGAGGAGATCATTACTCCTAGCCGGCCCTCTCCTTGGCGAGCTAGGATTTGGAGTTTCCCGGACGTTTGGGACAGGCATTAATGGTGTGAGACGGAGCTGCACAATACAGACAGAGAAACTCGGAGAGACGTCTTCGGCGCTCAGCAGGAGTTAAACGGGAACGGCCAATTTGCATGGGTTCATCTGTAGTTGGTGACAGTTGGCGAGGAGGAGGAGTAGAAGATTTTGGAGCAGATGATCTTCCACGCTCAGTTGCTCTCTCTCTGAAACGTAAGTCAACTTTCGTACAAAGTGAGATTAGCTCATCTAACTTGGAGGGTAAGTCTCTGGTAGCTAACTCATCTTTAATACGCTCGGATAAACCATGCCAGAATGCAGCATACAGGGCCTCGTCGTTCCATGCCAGTTCGGATGCCAGGATCTGGAACTGTATAAGATATTGTCCTACAGTACGTGATTCCTGGCGTAAACGGAGAATCTCAGACGAAGCTGAAGTTACCCTGCCTGGCTCGTCGAAGATGCGCCTGAATGTTGACACAAATGCAGTGTAAGAAGATAGCAGGGTGTCGGACCTCTCCCATAACGGTGATGCCCAATCAAGGGCTGAGCCACTGAGAAGAGAAATAATGTAGGCAATTTTTGTACGGTCACTGGGAAAATTGCCAGGTTGTAGCTCAAACTGAATCTCACACTGGTTGAGAAATCCCCTGCAGAATCTTGGAGATCCGTCAAATTTTGCTGGCGTTGGAAGATGAAGACGTGGAGCAGAAATGGGTAAGATGGGTGGGGTTATAGCTGGAGTCACTGTGGTTGACGCACCAGACGCGCCTGATCCACGGAGAGTTGTCTGAATCCCATCCAGCTGAGTAGAGAGATCCTGGAGACAGCGGATGATGTGGCCCTGTGCAGCCTCCTGATGTTCTAGTCGGGCTGCCAGTTCTTGCATCGGCCTGGCCGCTTGATCCTGGTCTCCGGCTGGATTCATTAGGTCAGTGCTTACTGTCACAACTGAGGGCCTGAGCTGACGGGAGGCAGCCTCAGTTGTAGGGGCTGAGATGTACCGGAACCTAGGAGGTTGTATCAGACCCCTGGACATGTAAGTAACATGAATAATAACTGCCCGAAGGCGTGACCACGACAACTTAGATAAAAGTCAATGATGTTTATTATGACAACTCCACATCACAGCAGCAATAAAAGAAAACGTAAAAGTCAGCAAAGAATAAATACAGTTCCTGAGTACTACAGCATGGCAGGAGCCACAGGGCACTGGTAGTGTGAGATAGTTCTTATGATCTTCTAGATGGAAAGTCCTTACCAGGCCCGGCTGTAGCAATGGAGATAACCCAGGATTGTACCAGCTGGTGTTCCAGGAAGAGCTGGGTTGCTGAAGGTAAAACAGCTGCTGTGGATACTGGCTGGAACCAGACTGTTGTTAGCACGGAGTGGATACTGGCTGGAACCAGTTAAATAATAAATGAACTTTGGGAGCGATGAAATGTGAACTGAAATGTAGAACTTGAGAGCGGAGAAATAATAATTCCGGTGGAGAGTGGTAAAGTGTAAAAAGGACACCGGCCCTTTAAGGGAAGCTGTACTCTGCTGGAAGCTGAGGCTGGAAGCAGGTAGTGTTGTAGCTGGAAACAGATGAATCCACAATGGATTGGAGAGTCAGGCTACACCGCAGGTGGAATGCTGGTGCGGGTCTCTATGGTGGAAGTCTTGAGACAGGAGCTGGAACCTGGAAGACAATCATAGAAGAGAGACAAACAGGAACTAGGTTTGACAACCAAAGCACTGACGTCTTCCTTGCTCAGGTACAGCTTACTTATACCTGCAGCAAGGAAGGGGTTGGCTAGGCAATTATGCAAATCAACAACACAGACAGCAGATTGGTGGAAATGATCAGATGACAGAATCCAAGATGGCTGCGCCCATGCAGACACTTGGAGGGAAGTTTGGTTTGTAATCCATGTGGTCTGGGAAACAGTAATGGCGGCGCCGGCCACCGGAGACAAGAGACGCCAGGCTGATAGATGCACATTTAACCACGCGGGCACAGCGGAGGCCGCGGCTGATGAAAAGACCACTCTGCATGTGGAAACTCAGGAACAGCGGAATCCGGTCCTGGAACGCTGAGCCCGCCTTAGGAGGCATCTGAAGGGTAAGTAATGGCGTCCAGATACCCGGATCGTGACAAAGATATTTTGTTAGGTTTTTTTATTTTCAGGGAGCTCTGCTGGCAACAGACTCCCTGCATCGTGGGACAGAGGGGAGAGAAGCAGCCCTACTCTCTGAAGCTAGGTCCTGCTTCTTAGGCTACTGGACACCATTAGCTCCAGAGGGATCGTACGCAGGATCTCACCCTCGCCGTCCGATCCCAGAGCCGCGCCGCCGTCCCCCTCCCAGAGCCGGAAGACAGAAGCCGGGTGAGTATGAGAAGCAAGAAGACTTCAAATCGGCGGCAGAAGACTCCGTTCTTCACTGAGGTAACGCACAGCACTGCAGCTGTGCGCCATTGCTCCCACACACCTCACATACTCCGGTCACTGTAAGGGTGCAGGGCGCAGGGGGGGGGGGGGGCGCCCTGGGCAGCATTTGGATCCTCTTTTTGGCAAAAGTAAACATATATACAATTGGGCACTGTATATATGTATGAGCCCCCGCCAAGAAAATGCATATTTAAGCGGGACAGAAGCCCGCCGTCGAGGGTGCGGGGCTTCTTCCTCAGCACTCACCAGCGCCATTTTTTCTCCACAGCTCCGCTGAGAGGAAGCTCCCCAGGCTCTCCCCTGCAGATTCACGGTAGAAGAGTGTAAAAAGAGAGGGGGGGCACATAAATTACATAACATTAAGTTACTGTGTTATTCCTGGGTTATAGCGCTGGGGTGTGTGCTGGCATACTCTCTCTCTGTCTCTCCAAAGGGCCTTGTGGGGGAACTGTCTTCAAAAAGGGCATTGCCTGTGTGTGTGTGGTGTGTCCGTACGCTTGTGTCGACATGTCTGATGAGGAAGGTTATGTGGAAGCAGAGCGGGAGCGGGAGCAAGTGAATGGTGCCTCCGCCGACGGCGCCGACACCTGATTGGATGGATATGTGGAAGGTTTTAAATGATAATGTTAATTCCTTGCATAAGAGGTTAGATAAAGCTGAAGCCTCAGGACAGTCAGGGTCCCAACCCGTGCCTGATCCTATGTCGCAGAGGCCGTCAGGGTCTCAGAAGCGCCCACTATCCCAAATTGTTGACACAGATACCGACATGGATTCTGACTCCAGTGTCGATGACGATGATGCAAAGTTACAGCCTAAGTTGGCTAAATCACTCCGATATATGATTATAGCAATTAAGGATGTTTTGCACATCACAGAGGAAACCCCTGTCCCTGACACAAGGGTTTATATGTATAAGGGAAAGAAACCTAAGGTAACTTTTCCCCCCTCACACGAACTGAATGAGTTATGTGAAAAAGCGTGGGAATCTCCAGATAAAAGAATGCAGATTTCCAAACGGATTCTTATGGCGTATCCTTTCCCGCCAACGGACAGGTTACGATGGGAATCCTCCCCTAGGGTGGACAAAGCTTTAACACGCTTATCCAAAAAGGAAGCCCTGCCGTCCCAGGATACGGCTACCCTCAAGGATGCTGCTGATCGCAAACAGGAGGGTACCCTGAAGTCCATTTATACACATTCAGGTACCTTGCTCAGACCGGCAATCACGTCGGCCTGGTGTCTGTAGTGCAGTAGCGGCATGGACTGATACCTTATCAGAGGAGTTGGATACCCTAGATAGGGATACTGTTTTATTGACCCTGGGGCATATTAAAGACGCTGTCCTTTATATGAGAGATGCTCAAAGAGACATTAGTCTACTGGGTTCTAGAATAAATGCTATGTCAATTTCTTAGAAAAAGAACAAACGGCTGCGCTGAATATCAGGAACGAAACATAATGTACAGAGAGCCAACGTAAAAAATAACAATGTTTATTAATAAAACATATAAAAGGTTAATTATCAAATAACCGGTGAATAATATATATAAATATATATAAGAACAATCACTAGACGTGAACTAGTGGTATATTGTAATAACTCAGCTTATTGGGGTGAAAAGTTCCGTGATTCACTTGTTAGATAGTTGATAAATACCAGGTGTGTTGGTAGGATCCTAATGAATTAAAAGTCCCTCAGTTGAAATTGATATTCAATACCTTTCCAAAATGGGCTGGTAAGAGCCGAGCGTCCTCGGCTTCAATGTCCTGCAATACCCATATACGCTGTGCAGCGGAAAGGAATGGACCGTCTCTCTCACAACCCGGTCGTGGCGGCGTGTGCGCTGAAGCCGCTGATGTCGGATGCTGTAGACGGAGGGTGCAGCGGGGACCAAGGAACACCTGGAAGATTTCACCTGAGCTGAGTGTGGATAGGGGCGGGTCCTGACACGTTTCTGCCAGAAGGGTCCTGTGGACTCGGCAATGGACAGGTGATGCCGACTCAAAAAGGCATATGGAGGTTTTACCTTATAAGGGTGAGGAATTGTTTGGGGAGGGTCTCTCGGACCTGGTCTCCACAGCTACTGTTGGAAAGTCACATTTTTTGCCAAATGTTTCCACACAGCCTAAGAGAGCACCGTATTATCAAATGCAGTCCTTTCGATCACAGAAAAACAAGAAAGTCTGAGGTGCGTCCTTTCTTGCCAGAGGCAGGGGCAGAGGAAAGAAGCTGCACAACGCAGCTAGTTCCCAGGAACAGAAGTCCTCCCCGGCCTCTACAAAATCCACCGCATGACGCTGGGGCTCCACAGGCGGAGCTAGGCCCGGTGGGGGCACGTCTTCGAAATTTCAGCCACAAGTGGGTTCACTCACAGTTGGATCCCTGGGCAATAGAGATTGTGTCTCAGGGATACAAGCTGGAATTCGAGGAGATGCCCCCTCACCGATACCTCAAATCGGCCCTGCCAGCTTCCCCCCACGAGAGGGAAATAGTGTTAACTGCAATTCACAAATTGTATCTTCAACAGGTGGTGGTCAAGGTTCCCCTCCTTCAACAAGGAAGGGGTTATTATTCGACCATGTTTGTAGTCCCGAAACCGGACGGTTCGGTCAGACCCATATTGAATTTAAAATCCCTGAACGTATACCTGAAAAGGTTCAAGTTCAAGATGGAATCGCTGAGAGCGGTCATCGCAAGCCTGGAAGGGGGGAATTTTATGGTGTCTCTGGACATAAAGGATGCATACCTTCATGTCCCCATTTATCCACCTCATCAGGCGTACCTCAGATTTGTGGTACAGGATTGTCATTACCAATTTCAGACGTTGCCGTTTGGTCTCTCCACGGCACTGAGAATATTTACCAAGGTAATGGCGGAAATGATGGTACTCCTGCGGAAGCAAGGAGTCACAATTATCCCATACTTGGACGAGCTCCTCATAAAAGCGAGATCAAGAGAGCAGTTGCTGATCAGCGTAGCACTTTCTCTGGAAGTGTTACGGCAACACGGCTGGATTCTAAATATTCCAAAGTCGCAGTTGGTTCCTACGACTTGTCTGCCTTTCCTGGGCATGATTCTAGACACAGACCAGAAAAGGGTTTATCTCCCGATGGAGAAAGCTCAGGAACTCATGACACTGGTCAGGAACCTATTAAAACCAAAACAGGTGTCAGTGCATCACTGCACTCGTGTCCTGGGAAAGATGGTGGCATCATACGAGGCCATTCCCTTCGGCAGGTTCCATGCGAGGACTTTTCAATGGGACTTACTGGACAAGTGGTCCGGATCACATCTTCAGATGCATCGGTTAATCACCCTATCCCCCAGGGCCAGGGTGTCACTCCTGTGGTGGCTGCAGAGCGCTCACCTTCTCGAGGGCCGCAGATTCGGCATTCAGGACTGGGTCCTGGTGACCACGGACGCAAGTCTCCGAGGTTGGGGTGCAGTCACACAGGGAAGAAATTTCCAAGGTGTGTGGTCAAGTCAAGAGACTTGCCTTTACATCAACATCCTGGAATTAAGGGCCATATACAACGCCCTACGTCAAGCGGAGACCCTGCTTCGCGACCAACCGGTTCTGATTCAGTCAGACAACATCACCGCAGTGGCTCATGTAAACCGCCAAGGCGGCACAAGGAGCAGAGTGGCGATGGCGGAAGCCACCAGAATTCTTCGCTGGGCGGAGAATCACGTAAGCGCACTGTCAGCAGTGTTCATCCCGGGAGTGGACAACTGGAAAGCAGACTTCCTCAGCAGACACGACCTCCACCCGGGAGAGTGGGGACTTCATCAGGCAGTCTTCGCACAGATTACAAGTCGGTGGGAACTGCCACAGGTGGACATGATGGCATCCCGCCTCAACAAAAAGCTACAGAGGTATTGCACCAGGTCAAGAGACCCTCAGGCGATAGCTGTAGACGCCCTGGTGACACCGTGGGTGTTCCAGTCGGTCTATGTATTTCCTCCTCTTCCTCTCATACCCAAGGTGCCGAGGATAATAAGAAAAAGAGGAGTGAGAACAATACTCATTGTTCCAGATTGGCCACGAAGGACTTGGTTTCCAGATCTGCAAGAAATGCTCACAGAGGACCCGTGGCCTCTTCCTCTAAGACAGGACTTGTTGCAACAGGGGCCCTGTCTGTTCCAAGACTTACCGCGGCTGCGTTTGACGGCATGGCGGTTGAACGCCGGATCCTAGCAGAGAAAGGCATTACGGATGAGGTCATTCCTACGCTGATAAAGGCTAGGAAGGACGTGACAGCTCAACATTATCACCGCATATGGCGAAAATATGTTGCTTGGTGTGAGGCCAGGAATGCTCCTACGGAGGAATTCCAGCTGAGCCGTTTCCTTCACTTCCTACAGTCCGGAGTGAATTTGGGCCTAAAATTGGGTTCCATTAAGGTCCAGATTTCGGCCCTATCCATTTTCTTTCAAAAGGAGTTGGCTTCACTACCTAAAGTTCAGACATTTGTAAAGGGAGTGCTGCATATTCAGCCCCCTTTTGTGCCTCCAGTGGCACCTTGGGATCTTAACGTGGTGTTGAGTTTCTTTAAATCCCACTGGTTTGAACCACTCAAAACGGTGGAGTTGAAATATCTCATGTGGAAGGTGGTCATGCTATTAGCCTTGGCTTCGGCTAGGCGTGTGTCAGAGTCTGGTTTTCCATGCAGATAGAGCAGAATTGCGGACCCATCCACAATTTCTGCCGAAAGTGGTTTCATCCTTTCATATAAACCAACCTATTGTGGTGCCTGTGGCTACTACTGACTTGGAGGATTCCGAGCTACTTGATGTGGTCAGGGCTTTGAAGGTTTATGTAGCCAGAACGGCTAGGGTCAGGAAAACAGAGTCTTTGTTTATCCTGTATGCTTCCAACAAGCTTGGTGCTCCTGCTTCAAAGCAAACTATTGCTCGCTGGATCTGTAACACGATTCAGCAGGCTCATTCTGCGGCTGGATTGCCGCTGCCAAAATCAGTTAAGGCCCATTCCACTAGGAAGGTGGGCTCTTCTTGGGCGGCTGCCCGAGGGGTCTCGGCATTACAAGTTTGATACCCTGGCTGAGGAGGACCTTGTGTTTGCTCATTCGGTGCTGCAGAGTCATCCGCACTCTCCCGCCCGTTTGGGAGCTTTGGTATAATCCCCATGGTCCTTACGGAGTCCCCAGCATCCACTAGGACGTTCGAGAAAATAAGATTTTACTTACCGGTAAATCTATTTCTCGTAGTCCGTAGTGGATGCTGGGCGCCCGTCCCAAGTGCGGACTTCTTCTGCAATACTTCTATATAGTTATTGCTTCAATAAGGGTTATGTTATGTTTGCATCAGGGTTTGGCCTGATGCTCTGTTATTTGTCATACTGTTAACTGGTTGTTATCACATGTTATACGGTGTGATTGGTGTGGCTGGTATGAATCTTGCCCTGGATTACCAAAATCCTTTCCTTGTACTGTCAGCTCTTCTGGGCACAGTTTCTCTAACTGAGGTCTGGAGGAGGGGCATAGAGGGAGGAGCCAGTGCACACCAGAACCTAAATTATTTCTTAAAGTGCCCATGTCTCTTGCGGAGCCCGTCTATCCCATGGTCCTTACGGAGTCCCCAGCATCCACTACGGACTACGAGAAATACATTTACCGGTAAGTAAAATCTTATTTTTTCCGTGCACTCCGTATTTCACTAACGTTCAAGCTTTTTACTTGAAATCCTGTATACGACTCAGTGTTTTTCCCAAAGTATTCCATAAAGCATACGAATGTTTCTTATGCACATGTGCAAAGAAATCATACTATATTAAGTGGAATGACTATCAAATTTCTTGTATATTCTAATAAAAAAAAAAAATATATATATATATATATATATATCCCTTCAAAGCGGGGGACCAGCGGGGGCACAGTGGCGGATCTTGCCATGGTGCGGCACCCTCTGGATGGCGCCGGCGTCCTCCGGAAGGCGGCACCCCGGGCAAAAGTACTGCTTGCCCGTGGCAAGATCCTCCACTGATTATTGCCACTTTAAATTTCCAGATCAAACTCATCATGATTGCTGGCACACTGCCGTGTGAGTCTCATATGTCTTTAAACCTTAAGATTAACATGCAGGAGTCACCATTGAAATATTACGTCTCTTTTCAATATGGTGCTCCACTACTGCAGACGCAGGATTATTATACTGCCTGATCTGGTGCTGCTGGACTTGAAATGTAGATTCTATGTTGCAGCAGTGCGGTTTCTGCACAGTGAGCCACATTCTCAATGATGTACGGTATCCTTTTTGTTATCCCATCATCTGTACAGACCTGTATCAGGGAATGGCCTTATGACCTGCAGCCAGTCATTAATTGTAAGTACCTGATGCTTGTTGCCACAGCTTCAGGCCTAAATAACGAGCTTGATATGAACACCACATTACTTGTTTATTGAGCAACACTCGGTTTCCAGTAACTTTCTGGTCTCTTACCATTTTTTACTCCTGGCTTTCGGGTGATTACCTCTGGCTCCTGGCCCTTGGCTCTCAGAAAACTGCCCTTTCTGACTCTGGACCACTGGCTATTTTCTGGACTTGTTCAAGGGTTCCCCCCCGTATTCAAAGGTACAGTACACCTTTTCTCAATAAAACTATTCCTGCCATTGGTGTTGGCATCTACCATACTGTATAATCCCTGACTTTTTCCTTACAGTGCAGCCTAACCAAAGCTGCAAAATTACGTAAAATGTACTATGTCCATTTTTTGTTATTATTCCTTTCTTTTGAGAAACCTGTGTTAGATTTATATTTTCTTTATGTCAATTTGTTATCAACATTTGTATTAAACCATTATGACTTTTGTGTCATATTAAACTACATCTAATAGTTCTGTCTTTGTGTTGTTAAAGAATTCTTATGTTAGGCTTGATTTTATAACACTAAATTTAAGCAGAGAAACATTTCAATTATAGTAATTCTGATTGGAATGGGTTGTGTTCCCTGTTTGGGATCAGTGAGACTAACTAGAAGCTTCTTAAGTGTACCAACTCTTGAAATAATTCCCAAATTCCTCTAGGGAGCATTGCACAATTTTTCACTAGTTTAAGTTTCCTTGTGTGGAACATGAAGCATTTAGGAAAATTCTCCACTTGCTGCCTAATGCATTAGAACTTGTGGCTGGGGAATATCAGCGAAACAGAATTTAAAAATAAATTGTCTTTCATTTTATTCCCTACGCCTAATGAGAGGTGTGGGAAGCTGATACTAGTGCTACTCACTCTGCGTGTGGTGTCAATGAAGCTTTGCACAATGCTGGTACATCCCCCAGCCTGTAATTAGCTCCTGTTTGTGACTAATTAGAAGTTAGCGGCACAATCATGTCATCACAAATGAAATGAGACAATTAGCGCCACTGGGACAGTGGTAGCAACAGTGAGATCATGCTCTTGATTGGCAGGATAAGGCGGAGCAACAGCTTGTCTGTCCCATGGATGCTTTGACAGCTCCGTAACTCGGCTGAATGTGGAAATGTCAGACGGTGTATACAGTTATCATGATATTGTATCGGATTGGCTGCAGACCTTCCAACTTGAAAATCTTTTTACAGTAAGATTCTCATAATGGCTAGTATTAACTAGTGTGGCACGTCAGTAGAGGTTCTGACATGCTACATTGTCACAATACTTTAGTGTGGTGTAAAATTATATACTTGTCATAGTGACATCATTTTACTAGTATGGCATCAAACAAACATATTTATTTGAGAACAAGTGTGTACATCAAAAACCAGTTGTCAACTCGTAGCACCATATAGCCTCACACACCATTATTCTCCTAATTATAGCCCCATATGACCTCATATGCCTTCAAATAAGCTAACACCTCACCATATGATTTCAAAGTGAGCCTGTTTACAGTGATATGCTTCTAATTAATTCTCCATATTCCATTCACTTACATTTTCTAAGGAAGCCTTAGCTGCACTAACTATACTAACTAACTATAACTAAACTATATGAAAATACATCCTTCACTTATTTTCTTCAGGCACGTTTCTGCCCCTTTCAGACACAAATCCTGGGTCTGACCCAGTATAATAATCATGGTTTGAACCCATGTTACAGCTATTCACACCACCCGTTGGACCCGGGAAGCTCTCTCACATCCGAGTCCTGATAATTTGGGTCGTCGCCTTTCACACTACACCCGTGTTTGTCCTGAAAATCAAGTTGAGTCATGAAAAGTGGGCGATGACTGCACTGCTTTAATTATGGGGGTAATTCAGAGTTGATCGCAGCAGCAAATTTGTTAGCAGTTGGGCAAAACCAGGGTGGTCATTCCGAGTTGGTCGCTCGTTGCCGTTTTTCGCAACGCAGCGATTAGGTGGAAAATGCGCATGGTACGCAGCGCGCATGCGCTAAATATTTGAACATCAAACGAAGCAATTTTACACCGGTCTGAGCGACGCTTTTCAGTCGCTGTGCTGATCGGTGAGTGATTGACAGGAAAGGGGCGTTTCTGGGAGGTAACTGGCCGTTTTCAGGGAGTGTGCTAAAAAACACAGGCGTGCCAGGTAAAAACGCAGGAGTGGCTGGAGAAACGGGGGAGTGGCTGGCCGAACGCAGGGCGTGTTTGTGACGTCAAACCGGGAACTAAACGGACCGGGGTGATCGCAGTCTAGGAGTAGGTCTGGAGCTACTCAGAAACTGCAAGGAATTATTTAGTAGCAGTTCTGCTAATCTTTCGTTCGCTATTCTGCTAAGCTAAGATACACTCCCAGAGGGCGGCGGCCTAGCGTTTGCAATGCTGCTAAAAGCAGCTAGTGAGCGAACAACTCGGAATGAGGGCCCATGTGCACTGCAGGGGGGGCAGATATAACATGTGAAGAGAGAGTTAGATTTGGGTGAGTTATTTTGTATCTGTGCAGGGTAAATACCGGCTGCTTTATTTTTACACTGCAATTTAGATTTCAGTTTGAACACACCACACCCAAATCTAAGGCCGTGTACACACGGTAAGATCTTTTCTTCCGATTCTGACTATATAGTCAGAATCGGAAGAAAAGATAGTGCAGATCGCAAGGTGACAGTCACCTTGCGATCCCGATCCGATGCCGATGCGCGGCCCCGCGCGGTCAGCATCAGCCGAAAAAATAGGCTGTGCAGGCAAGTCAATCCTGACTATCTCTATAGAAGAGATAGTCAGGATTGACACTTAGCCAAAATCGCACAGAACCAGGATCGCAAGCACACTCATTATGTGCTTGCGATACTGGCTAAGTGCCGACCCGGCCCCCCGTCGCACAGTTAGAATCGGATAAGTCCTAATCTCACCGTGTGTACACACCTTAACTCTCTCTGCACATGTTATATCTGCCACACCTGCAGTGCACATGGTTTTGCCCAACTGCTAACAAATTTGCTGCTGCGATCAACTCTGAATTAGGCCCAATGACCGACAAGTTACCCAGAGTTCCTGTATTGTGGAATCCTTCTGTTTATAACTGCAAATGAGACTGATGCAGCTAGTTAGAGTCTGCAATCTTGCCCAGTTCTATTTCTGGAGGAGAAGAACAGAATTTGTGTCTGAGAGGGCTAATACTTGACACCAGTATTTAGGGAGGAGAAGAGCTTTTATGTTTCCACAATTGCTCCACAGTGAAATTCAACACCGCGGCAAACAAAAGAATGTGGGTCAGAGAACGGAGCCATGGACAAGCTTCCTGGTCTACTGTGGAGGTTTTGACAATGAACAAAGAGGTTGGCACACTTTGGTATGTCCCCGGAGGGGTGCAAGCAGAAATCCACTAGTCAGCCAAAGCAGTATGCTGAATTGAATAGCGCCAGGACCACCTTTCCAGTGCTATTCAATTCACAATCAATTGAATTGACCCCTATATGTCTACAATCTGCTCACCCCCAAATTATCATTGCTGTGTGACTTGACTGGATCACATATTCCCAATGAGCACTTATTACCAATGCAGCCTGTCTGTACCAATATGCAATCCTCTCCTGTCAAACTCCTATTTCCCCATAGTCCGTATAGCTTACTAACATGATCATCTTACCTCATTGTTAATATCCTATTTTAATATTGGGGGGGGGGGGGGGGTATAATTGTAAAACACAGATGAGATAATGGTGGTGCTATAAAATGTTATTAACATATGCTGTCATATAGGGGTATATTCCATTGATGAAAGGATCCGACATCTGAGTATTCAATGAGCGGCCAAAACCGACTGGATTTGGCTGCTCATGACAATGCCAATCCGACCTTTATTAAAGTCGGATTGACAATTGACACTGTCGGAAACGGGGCGAAAACCTGACGGATTTTGCCTCCGCTTCCGACAAAACATGTGGATTCGCGGCTATTCCGCCGATCCACGTGTTTTCCGACAAGTCGGAATTCCCAATTTTTACGGAAAATCTGAGGGAGAATTGAATAGGTCGGAACCCCTTCCGACCTAAAAAAGTCAGAAACTGCCGTCTTTCCGTCAAGGCGGCAGTTTCCGACAAGAATTGAATACACCCCATAGCCTACATATGCTACAATAATATCTGCCTCTATACAATCTATACGTATCACTGTTGGCTTATGTTCCCACATAGCCTAATGTGTTCATCCTATGTCCAATGCCCTTACTATCTGCAGCAACTACCACAGAAGGTGATAGGATGCACAGTGCTACAGTTCGGGCCTCTCACAGAACTTCAGTTGGCTGTAGTTCAATACAAAGTACTTAGAATCCCAGTCTGTCGAGGTAATGCAGCTAGAGAGAGGTAAGACCTAATTTGGAGATTGACAATATAATTTCTACCTCTGGCGCCCCCCCCCCCCCCGCCCCATTATGGGTTGGGTCCACCCATAATACAGTATATAGTTATAATAAAACAAGCCATGATCTAAAACATTTTGTTTTATTTCCAATTATGTATAGATATTTACTAAGTCGGACAACTAATAAGGGCTTCATTCTTGCTTGCACTACTGCGTCTGCACTGGATGTCCTATGCTGTGAGTCATACCCAGACTGAGCTGCACATATGATAACTTGCTGAGGGCGGGACTATACTTGGACGCTTGATTTATTGTTGTCACTCAAAGTAATAAAACAAGCGAATACCTGGTGACAGTCTGTCGGAAAGAAATTTCCCAATATCTGCAAAATATTTTCACTGTTCCGTCCTGTAGGCCATCTCGAGTGGAGTGGTGAAGAGTCACGTATCCAACTGCATCTGCAACCCAGTCATAGAGATGCTTCTGATAACCGGGCAGGCATCACCCAGGCCCATCTCCTGATTGGCCAGTCCTCAGACTGAGGCTAATGCTGCTTGGTCCATCAATTTCCCACTAATTACAATATATTCCCACTGCATTGTGCCATAAGCCAGTCTGCGCTTGTCCTAACCTTCCATACCCTACTGGATCAGGTTATTCAGACCTGATCGATTCTCTGCGAATTTGCAGAGGTCTGCGATCAAATAGCCGCCGGCCAGACAGAGTGAAAGCCTGTCCCGTGCAAGTCTGCGTTCGGCTTGCGAAAATCTCGGCGATCGCCGGTCAGCTACAAATCATTTCGCAACTCACTCACCATCAAATGATTTTTCCAGTCTGTGCGTATCCTAGGACCTACTCCTACAGTGCGATAGAATCAGGCTGATCATGGCCGGAGCTGACGTCACACCCCCTTCCTGAAAATGATTGGACACGCCTGCATTTTTCCTGACACCTAGAAAACGGGCAGTTAACACCCCCAAACGCCGGCTTCCTGTCATTCAACTCGCTTATGGCTAGCGATTAAAAAAGCCGCTGGATTTTTTCGCTGTTTGGTCTCGCACATGCGTACTACGATCCGAGTGATAATTGGCTGGCTTGCGAATTCGCATAACAGCGATCAAGTTTGAATAACCCCCTACCCCCATGACATATGGTATGGTGCAATGAAAATACTTCCTAGTTACTGGGAAATGTCAGACTGAGTGAGGACAAAAAAAAGCATCTGAGTGCGTCACCTAATGGGAAATTCACCTATGAGGGTGGTATTCAGTATGTCGGCTGTTTGGATCCCGGCGCTCAGTATACCGGCACCGGAATCCCGACACCCGGCATACCGACAACTATTCTCCCTCTTGGGGGTCCACGACCCCCCTGGAGGGAGAATAAATAGCGTAGCGCGCCACCGTGCCCACAGCGTGGCGAGAGCAGTGAGCCCACAAGGGGCTCATTTGCGCTCGCCCAGCTGTCGGTATGCCGGCAGTCGGGGTCCCGGCGCTAGTATGCAGTCCGTCGGGATCCCGGCCGCTGGCATACCATACTACACCCCACCTATGATGGTACCCACATACTGTATTCTCTACATTTGTTTCTTTGAGTTATTCTTTTGACTTATTTACTCCTTTTCTTTTGTCTAAACTTTTCCCTAATGCCACTCACATTATAGCATCATCAGCAGTGCTGTAGTATAAAACGTTGGATGACCTTTGTCCACGTACTTTATGAACAATCTCCTGATCGTACTATGTTTAATGTGTTAATGGACCAGCCCTGTGCAGGAACAGCATGTCCTAATGTCAGCGATAGGCTTAATGAGTTAAAAGGGTCTGGCCCATGTGGGAGCACAGTGATCTAATGCCCGTAGCATGTTTAATGCGCCAAAGATTCAGTCCCATGTAAGAACACGGTGACCTAATGACAGACACATGATTAATAGGTTAATGATTAGTCCCATAGAGGAACTCAGGAGCCTGATCAGAGACACGCTTAAGGGGTTAAAGCAGGCATTCCCAACCACGGTCCTCAAGGCACACCAACAGTGCAGGTTTAGTGATATCCAGGCTGCAGCACAGATGATTAAATCAAAATAACTGAGCTACTAATTAAGTCACCTGTGCTGAAGCCTGGATATCACTAAAACCTGTACTGTTAGTGTGCCTTGAGGACCGTGGTTGGGAATGCCTGGGTTAAAGGGTTCGATCATGTAGGAATGAAGTGACCTAATGAAAGTGACATGTCTAGTGTGTTAAAGGATCAGTCCCAAGTAGGAACAAAGCGATCTAATGACGGTGACATGTTTAATGAGTTGAGGGGTCATTCCCGTCTGGGAATAAAGTATGCAGTGACAGTGACATGTTTTCATGTTGAATAGATCAAACAAATAACACAGACACAAACCCTCCCTGCGACACCCTGCAGCCGCACCGAGCTACCCTATTCCTGGCAGGTCCCTGGGTTTTGCAGCATCAGGCGGGAAGGTACATTTGTGTTGTAGTCTACGAGATGCTGAGCTGCAGTAATGGGATTATCCTAATTAGCTCTGATTCCTGAACAGGCTAATCTGCTGCAGAGACACAGACCTTGGTTGCGAGGCAGGGTAAACACTGATTGGATGCCAAGGGGTCCCCTGCAGCCAATCATAATCCAGCTATCGGCCACACGTACACCTGGAGGGATGTACACTGGCCAATTACAGCAGGACTACAGAGAGAAAAGGCGTATGATTGGATGCAGAATTTCTGTAGTGATAGAGATAAGTTCAGTGGGAGAACTCGCAACAAACACAAATACTATATGCATTAGATATGTAAACACACCATATAGGAGAGGGGCGGCGGAGCATCTTCCACAAACAGCTATTAATCAAATTAAAATGTATTCCCAGGACACAAAACAAACCCCCTTGGTGCACAGTTCCTACTGAGCAGTGTTTGTTTTCCCCATTTGCTGCTACTTGTGCCCACAGTGCCTGGCAGTGAAGGGGTTAGTGCCAATTCTGTAACAGCAGAGGCTTCTACGCCTCTCTCTGCTGAGTCCCAGAAGAATACAGCCAGGTCACTGGTATACATAATAAATACACTGGCATTTTCTGTTCCATAAAAGCAGCCATTAAATGTGTCACTGTCATTGGGTTATTTCGTTCTTTCGCAGGATGGAGGCTTTTACCCAAAACACATGTCACAGTCTTTAGATCATGTTGCTACACGAGACTGACTTTAGAAACATATCACTGTCTTCATACCATGAAGTGTCACGCCAGACTGACTGTCAGTGGACCATGTAGTTCTGGGACTGGCACTTTAACCCATTAAACAGATCACTGCCATTGCATCACTTTATTTCTACATGGGATTGAACATTTAGCCCATTTCCAGTGTCACTGTCATTAGCTCACTGTTCTCATACGGGGCAGAACCCTTTAACCTTTTCCATCGATCTGCGCCTACGTTTGCGGGTTGGTGGAAATTCTAAAAAGTGTGCCTGGTAGAAACCACAAAAACATTACATCAGAGTCCAGCCATCAACCCCTTCACTTATACATTGATCTCCTTACAGCGTGAGAGGACATGTGTCACTACAGCAGAACGGGCGTGACATCACAGCAGTAAAAGACCCTTTAGATCACGCATGTCCTTCAAAGGACAGATCATTTTACCCAATGAACACGTCCCTGTTATTAGTTTGCCTTTAATAGAAAATATTCCATGCTGACTAAAGTTCTCACTGCTAACAAGTTATCAGAGCAGAGGTTCTGTACCAGATGACCGTATTAAAGTCATTACATTTATTTAAATGTATAAAAGTGTAGTGTCAGTGTTATGTACTTGAAACAAAGAGGTCTATTTACTAAGCCTTGGGTGGAGATAAAGAGGATGGAGGTAAAGTACCAGCCAATCAGCTCCTAACTGCCATGCCACAGGTTATGTTTGAAAAATGACAGGAGCTGATTGGCTGGTACTTTACCTCCGTCCACTTTGTCTCCATCCAAGGCTTAGTAAATAGACCCCAAAGTAATGCAGATTCTCTTACAGATACCTCAGCAAGATTATAGATGGAGCAATGGGGCGCTGAACCTCAACAAAATAGACGACCCCAGTGACGGGTTGGCAACCTTGCCATCTACACCTGCCTCTATAGTTATGGTGTGGCATTCCCTAACCACAGAGAACTGTGCGTTGCCACCGCACGGCACTCTGAAAATCCAGACTTGAATGTCTTTCCCCGACCTGCTCATGCATAGTGTGGATGGGGATACAAACGTGTGATGTGCATATGTGGATGTGTAGCTCAGGAAAACACTTAGAAACCCCCCCCCCCCCCGCCCCTGCCCCCCAGGATTTGGTTCCCTCACCAGTTTTAATTTCTCCCTACTTTCCAGCCACGTTGCATTGTGGCATATGAAATTGTATTACACCCTGTATTTCTAGTTTGTGAAGTGTGTCACCCTATGGGGTCCATTTCATAATTATCGGGTTTTAGACCAAATAATTTTAATTGCTTATTGCGGCAATAAAAAGGGATGTACTGCTGGGATGTATTAAAATACACATGCAGGGACGTGTAAAAGTAAAGTGATCGCTAATGCCGTCTCTGGGCCCCCCCTCCCCAGTCAGTTTTGCAGAGTATAGGTTACGATGGCTAACCCCGTGTGAATATGGTATCAGCCGGAGCTTGGTTTACCTATGGGTGCTGTTTTTGCGAACAAAAATGACCAATATTGGCTGAGCTCTTTCTTAGATGCATCCCCCGCCCTACTGTGGTTTTCAGGTGATATCCCACAAAAATTGTTTGATAAATAGGCCCCTATATCGGGATGCGTTTAATTTGTCGGCGGTCAGGATACCGACGCCTGAATCCTGACAGCTGACAATGCCGCCAGGCGGAATCCCTGCGCAACAGGACTATTCCCACCCGTGGGTGTCCACGACTCCCATAGAGTAGGAATAGATCTTGTGATGAATGCAGCGAGCCACCAAGCCTGCCGTGTGGCAGGCGCAGCGATCTCGCAAGGAGACTCTTTGCGCTCGCCCAACTGCCGCCATTCTGGCGGGCAGGTTGCCGTCTGCAGGTAAATCATACTGAATCCCCTATATCTCTTGCCTGCTCTCTGTATATGCCCTATCTCTTGTTTGCTTATTTTACCTCCTGCATGTCTTCCCCCCCCTCCCCTTGTTGTATTCCCCCATGTCTCTTGTCCACCAAAGACATTTCTACACCCCCATTTCTTCCCTATCCTCTCTGGACCATTGTATTTGCCCCTTTGTACCTTATCTACCTTCTGTATTTTGTCTAAGACACTGAGATGGGTTAGATATTACCTGTCTCGTTTTATCACGTAGCAACTTTTTGCTGCTCGTGTGACCAACTTGACACCACCTATGGGGGAGTGTATTTTAGCATAGCAGGGCTGGGATCGCTTGTGCAGCCCTGCTATGCTAAAAAGTTTCCTGCAAAACAAGACCAGGGTCAGACCTACTGACCCTGTGCGACGGCTCCAGCGACGAAGGTCCCGGGATTGACGTCAAACATCCGCCCTCCAAACGCCTGGACATGCCTGCATTCAGATCTCCACGCCCGGAAAACGGTGAGTAGACGCCCCAGAACGCCTCCTTGCCATCAATCTTCTTGCGATCACGCTAGCGATCACTTTCTTCTTGTTTTGGCCGCTGCCCGGCGACAGCCATTGCTGGGCAATGCCGCGCATGCGCTGTTCTGACCCGTTTGCACCGCAGTGAAGAACCGATGCGTGCGAAAGGGTCGGAATGTCCCCCTACATTGTATCTCCTTTAAAGAGAGGAAGCCAGGTGAGAGGTCCCTAAAGTTTCATTCTTTTCTGTATTTCTTCTATATCTTATTACAGCATTCCCTAACTTAATGTTCCCCCTGAGTGACAAGTCCATGTGTGATCTTCCCCATATTCATCTCTTTTCAGTAACACGGGAATGCCCCGACATCCAGGACATAGTAGCAAAAAATAGAGAGACGTGAAACCACCAACTCCTCCACATTCCCCGGGAGCCAAGGTGCGGCTCGGGCCATCAGCTGTGAGCCACTGCAACACTTTGTGGGTTTGAGTCCTCATTTCTGCCAGTTGCGAGCGCTCTGAAATCAAATGACAGTGGGTAATTATCTATTTTACTTTCTAATTATAACATATCAACCTCCCTGTTTTCTATCCGGAAATGAGTATTGTAAAGATTAGACACTCCTGACAGCCACAACGACAAGACAATGCTACTCACTAAATATACTTAAAATATCTACTGTCTATGTATGAAAAGTATTTGTCTAGGCAAAGTCTTTCAAATCTCTGTTCCTATAGGGGGTGATTCCGATGTGGACAGATTTATCATCGCTTCTGCTTAGTTGTAAGCGATGCTAGCATATGGTAATGTAGCAGGAGGGGTCTGGTATAAGTAGTCGTCTCCTGCATGCATGTGTGATCCTCTGCTGGGTCCGAGGATTGGATCACTTGTGACACCGTCGTCCGACTTAAGGTGGGTACACAGTGATAGATATATCTGCCGATCAATTGATCTGCAGATATATCTATGGATGGATCGGGCAGTGTGCTGTACATACACACTGCCTGATCCGTCACGGACTGACGTCATGAACTGGGCGGGCGTATACACACGACCGCCCAGTTCAGCTGTCAATCACCGCCGGCTGCTGCAGCATGTGTACGGGCGGTCGGTAGATATATTGGCCATCGGCTGTGCTGCGGGGCCGACGCGATATGTCTGTGAACAACGGAGTTCATAGACATATCGCCCATACAAAGTGGCCGACGGACCCGCGATATATCGGCCATTCAATAGGACGGCCAATATATCGGCCAGTGTGTACCCACCTTCAGTGACTGATGAGATTACACAGAGCGGCCGCCGTAGCTCAGTACGTGTCCTGCGAATGTGCAATGTACCGAACATTGGTACATTGCGGAATTTCCCTATTTGTGACCAGACCTGAATCAGGCGCCTAGTTTGGTTTCAACTACATCTGCTCAGAGGTGATTCCATATGTAAAATACACTATGATTTCATCGTTCCTTGGGGCTATTTCAGACCTGATCACTGCTGTGCGTTTTCGCACAGCGGGCGATCGGGTCTGAACTGCGCATGCACCGCAATACGCAGGCGCGACAGGATGGTGCAAATAATCCGATCGCACCAGCGATCGCAAGAAGATTGAAGGGAAGAGGGCATTTGTGGGTGGTAACTGTCCGTTTTCAGGGGGTGTAAACACAGGATGGCCCAGGCGTTTTGTGGGAGGAATCGTGACGTCAGCTCCGGCCCCGATCATCGCACTGGAAGAGTAAGTCCTGGGCTGTGCAGAGACTGCATGAACTCCTGTTTGTGCAGCTCTCCTGCACATGCGATCGCACCCCTGCACAGCGATTTCCCTCTCCCCCTGTAGGTGGCAACTACCTGATCGCAGGGATGCAAAAAACACACCCTAGCGTTCAGGTCTGAATTACCCCCATAATCAGGGGTCTGTGTACTAAGCTTTGGAGAGAGATAAAGAGGAGAGAGATAACCTACCGACCAATCAGTGCGTCATTTTTTTCAAACACAGCCTGTATCAAGTCAGTTAGGAGCTTATTGGTTGGTACTTTATCTCTCTCCATGGCCTAGTACATAGACCCCTAAGGGATTCACTTATCATTGGCAGCTGGTGGGTGGTGGTAACTATCATTATGTTTCGCTTCACTGAACAGCAATACAGCAATATATAATTTAGGGCCGACACTATTTACCATGCTGGGGCTGATAACACCACCGACCCTCTTCCCCCCCCCCCCCCCCCCCCCCATCCTACCCTCGACCATCATTTTAGCTTTCACCTGCAGCCTAACGCAAATGCTATGCACATGTTTGATTGACATCCACGGGGACACGTAGGGCCTGATTCTAAGTCAGATACATCGATATTCACGCAAATGATCACTGTTTTTCCACAAGCAGCTAACAAATCGCACAGCACATGCATCACACGAGTCACAGTAGGGATTGAAACGCACAGTCTCAGAGATGTATTGGGCTTTCCAGGGCGGTGACTGGGAGGTGGCTGTCTTATAGGAGTATTCTGGGCAGCCATCAGGGGTGGGGACTGGTGTCCCGGGCCCTTACTAAGAGGAGGGCCCACCCCTGGCTCCTACCACTAGTACCTGGAGAGCTGCACCAGGCTGTGGTACAGCAGTGGGTTGATGCACAGGGAGGACTTTTTAAAACAAACCTTCCCTGCAAATCAGCTCTCTGAACTGTTCCTGTAGGAACACCTATATGTAATATTACAATGTATGACATCACATAGTGGTGGAGTGGTGCTGCAGAATATTTTTTTTTTTTTTTTTTTGGGGGGGGGGGTGGCCCTGTCTCTTTTGTTTGTCCCGGGCCCCACAATTTCTGATGGCAGTCCTGGGAGTATTGCATAACTTGATGCAAACTGAGACGCTTGCATTGGAGGCCACACTCTGCACCTAGCATGGGGCTGGTGTAAGTTTCCATCGCGTGTCCAACGGTTGCGTCTAAAGAGGCACAAAGTAGGCGTCTCAGTCCATGCACTGTCAGACACATGGCTGTACACCCGGGGAAGGGATTTTACTAGCATTGCTTGTAGACATGACTTTGTAAAAAAAATAAACTGTAAAGCAGTCGCAGCAGCGTGTCTCCGATCAGCCCCATAGTAATGTCACCTGGCGGAAGGTCCACTGAAGCCTCCGTGGATTTCCTGTACTCCATTGATAGTTAGAGCTTACACCATGCTGAGATGGCGTTCGCTTGCTTTTCTCTAAGTACGGATTTTCTCACAGATCTCTGTAAAAGCAGTAGAGTCTGGTAGCAAGGTCAGTGATGAATAAATCTCTGCTTAACCCCTTGTTAAATAGGAAACTGCATTTTGGCTCTTCTTAAATAGGCCCCCAAATTATCTCCAACATGTGTGTTTTAGAGACAGCTCTCAGAGTGGCTACGCAGGCTGTCACATCCTGACTGTAGCCTGACAGTAAGTGGAGAAGGAGAGAGGAATGCAGCTGCTCAATCCACACATACTTCGGTAGTAAGGAGTATAGCGGATATACCATAGGGTGTACACTGGTGGTGGGCGAGTGATCCCGCAGCTTGTCATGGGATGTAATGGTACCACCTACGTATACGGAGCCATCTGTTGGGTTTCTGGGATCATTTCCTTTCATTCCTATAGTCGCCAACTGTCAATACTTAGCAGAGAAAGTCCCAGATTTTAATAATATGTCTACAAAGATTAAATCTCGGAACGGATCCCTATTTTATTCCTTAATAATATCTAAATGTACATTTGTACATATCATATTGGATACAGTTAAATTATATTCAGATGTTGGCATTGGAAAGTGTGCATATCCAATATAATGTAGATCAGTGGTTCTCAAACTGTGTGCCGTGGCTCCCTAGGGTGTCTCGGGACACTTGCAGGGGTGCCTTGGATTGGTGGTCCAGGAACAATTCAAATTATTTATAGTCAATGTAATAGGCAAAACCAGTGCTGGTGGCTGCCATAACATATGTGTACAAACAGAAGCAAATCTTGTCCCTCACCACACAATTGAACCTAAGGATGACCTATAAACACAATTTACTTCATTTAATATATCCTTCTAAATGTTTAAAAAATACATTTTTGGCCTAGGGAGTGTCGTAAAAAGGATTCTGATACTCTAGAACGCCACAAATAAAACAAATTTGGAACCACTGACGTAGATTGATCTGGGTGACAAGTTTGCTATGGGTATATGTGACACAAGCAGGGATGGCTACAGGGAGGTCACACATATGTGACATCTGTTGGCTTCTGAGAATTAAGCTCCCAAGTTTCATAGGGGGAGATGTACTAAGCAGTGATAAAAGTGGAGAAGTTGCCCATGGTAACTAATCAGCATTGATGTAACATTTATAATTTGCATACTATAAAAGTATACAGAGCAGCTGATTGGTTGCCATGGGCAACTTTTCCACTGGCTCACTGCTCCACTTCTATCACTGTTTAGTACATGTTCCCCATAGTTCATTAACTGAGAATTAATATTTATGTTTGAAAATCAGTCAACATAATGTCAGTAGTATACTGTTGGGATTTATAGATGTATAGGGACAAATCCTTTTCTCACTGAATGCAGATCCACTTACCTTTAGTACCTCTGGTACATAGAATGTCAGGTGATACTGCAGAATTAGGATTATACTTTATATGGCGCCACAAGGAGTCCACAGCACCTTACAAAGTACGTAAACAGAGACACTGGGCCTGATTCAGATGTGGCTGAAGGTGCCATCGCTGCTGCTTACACAGAAGCTGGGTGACCAGGGGCGTAGCCAGAACTTTGTGGGCCCCATAGCAATCTTTTGAAGGGGCCCGTGACCCAGTGCTTATAGAGAGACACCTTGGGCACTTCTATGGGGCAATTGCTAATGTTATGCCCCGTAGAAGTGCCCTAGTTCATTTTCTGAACCATAGAAGTGCCCTACTTCACGTTATGTCACATTGTAGGGCTGAAAGTACACATTATGGAACACAGTACTCCCAATTTACATTATAACATACAGCGATATATTGTGCCATATTACAGTGCCCCAGTTCATATTATGCCACTGTGCCACACTATAGTGTCCCCAGTTCATATTATGCCACACTATAGTACCTCCACTTTATAACTTCATATTATGCAACACTATAGTGCCTCCACTTTATATTTGGTGCATTACAATGCCCCATTTTATATTATGTAACATTAGAATGTCCTCCAGTTCATTTTATAACACATTACAATGAGCAGGTCCAGGGTATACCAAGATATATTGCAGACCCCAAGGAAAAGGTTTGTAAGGGCCCCTATGTATCACCCAATAGTGAAAAATGTATATAACACTTCTAACTTTGGTAGGGAAGGTGGGCCCCTCTCAGCTCTGGGCCCCATAGCAGCTGCACTCCCTGCACCTATGGTAGCTACGCCCTTGTGGGTGACCCATGTACAGTAGTCGTGCAAGCCAGCCACGCAGATCCGAGCAAGAGGCCAGGAAATCTCCATCCTCTGACGGAGATCCTGGCCTCATCCCTCCCCAACAATGGTGGCAACACGCCTCCGTTTTGAGAAACTGAGGCTGTCGCCACCCCCTCCCTGCACCCATGGACCTGAATCAAGCCCAGTATGAACACAACAAGAAAGAAGTGACTTACATTACAAAATACAGCAGAAGTCATAGTACGTAAATAAGTAGCTGGGCGGCCAGTCCCAGAGATTTGGCGCTTTTGTTGGCAGTAGGAAGGTGATGATGGTTTATTTAAGTGAGGAAAATCACATGAGGGAAGAGGGCCCTGCTCATGTAAGCTTACAATCTAATCCATGTGTATACCCCAAGCCACGTGTATTTTGTGTTTAATACTTGGCGCAATATATTTATACATTAGCTGTAATCTGTGGTCAGCAGGATACTGCGAGTGGGTGCCTAATGTAAGTAACAGCATTGCATATTCCAGGTGGGTGACTGTAAGCTCTGACATGGGGTGAGCAGTAACCAGTTGTCGGTTTGTTTGCAAACGAGCAGTGTAGTTTACAGTTACTGTATGTGACACAGAGCACTAGGCGTGGCCGGACCGAAAGGGGGGCAGCCTGCAGCGGCTGCGTGATGTCACACGCAGCCGCTGCGGGCCGGGGAGCGATGAGTAGCTCCCGGCCAGCACGCTAAAGCTGCGCTGGCCGGGAGCTACTCATGAAGTGCGAAGGCATCGCCGATATGCGATGCCTTTGCACTTCTGCAGGGGGGGGGGGGGGGGGGGCGGCACTGACATGCGGGGCGGACTAGCCCTGTGCTGGGCGTCCCTCCGTATGTCAGTGTGAATGATCGTAGCTGTGCTAAATTTAGCACAGCTACGATCAACTCGGAATGACCCCCAATATGTCTATCATGACAAGTTCCATCTTTGTTTTTTTCTTCTGCCTTGGTGGAACGTTATAAACTGTAAATGAAAAAGAAAGCACACACATTACTACCAGAACCCTGCAGCGATACATTATGCAAAATAAACTATCGTGAATGTCGGTAAACATTTAGCAAATTAAATAGCAGCGCTCTAAGCTGATCTGTGCTTGCGGTCTCCTTCCTCTTGCACACAAGTTTTATGCTGCAACAGATACACATTTTGCATTGTTGTACACAGGGGGTTATTCAGGGATGCAATTGCAATTTACCCTGTCTGGCACCAATGTGCACGCGCAGGTCCAATCCGCGTGCTTGGGTGGCCAATGCGAATGCATCTGCCTGATTGACAGGCAGATGCGTTCGCGGGCAGCGTCGCAAGGGTGGGAACTCTAGTAACTGGGGCGGGTCAGCTCCATTTTTTGGGAAAGCTGCTTGGAAAAGCCAGGCTGCAAAGGCAGGGGTCGTCCACAGTTGATGCGGCCACAATTAAATTGCAGCCGCTGGACGAGACAGTCTGCATGCTGAGCGGCCCCAGCATGCAATAGAAACGATTGCAGAGTCTGCTTTTAGCAGAATCTGCAATCCAACCCGAGTCAGGTCCACCATTTGATTATCAAAAAAAAAAAAAAAGACAGGCTTCTGTATAATACATTGAATATCGATAAACTTCCCGATACTGGGTAACACCAGCTTCTCAGGCTGGGACTGTGCCTGGGACCCTGCTGGCAGTGATGATGCACTGCTAGAGGACAGGGCAATAGGATTCGATAGTGAGGCGTTTCCAAATATAGCGTTACATAGGTGCCTGGTTTTTGGCTTGTGTCTGATAGAGGTATTAATAACAGTAGCACTCTATGACCACGTGCCTGGGAAAGGTGGACAGAAGGGGTCCGTCACTGACTGTAAGTGGGAACGCCCTATAGACCGGGATAGTGCAGGGAATACAAAACACTGAGAGTAGCTTCATTTGTGATACCTCATTTTTAACAAAAAGAAAAATCCTTTAAAAAGACTTACATACCAATGACAACAACCATATAGACCAAACAGCCATCATTCTCCTATTGCTAGATGTATTAACATTTACTTATATAGTGCCAGTATATTAGTTGCACTGTACAGTTGGAACGTCTAATTTCCCTACCACAGGCACACAAACATACAAATACCATTGATAGATTTGGTCATAGCCAACTAACCTACTAATATGACTGAATATTGGGATGAGCAGGATCACTCAGAGAAAACTCTGTGAATATTGGGATGAGCAGGATCACTCAGAGGAATCTCTTTGAATATTGGGATGAGCATTATCACCCAGAGGAAACTCTGTGAATATTGGGAGGAACAGGATCAATCAGAGGAAACTCTGTGAATATTGGGATGAGCAGGATCACTCAGAGAAAACTCTGTGAATATTGGGATGAGCAGGATCACTCAGAGGAATCTCTTTGAATATTGGGATGAGCATTATCACCCAGAGGAAACTCTGTGAATATTGGAAGGAACAGGATCACTCAGAGAAAACTGACACAAACTTGGGGAAAAAAATGGATCCACCACGGATATTTATTATCAGTTTCTTATATAGTGCAGCAAATTCTGTTGCGTTTTACAACTGGATATAGGGGGTAATTCAGACCTGATCGTAGCAACAAATTTGTTAGCAGTTGGGCAAAACCATGGGGGTCATTCCGAGTTGTTCGCTCGCTAGCTGCTTTTAGCAGCATTGCATACGCTAAGCCGCCGCCCTCTGGGAGTGTATCTTAGCTTAGCAGAATTGCGAACGAAAAATTAGCAGAATTGCGAATAGAAATTTCTTAGCAGTTTCTGAGTAGCTCCAGACCTACTCACAGATTGCGATCAGCTCAGCCCGTTTCGTTCCTGGTTTGACGTCACACACACGCCCAGCGTTCGGCCAGACACTCCCGAGTTTTTCCCTGACACGCCTGCGTTTTTCCGCACACTCCCAGAAAACGGCCAGTTTCCGCCCAGAAACACCCACTTCCTGTCAATCACACTCCGATCACTTCAACGATGAAAAATCTTAGTTCGGACGTGAGTAAATCTACTAAGTTTTGTGCTAAAATACTTACCACATGCGCAATGCGTACCATGCGCATTTTTGCCTTAATCGCTCCGTTGCGAAAATCGGCAACTAGCGAACAACTCGGAATGACCCCCCCATGTGCACTGCAGGGGGGGCAGATATAACGTGCAGAGAGAGTTAGATTTGTGTGGGGTGTGTTCAAACTGAAATCTAAATTCCAGTGTAAAAATAAAGCAGCCAGTATTTACCCTGCACAGAAACAAAATAACCCACCCAAATCTAACTCTCTCTGCACATCTTATATCTGCAGTGCACAAGGGGGGTCATTCCCAGTTGATCGCTCGCTAGCTAGTTTTAGCAGCCGTGTAAATGCTATGCCGCCGCCCACAGGGGAGTGTATTTTAGCTTAGCAAAAGTGCGAACACGTGCAGCCGAGCTACAAAAACAGTTTGTGCAGTTTCAGAGTAGCTCTGAACCTACTCAGCGCTTGCGATCACTTTAGCCTATTCGTGTCTGGATTTGACGTCATACACCCGCCCAGCGACCGCCCAGCCACACCTGCGTTTTTTCAGACACGCCTGCGTTTTTGCAAACACTCCCTGAAAACTGTCAGTTGACACCCAGAAAAGCCCCCTTCCTGTCAATCTTCTTGCGGCCGCCAGTGCGAAGGAAAACTTCACTAGAACCTGAGCACAACCACAAAGAGCTTTGTACCCGTACATCGCGCGCTCGCATTGCGGGGCTATGCATGCGCAGAAATGCCGTTTTTTCATCTGATCGCTGCGCTGCGAAAATCGTCAGCAAGCGATCAACTCGGAATGACCCCCATGGTTTTGCCCAACTGCTAACAGTTTTGCTGCTGCGATCAACTCTGAATTACCCCCCATGTGCACTGCAGGTGGGGCAGATGTAACATTTGCATAGAGAGTTAGATTTGGGTGGGTTATATTATTTCTATGCAGGGTAAATACTGTCTGCTCTATTTTTGCACTGCAATTTTGATTTCAGTTTGAACTCGCCACACCCAAATCTAACTCTCTCTGCACATGTTATATCTCCCCCACACACACACACACACACACACACACACACCCCAGTGCACATGGTTTTGTCCAACTGCTAACAAATATACTGCTACGATCAGGTCTGAATTACCCCCATAGAGCAGTGTATGGTATATCAGTACGTAGGATAGCCATATTGGATTATGTGTTCTAGTTTCAGTGGCGCACCCAGGGGGGGTTTCCGAGTACCCAGAAACCCCCCTCCACTAAAAGAAAAAAAAACATTTTTTATTTTTTTTAGCTGCATGAGTATTATTAATGACTGTCTAGCGTCCTCTGGAGCCTGCTGTCTTCCTGGTGGCACTTGCAAGTACAATAAAAGTTTACTTTATTTTAATTATAGTACATATATATCCATGTGCATACATATATACACATGTATATATATACATACATACATACATACATACATATAAACACACACACACACATATGATATATATATTAATGTGTATATATATGTGTACTGTATGTGTGTGTACATATAGCCTGACGACAGTGGGGTGCCACTGAAACGTTGCTCTACGCTAATGCTGTGGTTGTGATTATTGAAACTTGCCGTGAGTGCCACGTTGTTTTCCCTTGCTGTACATATATATATATATATATGTATGCTTGTTTAATATGCTATGTATATGTGTATATGTATGTGTGTGTGTATGTATATATATATATATATATGAATATATATATATATATATGTGTAGATATATGTATATATATATATACACACACACACAGACACACTAGTTTTACGGACCCAGCATATACTGGGTCACCTCAGTCCCCACCCCCGTGATTGGCTCCGCCCAGTTCTGGAAACCCCCCCATGCAAATCCTGCGTTTGCCACTGAGTTTGACTGTCCAAAATATCTGATTCACTGGAAAAGTTATAAAGAACGTTTGCCCTTCCTCCTATAATACTGTGTATTACATGGCACATCTGTTGCTGCTCACTAACCCCTATGCTCACATACCTCTGTCTTATAGATATGTGCCTGGCAATGTCCTTGGTTTCAATAAAGATGAACTGCACAATATTGTTTTTTTTCAGTGTGTACACAAATCTCAGTATCTATTATTCCTCTTTATGTTATATAAGATGAGTTCTGTTTATGTGTATTACCATCAAGAGAAACACTACATTTTTCTGTACATACATAGTGTATAGCTAGACCTGAATTGACCTGCTAGCATGTCCTACACACGGGTCACGGCTTATGGGAACAAGATTGCCGGGACAGCAAATCAGTCACATCATTTAGGATCTTGCAACAGATTATATTATGTTCCTGTCTTTCCCAACTACTGCGACAACTCATATGTTGGGGGTCACTACTCCATTATTTCTACCTGAATGTGGTTTAAGCCCGAGTCAAAGGTGATGGTTACTACAGGATAATGGGCCTAATTCAGACCTGATCACAGCAGCAAAAAAAATAAATCTAATGGGCAACACTATGTGCACTGCAGGGGGGGGGCAGATATAAGATGTGCAGAGAGAGTTAGATTTGCGTGGGGTGTGTTCAAACTGAAATCTAAATTGCAGTGTAAAAATAAAGCAGCCAGTATTTACCCTGCACAAAAACAAAATAACCCACCCAAATCTAACTCTCTGCACATGTTATATCTGCCCCCCCCCCCCTGCAGTGCACATGGTTTTGCCCATTAGAGAAAGATTTTGGTGCTGCGATGAGGTCTGAATTAGGCAAAATGTCAACACCCTGCACTTTTTAGCAACAATACATTTTTATTTTGTATCATGACTGACCTACAGATCTACGGGCCTGATTCCCATGTGTACAGTATTGTACAGCTGCAGGAAAGCGGCTGTGCAATTCCATACAAGTAAAATGCTAGTGCTGCAGGAGGCATCTGTAGGAAAAATACACCTCCTGCCGGCATTTGCGATTCCAGTGCTGCGTCCTAACATGCAGCATAGGATCACCATCGCAACCATCAGCCCTAATAGTCTCAGCCCTCGGCCAGTCTGCGTAAGTCAGCTGGGTCCAGGAAGTCAGCGGCCGACAACAGTGGCCTTGGCGCTCCAACAAAACGGGGGCAACGCGTCACCATTTTGAAGACTGTTCCGGTCGCCGCGTCCCAAAACGTGCTGTGACTAAAGGGGGTACTATGAGCCAACAGATCCTGCGTATGTGCAGTTCTCCCACTATCAGCAAAAAGTCTGTGTACAAATCCCAATCAGGCCCAATGTGACGTATTACGCTCCTGGCCTTTTACACGCTAGCATTATATTACTCTCACATTAATGCTGTTACTCTCTTACATTATTACTATTTCTCTTGTCTATGATATGGTTGTGGTTGTGAGTTAGGTTTACCCACTAAAGGGGTTATCTCTTATGTAATAGGTCCCGAGATTATGGAATTGGTGAGACTTTGGTGAGATCACTGCTAAATTAAAGCCAATTGGTGATTTAAATGTAGTGTCAAAGTCAGAAAAATATCTCTATGCACACTACCATATTTGCACCTCACACAGGTCCGTGCTGCGCATGCGTACGCTCTCCCGTACGTGCGCATACTCACAGTCGCGGGCACCCGCAGGCGCATGGTATGCGTATTTACGGTAGAGTTTATGTGGTTGTAGCGTGCGACTCAATCGTAACATATTTTCAGTAATAATGTATTTTGTAGATCATGGTCCCTTTGATAGATTCTGAAAGTTTGGTTAATATAGAATGTTTATGAACAGAGGAATCCCTCTTTGTTTGATACGAAGGGTCAGACAGGAGTAATACAGTGGTGTTTAGTATCCATCGGAAGAATATTTAATTAGAAATATTCCGGTGTTGGCTTGAAGCAGATCAATCGCTCGTGCGAATAGTTATGGACATAAGAAGTTTATGAACATTTACTTTATTTGCACTTTATTACCCATGCGGCGGGAAACCCAGTTTCCCTCCCACCTGAGCAGTTGGAAATCGTCACAGCCCACCTGTATGAATTAACCTATGACCTTTTGTTATAATGCGAAGCCGAATTCCTGTGTCCAATGGACGATCAGATTGTAGGGACCATTAGATTGCATTGTGTGTGGGGCATAAATAGGCAGGCCGACCACATCCAGCTCTCACTCTTCAACGGTTCTCATTGCTGAAAATCGGGTGCTGGATGTCCAGGCGCATGCGATCGTTTCCCCTTGTGCGTAAGTTTTTCTCCGTAATCATATTGTCTTACTGTGAGCCATTTCTCTCATCTCTCTCTCTCTCTCTCTACTCTTTCTCTCGTATTTTCCCTTGATTAGATTGTATTGTATTTATAGTGTAGTTATTTGGTTAGGAAGTCTCTGTTATATTGTAGTGTATCATTTGTACTGTGATTCCTTTTTTTCAAGTATATTAGTTATAATACATTTAATAGGCTTTGGACCCTAAACAAGTATCTGTGTATTTTCTCATAGTGTTAAGAATTCTCTAAGCGTCGGTGACGCTCAAACAGCTTTGTAGTTAATCAGGTTACACAAGGTTGCACTTACACTTTGTCTCTACATTAAGGTTTACTGTGTATTTCATTGTTAAGGGTATAGATATAAAGGTTTTGCGTTGTGAGCGTCTGCGCCGCTGGTGATCTCCTCGTGGTCTCGAGCGTCCGTTACGCCATAGCGAATCATTACGTTAGTCATAGCCAATAGCGTGCTTGTCTGTGATCTCTGGGCCGTGAGCGAACGTGACGCTTGAGCGTCTCGCCTACGGCTGAGCGATCGTTACGCAACTTGCGTACCCTTACGGTACTTCTTAAGTAAACAGCGTACAGTGTTCTTAGACCTCATAAAGGGTTATATATACGATAAATATTTAGCTTTATCAATTGGCGGCTCGTCCTGTCCTTCACATATCTGCACTAGGTAGATCAGCAGACATTATCCCTCAGCAAAGGGCGGGAGGTTGTCTCGTAGTGCTGACGGGATAAGCGTCTGCTTCGCTTAGATAACGAGTGCTGAAGGAATCCGGGAACCGGAGGTAAGAACAAAACGCTTGTGTTTTTTTTTTTTAAAACTGTTTATTTTTCTTCTGTCTTGCGTATATACGCACGCATACATATATATATCTGCATTTCTTTTCCATCTGTGTATTTCATTTGTCGTATATCACCATCCTGTCTGCCAGTTTTATAGTTGATAGAAAAGTGCTAAAAGAGACTTGCTGTTATTTCATAGTTTAAGAATAGAGGTAATAGTTAAAAGTGTAGACAAACACACAGGTTTGCCTGGGAGATAAGGCAAAGCCAGTGGGGTACGCGGTAGATGATCAGGGATCGTTTACATTGATAAAAGTATATTGTGTTACGGTGGATCCTTGTTTTGCGTACACGTGTCTCTAACAAAGACTAGCGTACGCAATCCAAAGGCCGACGCACGCAGCGTTCATTACGCAACGTAGCGTCCGGTTACGCCCACGTAGCTCAAGTCATGATAAGTTGATTTTTAACGCAAAGCGGTAAATAGCGCAACAGGCGGTAAATAACGCAAGTCTATTTTTGGAAATCCAAAAATTTAAATTAACAGATCCTGCTCCTAATTGGTAACACAGCTGGGCTAAAGAAAATTTTCTGCGCAGAAATAGAAATAGAAACAAAAGTGTACATGTGATGAGTGAGTGTTTTTACAATTTTTAAAGGTTGAACCACAAGAAAAGTCGAGTACTCGTGAGGTACATGCGTGTAAGTGACGTGCACGGTGGCTAGGGAGGCATCTCTGGTTAAATACAATTTTGAGCATTAGAGTATAGCGGACCAGGAGGTCATACTGTAACAAGACCAGGAGGTCACACTGTAACAAGACCAGGAGGTCATAACAGACCAGGAGGTCCAGGTACAGCCGACAAGGAAGTCCGCTATACAGTTCACAGGCACAACACCGAAAAGGGTTGGTGCAACACCCATATAGGCCATATAAGCTCTGGCTGAAGGAATTCGCAGTCGTAAGTTTCGATTCCATTGGTCTTTCCGTACATAAGCTTAGTTGTTTGTGTACTGAACGACTGGACCGCACGTAAGTGTGTGCAGTAGTTAGTAATCTGACCTAATACCATTAGAGTAAAGGGGTCACAAACGCTATCTGTACACTCTAACGTGATTTGTGTAATTTTTTTTATTTTAAGGGAAGTTCGCTGCTCACTCAGGAACTATCCAGCAACCAATAGTTACTGGAAAGAGTAAGTGTTCTTCGGATAACCCTCACAGGTTCCAGTAAATAGAGGTTCAGGTCGCAGGGGCCCTAGGTCGAGTACGCCAGCACCATATCGGTGTGATCAGGTCGTATAGGTCGGCGTGGGCGAGTGAGTGGGGTACTCGGTAAACCGCCACCGTCAGCCTATTGTTGGCATTTGGTTTTTCGTAAAGGGTTGGCTAAATAAAGCAACACTTTCGAACTATGGGGGCCACTTGTTCAGGTAGGGGGCGATCAACCTCGGTTCGGGTTGATTCAGTGGTCCGGCCAATTGGGTCGGCCAGGTATATCATGTGTGAGAAATATGGAAGTCACACAGAAACTTTATGTGATGAATGGGAGAGAATGACTGTGCATGACGGGGAGAAATTCCCAAGAATAGGGAGCTTCAGCTCAGAAGTGTTACAAAATTTAAGGAGGAGGATATGCCTCATAAAATCAACAAAGAGACGAATTCAGCATTATGATTATTTACAGTTGTGGCAACAGGAAGGTGAGATACAGAGAGGTTTGGCTCAGGCGGCGGGATCTGGCTCTAACAGAAAATTAATTGCCACGGCCCCGCCGCCACCATATATATCAGGAGAGAAGTTGATTACGGAGAAAGACGCACTAAGGTGTAACAAAAAATCACTTAGTAACTGTGTAAATGTTAATGATAATGTTAACCCATTAACCCATGCAAGTATTAACCCGTGCAAGTTGTACCCTGTTTTAAACTTTCCTCAGGAGTGTGATCAAGAGGACGAATCGACAACGATTTCAGCGCTCTCTCTAGCAGCCACCATAGCAGAGACCACAGTAGGCACAGCTCCACCCACAAGATTAGTAAAGGCCCCTAGCGGAGGGATAGGTGAGGTCGTATCAACTGGTAAGTACGGCACCATGCATTATGCTGAAACTATTTCACCACAGCCTGTAGAATCTACACAGAATGAGGTTGTTAGAATTACACCTGTTAGAGTAATAGCAGTGCCAAATGGGAAAACAGACGCATCAGGAGCCACTCCCATTAGGAACATTGCCATGTATACTCCATTTTCCCGAATGGAATTAAGGACCATAGTGTCTGAATTTCCTGACCCTAGAAAAGACTTAGTTGCCAGTCAAAAATACATCAGAGACTTAGGTAACACTGTAGAGCCCAACAATAAAGACTGGCAGATATTGCTGAGAGCATGTTTACCCTCAAATGTCGACGCAACTCAATTTTTAGCTGATTGCGGACTAGATCATGATGTACCTCTTACAGATGTGTACAACCAAGATAATGTGAAAAGAATAAACTTGCAGCTAAAAGAGTATTTCCCAGCAGTAGCTAAATGGAATAAGATATTCTCCATTAAACAGAAGGAGTCAGAGACAGCTGCAGAGTATTTTCACAGAGCATTATTAGAAATGGCAAAATACACAGGTATAGAGGACATTAAAACAGACACAAACCATCGGGAAGTAGCAGTATCGGTACTGATGGATGGTTTAAAAGAGTCATTGAAGACTAGGGTACAGACCACGCAACCATGTTGGCGAGGTCTGTCTGTGGCTACTTTGAGAGAGGCTGCTATTGATCACGACAGAAACATCACCAGACACAGGGAACAACAAGGTGACAAATTAATGTCAGTAAGTATACAGGCTCTGACCACAAGGCAGCCTTTGTTTGTATCACCAAATCCTGTGGGTAAGTCAAGTATGGTTACTTGTTATTCTTGTCACAAACAGGGACACATGGCACGAGATTGTAGATTAAAGAATCCACGAAACTCATACCAAACCCCTAGACAACGACACGACACACGACATTGGGAGCAAGGTCCGCAGAAACGGAGTTATGAGCCACATACAGGGGAAACAAAAAGATATCCCCCAAACAGAGACTGGCATGCCTCTGGTAGTTCCCAACTATCTCCCTCACAAGTAGTTGCTGCCAGCGGGATTCAGGGAGGTCACCATACCCAATAGGGGTGTGGCCATACCTGTAATCTGCAGCCAGTAAAATTAATTGCCAACCTTGAAAGTGAACCCGAGGTCGCAATCAATGTAGCTGGTAAAACTTTAAACTTTCTTGTAGACACAGGGGCGGCCAAGTCAGTGATAAATTCGACAGTGGGCATGAGAACCACTGGTAGGACAATTCCAGCCATGGGAGTAACAGGAGTAGTCCAGCACTACCCTGTTAGCAAACCAGCCGAGATTACAATAGGGCCTTTGCATACCAAGCATTCCTTTTTGCTGGCTGCATCGGCACCAACCAATCTCCTGGGAAGAGACTTACTGTGTAAAATGGGGTGCGTCATTTATTGTACTCCTGAAGGTGTATTCTTGGACATACCTGAGAAACACGCTCAGGAAGTGCGAGACATGTTAGACTCCCCATCAAAATTAATGTCACATACCATTATGACAAATAGGAATCCATCCCAAATAGAAGAGATGACATCTCAGATACCAGAGTCACTTTGGACAAAAGACGGACAGGACACTGGATTAATGGCAAACGTAGCTCCAGTAGTGGTACAAGTAAAAGATGGTAGGATAGCTCCAAAAATCCCACAATATCCTCTGAAGCCAGAGGTGGAGTTAGGAGTTTACCCAGTAATAGAGCGCTTGCTACAACAGGGCATTCTGGTAAGAACGTCCAGCACTGCCAATAGTCCCATCTTCCCTGTTAAGAAGAGTGGGGGGAGGGGTTACAGGCTAGTGCAGGATCTAAGGGGGATTAACAAAATAGTTGAGAGTCAGTTCCCCGTAGTGCCAAATCCAGCTGTCATCCTAATGCAAATCCCTCCCACTGCCAAATTTTTCACTGTTATTGACCTCTGCTCCGCTTTCTTTTCGGTACCTCTGCACCCTGACAGCCAATATTTGTTTGCATTCACATACAGAGGAGTCCAATACACGTGGACTCGATTGCCCCAAGGTTTCATAGATAGTCCAAGTATATTTTCTCAGGCTTTGCATGATTGTTTACAGTCTTTCCAACCAGACAGTGGATCAGTATTGATACAGTATGTGGACGATTTATTACTGTGTTCAGATTCACTGGAAGCATCTCTGAAGGATACGAAACAGCTCCTGTTTCATCTTTCAGACACCGGACACAAGGTGTCCAAAGACAAGTTGCAATTATGCCAAACTAAGGTAAAATATTTGGGACACTGTCTAACACAAGGACTGAGACACCTGACCGCTGATAGAATCCAAGCAATTAGAGACATGACTCTACCACAAACCCAGCAACAGATCAGAACGTTTTTAGGAATGTGTGGGTATTGCCGTAATTGGATCCCAGGGTTTTCCATATTGGCGCTACCTTTGCAGGAAATGGTCTCCTCAAACAAACCTGATAGGATTTTGCATACAGACGAATCCGAAACAGCATTTGAGAGACTCAAACAGTGCCTAACGCAGGCGCCAGCGCTAGGTATGCCAGACTATGGGAAACCCTTTGAACTATACGGAACAGAAAGTGCTGGTTGCGCAGCAGGTGTACTAACCCAAAAACACGGTGATGCCAGCAGGCCAGTTGCATACTACAGCGCTCAGCTAGACACGGTAGCGCGATCCCTCCCCACATGCTTGCGAAGCGTTGCTGCGATAGCATTGCTAGTGACAAAAAGCGAAGACGTCGTGCTAGGCCACAACCTCACAATCCATACGCCACATGCAGTATCAGCCTTATTGAATTCTGCTTAAACCAGACACGTCTCATCACCGAGGTTTACAAGATGGGAATTGGCACTAATGGCCCCCGTAAACATCACCATAAGGAGATGCAGTGCATTAAATCCTGCAACATATCTCCCAGGTGTGCCTGGTCAGGCACAAAGGGTGGAAGGTGAGAGTGCTGGGGAAGGAGGATTCAATACAAAGGAAGATACACATGATTGTATGGAATATTTGACCCAAAATTTTACCGCAAGGCCTGACATCAGTGACAACCCACTGGAAGATGCAGAACTCACGTTCTACACGGACGGTAGTTGTCACAGACAGTCAGACTCGGGAGACTTGTGTACTGGATACGCAGTCGTAGATGACCAAGACACCATAGAAGCGGAACCGCTAGGCCCACCTCACTCAGCCCAGGTTGCTGAACTGGTCGCCCTAACCAGAGCATGTGAATTGGCTAAGGGTAAGTCAGCCAATATCTACACCGATTCTAGATACGCATTCGGGGTAGTCCATGATTTCGGAGCCCTATGGCGCCTCAGAAATTTCATGACGGCAGCTGGTACACCGGTAGCGCATGCAGCTCACATAAAAAGGCTTCTAACAGCGATACAGGAACCCGACAGAGTGGCTGTTATCAAGTGTAAAGCACACACATATAGCCAAGACCCGGTATCACTTGGTAACAGCCGAGCAGACGAAGCTGCTAAGTTAGCAGCTGCTACCCCCATACAGACAGACACCACACAATTGATGGTATTTAATACCATTAACACACAGAAGTTGTGTGAAATGCAAAATTTGTGTTCCACACAGGAAAAGGCAGTCTGGAAGGCAAAGGGATGTAGCCAAGAGTCCTCAGGACTCTGGACGGATGGACATGGTAAACCAGTGGCCCCCAGAGCATATCTTCCATGTCTGGCTGAAGCAGCTCACGGGCTGACTCATCTAGGCAAGGAAGGGATGTGCAAATTGGTAAGAGCCTATTGGTGCGCCCCAGGATTCTCCTCTCATGCGAGTAAAAGAGCAATGTCATGCCTTACCTGTCTGAGAAAGAATATTGGAAAGGCAATACCTACAGAACCATCCCATATCCCACCTGCCGGCGGCCCTTTCCAGGTAATACAAATTGACTTCATTCAATTACCCCCTTGTCGGAATTTGAAATATGTACTTGTTTGTATAGATGTTTTCTCAAATTGGGTCGAAGCATTTCCTGCAGCTACAAATACCGCTATGTTTACAGCTAAGAAAATTGTGCAGGAATTTGTATGTAGATATGGTATCCCTAGAATAATCGAAAGTGATAGGGGTACCCATTTTACAGGTGATGTCTTTCAAGGAATGTGTAAGTTGATGGGAATTGATAGCAAGCTGCACACTCCGTACCGTCCACAGGCGAGTGCGAAGGTCGAAAGAGTGAACAGCACTATTAAAAATAAATTGAGTAAAGTGATGGCAGAGACAGGATTGACATGGCCAGAAGCTTTACCCATTGTATTGTACAGTATCAGAACCACTCCCAGGTCCCCTCTTAATCTGTCCCCTTTTGAAATCTTGTTTGGTCGACAGCCGCATGTCATGATTAACCCTCAGGATGATTTGAAATGTAACAATGAAGTGACTGTAAAGTACTTGATTAACATGAGTAAACAGTTAAGGAATCAAAATGATAATCTGAAGTTGGTGATTCCTGATCTACCTGATAGTAATTGTCATGACATTGAACCTGGGGATTATGTAATGATACGAAATTTTCTACGCTCAGGTTGCCTTATTGACAGATGGGAAGGACCATACCAGGTCTTATTGACTAGCACTACAGCATTGAAGGTTGCTGAGAGAGAGACTTGGGTCCATTCATCCCACTGCAAGAAGGTTGCTGATCCAGAGAAGTCCCGTGATAAGGAACAGACGGTAGAGGTTGTATCACTGGAGTGTCTGTTCCAGGAGGACTGAGGCGGCACCTGAGCCTTGAAGACCGAGAGCTGTTGTCGACTCCCCACTCCCTTTTATTGTTTTTCCCCACTTCCCATCCCCTCTCCCTCAAATGTATTTTTCCTCCTTCTCATTCTTCTTCATCTCCTCCTCAAAGATGGACTTGCCCCAAGAGACTGTGATCCGGATTTTCCTGTTGACCATGATGTTAACCAGAGCAGTCTGTTCCGGCGAGAGTACCATGGAGGTCGATAGAGGTTCTGGAATGGGTTCTGATGATAAAGATGGAGGCGTAGTTTTCCAAGATCAACCTAACCAACAAGCAAAGGCGAGTATCAGAAAACGATCCGATAGCATTGATCATAGAAGAAATTGTGACGGATTGTTAGCTGAAGAAAACTGTATCTGTAGGCTCTGTAACAATGTCATTGAGGATGGGTGCATAAAGAAATGCCAATCCAGTTTTAATATCCATATGGACCGGCATCCATTGAGTGACTATCACTCCTTAGTGGGTAACGTATTAAACAAAACAGATTGTTGGGTATGCTCTCAAGTACCTCAGGGTCATAGCAAATCAGGGCTAGTACCATTTCCTTTAACGATAGGGGAGGTATTTGAGTTAAATGGTGGGAGACCGGTGGACCGGAGGTTTAATATCTCCAGCCCTCCTAGTTTGAAGCTCCACCAATACCACGTGGATAGGTCCCTATTATGTTTCAACATCTCCAATCCCAGAAAGCCGGGAAATTGGGAAGTGTCATGGAGTAACCACACCATGACCTTTTCACATAGAGCAGATAGAATGCCTACAGATACAGAGCTTGTACGCCACATAGCCAGTAGAGGAAAATCTTTCCGGTATAGATACACCTTAGGAAATAGGATTACTAGAGTTGGAGAAGTATCACCAGGATACTGTGCACATATCGTACAACCTGATACGTGCATTAAGCAGATGGAAGAATTAGGGCTAGGAGATTTCACCTGGAAGGTGTGTAATATGGTAATGTCTTTCTCTGTCCCATATGTTCTCCCCGATGATGCATATTTCATATGCGGGAGAAAGGCGTACAAGTGGCTTGCCCCAAACTCTGAGGGATTGTGTTATATTGGAAAAGTATTGCCTGAAGTGATGACTGTAACACATGACAAAATGAAAGACATACACCGTGGTGCCCAAGCTCCTTATACTCACACTCATTACGAGCACCGAGTTAAAAGACAACTGTCAGAAAGGTTAGAGCATCCGGCCTCTGATCTGATCCATGAATCCACCGGGATTCAGGTTCTGGTGGCGTTAGATTTCACTCGCACCGCTCGAGGAGTGATGAATTATAGATACATTTCCGCACTCGCCAATTTGTTAGATAATATCACTGAAATGTATGATGACACGTTTAGATACACTGGAAGAGAACTTCAAGCTTATAAAACAGAACTGGTACAGCATAGAATGGTTCTTAATTACCTCACAGCAGTGACAGGCGGATATTGTGTTACATTGGCAACACAGTACGGCGTGAAGTGTTGCACGTATATCACGAATAGCACCGAGGATCCGGTAGAGGTCATAGACCAAAAGATGGACGATATTCTCCATTTAAAGTGGGAATTTCGCCGAAAACACAATCTCACTCTTGCTGCTGTAGGTAATGAGCTGACTGGTTGGGTGTCATGGTTGAACCCGCGAAATTGGTTCTCCGGTTTGGGAGACTGGGCTCAAGGAGTCATAATGGATGTTGGAAAGTTTCTCCTATGTATTTTAGGTGTTGTTATATCTATTGGATTGATATTTAGATGCGGGCAGGCTTTAATGAGGTGCAAACAAAGTACAAGAGTGATGAGTTTGAGGAGTGAGGAAACTGTAATTAACCTGGATTTGATTTACGACCCAATGATAGAAACAATGATGTGATGAAAATGCGATTTCTACGGTCCGTTTCTTTCACCTGTTTTTCTGGTTTTTCTCCAAGATAACAAGACCCCCTTGGACGAGGAAGTTGATGAGACGCTATACAGACAACGGATAGACCAAAGACGAAGTTTTGACCACTTGAGATATGGACACTTGATGAACTTTGCCATGGATCCCCAGTTTCCCTAGAATTCTTAAAATTACGCTAGCCCAACATTTTTTGTAAATCTAATGGCATTGACAAAGCTTATTGCTCACGCTTAATGAGCAAAACAGCGCAAAGAAGACGACTTTCAACTGATACCGAACAAAACTTCGACGACAGATGTACATTTACCTGACATAGAATATCATTGCATTTTCCATAAGTATTCTTCATCTTCATCTCTACAACCCTCAGGTAATAACACACATAGTATAGGGAATACAGGCACAGATATCAGCAATCACATATCCCCCCATTTATGTATCATCAACTAAAATGTGCTCCCCATTTTGTTCAAAATCCGAAAAGAGCTCGGTAAAGTTTGACAGCCCATCCACAGACCTGTACCACAGGATAAGAAGGAATTCAAATGTATACTTCGCAATACCTCGAAGCTTGATTTACAACACGTACGGCACGATGATACATGACCCCCCCGAACATGGACTCATACACACATGCTTCTGCTATCACACTAGGTCATACCCTCTTCACACCTACTCCTCTCTCCTCCCTCACCCAACCATGGAAATGAATTAACCCCTGACATATATTTTTCTCCTTTTGAAATGTTTTCAGGAAGTGGCAGTTATTATTGACTGCCAAAGGGTGGACTGTCAAAGTCAGAAAAATATCTCTATGCACACTACCATATTTGCACCTCACACAGGTCCGTGCTGCGCATGCGTACGCTCTCCCGTACGTGCGCATACTCACAGTCGCGGGCACCCGCAGGCGCATGGTATGCGTATTTACGGTAGAGTTTATGTGGTTGTAGCGTGCGACTCAATCGTAACATATTTTCAGTAATAATGTATTTTGTAGATCATGGTCCCTTTGATAGATTCTGAAAGTTTGGTTAATATAGAATGTTTATGAACAGAGGAATCCCTCTTTGTTTGATACGAAGGGTCAGACAGGAGTAATACAGTGGTGTTTAGTATCCATCGGAAGAATATTTAATTAGAAATATTCCGGTGTTGGCTTGAAGCAGATCAATCGCTCGTGCGAATAGTTATGGACATAAGAAGTTTATGAACATTTACTTTATTTGCACTTTATTACCCATGCGGCGGGAAACCCAGTTTCCCTCCCACCTGAGCAGTTGGAAATCGTCACAGCCCACCTGTATGAATTAACCTATGACCTTTTGTTATAATGCGAAGCCGAATTCCTGTGTCCAATGGACGATCAGATTGTAGGGACCATTAGATTGCATTGTGTGTGGGGCATAAATAGGCAGGCCGACCACATCCAGCTCTCACTCTTCAACGGTTCTCATTGCTGAAAATCGGGTGCTGGATGTCCAGGCGCATGCGATCGTTTCCCCTTGTGCGTAAGTTTTTCTCCGTAATCATATTGTCTTACTGTGAGCCATTTCTCTCATCTCTCTCTCTCTCTCTCTACTCTTTCTCTCGTATTTTCCCTTGATTAGATTGTATTGTATTGTATTTATAGTGTAGTTATTTGGTTAGGAAGTCTCTGTTATATTGTAGTGTATCATTTGTACTGTGATTCCTTTTTTTCAAGTATATTAGTTATAATACATTTAATAGGCTTTGGACCCTAAACAAGTATCTGTGTATTTTCTCATAGTGTTAAGAATTCTCTAAGCGTCGGTGACGCTCAAACAGCTTTGTAGTTAATCAGGTTACACAAGGTTGCACTTACACTTTGTCTCTACATTAAGGTTTACTGTGTATTTCATTGTTAAGGGTATAGATATAAAGGTTTTGCGTTGTGAGCGTCTGCGCCGCTGGTGATCTCCTCGTGGTCTCGAGCGTCCGTTACGCCATAGCGAATCATTACGTTAGTCATAGCCAATAGCGTGCTTGTCTGTGATCTCTGGGCCGTGAGCGAACGTGACGCTTGAGCGTCTCGCCTACGGCTGAGCGATCGTTACGCAACTTGCGTACCCTTACGGTACTTCTTAAGTAAACAGCGTACAGTGTTCTTAGACCTCATAAAGGGTTATATATACGATAAATATTTAGCTTTATCAGTAGCTACAAACTGGCCGAAATCATGCTGGTTCCGTAACCTCAGAATGACTGCTATACTCCAGGTTCTCATACAGTGAAAACCTTTTGATGGTGCGTTTGTCCGATAGTGATAGTAACATTTCTGCTATTTTATAACTCCATCCGTCACACTGCATCCAGTATTCTGCTCCTGGCGATTAATTTAGCACCAGACTGAACAGGACCATTAGATGCTCCAGTTAGGTTGTCCCTCAGTTACTTCTCTGCTGTAGATGGCTTTATTCTATGGGCGGCTATGATGCTCAGCACTAGAAAAACCATGGTGCATGACCTCCTCCTGGGACTGTGTCTGAAAACTGTTAAAGACACTGGCCCTCATTCCGAGTTGTTCGCTCGTTAGCTGCTTTTAGCAGCAGTGCACACGCTAAGCCGCCGCCCTCTGGGAGTGTATCTTAGCTTAGCAGAATAGCGAACGAAAGGTTCTCAAAATTGCGAATAGAAATTTCTTAGCAGTTTCTGAGTAGCTCGACACTTACTCAGTTCAGTCAGTTTCGTTCCTGGTTTGACGTCACAAAGACACCCAGCGTTCGCCCAGACACTCCCTCGTTTTTCCCAGAAACGGCAGCGTTTTTTCACACACACCCATAAAACGTCCAGTTTCCGCCCAGAAACACCCACTTCCTGTCATTCACACAACGATCACCAGAACGAAGAAAAAACCTCTTAATGCCGTGAGTAAAATACCAAACTTCTTAGCAAATTTACTTGACGCAGCCGCAGTGCGAACATTGCGCATGCGCAGTTAGCGGAAAATCGCACCGATGCGAAGGAAAATAACGAGCGAACAACTCTGAATGAGGGCCACTAAACCTACATCAGCCACGATAGAAATTATGTAATCACTTGCGAGATGCAGGCATGGGGCGTGATACAGGTGAGCCTGTCCGCATTTGTAGAGCACCAATCATTCAAAAGGTAGAACTAGGATGGCTTTGTCTTGTAAATGATTGCCGTTTTAAAAATATAGGCAGACCTACCGGAATTGCACCCGTGCCTGCATCTTGCAGTCTGTTACATAAGCCCCTATGCCACTAAACAACAAAGCCCCCTATCTGTCCTTCTTCAGGAGCAGACCTCAGGACATTCCAGCCCAAATATTGGGGATATGCTCTGTGAAAAGGTGCATATGGGCCTGTCTAGAAGTTACACTAAAGCATTTTCAGCACTGGAAATGGACAATGGGGGTCATTCCGAGTTGATCGCTCGCTAGCAGTTATTAGCAGCTGTGCAAACGCATTGCCGCCGCCCACTGGGGAGTGTATTTTCGCTTTGCAGAAGTGCGAACGCCTGTGCAGCAGAGCGCCTGCAAAATCTTTTTGTGCAAAACAAGACCAGCCCTGTAGTTACTCTTCGTGTCCGTTGATTCTAACGACGGTGGGACGACTTTTGACGTCACATACCCGCCCAGCGTTCGCCCGGCCACGCCTGCGTTTTCCCCGACACGCCTGCGTTTTTCTAAGCACTCCCTAAAAACGGTAGTTTGACACCCAGAAACGCCAACTTCATGTCAATCTTCTTGCGTTGTGCCGTGCGACTGAAAGCTTCGCTAGAACCTCTGCAAAACCACAAAGGACTTTGTACCCGTACGTCGCGCATGTGCATTGCGGTGCATGCGCAGATTAGCCATTTTTTTCACTGATCACTGCGCTGCGAACAACGGCAGCTAGCGATCAACTCGGAATGACCCCCAATGTAATAGTCCTATCCTTCCTTGTTCTTCTGAACAGATTTAATCCGCTTTTCTCCCATATCACTCATCAGATCAGTTTGCGATAATCTCTGAGAGTGATTGCCCTGATTATCCGCATTGATGCCAAAAACTGCTGCTTGATACTCTTCATGTGCAGTATCCCAGCTAACGCCAGCTAGAAAACAGCTTATCAAAGGGGAAAAGGCATCTGGATTCAAAAATATGTCCTAGAAAGTTTTCTTAAAGGAGAGCTAGAAAACTAGTGCTACATATACAGTGACAGAGTGTGTGGTCCTACAATTTCAGCACTTGTCAGAACAATCTTCTTAGCCAGAAAATGATAGTACCTAGTACCCAGAAAAGCAGCTTCAGTGTATGGAATTAGTCAGCAGCTTTTATTTTTATTATTCAAATACCAGATTTCTATTGGCATAGAAATGCCTCCTGTCAGAGGTCCGGGATGGCTAGGGAAGCTATCTGGATGTATGCAAGGGACAGATATATTTATCAAACCCTATGGGGTATATGCAATTGCGGTCGAATTCCCGAAATTGGCGAAAAACTGGACTTTTTCGCCAAAAAAAAAAAATCGCCAATGCAATTCAGTACTTTCCGTCAAAAAAACGGACTTTCAAAATTCGACTTTTTGAAATTCGACTTTTGTCAAATTCGACTTTTCTGCAATGATACAAGTGCTGCAATTCGACCAAAGTATATTCAATTGAAGTTTGCAAATTCGACAACAGTGCTTTTAGACAGTAAATTCGTCATTTTCAATCCGCCACACTTTGGTGGGTGAAACTAATAAAAAAAAATTAAAACATGTTTTTTTTTGGTGTTTTTTTTTATTGGTAATAGCATATCTATTTATATTAGAAGGGATTAGGTACTTGGTTTGTCTTTTTTGGAGGTACAAGTATTTTTTATATATTTTTAAAAATAATATATTTTTTTTATTTTATTTTTTTAGATGGAATGGTAAAATCCCGGAAAAAAATGGCGTGGGGTCCCCCCTCCAAAGCATAACCAGCCTCGGGCTCTTCGAGCCGGTCCTGGTTCTAAAAATCCGGGGGGAAAAATGACAGGGGATCCCCCGTATTTTTAAAACCAGCACCGGGCTCTGCGCCTGGTGCTGGTGCAAAAAATACGGGGGCCAAAAAGAGTAGGGGTCCCCCGTATTTTATACACCAGCATCGGGCTCCACTAGCTGGACAGATAATGCCACAGCCGGGGGTCACTTTTATACAGTGCCCTGCGGCCGTGGCATTAAATATCCAACTAGTCACCCCTGGCCGGGGTACCCTGGGGGAGTGGGGACCCCTTCAATCAAGGGGTCCCCCCCCAGCCACCCAAGGGCCAGGATGAAGCCCGAGGCTGTCCCCCCCATCCAAGGGCTGCGGATGGGAGGCTGATAGCCTTGAGAAAAATTACAGAATATTGTTTTTTCCAGTAGTACTACAAGTCCCAGCAAGCCTCCCCCGCAAGCTGGTACTTGGAGAACCACAAGTACCAGCATGCGGGAGAAAAACGGGCCCGCTGGTACCTGTAGTTCTACTGGGAAAAAAATATCCAAATAAAAACAGGAGACACACACCGTGACAGTAAAACTTTATTTCACACATGTCGACACACATACATACTTACCTATGTTGACCCGCCGACTGGCACGTCTCGTCTCCGACGATCCGGGGTACCTGTGAAAAAAATTAGACTCACCTGATCCAGGGTCCAGAGTATAGTCCACGTACTTGGCAAAAAAATAAAACGACAAACCCGTGCCAGCGGACTGAAACGGGTCCCATGTTGACACATGGGACCCCTTTCCCCGAATGCAGAGAGACCCCTTCGTGACTGCTGTCACTGAAAGGTCTCTTAAGCCAATCAGCGAGCGCAACGTCCTTGCACTCTGCTCATTGGCTGCGCTTCTGAGCTGTCAGACAGCGCATCGCAAAGCCTCTCCATTATATTCAATGGTGGGAACTTTGCGGTTAGTGGTTGGGTCACTCGCGGTCAGCGACTGACCGCGGGTAACCCCACCGCTGACGGCAAAGTTCCCACCATTGAAAGTAATGGAGGAGCTGTGCGATGCGCTGTCTGACCTCAGACGTGCACAGCCAATCAGGTGAGCGCCACGGAAGTAGCGCTTCCTGATTGGCTGAAGGGACCTCAGTGACAGGAGTCACGTGGGGTCCCGGCACATTCGGGGAAAGGGGTCCCATGTGTCAACATGGGACCCCTTTCAGTCCGGCATGGTCGGGTATGCGTTTTATTTTTTTGCCAAGTACGTGGATTATAATCTGGACCCCCCCTGGCCCTTGGGTGGCTGGGGGGGGGGACCCCTTGATTGAAGGGGTCCCCACTCCCCCAGGGTACCCCGGCCAGGGGTGACTAGTTGGATATTTAATGCCACGGCAGCAGGGCACTGTATAAAAGTGACCCCCGGCTGTGGCATTATCTGTCCAGCTAGTGGAGCCCGATGCTGGTGTATAAAATACGGGGGACCCCTACTCTTTTTGGCCCCCGTATTTTTTGCACCAGGCGCAGAGCCCGGTGCTGGTTTTAAAAATACAGGGGATCCCCTGTCAATTTTTCCCCTGGATTTTTAGAACCAGGACCAGCTCGAAGAGCCCGAGGCTGGTTATGCTTTGGAGGGGGGACCCCACGCCATTTTTTTCCGGGTTTTTTCACGTTTTTAAAAAACCGGATCAAAATCCGTCAAATCGGCCGTTTTTCGGCCGCGGGACTGTCGAATCCGTTTTTTATTGAATATGGTCAATTTCGACACCCACTTGCCGAAATTGGACGGTCGAATTGTGTCGAATTAAAAAACGGCCGATAATTTGCCGCGATTCACCGCTAATTGCATATACCCCTTATATGAGACTAAACATAATTACCATTCCCATCTGGCCGGAAGGAGAACTTAACCCTCCCACCTGGACCTGCCCTCCATGAATCTCTCAGAGGCCTCCTAGCAATATTTGGCGAGTATGATAATAAATCCTCTTACATCATAAGGAGGGTGCAGCCCGCACCCGGGTGTCACCCTCGGTGGGGGTAACACCAAAATGCCGGCTCCTCCTGTAGCACCCAGCTCCTGTCATAGATGAGTAGCTGACAGTACAGGAAGACTGTCTCCGGGGGCAGGCCAGCATCTCCGGAGATGCTGGGCATGCCCCATAGTGAAGATTGTGGGATCCCCACAAGGCCACGCCCCCTCTTTATACAGACACGCCCCCTTTCCCCAGCGAACACACAGAGATCCAGAGTGCACACCCGAGGATGCCTCTGCCTATAACTCCTCCCATTATAACTACTTTAACTTCTCCTATTACTCTATAGCAGGGGTGGGGAACCTTTGGCTCTCCAGCTGTTGTTGAACTACACATACCAGCATGCCTTGCTACAGTTTTAACTATTTGGCCATGCTAAAACTGTTGCAAGGCATGCTGGGATGTGCAGTTCAACAACAGCTGGAGGGATGAAGGTTCCCCATACCTGCTCTATAGCTTTACCTATAAATCATCCTATTACGCCTTATAATCCTTCCTGATAACTAATACTATTATTCCTTATAATAGTGTCCACTATTTATCAATCTACAGCAATCACACAGAATAATACTCAGCTGCCTGGCGATACTGGCTGGCAATGGTAAGAATTCACTTACTGCTTCACCTGGCCAGTGTCAGGGGATAGTTACATGTGTGGCCTGGCTAGACATCTCACACAAACACAATGGCCAAGCCCAGGCTGGCCAGTTCTAATTAGTAAAGAAGAATAAATAGAAAGAAAATGTATAAAGACAAATATTACTTTAAATCTTGGAAAAATGCAGACGTTCTCAAACGCGGTTCTCAAGGCACCCCAGCGCCCAACGGTCCAGTTTTTAAGTATATCCATGCTTGGCCACAGGTGACTTAATTGGCACCTCAGTCAATTTGATTCAACCATCTGTGCTGAGCCATGTATACACCTGAAACCTGGAGTGCCTTGAGGAACATGTTTGAGAACCTCTGAATAAATGTTTATTTCGATGATTAATAATTAAGAGAAAGTCCAGGAGCAGAGCATTCTGTCCCTCCTGGAGAGGGTCATGTTGGGAGGTATGGTATAGTGCACGGCCCTTGTTAAATAGACTTCCCTGTGCTGTTTTTGCAGTGATATTTACTAAATAGGCCCCTTTTATTGATTATAGAAGCAATGGTGATTCTCCCTAGCTGTGTGCCATCACCAAGGTTAGCAGAGGGTGTATGAAGTCAAATTGTAAAAGCCCCTCAATCTATTACCTGTGGTATTCCAAGCCCCATTGCTCTGTCTGTCTGCCCTGAATATTCTTCCTAGGCCAGAAAGCTATCTGGGCAGAGTCATTTGTTTTGCTGCATTTAGTTACAGATGTTAGTACATTATCCAGTGTCTGGAAAAGAAGAGCTTCCCCCACTGACCTGTTCTCTGACTGACACTAAACTCTTCCCACGTCTGACCTGGCGCGGAATCCACAGGGAGGTGTGTGAGCTCTCAGCGAGCTGGTTTCTCATAGCTTAGTAAAACAGACATTACTAAGAGACAAGCGATCATCTAAAAAAACGACAAAACTGCGCATGCGTATGCACCGCAATGCGCACGTACCGGTACAACGAGCATCGTGGTTTTGCACAGGTTCTAGAGATGCTTTCAGTCGCACTGGCGACGCAAGGAGATTGACAGGAAGTGGTGTCAACTGACCGTTTTCTGGGAGTGTTTGGAAAAACGAAGGCGTGGCCGGGCGTTTGCAGGGCGGGTGTCTGACGTCATTAAAGTGTCATTCGTCGCAGCAATCATCGCACAGAATAAGTAACTACTGGGCTGGTCTTGTTTTTCACAAAATGTGTTTGTAGCCGCTCTGCTGCACAGGCGTTCGCACTCCTGCAAAGCGAAAATACACTCCCCCATGGGCGGCAACTATGCGTTTGCACGGCTGCTAAAAGTAGCTAGCGAGCGATCAACTCGGAATGAGGGCCAAGAAGGGCTGCAATAACGTAATGGCCCTGTGTGACTTACCATTTCCAAAGTCTAAGATCTCCCAGTATACCTATCCACAGAGCTCATACAACACACGCTAAAAAAACAGAGCAATGGGGGTAATTCAGAGTTGATCACAGCAGCAAATTTGTTAGCAGTTGGGCAAAACCATGTGCAGTGCAGGGGGGGCAGATATAACATTTGCAGAGAGAGTTAGAGGGTGGGTTATTTTGTTTCTGTGCAGGGTAAATACAGCCCTACAATGCAGTATTGAGAAAAGAGTATGAATGCTCAGTTGTTGCCGCAATATTTACCTTATCACATAGAGTGGATTGTCTAGTTACCTATAGCAGGGCCATGGTAAACCAGTATACATGATTTCAACCGGGAGGCACAGGCACTCGATATACCGGCAGTCGGGATCCCGACGCTCAGCATATCAGCTAGCCCCTCATTGTACACTATGGGTTTATCAATGTTACTGACATAAAACAGATCAGAGGTTCATTTTATTTCTGAATTGTGATTTGAAACAGCGATATGGCCAAGTCTATGTAATGGCATATCTTTCTCATGTCTACGTGATATACTACTACTTCTTACTTCAATGCACTAAAGCACCTGTTATTCTCCACATAGTCAAACAGAGAGTGAATTACATTCCATGCTCTGTTGTCTGCCCGTGGTTCCGCTCCTGATTGACAGGCAGAGGCGTGTGGGAGGGGGTGTCACGGCGATGTTTTAGAGGCGTCGCCGCTGGGGGGGTGCGGTCCAGACAATACAGGCGTGTCTGGATAGTTTTCAGGGTGGCCCGCGGCGGCTGCATGACGTCACATGCAACCGTTGCGACCCAGTAGATAGCGGATTGCCGTCTGCCTTAGCAGTTAGAACGTGTAGGCAGAGGGCAACCCTAAACAGGACCCGGCATGCGGGACAGACTTGCCCTGTGCTGGGTGTCCCCCAGTGTGTCAGTGTAAAGGGTTGTAGATGTGTGATTTTTCGCACATGTACGACCCATGCTGATTTAGGCCCAGTGTCTGCTAACTTAAGGACAAGATCATTTGTTTTCCACAATGGTGTTATACGCAGGGGGATGCCAGTCAGGGAACCCTGATCCATGTAATTGGTATTCTGAGCAGGCAGAAATTACAGCAGCAACGGTGGCAGCTAAATTCGTTCCTCTCTGTCCAGGCGGGCATCACTCTTTACAGGTACCCTAGTTGGGTGGGGCAGTCTAGCAGTAGTTCAACTGCAGGTGTCGGTCATTTTGGTGCACTACATTTTCCTGCAGGACTGCCATTACTCTCATTCTCTATACAGATCTGCAAAGCACTGACTTAAAACAACTCCTTGGCTCTCAGACTAGCTTGTCTCCGGAACTCAGCACACTACCCCTGCCATCTTAGTATAGGATGGCACAGACGAATCATGCAAGGTAACTCAAATGGTAAGGTGCTTGATAAAAGCAATATCTAGTTTAAATCCCTTTAGAGCAGGTATTAAAGTCCTCCAACACTGCCACAAATAAGTCTACACAACCTGGGAGTGACTCAATTAGGACAGTCACTGCGGTTCTTGTTTGCTGAATAGCAGTCAGTCAGAGGGGTGCTACATTTTCTATTACACATATACTAAAAACAGCATATTTAGGTTTGCTCTTTGGTTGTTTTCTTGTGTCGTATTTTAGAAGTGGCTAGACACTTTGTCCTGATGCAGAGGTGGACAGAAATTGTCTGTGCATGGAATAAATGTGTATATTGGGCTGTATACAGAGTTGTACGGTCCTTGCAGTGTTCCTGTCGTCTTCCCTGCGTGACTGGTCGTCATCTTCAGTGCGCACTGGCACCAGCCTATGCTAGGAGCAAATGATTGTGCCTGGAAACACACACACATTCACCTCTCTCACACACAATATGATACATAATATAAGCTACATTTTATGCCTAAGGTTTTTTTTACTATATTTAAAAATAGTTTACACTTTAATCATTTTAATTAACCCATTCGCTGCTGAGCCCGGTTTTCTATGTTTGTGCTCATCACCTAGAAACTCCTACGACTTGGGAAAGTGTTGGGCATATTGTATAACAACGAGGGAGCAAAGAAGACTCTCTTTTTTGGGATGCACTCTTTTAATAAACATATTTTAATATTAATGTATCCACCCATGAAGACTTGAATGTACATTTCCTCCGAAACTTTCCATTCCGGTCACATTTATTGCAGTATTAATTGACTAGTGCCGAATCAAAACCCTTCTCTAAAGTGTTGGGAGTTCCTGTCGCGGATGTGCCATTGAAGTGTTTGCATACAATTGTTGGCACTGGAGGCCATACTCAGACAGAAAACCTGCACTGCCATAGGGCTGGTGGTGGCGTCTAAAGACACTCCATGCGTCCCAGTTGTTAGCGCTCAGACATAGAACAGCATCAGAGACACAGTCTGTGGAATTCAGTGGGCGCTGCAGAGGTAATGGGGGTGGCTAAGCAGTTGCGAGTGTGTGACTGTGGGGGTCATTCCGAGTTGATAGCTCGCTAGCTGTTTTTAGCAGCCGCGCAAACGCATTGTCGCCGCCCACCGGGGAGTGTATTTTCGCTTTGCAGAAGTGCGAACGCTTGTGCAGCAGAGCACCTGCAAAATCATTTTGTGCAAAACAAGACCAGCCCTGAACTTACTCTTCGTGTGCGTTGATTCTAACGACAGAGGGACAGCTTTTGACGTCACACACCTGCCCAACGGACGCCCAGCCACGCCTGCGTTTTTTCTGCCACGCCTGCGTTTTTCTAAGCACTCCCTGAAAACGGTCAGTTGACACCCAGAAACGCCCACTTCATGTCAATCTCCTTGCGATCGGCTGTGCGTTTGGAATTGTCGCTAGAACCAGTGCAAAACCACAAAGAACTTTGTACCCGTATGACGCGCGTGCGCATTGCGGTGCATACACATGCGCAGATTAGCCGTTTTTTTCACTGATCGCTACGCAGCGAACAACGGCAGCTAGCGATCAACCCGGAATGACCCCCTGTAAACGGTCGCCTCTTAATCCCACCCTCCTCTGATTGGTCTGCCGCTGCCACCACTTGTATTGCCCATTGATTGTTTTCCATCAATGATTTCCTCCCATCCATGAAAAGTTCCAATGGTGCCATCGATGGTGAACCATTCAATGTCCACCCTAGCAGTGGCTAACTGACAAAATTATAATAAGACACTTCATGGGACTAATCCTGAACCCAAGCCTCCTTTCTCTGGGGCTGTAGCTGTATAAGTGTGAGGATGCTAAAGTGGGACTGACGAGGGTTGAACGTTAGGCATACACCCGCACAAGCTTTAACCACATCATAATCTGTCGCTGTGGCTCTGTGGCCACTCACTGCAGGTGTGGGTCGTACAAGAAGATAATCATCTCGCCAGGTGAGACTCACACTAAGGGCCTGATTACAAGAGCCAAGTGCAGTGCCGATGTACACCTAGTTGAGCGAATATTTGTATCTGCGCCTGCACACAGAAATGGGGTGGCATAGTCCTGGGGCGGTGGCCTGAAGTGAACGCAAGAAAAGTAAATTTTGTGGGCGTCTTATGTGAGTGTCTCGGGTGTGAAAGTGGCTGTGCACAGATACAGAGGTCGTGGTCAGATGGAGATACTGCACCAGCCATAAGATTGGCAGGTGTGCGTGATGTTGCTGTGTTATGGCATGCAGAGACCCTGAAAGCAGGCATCTCATTGCTTCTGCATTCAGGTGCATGCTGGGAGTGGGACACTGCGGGAGACTGATACTAGCATTTACATATTATCGCAGACAACTCCGGCAACAGACACAATGGTGGATGCAGCAATATCCTCCCCTAAAGCTGGGCATACACTATACAATTATCTGGCAGATCATCTGCCAGATCTGGCTGGTTGGAATGAAAATCTGGTAATGGATTAGAGAAAATGACATTCGACCATTTGCTCCCAAACACTGGAAAACTGACAAAAAAAACTAATTGTTTTCCAGTGTTTGGGAGCAAATGGTCAGTTGTCGTTTTCTCTCATCCATTACCAGATTTTCATTCTAACCACCCAGATCTGACAGATGTTCTGACAGATAATTGTATAGTGTATGCCCAAGTTAAGTCTCAGAGCTTCTCCTGTGGTGCAGGATGGACCTACACGTCTGGGAGGGAGGCAGGGCCGGATTTAGTGGGGGGCGAAGGAGGCGACCGCCCCCCCCTAACACAGTCATAGCCACGTCCACTTTTAAGCAGAAGAGAGCTCTCCAGGGAGAGCCTGAGGCAGAGCGATGTGCTGCAGCCTATACCACAGCAGCACAGAGGAGCCAGGAGAGCAAGGGTTACAGAGCATTTGCCCCTCTCGCAGGTGTGCGGGTACTAGGGCTAATAAATACAATTACCCCACAGCACAGTCACATGTACATAGAACAATCACAAAGCGCTATCTCAGTCTCACTCAAAAAGTTCAGTTTTTCAGGAATTGAGAGAGGAGGAGTTAGGATTGCAGATGGGAGGAGTTGGGACTGGAGAGAGGAGGAGTCAAGATTAAACAGTAAACCGCCCCCCCAAAAGAAAAGTCTAGATCCGTCCCTGGAGGGAGGCAAGGTAATGCAGACGTCTGACTTCTGGGAGTCCTACGCTACTGCCAGTGCTGGGATTGGGGTGTGGAGGGAGAGGCAGGATATATCTGAGTGACCTCTGTGCCACACAGGAAGAGAGCCTGAAGGACGCTGCAGTAAAGTGAGGAGCATTGGAATCACTCTCAGATAATTTGCGTCGGGAAAGGCCGTTTGGCTCCTCCAGTGTCTGGAGTGGACAGTGACCTGAAATGAACTGTGATAATCACTGATTAGTATTATATACTACTATACCAGGGGTTCTCAAACTTTATTTAGGCATGGTGCCCTTGAGTATCAGAATAATTTTCACGGCATCCCTAGGTCAAAAGTTTCATATTGACAAATTTAGAAATAAATTGTGTGTTTAGAGACAAGATTTGCTTCTGCTTGTCCACATTTTTTATGATTGGCAGCCACCTGCACTGCCTATTACATTGACCATAAATGTTTTAAATTGGTCCTGGACCACCAATCCATGGCACACCTACAAGTGTCTTGAGAACCACTTTACTATACTAAGTTTGTGTGTGTGAGACTGATGATAACAATTGAATTCTTTCTATTTACTTTTAAATTGTAATAACTTGTATTTGTGGCCTGCACACCCGTTGTGAAGACCTTGCGCATTCCTATGTTGAACGTATGCCTTTTTGCAGCGCATATCTTGCGTGTTTTTGCACTGGGCATATTGTTGATCTGAGCAAGTACTGGTGATGCAGAACTGTACTCAGGCTGAACACGTCTTACTTACACTGAAGATGCATTTACATGTAGGCAGTACATTGAATGTGTGCATATGTAAATGCATCCTATGTAGACTTGTGAATTCACCTAGATAATACAGTATTGTGCTCCTTCTACAGGGCAGAGTTCAAATCCAGAATGATAATGACGACAAAGGCGACATCAGCTCACTGAATCCCATTGGAGAATTGCTGACACACCCCCACACCTGACAGCTCTGCTCTCAGCACACCTGTACGAGATAGTGGAGAGAAGGCGTGTATGTGGGAGTTTCCTCAGAAGACCAATACGCTTCATCAGGTGTGCTAGTGTGGTATGCTTTTGTTTATATTTATTCACGCATGGGAGTATTGGCAGCCGTGAGATTGTCCAGTTACTTAATTGTAATGATTTCATTATTGCTGCCATATTTTATCATGTTACACTTATTAGCAGGATTAAATGTGTAGGTTTTTTGTTGTTGATTTAAAACAATTATCTTTAAACTTTGTTTATATGTAAATAATTTTTTTCTTGATTCCCTAATTGTAGTGAGATTTGTTATTAATGGTTTCATGTTATAAGTTAATGATGGTATGAAAGCCATCATAGTGGTGTTTTATTTCTATAAAAATATATGTGGTGGGACGTATTGAAGTCCTAGTTCGGAAACCATGCAGGATGCCGACCGAACGCTGACATTTTTTTCTAAGGGGCAATCATTTACAACAGTGGTTGGATACGGGTAAATTACCCCAAATGGGGTAAAAATGAAATTCCTGGGGGTAATTGACCGTCGTGCTGCCAAGACACACCCCCGTCCAACACTGGCCGTCTCGCGATGTGACGTGCTGAGGTCACACCACGCTTCCTCCTGCCCGCCCTGTGCTGTGTTCCTGGCCGCGGTGTGACGTGCTGACGTCACACCGCGCTCCCTCATGCCCGCCCATCCTCCTGCGCTGTCCTGTCCTCCCGCCCGCGGCCTGCCAAACCCACACACAGAACTTGAAGTGTTCTGTGGCTGACTGCTGATGGAGTTCCGCAGGATCAGACAGTGGCCCACATAACAGTGGGAAATTCCCACTGACATTACTGAGGTGAGGACGTGACCATCTGTCTCCTAAAAGTCGTGCCCCCCCCCCTTCCCTCTCATCCATCTTTCTTACATTCATTCTGGTGTTTTGGGGAGAAAGTATTAATTAACCCATTCATTGCCAAAAAAATAATTGGCGGAAATAATAAAAAAAATAATAGTTACTATATATATATATATATATATATATATCTCAGAAATGCCATATAAACAGTGATAACCAGTATATATGCACAATAATATAATAAAAAGCTGATTAAATTGGTTGCACAATCTCTAATACAGATGTATAAAAACATTGGTGTTGTGGCATATAGGCAGGGCTGCCACCAGAAATTGTAGGGCCCGGGATTGTCAGAATAGGCAGTCGCCCAACTCCCCCCTGCCCCACCCCCTTACAAAAAATATTTTAGTCAGATAGTGCTGCACACAGAGGACTCCTGTGTGCTGTGTCCTCCTCCAGTCCTATATTGGTATTGATGATAGCCAGCCCCGGGTCCACTTCTGCCTCTCTCGCAACAATTATATGAATACATACTTACCCCTTACTGAGAAAATCCGCATCCTCTCTCCCACTCCGTCTGTTCCTGAGCTGTGGCGGCTCCTCTTCTCTTCATTGGCATGGCGTGACATCATGGCATCATGCCGCATCCTACAATAACTTTATTGAACAGCAAGCTGGCAGGGATCTTTCCTGCAGCTTGCTTGCTAGGATCTGCGGCAGGCATCAGCCCATGGCCCGCGGCCCGACGATGACGGGAGAAGGGAAGTGGCACAGGGTATTTGAGAATACCTGCATCTGCAGCCTCAGGAAATACCGCCGATACAAAGTAGTACTAGCAGCAGGGGCCGCGGACAGTCCCATCGGCGGCAGCAGGCAGTACGAGCAGCCTGGGCCCTTCACTCTCTGTCAGAGTGGTCGGGCCTGGGACAAGTGTACCCAGAGCACGCCCTTGATGGCGGCCCTGCATATAGGGGGATATGTTCTAAGCAGTGATAAAAGTGGAGAAGTTGCCTATGGCAACCAATCATCTGCTCTGTTTACTTTTATAGTATGCAAATTATAAATGTTACGTCAATGCTGATTGGTTGCCATGGGCAACTTCTCCACTGGCTCACTTCTCCACTCTTATCACTGCTTAGTACATCTCCCGCTCCTGCAGCCTCTGTCTGGCTCCAATTCTGGTAACTAATAATTAGTTAGACACTGATTGGTGGTACTTTATCTCTCCCCCACTGTATGCATTTTATAGTCACACATCTATATATCACCAAATTAGGGATTGATTGCTGGCAATCATCATTTTGAAGCATTTTCTGTAGGTATTATTTAAGAGTACGTATTGGATGAATTACGGATATTCAAATAGGCTGTTTAATATAGAAGCACAGCAATAAGTTCTTTCATATATGAAAATGCTACATTGAGTGCTGCAGGTGGTGTTTATTTGTAACTTTCCAGAGCTTAATACAGGGAGTATATGTATAATGCTTACCTCACAACTTCATTAGAAGGCAATTCAGGACCTGGCGCGCCTGTGCCCAAAGAGGGGGTTCAGCTTCTGTGGAGGGGTGGAGCATCTGATGGAGGGGGCAGGGCCTTGCTGCATGACCACCTGTTATAAGCATTTTGGGGGCATGCGCAGAGCTCACTGCGCAGCTGGGCATCCCCCGGCACACCACCTCGCACTGTTAGATGCCGCCCGGCATCATTCAGTGATCACCAGCTGCTTTTGCAGAGCAAGGCAATGGTGACCACAGGCTCCCCCAACTGTCGTGAGCCCCCAGCCAGCAATATTCATACAGTCACCTCCCCCTCCAATATTTGAATTGTTTTTTTATTATTTTAAGAGAAATACATTTTATCTCTACCTTTAGTAAACAGTGTACAATATAAGAGTGCCCCCAAAGAGTAAAGAAACCTCTTTCTTTCTCCTCTAATAAACATATCACATATAACACATAGACTCCTGGGAGTACCACCATCATTTCCAAACATATTTTCTTCTTGATTTACTAAGATTAGCTTGTTTATGTCCATGTTTTTCCTATATTGGACCAGTTATGTAAAAGACTGTATGACCTCATAATTAATACACGATTCTTGTGCAGAATCTATGGCCCCCATACATTATTAATCCCAATTTACAGATTTGCAGATTCTGAAATCCCCTTCCCAATCCATCTTAAGGCCCCCATAGCAATCAGTTGATTCAAATTGCCATTTTGCAGTTTATAATGTAAATAAAACTTCAATGTATGGGGCTCACAGATCGCAATTTCTGACCAAAATATTACTTTGCCCATACATTAGAGATTTGTTTCAGTGATCTGCAGATTTTTTCCATCCAAAGATCGTGATTGTGCCCATACAGCACCTCAATCAATTGTCATTTTCCTAGTCACATGGAGAAGATTTAAATAATGGTAAATAATGGTAATAATACTGCTCACCGACCCCATTCTACTCTTGCACTAGCGCCAAAATAAACCCTTCTGTTAATAGATAAAAATGAGGGGGGAAAAGCTTAACAAGCCGTAGGCGCCGCCGGCCCTGGTTCAAAAAAATACCGGAAACAAAATGTGTAGAGCAGGCATGTCCAAACTGCGGCCCTCCAGCTGTTGAGAAACTACACCTCCCAGCATGCCCTGACACAGCTTTAGCATTCTCTGACAGCAAAACTGTGTCAGGGCATGCTGGGATATGTAGTTTCACAACAGCTGGAGGGCCGCAGTTTGGACATGCCTGGTGTAGAGGTTCCCCATATTTAATGAACCAACATCGGGCTCTTGGAGTTGGCTCTGGTTCTAGAAGGGGGACGCGGTTATGTGACCTATACTGACGCCGGAATCCCGCCCGGTGTAAAGCCCGGCAGTCGGCATGCCGACTGACAGGGACTATTCCCACCGGCAGCCTAAACACCGGGATCCCAGCGTCGGTATGGTGACTGATGGTATCGCAACCGCCGGTCACCCATACCCAACCTCTGGAAATACCCATACCCAACACATGGAAAAAATTTGTTTAGGGGTCCCCTGAATTTTTAGAACCAGCACCGGGCTCCACAAGCAAGGGGGTAATGACACAGCCAGGAGACACACTTCACAGGGTCCACCGGCCAAAGCATTCTCCCCCCTAACTAGTCAGCCCAGGCTAGGGATTTACAGGTCCCAGCAAGTGCCAGCATGCCTGAACATTAAGGGCCTGCTGGCACCTGTAATCCCACTGTTACACTAAAGGTTTTAAACGTTTTAGTATACAGCATTCTTCACCTTGGGGGAGCAGCGGCCCGTGAGCTCTTTTGCATGACTGCTGCCCTCCCCTAGATCTTTCGCTGCCTTAATGCAGGATCTTCACCTACGGAGCGGCGACCCTGTGAGCTCTTTTGCATTGGCTGACATCCACCTAGGACTCTGGTGTCTTCTGGTCTTCAGGAACTCTTTTCAGCTCCTCCTCCATCGTCGAACTGCCTGCCCACTGTCTCAGGCTGGTTAATATTAGCAACCCAAGGGCGCGAGACGGTGATACGGTGATTGGCTTACCTAGGCCATTTTCAAATTAAAAAATGGTGCCGCAAGTGAGCCAATTATGGCTCTCTGCGTCATATTTTAAATGGGCAGTACAGCCAACCTGAAGTATTCCTCTCCTGAATCCCAGGACCATCACCGCTGCTATCCACACTATGGCGCCCTACTACCGCCGCTGCTACATGGCAAGTATAGGAGCTTACTTGCACCTGACACCCCCACCCCCATCCCACCACCGCCTCCTTTCCCTGCCCTGCCCTCAGTGATTCGCAAGCCAATTGCCAATTTGCAAACGATTGTATAAATAAATCTGCAATGTATGTGATTCACAGATCATGGATTCAGACCAAAAATTGATAGGGATTGTTAAATCAGGTTGTCCACCATGTTGAATTTCCCAGATCTATTTGTGCTGTAGATTGCTAGGGTACGTTACCAATCAGCAGATTTGCAGACCATTTCTACTAAACTGATGAGCCAATCAAGATTGACAGATCTGTATTTGCTGAAAATAATCTGCAAATCACTGAACAATGGCCCTCATTCCGAGTTGTTCGCTCGTTATTTTTCTTCGCATCGGTGCGATTTTCCCCTAACTGTGCATGCGCAATGTTCGCACTGCGGCTGCGTCAAGTAAATTTGCTAAGGAGTTTGGTATTTTACTCACGGCATTACGAGGTTTTTTCTTCGTTCTGGTGATCGGAGTGTGATTGACAGGAAGTGGGTGTTTCTGGGCGGAAACTGACCGTTTTATGGGTGTGTGTGAAAAAACGCTGGCGTTTCTGGGGAAAACGCAGGAGCGGCTGGAGAAACGGCGGAGTGTCTGGGCGAACGCTGGGTGTGTTTGTGACGTCAAACCAGGAACGAAACTGACTGAACTGATCGCAGTAGCAGAGTAAGTGTCGAGCTACTCAGAAACTGCTAAGAAATTTCTATTCGCAATTTTGAGAATCTTTCGTTCGCAATTCTGCTAAGCTAAGATACACTCCCAGTAGGCGGCGGCTTAGCGTGTGCACTGCTGCTAAGAGCAGCTTGCGAGCGAACAACTCGGAATGAGGGCCAATATATGTAATGTATGGGCACAAATTGGTGGATTGGGGAATCTTTAAATCTGGGGAAAAAAATCTCAGTCCAGGGTTTAAGTTTAGCCATAGTTAAGCACATGTGAATTAATTAGTATCCCAGTTACAGTATGTTCATTTAACCATCTGTGCTCGAGCATAGATAGCCGGAAAACCTGTACTGTTAGTGTGCCTTGAGAACCAAGGTTGCAAACCGCTGGTCTAGACTGAAAGATGACGATGATCTAACATACCTTTTAAACAGTAGCGGATCTTGACACGGGCAAGCAGGACTTTTGCCCGGGGCGCCGCCTTCCAGAGGGAGCCGGCGCCATCCGGAGGGCGCCGCACCATGGCAAGATCCGCTACTGTGCCCCCCGCTGTGTCCCCTGCTGGTCCCACGCTGTGAAGGGAACTAGACTCTACCCATCTAGTTTCCCTTCGTGGAGAGGACCTTTGCTGTGCGGTGCGAGATGACGTCATCGCGCACCGCACAGCATTGTGGGTCTGACACAGACACTGGGGGTCATAATTGACCTCTAGTGTCTATCTATGCTGTGCTATGGGAGAGACGTCATGACGTCTCTCCCATAGATCTGAGAAAAGGAGCGGCGCTGGCGGAGGTCTGCAGCGGTCGGGAATCAGGAGCGGGGATAGTAAGTATTATTTATTTCTCTAACGTCCTAGTGGATGCTGGGAACTCCGTAAGGACCATGGGGAATAGCGGGCTCCGAAGGAGGCTGGGCACTCTAGAAAGATTTAGGACTACCTGGTGTGCACTGGCTCCTCCCACTATGACCCTCCTCCAAGCCTCAGTTAGATTTCGTGCCCGGCCGAGGTTGGATGCACACTGGGGGCTCTCCTGAGCCCTTAGAAAGAAAGTATAATTTTAGGTTTTTTATTTTCAGTGAGACCTGCTGGCAACAGGCTCACTGCAGCGAGGGACTAAGGGGAGAAGAAGCGAACTCGCCTGCTTGCAGCCGGATTGGGCTTCTTAGGCTACTGGACACCATTAGCTCCAGAGGGATCGACCGCAGGCCCAAGCCTTGGTGTTCGGTCCCGGAGCCGCGCCGCCGTCCCCCTTACAGAGCCAGAAGCAAGAAGAGGTCCGGAAAATCGGCGGCAGAAGACATCAGTCTTCACCAAGGTAGCGCACAGCACTGCAGCTGTGCGCCATTGCTCCTCATGCACACTTCACACTCCGGTCACTGAGGGTGCAGGGCGCTTGGGGGGGGGGCGCCCTGAGCTGCAATAAAAACACCTTGGCTGGCAAAAATACCACAATATATAGCCCTAGAGGCTATATATGTGGTAAATTCCCCTGCCAGAATCCAGAAAAAAAGCGGGAGAATAGGCCGCGGAAAAGGGGCGGAGCTATCTCCCTCAGACACACTGGCGCCATTTCTCCTTCACAGATCCGCTGGAAGGAAGCTCCCTGGCTCTCCCCTGCAGTCTACACTTCAGAACAGGGTAAAAACAGAGAGGGGGGGCACTAAATTTGGGCGCAATACATATATAATATAAAAAGCAGCTATAGGGGACATAACTTAGTTAGTCCCTGCATTATATAGCGCTCTGGTGTGTGCTGGCATACTCTCACTCTGTCCCCCCAAAGGGCTTTTGTGGGTCCTGTCCTCATTCGGAGCATTCCTTGTGTGTGTGAGGTGTGTCGGTACGGCTGTGTCGACATGTTTGATGAGGATAATGATGTGGAGGCGGAGCAGATGCCTTTAGAAGGGATGTCACCCCCTGCGGGGCAGACACCTGAGTGGATGGGCTTATGGAAAGTAATGAGTGCACGTATAGACTCCTTATATAAGAAAATCGACGACATGCCAAATGTGGGACAGCCGACTTCTCAGCTCGTGCCTGCCCAGGCGTCGCATGGGTCGTCAGGGGCTCTAAAACGCCCGCTACCTCAAGCAGACCCAGATGTCGACACGGATACTGACACCAGTGTCGACGACGATGAGTCAAACCTGATGCCCACTAAGGCCATTCACTGTATGATTGAGGCAATGAAAGAGGTGTTAAACATTTCTGATATAACTACTGGTACCACTAAAAAGGGTATTATGTTTGGAGAGAAAAAACTACCCGTAGTTTTTCCCCCATCAGATGAATTAAATGAAGTGTGTGAAGAAGCGTGGGCTTTCCCTGATAAAAAATTGGTAATTCCTAAGAAGGTACTAATGGCGTTCCCTTTCCCGCCAGAGGATAGGTCACGTTGGGAAACACCCCCTAGAGTGGATAAAGCGCTCACACGTTTGTCTAAAAAGGTGGCACTACCGTCTCCGGATACGGCCGCCCTCAAGGAACCTGCTGATAGAAAGCAGGAGGCGATCCTGAAGTCTGTATATACACACACAGGCATTATACTTAGGCCAGCTATTGCGTCAGCTTGGATGTGCAGTGCTGCCGCTGCGTGGTCAGATAAACTGTCAGAAAATATTGACACATTAGACAGAGACACGATCCTGTTAACCATAGACCATATAAAAGACTCAGTCTTATATATGAGAGATGCACAAAGGGAAATCTGCCGATTGGCATCTAAAGTAAGTGCATTGTCCATTTCTGCTAGGAGAGGCTTATGGACTCGCCAGTGGACAGGTGATGCAGATTCAAAAAAGCACATGGAAGTGTTACCATATAAGGGTGAGGAATTATTTGGGGATGGTCTCTCGGACCTAGTTTCCACAGCAACGTCTGGGAAGTCAGCATTTTTACCCCATGTCCCCTCACAGCCTAAGAAGGCGCCGTTTTATCAGGTTCAGTCCTTTCGGACCCAGAAAAACAGGCGTGGAAAAGGCGGGTCTTTTCTGTCCAGAGGCAGAGGTAGGGGAAAAAGACTGCAACAAACAGCAGGTTCCCAGGAGCAAAAGTCCTCCCCCGCTTCTTCTTCCAAGTCCGCCGCATGACGGTGGGGCTCCACAGGCGGAGCCAGGTACGGTGGGGGGCCGCCTCAAGAATTTCAGCGATCAGTGGGCTCGCTCACAGGTGGATCCCTGGATCCTTCAAATAGTATCTCAGGGGTACAAACTGGAATTCGAGGCGTCTCCACCCCACCGGTTCCTAAAATCTGCCTTGCCGATTGCTCCCTCAGACAGGGAGGCGGTGCTAGCGGCAATTCACAAGCTGTATTCCCAGCAGGTGATAATCAAGGTACCCCTACTTCAACAAGGCCGGGGTTACTATTCCACACTATTTGTGGTACCGAAACCAGACGGTTCGGTGAGACCCATTTTAAATTTGAAATCCTTGAACACATACATAAAAAAATTCAAGTTCAAGATGGAATCGCTCAGGGCGGTTATTGCGAGCCTGGACGAGGGGGATTACATGGTATCCCTGGACATCAAGGATGCTTACTTGCATGTCCCCATTTACCATCCTCACCAGGAGTACCTCAGATTTGTGGTACAGGATTGCCATTACCAATTCCAGACGCTGCCGTTTAGACTGTCCACGGCACCGAGGGTATTTACCAAGGTGATGGCGGAAATGATGATACTCTTTCGAAAAAAGGGAGTTTTAATTATCCCGTACTTGGACGATCTCCTAATAAAAGCGAGGTCCAAGGAACAGTTGTTGGTGGGAGTAGCACTATCTCAGGAGGTGCTGCACCAGCACGGCTGGATTCTGAATATCCCAAAGTCACAGCTGGTTCCGACGACACGACTACTGTTCCTGGGTATGATTCTGGATACAGTCCAGAAAAAAGTGTTTCTCCCGGAGGAGAAAGCCAGGGAGTTGTCATCTCTAGTCAGAGACCTCCTGAAACCAAAACAGGTATCAGTGCATCGCTGCACGCGGGTCCTGGGAAAGATGGTGGCTTCTTACGAAGCAATTCCCTTCGGCAGGTTCCATGCCAGAATCTTTCAGTGGGACCTGTTGGACCAGTGGTCTGGATCGCATCTTCAGATGCATCGCTTGATAACCCTGTCTCCAAGAACCAGGGTGTCGCTACTGTGGTGGCTGCAGAGTGCCCATCTTCTAGAGGGCCGCAGGTTCGGCATACAGGACTGGGTCCTGGTGACCACGGATGCCAGCCTTCGAGGCTGGGGGGCAGTCACACAGGGAAGAAACTTCCAAGGACTATGGTCGAGTCAGGAGACTTCCCTTCACATAAATATTCTGGAACTAAGGGCCATCTACAATGCCCTAAGTCAAGCAAAATCCCTGCTCCTACACCAGCCGGTGCTGATCCAGTCAGACAACATCACGGCAGTCGCCCATGTAAATCGACAGGGCGGCACAAGAAGCAGGATGGCGATGGCGGAAGCCACAAGAATTCTCCGATGGGCGGAGAATCATGTACTAGCACTGTCAGCAGTGTTCATTCCGGGAGTGGACAACTGGGAAGCAGACTTCCTCAGCAGACACGACCTCCACCCGGGAGAGTGGGGACTTCATCCAGAAGTCTTCCAGATGCTGGTAAACCGTTGGGAAAAACCACAGGTGGACATGATGGCGTCCCGCCTCAACAAAAAGTTAAAAAGATATTGCGCCAGGTCAAGGGACCCTCAGGCGATAGCTGTGTACGCTCTAGTGACACCGTGGGTGTACCAGTCGGTTTATGTGTTCCCTCCTCTGCCTCTCATACCAAAGGTATTGAGAATAATAAGAAAGCGAGGAGTAAACACCATTCTCGTGGTTCCGGATTGGCCAAGACGAGCGTGGTACCCGGAACTTCAAGAGATGCTCTCAGAGGACCCGTGGCCTCTACCGCTCAGACAGGACCTGCTACAACAGGGGCCCTGTCTGTTCCACGACTTACCGCGGCTGCGTTTGACGGCATGGCGGTTGAACACCGGATCCTAAAGGAAAAGGGTATTCCGGAAGAAGTAATTCCTACGCTTATTAAGGCCAGGAAAGATGTTACGGCAAAGCATTATCACCGCATATGGCGGAAATATGTTGCATGGTGCGAGGCCAAAAAGGCCCCAACAGAGGAATTTCAACTAGGTCGATTTCTGCATTTCCTGCAAGCAGGAGTGAATATGGGCCTAAAACTAGGCCCTATTAAAGTACAGATCTCGGCTCTGTCGATTTTCTTTCAAAAAGAACTAGCTTCAGTACCTGAAGTTCAGACATTTGTGAAAGGAGTGCTGCATATTCAGCCCCCATTTGTGCCTCCTGTGGCACCTTGGGATCTCAACGTGATGTTGAGTTTCTTAAAATCACATTGGTTTGAGCCACTAAAAACCGTGGATCTGAAATATCTCACGTGGAAAGTGGTCATGTTATTGGCCTTGGCTTCAGCCAGGCGAGTGTCAGAATTGGCGGCTTTATCATGTAAAAGCCCTTATCTGATTTTCCATATGGATAGGGCAGAATTGAGGACTCGTCCCCAGTTTCTCCCTAAGGTGGTGTCAGCGTTTCACCTGAACCAGCCTATTGTGGTGCCTGCGGCTACTAAGGATTTGGAGGACTCCAAGTTGCTAGACGTTGTCAGGGCCCTGAAAATATATGTTTCCAGGACGGCTGGAGTCAAAAAGTCTGACTCGCTGTTTATCCTGTATGCACCCAACAAGCTGGGTGCTCCTACTTCTAAGCAGTCTATTGCTCGCTGGATTTGTAGTACAATTCAGCTTGCACATTCTGTGGCAGGCATGCCACAGCCAAAATCTGTCAATGCCCATTCCACAAGGAAGGTGGGCTCATCTTGGGCGGCTGCCCGAGGCGTCTCGGCTTTACAACTTTGCCGAGCAGCTACTTGGTCAGGGGCAAACACATTTGCAAAATTCTACAAATTTGATACCCTGGCTGAGGAGGACCTGGAGTTCTCTCATTCGGTGCTACAGAGTCATCCGCACTCTCCCGCCCGTTTGGGAGCTTTGGTATAATCCCCATGGTCCTTACGGAGTTCCCAGCATCCACTAAAACGTTAGAGAAAATAAGAATTTACTCACCGGTAATTCTATTTCTCGTAGTCCGTAGTGGATGCTGGGCGCCCATCCCAAGTGCGGATTGTCTGCAATACTTGTAAATAGTTATTGTTAACTAAAGGGTTATTGTTGAGCCATCTGTTGAGAGGCTCAGTTGTTTTTCATACTGTCAAACTGGATATAGTATCACGAGTTGTACGGTGTGATTGGTGTGGCTGGTAAGAGTCTTACCCGGGATTCTAAATCCTTCCTTATTATGTCTGCTCGTCCGGGCACGGTGTCCTAACTGAAGCTTGGAGGAGGGTCATAGTGGGAGGAGCCAGTGCACACCAGGTAGTCCTAAATCTTTCTAGAGTGCCCAGCCTCCTTCGGAGCCCGCTATTCCCCATGGTCCTTACGGAGTTCCCAGCATCCACTACGGACTACGAGAAATAGAATTACCGGTGAGTAAATTCTTATTTTTTTTCTCTAACGTCCTAGAGGATGCTGGGGACTCCGTAAGGACCATGGGGATAGACGGGCTCCGCAGGAGACATGGGCACTTTAAGAAAGAATTTAGTTCCTGGTGTGCACTTGCTCCTCCCTCTATGCCCCTCCTCCAGACCTCAGTTTGATACTGTGCCCAGACGAGCTGGGTGCTTTTCAGTGAGCTCTCCTGAGTTTACTGTAAGAAAGTATTTTGTTAGGCTTTTTATTTTCAGGGAGCTCTCCTGGCAACAGACTCCCTGCTTCGAGGGACTGAGGGGAGAGAAGCAGCCCTACTCTCTGAAGCTAGGTCCTGCTTCTTAGGCTACTGGACACCATTAGCTCCAGAGGGATTGGTACGCAGGATCTCACCCTCGCCGTCCATCCCAGAGCCGCGCCGCCGTCCCCCTCGCAGAGCCGGAAGATAGAAGCCGGGTGAGTATGAGAAGAAAAGAAGACTTCACAGGCGGCAGAAGACTTCATGATCTTCACTAGAGGTAACGCACAGCACTGCAGCTGTGCGCCATTGCTCCACACACCTCACATACTCCAGTCACTGTAAGGGTGCAGGGCGCAGGGGGGGGTAGGGGGGGCGCCCTGGACAGCATTTGGGACCTCATGTTGGCAAAAAGTACACATATATACACTGCTGGGCACTGTATATATGTATGAGCCCCCGCCAAAATTACTGTATAAGCAGGACAGAAGCCCGCCGTTGAGGGGGTGGGGCTTCTCCCTCAGCACTCACCAGCGCCATTTTTTCTCCACAGCACCGCTGAGAGGAAGCTCCCCGGACTCTCCCCTGCTGATACACGGTAGAAGAGGGTTGAAAAGAGAGGGGGGCACATAATTAGGCGCAAAAAACTATACATACAGCAGCTATCTGGGTTAACATTAGGTTACTGTGTTATTCCTGGGATATTATAGTGCTGGGGTGTGTGCTGGCATACTCTCTCTCTCTGTCTCTCCAAAGGGCCTTGTGGGGGAACTGTCTTCAGAAAGGACATTCCCTGTGTGTGTGTGTGTGTGTGTGTGTGTGTGTGTGTGTGTGTGTGTGTGTGTGTGTGTGTGTGTGTGTGTGTGTGGTGTGTCTGTATGCTTGTGTCGACATGTCTGATGAGGAAGGCTATGTGAGAGAGGAGCGGGAGCAAATGAATGTGGTGTCTCTGCCGACGGCGCCGACACCTGATTGGATGGATATGTGGAAGGTTTTAAATGATAATGTTAATTCCTTGCATAAAAGATTTGACAAGGCTGATGCATTGGGACAGTCAGGGTCTCAACCCATGTCTGTCCCTATGTCGCAGGGACCGTCAGGGTCTCATAAGCGCCCACTATCCCAAATTGTTGACACAGATACAGACATGGATTCTGACTCCAGTGTCGATTACGATGAGGCAAAGTTACAGCCAAAATTGGCTAAATCCCTTCGATATATGATTATAGCAATAAAGGATGTTTGGCACATCACAGAGGAAACCCCTGTCCCTGACACGAGGGTGTATATGTATAAGGGAAAGAAGCCTGAGGTAACTTTTCCCCCCTCACACGAACTGAATGAGTTATGTGAAAAAGCTTGGGAATCTCCAGATAAGAAAATGCAGATTTCCAAATGGATTCTTATGGCGTATACTTTCCCGCCAACGGATAGGCTACGATGGGAATCCTCCCCTAGGGTGGACAAAGCTTTAACACGCTTATCCAAAAAGGTAGCCCTGCCGTCCCAGGATACGGCTGCCCTCAAAGATGCTGCTGATCGCAAACAGGAGGTTACCCTGAAGTCCATTTATACACATTCGGGTACCTTACTAAGACCGGCAATTGCGTTGGCCTGGGTGTGTAGTGCTGTAGCGGCATGGACGGATACCTTATCTGAGGAATTGGATACCCTAGATAAGGATACTGTATTATTGACCCTGGGGCATATTAAAGACGCTGTCCTATATATGAGAGATGCTCAAAGAGACATTAGTCTACTGGGTTCTAGAATTAACGCCATGTCGATTTCTGCCAGAAGGGTCCTGTGGACTCGGCAATGGACAGGTGATGCCGACTCAAAAAGGCATATGGAGGTTTTACCTTACAGGGGTGAGGAATTGTTCGGGGAAGGTCTCTCGGACATGGTCTCCACAGCTACAGCTGGAAAGTCAAATTTTTTGCCTTATGTTCCCTCACAGCCTAAGAGAGCACCGCATTATCAAATGCAGTCCTTTAGTTCACAAAGAAACAAGAAAGTCCGAGGTGCGTCCTTTCTTGCCAGAGGTAGGGGCAGAGGAAAGAAGCTGCACAACGCAGCTAGTTCCCAGGAACAGAAGTCCTCCCCGGCCTCTGCAAAATCCACCGCATGACGCTGGGGCTCCACTGGCGGAGTCGGGCCCGGTGTGGGCACGTCTTCGGAATTTCAGCCACATGTGGGTTCACTCCCAGGTGGATCCTTGGGCAATAGAAATTGTGTCACAGGGTTACAAGCTGGAATTCGAAGAGGTGCCTCCTCGCCGGTATTTCAAATCGGCCCTACCATCTTCCCCCCAAGAGAGGGAGATAGTGTTAAACGCAATACAAAAATTGTATCTTCAGCAGGTGGTGGTCAAGGTTCCCCTCCTTCAACAGGGAAGGGGTTATTATTCGACCATGTTGTAGTCCCGAAACCGGACGGTTCGGTCAGACCCATATTGAATTTGAAATCTCTGAACCTATACTTGAAAAGGTTCAAGTTCAAGATGGAATCGCTAAGAGCGGTCATCGCAAGCCTGGAAGGGGGAAATTTTATGGTGTCACTGGACATAAAGGATGCGTACCTTCATGTCCCCATTTATCCACCTCATCAGGCGTACCTAAGATTTGCGGTACAGGATTGTCATTACCAGTTTCAGACGTTGCCGTTTGGTCTCTCAACAGCCCTGAGGATTTTCACCAAGGTAATGGTGGAAATGATGGTGCTCCTGCGGAAGCAGGGTGTCACAATTATCCGTACTTGGACGATCTCCTCATAAAAGCGAGATCAAGAGAGCAGTTGCTGAACAGCGTATCTCTTTCACTGAAAGTGTTACAGCAGCACGGCTGGATTCTCAATTTTCCAAAGTCGCAGTTGGTTCCTACGACTCGTCTGCCCTTCTTGGGCATGATTCTGGACACGGACCAGAAGAGGGTTTATCTCCTGATAGAGAAGGATCAGGAACTCATGACTCTGGTCAAGAACCTATTGAAACCAAAACAGGTGTCAGTGCATCATTGCACTCGAGTCCTGGGAAAGATGGTGGCGTCATTCGAGGCCATTCCCTTCGGCAGGTTCCATGCGAGGACTTTCCAATGGGACCTACTGGGCAAGTGGTCCGGGTCACATCTTTAGATGCATCGGTGCCAGGGTGTCACTCCTGTGGTGGCTGCAGAGTGCTCACCTTCTCGAGTGCCGCAGATTCGGCATTCAGGATTGGATCCTGGTGACCACGGACGCAAGCCTCCGAGGTTGGGGAGCAGTCACACAGGGAAGATATTTCCAGGGTCTTTGGTCAAGTCAAGAGACTTGTCTTCACATCAAGGAGCTAAGGGCCATATACAACGCCCTACGTCAAGCGGAGACCTTACTTCGCGACCAACCAGTTCTGATCCAGTCAGACAACATCACCGCAGTGGCTCATGTAAACCGCCAAGGCGGCACAAGGAGCAGAGTGGCAATGGCGGAAGCCACCAGAATTCTTCGCTGGGCAGAGAATCATGTAAGCACACTGTCAGCAGTGTTCATTCCGGGAGTGGACAACTGGGAAGCAGACTTCCTCAGCAGACACGACCTCCACCCGGGAGAGTGGGGGCTTCATCCAGAAGTCTTCGCACAGATTGTGAGTCGGTGGGAACTGCCACAGATAGACATGATGGCGTCCCGCCTCAACAAAAAGCTACAGAGGTATTGCGCCAGGTGAAGAGACCCTCAGGCAGTAGCGGTAGACGCCCTAGTGACACCGTGGGTGTTCCGGTCAGTCTATGTATTTCCTCCTCTTCCTCTCATACCAAAGGTGTTGAGGATAATAAGAAGAAGAGGAGTGAGAACAATCCTCATTGTTCCAGATTGGCCAAGACGGACCTGGTATCCAGATCTGCAGGAAATGCTCACAGAAGATCCGTGGCCTCTTCCTCTAAGACAGGACCTGTTGCAACAGGGACCCTGTCTGTTCCAAGACTTACCGCTGCTGCGTTTGACGGCATGGCGGTTGAACGCCGGATCCTAGCAGAAAAAGGCATTCTGGTTGAGGTTATCCCTACGCTGATAAAGGCTAGGAAGGAAGTAACAGCAAAACATTATCACCGTATATGGCGAAAATATGTTTCTTGGTGTGAGACCAGGAATGCTCCTACGGAAGAATTCCATCTGGGCCGTTTCCTTCACTTCCTACAAACTGGAGTGAATTTGGGCCTTAAATTAGGTTCCATTAAGGTCCAGATTTCGGCCCTATCCATTTTCTTTCAAAAAGAATTGGCTTCTCTCCCAGAAGTTCAGACTTTTGTAAAGGGAGTGCTGCATATTCAGCCTCCTTTTGTGCCTCCGGTGGCACCTTGGGATCTTAACGTGGTGTTAAGTTTCCTAAAGTCACACTGGTTTGAACCACTTAAAACGGTGGAGTTGAAATATCTCACGTGGAAGGTGGTAATGTTATTAGCCTTGGCTTCGGCTAGGCGAGTGTCTGAATTAGCGGCTTTGTCACATAAAAGCCCTTATTTGGTCTTCAATATGGATAGAGCAGAATTGCGGACCCGTTCGCAATTTCTGCCAAAAGTGGTATCATCTTTTCATATGAACCAACCTATTGTGGTGCCTGTGGCTACACGTGACTTGGAGGATTCCGAGTTACTTGATGTGGTCAGGGCTTTGAAAATTTACGTGGCCAGAACGGCTACAGTCAGAAAAACAGAAGCACTGTTTGTCATGTATGCAACCAACAAGATTGGTGCCCCTGCTTCAAAGCAAACTATTGCTCGCTGGATTTGTAACACGATTCAGCAGGCGCATTCTACGGATGGCTTGCCGTTACCAAAATCGGTCAAGGCCCATTCCACTAGGAAGGTGGGCTCTTCTTGGGCGGCTGCCCGGGGGGTCTCGGCACTACAGCTGTGTCGAGCTGCTACTTGGTCGGGTTCAAACACTTTTGCAAAATTCTATAAGTTTGATACCCTGGCTGAGGAGGACCTCATGTTTGCTCAATCGGTGCTGCAGAGTCATCCGCACTCTCCCGCCCGTTTGGGAGCTTTAATCCCCATGGTCCTTACGGAGTCCTCAGCATCCTCCAGGACGTTAGAGAAAATAAGATTTTACTTACCGGTAAATCTGTTTCTCGTTGTCCGTAGAGGATGCTGGGCGCCCGTCCCAAGTGCGGACTTCTTCTGCAATACTTGTATATAGTTATTGCTTCAATAAGGGTTATGTTATAGTTGCATCGGTCTTGAACTGATGATATGTTGTTTTCATACTGTTAACTGGGTAGTTATCACAAGTTATACGGTGTGATTGGTGTGGCTGGTATGAATCTTGCCCTTGGATTAACAAAATCCTTTCCACGTACTGTCCATCTCCTCTGGGCACAGTTTCTCTAACTGAGGTCTGGAGGAGGGGCATAGAGGGAGGAGCCAGTGCACACCAGGAACTAAATTCTTTCTTAAAGTGCCCATGTCTCCTGCGGAGCCCATCTATCCCCATGGTCCTTACGGAGTCCCCAGCATCCTCTACGGACTACGAGAAATAGATTTACCGGTAAGTAAAATCTTATTTTTTGTGTAAGCGGCGCTACTCTACAGGGGGCACAAATGGGGGCACAACTCTACAGGGGGTGTAACTGACCATGCCCCCTGTATGAAGCCACGTCCCTATTTTCCGCCCAGGGCGCCAAAAGGGCCAGAACCGGCCCTGCTTTTAAATACACATGACTTTTTTTGTAAGGCTTAGATCAAGGGTCATGATGATTAAAATTAGCGCTAAAAAGACATGGAAAAATCAGGTTGAGGTGTGACGGGGTATAACAGGAGTTAAAGATCTGCTGCTAACATCTTCAGTGCCAGATACCACAGGACACCTTCAGAGGTCATGTGGAGTCCACGCCTCAACAGGTTAGAGCTGTTTTGGCAGCAGTAGTAGAACATACACATTAGTGGTCATTCCGAGTTGTTCGCTCGGTAATTTTCTTCGCATCGCAGCGATTTTCCGCTAACTGTGCATGCGCAATGTTCGCACTGCGCCAAGTAAATTTGCTATGCAGTTAGGTATTTTACTCACGGCATTACGAGGTTTTTTCTTCGTTCTGGTGATCGTAATGTGATTGACAGGAAGTGGGTGTTTCTGGGCGGAAACAGGCCGTTTTATGGGTGTGTGTGAAAAAACGCTGCCGTTTCTGGGAAAAACGCGGGAGTGTCTGAAGAAACGGGGGAGTGTCTGGGCGAACGCTGGGTGTGTTTGTGACGTCAAACCAGGAACGAAACTGACTGAACTGACCGCAGTGGCAGAGTAAGTCTCGAGCTACTCAGAAACTGCTAAGAAGTGTCTATTCGCAATTTTGAGAATCTTTCGTTCGCAATTTTGCTAAGCTGAGATTCACTCCCAGTAGGCGGCGGCTTAGCGTGTGCAATGCTGCTAAAAGCAGCTAGCGAGCGAACAACTTGGAATTAGGGCCATTATTAGGTGATTTTAATGTTATGGCTGTTGGGTGTATACAGTATATATACTTTATAGTGAACAAAACTGTAGTATTATGCAATACAGTGTTCTAGATCTGTTACATGGATAAATGCTGAGAATAGATTGTTCTGAAGCCGTGGTGACTGGATCCGTCTCATGCCTGGTTCTGCACAGAAGGGGATTTCTCATCACGCTAACAAAACATGAGGCACATGGTGTAAAAGGACTGTGATGCCACCACATCACATTCTCACCCAAACCTCAAGTGTGAGTCAATTTCCTTTTGCCTGCATGATGTAATGATCGGTATGAGGGCTGCAGGAGTTGAATGCAGGGGTTACAGTCAAATAGTAGATATAGACGCCTATTTCTAACATATTCCTGATGCAGCAAGAAGTGTCTTTTGTTTTTAACCAGCTGTGACTGGGGGAGGTGGGGGACTAATTGTCCTACATTTATCCAAAACAACCCACAAAAATATGATGTGCATTATATATAAAAAATAAAAATAATTATCTATAAACGATATATTTTATTTTTTAACACTTAAGAATTAAATAATAAATACTGTATTATTTAAAAACAAAAACACCAGTACAATATAACTCCTGTTTAAACACTGGTGTGGTCATCACTAAACCCATAAGAATATGATGAAGTGAAAACACACACTTTCGCATTTTTATTGTGAAAACTAAAGGCCTGTACACACTGGCCGATATATCGTGGGTCCGTCGGCCAGTGTGTACAAGCGATATGTCTGTGAACTCCGTCATTCACAGACAGATCGCGTTGGCGCTGCAGCACAGCCGACGGCCAATATACCTTATTTATTTATTTATTTTATTTATTAACAGTTTCTTATATAGCGCAGCAAATTCCGTTGCGCTTTACAATTTGAAATAACAATAACAAACTGGGTGATAACAGTCATAGAGGTAGGAAGGCCCTGCTCGCAAGCTTACAATCTATAGGGAAATAGGCATATGTACACAAGGAAAGGTGCTATCTATTGCATAGAATGAGAAGACATGTGAGGATATGTGTGGACTGTAAAGAGTGGATGTAATTTGATAGGAAGGTTTATGAAAGTTATGTGGGCGGTTCAGGAATTTGATACGCTTGCCTAAAGAGGTGAGTTTTGAGGGAACGCTTGAAGGTTTGGAGACTAGAGGAGAGTCTTATTGTGCGTGGTAGGGCATTCCACAGGGTGGGTGCAGCCCGATGAAAGTCCTGCAGTCGTGAGTGGGAGCGAGTAATGAGTGTGGATGAGAGACGCAGATCTTGTGAAGAGCGAAGAGGTCGGGTTGGGAGATATTTTGTGATAAGCGAAGTGATGTACGTTGGTGTAGTTTGGTTAATGGCCTTGTGTGTGAGTAAAAGTATTTTATATTGAATGCGGTAGAGTACAGGTAACCAATGGAGGGACTGACAGAGTGGATCTGCAGACGATGAACGTTTAGCAAGGAAGATAAGCCTCGCCGCTGCATTCAGAATGGATTGTAGTGGTGAGAGTCTTGTTTTGGGAAGACCAGTTAGGAGACTATTGCAATAATCAATGCGGGAGATAATGAGAGCGTGGATTAGAGTTTTAGCAGTGTCTTGTGTAAGGTATGGTCGTATTTTGGATATGTTTTTTAGATGCATGTAACATGATCTTGAGACAGATTGAATGTGGGGAACAAAGGACAGATCAGAGTCAAGGATGACACCTAGGCAGCGAGCTTGTGGGGTAGGGTAGATAGTCGAGTTTTCAACAGTGATAGAGATATCAGGTTGGTACCTACTATTGGCCGGTGGAAATATAATTAACTCTGTCTTTGAAATATTAAGTTTGAGGTGGCGAGATGTCATCCAGGATGAGATGGCAGAAAGGCATTCAGTGACACGGTCCAGTACAGATAGGGACAAGTCAGGGGAGGATAGGTAGATTTGAGTATCATCTGCGTACAGATGATACTGAAAACCAAAAGAGCTGATTAGTTTACCAAGAGATGAGGTATAGATAGAGAAAAGCAGAGGACCCAAGACTGAGCCTTGCGGTACTCCAACTGAAAGAGGTAGCGAAGAGGAGGTAGATTCAGAGAAGCGAACACTGAAGGAGCGATTAGATAGGTACGATAGGAACCAAGAAAGTGCTGTGTCTTTAAGACCTAGGGATTGTAGTGTCTGTATGAGAAGAGAGTGGTTTACAGTGTCAAATGCAGCAGATAGATCTAGAAGAATAAGTAGTGAGTAGTGGCCTTTAGACTTCGTAGTGACCAAATCATTAACCACTTTAGTCAGTGCCGTCTCTGTGGAATGTTGGGAACGGAAGCCTGACTGAAGTGGGTCCAACAAAGTGTATGAGTTAAGAAAGTGTGTGAGTCGAGTGTAGGCAAGTCTCTCAAGTAGCTTAGAGAGACAAGGGAGCTGAGAGATAGGGCGGTAGTTTGAGAGAGCATTAGGGTCAGAATTTTGTTTTTTTTTAAATGGGAGTAATCACTGCATGCTTGAAAAGTGAAGGAAAAATACCAGTAGAGAGAGAGAGATTACAGATGTTAGTTAAGGTAGGGATGAGCACCAGAGACAGAGCTTTACTTATTTGTGAGGGTAAAGGATCAAGAGTAGAGGTAGTAGTGAAGCAGGATGAGAAGAGTGATGATACTTCATCTTCATTTGTGGGATCAAATGAAGAAAGAGTGCCAGAGGGTTCAGGTACAGAACGGAGCAGGTCACTGGCTGCCGAAGAGCATACCATTTCATCTCGGATCTTATCAATCTTCTCCTTGAAGTAGGAAGCAAGATCCTGTGCCTTGATAGTGGCTGGTGGGGTAGGTGCGGGAGGATTCAGAAGTGATTTAAATGTATTAAAGAGTCGTTTGGGGTTAGAGGCTTGAGCAGAGATAAGAGTTTGGAAATATGTTTGTTTGGCAGTGTCCAGGGCATTTTTATAAGAATGGTAGACTGTCTTATATGTGAGGAAGTCACTTGAAATACGAGATTTACGCCACTGACGTTCAAGTTTTCGTGTGAGTTTTTGTAGTTGTCTTGTTGATTTGGAGTGCCATGGTTGACATCTAGGCCTACGTGGAGTGTGATGGGTAGCTGGAGCCACTTCATCAAGGGCTAGTTCTAGAGTCTTATTAAGGTGTGATACAGCCATCTCAGGAGAGGTGAATGCAGAAATAGGTGAAAGCAGTTGTTGGAGTGAAGTGGAAAGTTCTTGAAGATTAATTGTGTTAATATTTCTGCGAGTTTGAGGAAGATTGGAGAACTTCCTCAACACAGGGTTTGAATTAACAGAGGAAAGCATGCAGGTGATAAGGTTGTGATCTGATAGGGGGAAAGGAGTGTTAGTGAGTTCAGAGATGGAGCATAGTTTGGTGAAAACTAGATCAAGGCAGTGGCCCGCCTGATGAGTAGAGGAGTCAGTCCATTGGGAGAGGCCAAGAGAGGAGGTTAGAGAGAGTAGTTTGGAGGCATGCGCAGCAGAATTTGGACAATCAATAGCAATATTGAAATCACCCATGATAATGGTGGAGATGTCAGAGGATAGAAAGTGAGGGAGCCAGGCAGAAAAATCTTCCAAAAATCGTTTTGGATGCCCAGGTGGGCGGTAGATAGCTGCAACACACAGAGAGAAAGGAGAGTAAACCCTAATGGAATGTACTTCAAATGATGTAAATGTGAGTGATGGAACCTGTGGTAGAACAGTATATGCAAAAGATTGGGAAAGTAAAAGTCCAACTCCTCCTCCTTTATGGTTATCGGGTCTGGAGGTGTGTGTAAAGTGGAGACCACCATGTGCCAGTGCTGCAGGGGAGGCTGTGTCAGATTGTGTGAGCCAGGTTTCTGTTATAGCCAGCAGATTGATGTTGTTAGATATGAAGAGGTCATGGATAGATGTTAATTTGTTACAAACAGAGCGTGCATTCCATAAGGCACATTTTAGTGATCTGGAGGGTGATGGAAGACATGTGATGTTTATGAGGTTAGCTGGATTTCTATGTTGCTGTGAATCAGGTGAATGCGAGTGATGCAAGTGGCTGGGTCCTGGATTTGGTGAAATGTCACCAGCTATCAGAAGCAGAAGAGAGAGATAAATGTGGGTGTCAGAGGTTTGTGAAAGTTTTTTATGGTAAGAGGTTGTAGATGTTATTGTCAATGAGTATAGGGAAGTAAAAAGCTCATGAGTGCTAATAAGAGGGGAGTGTAGAATTGAGGGGGCAATATGTACAGAGGGGTGAGTTGCTGGGAGACTGAATGATGCAATGGCTTTTATGAATACTCCATGAAGAGCAATGCAGAAAATCAATTTGTGGAACATAGTTAGTTTGAGCTGAAACCAGTGTTTTCTAGGCTGAGAGTGTAAGGTTTTACCTGTTCAAGTTAAAAGTTCAGGTGCCTATTTACTGGTGTTGTTCTGCTGTATGTTAACTGTGCATTATAGAGCAAAGTGACAAACAGGTATGTACAATCGCATGTAAATCACAATGTATATAGTTGTCTACCAAATTGGTTGCATTTTGTTCTTAGAGGTCATGAGGATTTTAGTTGGTAAAATATTTACATACGCTGAAATACACAGATGATTGGGAATGAAAAGAATGGACAATGTTTTCTGTTTTGTTGGTGGGTTGTTTCCGTCTGTTTTCATCCTGGTAAGTCCTGGGTAAGTCTATATTGTAATATTTTCATAACCCTTTTAAATAAGCCCTTCTAATAAAGCCCTGTTCAGCTGGCTGTTGTTCAGCCAGGCATCTATCCTTATGAATGGTAAGTATCCATGTGTCTCTAGTAATTGCAATCAAGGCCTAACATCCCACCCCCGTTTACAGAGCATGCCATAAAACTCAACTAAAAACAAACACTAAGATAGCAGTTACCAACTATTTCAAAGCTGCAATAAAGTTTCATCCTAGAATACAATATAGCTTATAAAATACACATTGACAGTGTAGATTACCTAGTTATAATAACACTATCCCTGATGCATATATATTCTGAGCAGATCCAAAATGCAAATGAGTGTAGATTACCTAGTTATAATAACACTATCCCTGATGCATATATATTCTGAGCAGATCCAAAATGCAAATGAGTGTAGATTACCTAGTTATAATAACAACACTATCCCTGATGCATATATATTCTGAGCAGATCCAAAATGCAAATGAGTGTAGATTACCTAGTTATAATAACACTATCCCTGATGCATATATATTCTGAGCAGATCCAAAATGCAAATGAGTGTAGCTATATTGGCGCATCGCTGTGTGTGTACGGGCGACCAGCCGGCCGCCTGTACACATTCTGCTGCAGTCGGCGGTGATTGACAGCTGAACTGGGCGGGCGTCCGCCCAGTTCATGACGTCAGTCCTCGACGGATCGGGCAGTGTGTATGCACAGCACACTGCCCGATCCGTCCATAGATATATCTGCAGATCAATTGATCTGCAGATATATCTATCAGTGTGTACCCACCATAACTTTTAACCCATACTTGCCTACTCTCCCGGAATGGCCGGGAGGCTCGCGAAAATCGGGTGACCCTCCCAGCCCCCCGGAAGAGCAGGCAAGTCTCCCGATTTTTAAAGTCCCCCCCTGCCCGGCCGCCCACTTAGAGAGTATAGTGGGCAGTCGATGACACGATTCTTGCTGAATTGTGTCATCATAGCCACGCCCTATGGCGTATAATGCCGGTAATATCGGCATTACAGAGCAGGGGTGTGGCTTAAATGATGTGCCGCTGTAACCAGTAACTGCAAAATATTTCCACTGTACTAAAAATATGCCGTCATGAATGAAGTGTAAATGGGTAGGACATGCACATACTGCCCCTATAAGCTGTCCTACTTAGTAAATATGTATACATAATTTAAAATAAAAACAATCATAGTTTGTGGCTTTTTTTATTATTCTATTAAATTGGCTATCATCAATTAAGGGCTTATAACCAATCAATAAAAACAATAAAATTAAACAGGTTCGGGGGCGGCCGTTAATGTTGTTCTTAGGGGGTCCCTCACCCCTAAATCCGCCCCTGGTCAGGAGAGCTCTCTATATTAGATACAGAGACATGGCGCTGTCTGATTCCATCCTGATCATTGGGCCTAATTCTGAGTTGATCGCAGCAGGAACTTTGTTAGCAGTTGGGCAAAACCATGTGCACTGCAGGGGGGACAGATATAACATGTGCAGAGAGAGTTAGATTTGGGTGGGGTGTGTTCAAATTTAAATCTAAATTGCAGTGTAAAAATAAAGCAGCCAGTATTTACCCTGCACAGAAACAAAATAACCCACCCAAATCTAACTCTCTCTGCACATGTTATATCTGCCCCCCCTGCAGTGCACATGGTTTTGCCCAATTGCTAACAAACTTGCTGCTGCGATCAACTCAGAATTACCCCCATTATGTCCAGTTATAAGATCTTTGTATCAGTTCTGCTGTGTACAGGTGTGTCTGTGGGACTATGGGAGTTGTAATGGGCAAAACCATGATGCACTGCACGTGGGGCAGATGTAACATGTGCAGAGATCTTTAGATTTGTCTGCTTTATTTTTATCCTGCAATGTAGATTTCAATTTGAACACACCCCACCCAAATCTAACTCTCTCTGCACATGTTATATCTGGCCCCCCCTGCAGTGCACATGGTTTTGCCCATACAGTAAGTATGCTTTGTTTGTTTGCTAACAACTCTGAATAAGGCCCTATATGCACCTAGTTCTACTATATACCGGTGTGTATGTGGGACTATATACACCCAGTTCAGCTTTATACAGGTGTGTATGTGGGACTATATGTACCCAGTTCTGCTGTATACAGGTGTTTATGTGGGACTATATGCACTTACTATAGTTCTGCTGTATACAGGTGTGTATGTGGGAATATATGCACCTCGTTCTGCTGTATACAGGTGTGTATGTGGGACTATATGCACTTACTGTAGTTCTGCTGTATACAGGTGTGTATGTGGGAATATATGCACCCCATTCTGCTGTATACAGGTGTGTAAGTTTGACTATATGCACCCAGTTCTGCTGTATACAGGTGTGTATTTGGGACTATGTTCACCCAGTTCTGCTGTATACAGGTGTGTATGTGGGACTATATGCACCCAGTTCTGCTGTACCAGGGACATGCAGTCAGGGGAGGCAGGGGAGGCAGTGCCTCCCCTGTCATAATGATTAAAATAATAAAAAGAAGATATTCATAACACAGTCTGTTATAAATATCTTTTTTCATTATTTTAATAATCCCCCCCCCCCCTGTGGCTGCTTGTGAGGGTGGGAGGCAGCGGGAGAGGTGCCTCCCGCTGCTAACACTAAAACTCCGGGCAGCGGGGGGGCGGGCAGGGGGCGGGGCGCAGCAATGGGCTGTGAAAGCCCATTGAAAATGAATGGGGAAGCGGCACCTATACTGGTGCCGCAATGACAGGGGCGTGCATTCAGCCCCGATGAATGCACGCCCCTGTCAGTGCCCCAGATGTGATTGGCCCAGCGGATCCAGTGCTGGATCCGCTGTCCAATCACTAGCGAGCCCCCTTCCCGGCTGCAGCGGGCGCCGTGGGCTGTGTGGGCGCCCGCTGCAGCCAGCGCCGCTGAGCGGCGCTACTATGGGAGAGACGTCATGAGTCATGACGTCTCTCCCATAGTACAGCAGAGACGAGCCGGCGGACGGAGACGGAGGACAGCGCTAATGGAGCTGCGCTGCTGGAGCGGTAAGTATGTGTGTGTGTTTTTTTTTTTTTTTTTATGTGTGTGTTGGGGGCAGAGCAACAGGGGGGCACAGCAACAGGGGCACAACTATAAGGGGCAGAGCAACAGGGGCACAGCAAAAGGGGCACAACTATAAGGGGCACAGCAAAAGAGGCACAACTATAAGGGGCACAGCAAAAGGGGCACAACTATAAGGGACACAACTATAAGGGGCACAGCAAAAGAGGCACAACTATAAGGGGCACAGCAAAAGGGGCACAGCAAAAGGGGCACAACTATAAGGGGCACAGCAAAAGGGGCTCAACAAAAGGGGCACAGCAAAAGGGGCACAACTATAAGGGGCACCGCAAAATGGGCACAACTATAAGTGGCACAACTATAAGGGGCACAGACACAGGGGCACAACTATAAGGGGCACAGCAAAAGGGGCACAACTACAAGGGGCACAACTATAAAGGGCACAGCAAAAGGGGCACAACTACAAGGGGCACAGCAACAGGGGCACAACTATAAGGAGCACAGCAAAAGGGGCACAACTACAAGGGGCACAGCAAAAGGGGCACAACTACAAGGGGCACAGCAACAGGGGCACAACTATAAGGGGCACAGCAAAAGGGGCACAACTACAAGGGGCACAACTACAAGGGGCACAGCAACTGGGGGGCACAACTACAAGGGGCACAGCAACTGTGGGTCACAACTACAAGGGGCACAGCAACTGGGGGGCACAACTACAAGGGGCACAGCAACTGGGGGGCACAACTACAAGGGGCACAGCAACTGGGGGCACAATTACAGGGGTCACAGCTACTGGGGGCACAGCTACTGGGGGCAAAGCTACAGGGTGCACAGCGACTGGGGTCACAGCTACTGGGGGCAAAGCTACAGGGGGCACAGCGACTGGGGGCACAGCGACTGGGGGCACAACTACTCGGGGCACAGCTAGGGGGCACAGCTTTTGGGTGCAAAGCTACAAGGAGCACAGCGACTGGGGTCACAACTACTGGGGGCACAGCGACTGGGGGCAAAGCTACAGGGGTCACAGCGACTGGGGGCACAACTACTCGGGGCACAGCTAGGAGGCACAGCTTTTGGGTGCAAAGCTACAAGGAGCACAGCGACTGGGGTCACAACTACTGGGGGCACAGCGACTGGGGGCAAAGCTACAGGGGTCACAGCGACTGGGGGCACAACTACTCAGGGCACTGCTACAAGGGGCACAGCTACAGGGGTCACAACTACTGGGGGCACAGCCACAAGGGGCAAAGCTACAGGGGGCACAGCTACAAAGGGCACAGCGACTGGTGGCACAACTACAGGGGTCACAACTACTCATGGCACTGCTACAGGGGGCAAAGCTACTAGGGGTACAGCTACTAGGCTCACAACTATTGGGGGAGCCTGCTCCATCCTCCCAGTTAGCAGCAGCACTCTCCCCTGTCTGTGCTAATGTCCTCCCGCGTCAGCGAGTGTATAATATTCATTAATTTCTCTCTCTCCTCCTGTGGATTACTTTGTTTGTAAGTATAAGTTTAATTTTTACAGGTACCGGCCCTATTGGATTCTACTGGACAAGTGGACGTGACCGGCGTGGGATGTAGGTAAGTAATCTCTCTCTCATTTTTACAGGAACCATCTATTGGATTCTACATGGACAAGTGTACGTGATCGGCGTAGGATGTAGGTAAGTATGTGTGAGTGTGTCAGTGTGTTTTAATAAATTTTTACTTTCACGGTGTGTGTGTTGTGTTTTTATTTGGGTATTTTTGTTGTTGTAGAACTACAGGTACCAGCGGGCCCGTTATTTCCCCGCATGCTGGTACTTGAGGTTCTCCAAGCACCAGCAAGCGGGGGAGGCTTGCTGGGCCTTGTAGTTCCACAACAAAAACCAATATTCTTTTTTATACACACTTATGGCTATCATCCCGGCACCCACCGCCCAGGTGTGCTGGGGACAGCCTCGGGCTTCACCCCTGGCCCTTGGGTGCCTGGAGGGGGGGGGACCTCTTGATTTAAGGGGTCCCCACTCCTCCAGGGAACCCCGGCCAGTGGTGACTAGTTGGGGGGGGGGAATGCCACGGCTGCAGGGACCTACATAAATGTGTCCCCCGGCTGTGGCATTATGTCCCTGGCTAGTGGAGCCCGGTGCTGGTTTTAAAAATACGGGGGACCCCTACATCTTTTGTCCCCCGTATTTTTGGAACTGGGACCGGTCTAAGAGGCCGGTGCTGGTTGTCTAAATACGGGGAACCCCTGTCCAATTTTTCCCCAGTATTTAAACAACCAGGACCGGCTCAAAGAGCCCGAGGCTGGTTATACTTAGGAAGGGGGACCTCACGCATTTTTTTTTTTACATTTTTTAACCCATTCAGACCCTTCTCCATTAAGTTAATGGAAGCCCTGGACAACAAAATTGCATTCATGTCCTCCTCCCACTCCCTTCCCAAACACTAATTTTAATTTTTTCCTATAAAAATGTACAATATATCACAAGTATGATGAGCAGGCAGGCAGCGGGCATTGGCGGCATCGGATTGAGATGCAAATTAGTGGCGGAGGGCTGGGTGAGTTGATGGTGGGCGAGTTTGTAAGCCATTGGCGGTGGCAGCAGGCATCGGCTCAGAGGCAGTAGCGGGTATTGGCTCTGCGGCGGTAGGGGTCATCGGCAAGATTCGGCGGACATTATGGCTGTAGTGCCTCACCAGCCTCTGACCTCACCGCACGCCACTGCTGTATACAGGTGTGTATGCGGGACTATATGCACTTACTGTAGTTCTCCTGTATACAGGTGTGTATGTGGGAATATATGCACCCCGTTCTGCTGTATACAGGTGTGTATGTTGGACTATATGCACCCAGTTCTGCTGTATACAGGTGTGTATGTGGGACTATATGCACTTACTGTAGCTCTGCTGTATACAGGTGTATACATGGGACTATATGCATTTACTGTAGTTTTGCTGTATACTGGTGTGTACGTGGGGCTATATGCATTTACTGTAGTTCTGCTGTATACAGGTGTGTATGTGGGGCTATATGCATTTACTGTAGTTCTGCTGTATACAGGTGTGTACGTGGGGCTATATGCATTTACTGTTGTTCTACTGTATACAGGTGTGTATGTGGGGCTATATGCATTAACTGTAGCTCTGCTGTATACAGGTGTGTACATGGGACTATATGCATTTACTGTAGTTATGCTGTATACAGGTGTGTACGTGGGGCTATATGCATTTACTGTAGTTCTCCTGTATACTGTTGTGTATGTGGGACTATATGCACTTACTGTAGCTCTGCTGTATACAGGTGTGTACATGGGACTATATGCATTTACTGTAGTTCTGCTGTATACAGGTGTGTACGTGGGGCTATATGCATTTACTGTAGTTCTGCTGTATACAGGTGTGTATGTGGGGCTATATGCATATACTGTAGCTCTGCTGTATACAGGTGTGTACATGGGACTATATGCATTTACTGTAGTTCTGCTGTATACAGGTGTGTACGTGGGGCTATATGCATTTACTGTAGTTCTGCTGTATACAGGTGTGTATGTGGGGCTATATGCATTTACTGTAGTTCTGCTGTATACTGTTGTGAATGTGGGACTATATGCACTTACTGTAGTTCTGCTGTATACAGGTGTGTATGTGGGAATATATGCACCCAGTTCTGCTGTATACAGGTGTGTACATGGGACTATATGCATTTACTGTAGTTCTGCTGTATACAGGTGTGTACGTGGGGCTATATGCATTTACTGTAGTTCTGCTGTATACTGTTGTGTATGTGGGACTATATGCATTTACTGTAGTTCTGCTGTATACACGTGTGTATGTGGGAATATATGCATTTACTATAGTTCTGCTGTATACAGGTGTGTATGTGGGAATATATGCACCCAGTTCTGTATACAGGTGTGTATGTGGGACTATATGCACTTACTGTAGTTCTCCTGTATACAAGTGTGTATGTGGGAATATATGCACCCCGTTCTGCTGTGTACAGGTGTATAAGTTGGACTATATGCACCCAGTTATGCTGTATACAGGTGTGTACGTGGGACTATATGCACCCAGTTCTGCTGTATACAGGTGTGTATGTGGGATTATATGCACCCAGTTCTGCTGTATACAGGTGTGTATGTGGGACTATATGTACTTACTGTAGTTCTCCTGTATACAGGTTTGTATGTGGGACTATATATACCCCGTTCTGTATACAGGTGTGTATGTTGGACTATATGCACCCAGTTCTGCTGTATACAGGTGTGTATTTGGGACTATATGCACCCAGTTCTGCTGTATACAGGTGTGTACGTGGGACTATATGCACCCAGTTCTGCTGTGTACAGGTGTGTCTGTGGGACTATGGGAGTTGTAATGGGCAAAACCATGATGCACTGCACGTGGGGCAGATGTAACATGTGCAGAGATCTTTAGATTTGTCTGCTTTATTTTTATCCTGCAATGTAGATTTCAATTTGAACACACCCCACCCAAATCTAACTCTCTCTGCACATGTTATATCTGGCCCCCCCTGCAGTGCACATGGTTTTGCCCATACAGTAAGTATGCTTTTTTTGTTTGCTAACAACTCTGAATAAGGCCCTATATGCACCTAGTTCTACTATATACCGGTGTGTATGTGGGACTATATACACCCAGTTCAGCTTTATACAGGTGTGTATGTGGGACTATATGTACCCAGTTCTGCTGTATACAGGTGTTTATGTGGGACTATATGCACTTACTATAGTTCTGCTGTATACAGGTGTGTATGTGGGACTATATGCACCCAGTTCTGCTGTATACAGGTGTGTATGTGGGACTATATGCACTTATTATAGTTCTGCTGTATACAGGTGTGTATGTGGGAATATATGCACCTCGTTCTCCTGTATACAGGTGTGTATGTGGGACTATATGCACTTACTATAGTTCTGCTGTATACAGGTGTGTATGTGGGACTATATGCACCCAGTTCTGCTGTATACAGGTGTGTATGTGGGACTATATGCACCCAGTTCTGCTGTATACAGGTGTGTATGTGGGACTATATGCACTTACTATAGTTCTGCTGTATACAGGTGTGTATGTGGGAATATATGCACCTCGTTCTCCTGTATACAGGTGTGTATGTGGGACTATATGCACTTACTGTAGTTCTGCTGTATACAGGTGTGTATGTGGGAATATATGCACCCCATTCTGCTGTGTACAGGTGTGTAAGTTTGACTATATGCACCCAGTTCTGCTGTATACAGGTGTGTATTTGGGACTATATACACCCAGTTCTGCTGTATACAGGTGTGTATGTGGGACTATATGCACCCAGTTCTGCTGTATACAGGTGTGTATTTGTGACTATATACACCCAGTTCTGCTGTATACAGGTGTGTAAGTTTGACTAAATGCACCCAGTTCTGCTGTATACAGGTGTGTATTTGGGACTATATACACCCAGTTCTGCTGTATACAGGTGTGTATGTGGGACTATATGCACCCAGTTCTGCTGTATACAGGTGTGTATGTGGGACTATATGCACTTACTATAGTTCTGCTGTATACAGGTGTGTATGTGGGAATATATGCACCTCGTTCTCCTGTATACAGGTGTGTATGTGGGACTATATGCACTTACTGTAGTTCTGCTGTATACAGGTGTGTATGTGGGAATATATGCACCCCATTCTGCTGTGCACAGGTGTGTAAGTTTGACTATATGCACCCAGTTCTGCTGTATACAGGTGTGTATTTGGGACTATGTACACCCAGTTCTGCTGTATACAGGTGTGTATGTGGGACTATATGCACCCAGTTCTGCTGTATACAGGTGTGTATTTGGGACTATATACACCCAGTTCTGCTGTATACAGGTGTGTAAGTTTGACTATATGCACCCAGTTCTGCTGTATACAGGTGTGTATTTGGGACTATATACACCCAGTTCTGCTGTATACAGGTGTGTATGTGGGACTATATGCACCCAGTTCTGCTGTATACAGGTGTGTATGCGGGACTATATGCACTTACTGTAGTTCTCCTGTATACAGGTGTGTATGTGGGAATATATGCACCCCGTTCTGCTGTATACAGGTGTGTATGTTGGACTATATGCACCCAGTTCTGCTGTATACAGGTGTGTATTTGGGGCTATATGCATTTACTGTAGTTCTGCTGTATACTGTTGTGTATGTGGGACTATGGGGGTCATTCCGAGTTGTTCGCTCGCAAGCTGCTTTTAGCAGATTTACTCACGCTAAGCCGCCGCCTACTGGGAGTGAATCTTAGCTTCTTAAAATTGCAAACGACGTATTCGCAATATTGCGATTACACCTCTCTTAGCAGTTTCTGAGTAGCTCCAGACTTACTCGGCATCTGCGATCAGTTCAGTGCTTGTCGTTCCTGGTTTGACGTCACAAACACACCCAGCGTTCGCCCAGACACTCCTCCGTTTCTCCAGCCACTCCCGCGTTTTTCCCAGAAATGGTAGCGTTTTTCCGCACACACCCATAAAACGGCCAGTTTCCGCCCAGTAACACCCACTTCCTGTCAATCACACTACGATCACCAGAACGAAGAAAAAGCCGTGAGTAAAATTCCTAACTGCATAGCAAATTTACTTGGCGCAGTCGCACTGCGGACATTGCGCATGCGCACTAAGCGGAAAATCGCTGCGATGCGAAAAAAAATACAGAGCGAACAACTCGGAATGCCCCCTATATGTACTTACTGTAGCTCTGCTGTATACAGGTGTATACATGGGACTATATGCATTTACTGTAGTTCTGCTGTATACAGGTGTGTACGTGGGGCTATATCCATTTACTGTAGTTCTGCTGTATACAGGTGTGTATGTGGGGCTATATGCATTTACTGTAGTTCTGCTGTATACAGGTGTGTACGTGGGGCTATATGCATTTACTGTTGTTCTGCTGTATACAGATGTGTATGTGGGGCTATATGCATTTACTGTAGCTCTGCTGTATACAGGTGTGTACATGGGACTATATGCATTTACTGTAGTTCTGCTGTATACAGGTGTGTACGTGGGGCTATATGCATTTACTGTAGTTCTCCTGTATACTGTTGTGTATGTGGGACTATATGCACTTACTGTAGCTCTGCTGTATACAGGTGTGTACATGGGACTATATGCATTTACTGTAGTTCTGCTGTATACAGGTGTGTACGTGGGGCTAGATGCATTTACTGTAGTTCTGCTGTATACAGGTGTGTATGTGGGGCTATATGCATATACTGTAGCTCTGCTGTATACAGGTGTGTACATGGGACTATATGCATTTACTGTAGTTCTGCTGTATACAGGTGTGTACGTGGGGCTATATGCATTTACTGTAGTTCTGCTGTATACAGGTGTGTATGTGGGGCTATATGCATTTACTGTAGTTCTGCTGTATACTGTTGTGAATGTGGGACTATATGCACTTACTGTAGTTCTGCTGTATACAGGTGTGTACATGGCACTATATGCATTTACTGTAGTTTTGCTGTATACAGGTGTGTATGTGGGAATATATGCACCCAGTTCTGCTGTATACAGGTGTGTACATGGGACTATATGCATTTACTGTAGTTCTGCTGTGTACAGGTGTGTACGTGGGGCTATATGCATTTACTGTAGTTCTGCTGTATACTGTTGTGTATGTGGGACTATATGCATTTACTGTAGTTCTGCTGTATACAGGTGTGTATGTGGGAATATATGCATTTACTGTTGTTCTGCTGTATACAGGTGTGTATGTGGGGCTATATGCATTTACTGTAGCTCTGCTGTATACAGGTGTGTATTTGGGACTATATGCATTTACTGTAGTTCTGCTGTATACTGTTGTGTATGTGGGACTATATGCATTTACTATAGTTCTGCTGTATACAGGTGTGTATGTGGGAATATATGCACCCAGTTCTGTATACAGGTGTGTATGTGGGACTATATGCACTTACTGTAGTTCTCCTGTATACAGGTGTGTATGTGGGAATATATGCACCCCGTAATGCTGTGTACAGGTGTGTAACTTGGACTATATGCACCCAGTTCTGCTGTATACAGGTGTGTATGTGGGACTATATGCACCCAGTTCTGCTGTATACAGGTGTGTATGTGGGACTATATACACCCAGTTCTGCTGTATACAGGAGTGTATGTGGGACTATATGCACCCAGTTCTGCTGTATACAGGTGTGTATGTGGGACTATATGCACTTACTGTAGTTCTCCTGTATACAGGTTTGTATGTGGGACTATATATACCCCGTTCTGTATACAGGTGTGTATGTTGGACTTTATGCACCCAGTTCTGCTGTATACCGGTGTGTATGTTGGACTATATGCACCCAGTTCTGCTGTATACAGGTGTGTATGTTGGACTATATGCACCCAGTTCTGCTGTATACAGGTGTGTATGTTAAACTATATACACCCAGTTCTGCTGTATACAGGTGTGTATGTTGGACTATATGCACCCAGTTTTGCTGTATACAGGTGTGTATGTGGGACTATATGCACTTACTGTAGTTCTCCTGTATACAGGTTTGTATGTGGGACTATATATACCCCGTTCTGTATACAGGTGTGTATGTTGGACTTTATGCACCCAGTTCTGCTGTATACAGGTGTGTATGTTGGACTATATGCACCCAGTTCTGCTGTATACAGGTGTGTATGTAGGACTATATGCACCCAGTTCTGCTGTATACAGGTGTGTATGTTGGACTATATACACCCAGTTCTGCTGTATACAGGTGTGTATGTTGGACTATATGCACCCAGTTTTGCTGTATACAGGTGTGTATGTGGGACTATATGCACTTACTATAGTTCTCCTGTATACAGGTGTGTATGTGGGACTATATATACCCTGTTCTGTATACAGGTGTGTATGTTGGACTTTATGCACCCAGTTCTGCTGTATACCGGTGTGTATGTGGGACTATATGTACTTACTATAGTTCTCCTGTATACAGGTGTGTATGTGGGACTATATATACCCCGTTCTGTATACAGGTGTGTATGTTGGACTATATGCACCCAGTTCTGCTGTATACAGGTGTGTATGTGGGGCTATGGGAGTTGTAATGGGCAAAACCATGCTGCACTGCAGGGGGATAGATATAACATGTGCAGAGATATTTAGATTTGGGTGGTTTATATTGTTTCTGTGCAGGGTAAATACTGTCTGCTTTATTTTTACCCTGCAATGTAGATTTCAATTTGAACACACCCCACCCAAATCTAACTCTCTCTGCACATGTTATATCTGGCCCCCCCTGCAGTGCACATGGTTTTGCCCATACAGTAAGTATGCTTTTTTTGTTTGCTAACAACTCTGAATAAGGCCCTATATGCACCTAGTTCTACTATATACCGGTGTGTATGTGGGACTATATGCACCCAGTTCTGCTGTATACAGGTGTGTATGTGGGACTATATGCACCCAGTTCTGCTGTATACAGGTGTGTATGTGGGACTATATGCACTTACTATAGTTCTGCTGCATATCGGTGTGTATGTGGGAATATATGCACCTCGTTCTGCTGTATACAGGTGTGTATGTGGGACTATATGCATTTACTGTAGTTCTGCTGTATACAGGTGTGTACGTGGGGCTATATGCATTTACTGTAGTTCTGCTGTATACAGGTGTGTATGTGGGAATATATGCATTTACTGTAGTTCTGCTGTATACAGGTGTGTATGTGGGGCTATATGCATTTACTGTAGTTCTGCTGTATACAGGTGTGTATGTGGGGCTATATGCATTTACTGTAGTTCTGCTGTATACAGGTGTGTATGTGGGAATATATGCATTTACTGTAGTTCTGCTGTATACAGGTGTGTACGTGGGGCTATATGCATTTACTGTAGTTCTGCTGTATACAGGTGTGTACGTGGGACTATATGCACCTTTGGTTAAACTATGACTCATGCGGTATAAGAGAGCAGATTACATCACGGTCAGTTAGCAGCATGGGAACTGTACCAACAGAAGCATGATGTCACCGTCCTTGCATACATGGTGACTAAGCCATTCTGTGTCTCAGGGAGGGAACCTGAATAGATGCTGCAGCCAGTAGCAGCTGAAGTTTCATTGACAATGACTCCGGAGACCAATCCCTTGCAAGCATTGGGGTCTTTTTCAGCTGAAACCTTGACAACACATGAGTGGGCTGGACTTGTGAGCAAGCTGGCTGTACCTCCTGTGATTAATGAAGGGTTAACGTAGGCTCCAGGCTCCCACGCGCCACTGTTCGGCTACAGAATTCCTTCCTGTTATGGTTCTACCTTAGCAACACGCGCAGTGGACTCGGGCCAGGCAGGTGCACCTAGCACTGGTGTGCGAGCACATGACTGGGAGCCGTGCCTCGCACACACACACTGGAGAATTTTGCTAATTCACAAAGTCTGATGTGATCTGTATATTAACTCCATTACCCTAGAAACATAGCTGCTAACATCTGAATGCATGAGGTCATTTACTAAAGTGCAAAACAAGCAGAACTCGGAGTCTTTCTGTTTACACAGTTGCACCTATTTGTCTACAGCAGTGGTTCTTAATCTTTTTTTTTTAAGTGCTCATACATATTACAATAGCAATACCACAACACACACTGTAAATGTAACTCAGCACAGCACATCTGCACACTGCAATTCCCCGTTTCACACAACCTCCATTACATTAATGCAGCACATTTTATCACAATTAATCACCAAACATAACCAAATCAGTTTGATCACACTACAAACATATGAACCTGTTTCACCTTTAACCCTGGTGTCAGTGCTGTAATGTAGCATAGTGAACACACACTGTGCAAATAAAACTGGCAGTGTATGAATCTGCGTGGGGTGGGGTGTCTTGTATCCCCAGCTTAAATGTTTAGTACCCCCAGGGGGTACAGGAACCACTGGTAAAGAATCCGTAATCAAATGTAATACCTCTGTCCCCCTTTCTATACCCCACCACCCCACCCCACGTCCCCTCATGTTCTACTCTATTTTTGAAAAACCTAATAAACAGAATTTTCAAAGAACCCCTGGCACAAATCTTTGTTGGGTTAATGGCCACATCCCAGATTTTGGAACCGCCCCAAAAAATTAATCTGCAGCTACTTTTCTGGAAATGGTAAAAACATCACTACAAAACCATTCTAGTAACCCTTTAAGTGCCTGTTAGTAATTTCAGCTATTCTTTTTATCCTCTCATGTTCAGTTTAGCTTCATTTGTGTGTTTTAAATTAAATTAATAAATAAGAGGTATTTATTACATGTGACACATTTGTGTGGAAATTTGTTTGACGTTAGGCAAGGTGCACCTGAAAATGCCATGTCTTTGCTAAGTGCAACTTAGATGCAAGTTGCATCCAGTTAAATATATAGGGGCCCATTTATCAAAAATATTGGTGGCTATATGTCCGAAAACACCCGTTTTCGGGGTGAGACGCAAAGATTAAGTATCCCCCAAATGTTTGTAGGAGGGCCCGCAGCAGATATATCTGATACCGGCTGCAATCCCTCCATTCCCACCTGAAGCCGCATCTCACATAGGTTTTTATGGAGTATGCGATCCTGCCCAATTTATCAATATCCAGAATGCGTAACATTCCCAATATTAGTCCTCGCAGCCACTCCCATCTTCAGATAGCCTATGGGCTACAGATCGGGGCTGTAGTTCCGGCAGGGTTCCCCAGAAAGCCTCCGCCGGAAATGGCCGCTGTGCATGGTGGCCAGGCTGACCGTACCGAGTGATACATTCTGCAATACGATCCTGGGTGCTAATATTGAGCCCAATGCGATCACTGCTTAATGGACCCCATAGTACCTAACCTGGTCTCCACCACCTAAGAGATTGTGCAAAATCAATTCCTTCTGTCACAGGGAGGGTAAATATGGTAAAAATGGTCTTTCAACCCAAACTCTTATATGTTCTCCAACAATCTCCCGTATATATCCCGCTGAAAATTTTTAAACAAATAAACGGGTTGCTTTCCTCCCTGGTGTGGGCTAGTAAGAGGGCACGTTTGCGACTGGATGCTTTGACCAGGTCGCGGGACATGGGGGGTTTAGCTCTCCCCAACTTCCGCTTTTATTACTATGCGACGCAGCTGGCGCATGTTTGGGAGTGGGTTACAGACCTCGATGCCTTGGCTTTGCACTCGCTGATGCTGCACCATGAATACCCTGGGGGCTCTCCCTTGCAGTTGCTCTTATGTGGTAGCGTAAAGATGTCCACGCTGCCACTGATTAAACAATCTATCCTAATATGGAAATTGGTGCATACGGTGATGCGAGGCCATGGTATTGATCCTGATACCCCACTGGATAATGCGTACGGGTTACCGGAACTAAATCAACTTCAGATCAGGGAAGTGTGGGGTAGGTGGGGAGTGCACTCCCTAAAACATATATATAATGACGGGACCCTTAACTCATTTCAACAAATTCAACAGGCACATAATGTCCCCTCGGGGTTCTTTTACCGATTCCTTCAACTAAGACACGCTCTGGCTACCCAATTCCCAGATGGTCCTCCGATCCTTGCTGACTCCCCTGTCAAATTAATGTTACAGACACTAGATTCAGGCCACTTGGTTTCTAAGATATATGGTCGTGTTCTGCAGCTACATCATGCGGATCCTCTGACTGCTCTCCGGGGACGGTGGGAATCGGATATGGGCACGTTGTCGGATGATGCATGGAGTACCGCTATGGGTGCCCATCGGATTTCCACTTCTTCTGTCAGATATCAGCAAATACAGCTATATATCCTGCATAGAGTATATATGACCCCGGCCAGGTTAGCACACATTGGGGGGACTCATAGCTCCCAATGCCCTAAGTGTGGAATCATGGCGGCTGATTTCTGGCATCTACTTTGGATGTGTCCTGTCGTGTCCCGATTCTGGATTGCTGTCATACGTACCATATGTGATACGGGGGTCCCCTCCTCCATATGCACATCTGCCCTATGTACCCTGTTGATAGTAGATGAAGAAGTTTTAGACCCACCTAGCAGACGATACGTTGTCAACCTATGTGCTTTAGCCAGAGTTTGTATAGCCCGGCTGTGGCTGGCGGGTGAGGCCCCGACAGTTAAGGCCTGGATAGCCCTGGTCAACGAAACTGTCGCACACGAAAAATTTGTGTTCCTGGCAAGGAAGGTAGAGAGGAAATGGGGTGCAATATGGGGCAGGTGGATAGAATCTAAATACTTTAAGGATGCATAAATCCAGCCTTGCGTCTTTCTCCTTACTATGTCCTGGTATATTCTGGGGGTAGTTGCCCCGCGGCCGGCCTTGCTGAGGTTTATTGAGATCTACTATGCTAGTTCTACTACGCTGACATCTATGTTGGATATGCTATGCTTAGCTATGATAATTGTAAAATATAATTCATCTAAGAACACATGTTATGGGTGTTAATATACACAAATGATGCACCATGCGCCCTATGTATGGGCGATTGATCTATGCAATTGGATGTACGAGTAATGTTACGTTTGGTTGTTGTTGTGTGAAATGTTCATGAAAAATTTGTAAACTCAAATAAAAAGTATTGAATTTAAAAAAAAAAAATCAATTCCTTCTATGGAGTGGAAATGTGGGTGTTTTTTTTTTTTTTATATTACATTATGTACTATTTAGGTATTACGTTATTTATATGGCGTGCACATATTCCACAGCACAGTACAGAGAATGTTTCAGTCATTCACATCAGACCCTGCCCCAGTGGAGCTTATAATGTATTATTCCCTTGCAGCATGAACACACACATTCACACTAGGGTTAATTAATGTCTCAGGAGCTATTTAATCTATCAGTATGTTTTTGGACTGTGGTAGGAAAACGGAGACCTGGGTGAAACTCACAGAAACCCGGGGAGAACATAAACACTCCACACAGATGTGACCCCAATTATAATTGATCCTTGATCTCAGTGCTGTGCTGCAGCAATGCTAAACAGTGCACCACTGTGCTGCCCCCAAATTGTTCAACCAAAATATGCCTTAAAAATGTGTTGAAAGTACAGTCCATCCTCTGGTTCCAGTCATTTCTGAGGATGTGGAAAAATCCCCTGCTAATTCCACTATAGAACCTAAATTAAATCATATAGGGGCCTATTTATCAAGCCCATGTTTTATTAAATGATGCAGATTTACTGCATCATTTTATGTATTCCCATTATTTAATGGGGACTTTGGTTTGAATCCTATGTACCAAGCCCTGAAAACTGCAGAGAAGGTGTAAACGGGTGTCATTAGGTTGACCACTATTGGTCGACAGTGACTAAGTCGACACCTGACATATGTTGACATGGAAATAGGTCGACATGAGTTTTTGTTTTGTTTTTTTACAATTGGTGTCGTTTTCTTTGTAAAGTGACCGGGAAACCCTATTAGTGCACCGTGTTCGCTCGCAGGTTACAATTCCCAATCGTAGTCCACGTGGATCGTAAAGTATGAAAAAGTTCAAATTTTTTTAAAGAAAGTGAAAAACTCATGTCGACCTTTGTCATGTCGACTTAGTGACCATGTAGACCATATCGGCCTAATGCATGTTGACCGATAGTGGTCGACCTAATGAGTGTCGACCTAAGTGTTGTCGACCTAAAGACCGGATACCGGTGTAAACCACTTTTTGCCTTTCGCGGCATTCTCGGAATCTGACACTATGCACATGCGCAATGTCAGATTCTCAGGAGGAGTCTTTCACAAACGTAACTTGCAGGGACATCGGTTATCACTACTGCTGTCCCTGCAAATTACAGCTAGTACATAGCCAGGTCATTTTTGTAAAAAAGGAGAAAGTTGCGAGTCCGACTGTTAATTGCTGTACTGCCGCAATTATTAATACATAGGCCCCTTAATCTTCAAAGTGAAAGCTTGTTTTTTTGGTTGTATGTAAATAAATAAGCACATACCTTAGGGTACTATCTTAGGATTCTTTCCAGCTCTTCGCAACAGATGTAACACAAGAATCTATATACAAATGTCATGTATTGCAAGAGGCTTATGTTTTGCAGTTTTGTTCATGACTTTCCATTGTCCATTGCAATTACATGTCACAAATGAATATAAGTAGCCTCAGTGCTAACGAGCCTCGTACAGTACAGTATAGCAAATCAATCCCTGCCCCACAAAAAAAGGAGCTAATATTGTACCACAATATAAAGTATATCTTACTTGCAGTGAATCTTAATGTAGGCGTAAGTAAGAGCGCATTGCAGATTCAGACCTGGAGCAGAGGGATGCAAACAATTGTCAGCTAATCTCGTACAGGTTTGTGGGGAGGCAGAGGAGAGGCGATCATTCGCCTGCAGAGTTTTATATTGAACGTGCTGCTGAAGTGGTGTAGCTGCCGGGAAGCTCTTGCCATGGGGCCTGTCTGTTGCACAGGAGCTAGCAGCATGCCACACAGATTACACCAGCACATGACTGTACACCCCAGTGGGCGCAGGCACAGTTCATCAGGGTGTACATTTACTCCCTGGTGCGCCAATTATATAGTGTCATATTTTCTATTGTGCTTCATATAGCACTTTGCATTCATCTATATAGAGAAAACTATTTATTGACTTTAATATGCCCCAAACGCAGCGTATGAGCCTCGTCTGTCACGATCCGGGTATCTGGACGCCATTTCTTACCTATCAGATGCCTCCTAAGGCTGGCTCAGCGCTCCAGGACCGGATCCCATCTGTCATCCTGATGTGCACATTCCCGCATCCTCGCCTGTCTCTCTGGACGCAGTCACAGTAACGCCTTATACATCTGGCATGGCGTCTCCCGCGGCCTCCTCCGCCGTCCCTGAGCTTCTGCATTCAGAGTGGCGATTACGTCAGCCGCGGCCTCCGCTGTGTCCGCGTGGTTGGATGTGCATCTGTCAGCCTGGCGTCTCCTGTCTCCGGTGGCCGGCGCCGCCATTACTGTTTTCCAGACCACATGGATTACAATCCAAACTTCCCTCCAAGTGTCTGCATGGGCGCAGCCATCTTGGATTCTGTCAGCTGATCATTCCTACCAATCCGTTGTCAGTATTATTAATTTGCATAATTGCCTAGCCAATGCCTTCCTTGCTGCAGGTATAAATAGGTTGTGCCTGAGCAAGGAAGGCGTCAGTGCTTTGGTTGTCAAACCTAGTTCCAGTTTGTCTCTCTTCTGTGAATGTCTTCCAGGTTCCAGCTCCTGTTTCCAGACTTCTGCTATAGAGACCCGCACCAGCATTCCATCTGCGGTGTAGCCTGACTCTCCGATCCATACTGGACTCACCTGTTTCCAGCTACAACATCACCTGCTTCCAGCTCAGCTTCCAGCAGTGTACAGCTTCTCTTAAAGGGCCGGTGTCCTTTCTGCAGTTTACCACTCTCCACCGGTATTATTATTTCTCCGCTCTCAAATTCTACATTTCATCTACATTGCATCGCTCTCAAGCTTTATTTATTATTTAACTGGTTCCAGCCAGTATCCACTCCGTGCCAACACCTGTCTGGTTCTAACCAGTACCCACAGCAGCATTTTATCTACAGCAGTCCAGCTTTCCCTGGAACACCAGCTGGTACGACCCTGGGCTTTCCTCATTGCTACAGTTGAGCCTGGTAAGGACTTTCCAACTTGCAGATAATAAGAACTGTCTCATACCACCAGAGCTCTGTGGCCCCTGCCACCCTGTAGTACCCAGGAACTGTATTATTATTTCTCTGCTGATTTTTATGTTACTTTTTACTGCTACTGTGATGCATGGAGTTTGTCATAAATAAATATCATTGACTTTTACTCAAGTTGTCGTGGTCACGCCTTCGGGCGGTTTCTCTTCATGTTACTTACATGTCCAGGGGTCTGATCCAACCTCCCAGGTTCCGGTACATCTCAGCCCCTACAACTGAGGCTGCCTTCCGTCAGCTCAGGCCCTCAGTTGTGACAGTAAGCACTGACCTAATGAATCCAGCCGGAGACCAGGATCAAGCGGCCAGGCCGATGCAAGAACTGGCAGCCCGACTTGAACATCAGGAGGCTGCACAGGGCCACATCATCCGCTGTCTCCAGGATCTGTCTACTCGGCTGGATGGGATTCAGACAACTCTCCGTGGATCAGGCGCATCTGGGGCGTCAACCACAGTGACTCCAACTATAACCCCACCCACCTTACCCGTTTCTGCTCCACGTCTTCATCTTCCAATGCCAGCAAAATTTGACGGATCTCCAAGATTCTGCAGGGGATTTCTCAACCAGTGTGAGATTCAGTTTGAGCTACAACCTGGCAATTTTCCCAGTGACCGTACAAAAATTGCCTACATCATCTCACTTCTCAGTGGCTCAGCTCTTGACTGGGCATCACCGTTATGGGAGAGGTCCGACACCCTGCTATCTTCTTACACTGCATTCGTGTCAACATTCAGGCGCATCTTCGACGAGCCAGGCCGGGTAACTTCAGCTTCGTCTGAGATTCTCAGTTTACGCCAGGGATCACATACTGTAGGACAATATCTTATACAGTTCCAGATCCTGGCATCTGAACTGGCATGGAACGACGAGGCCCTGTATGCTGCATTCTGGCATGGTTTATCCGAGCGTATTAAAGATGAGTTAGCTACCAGAGACTTACCCTCCAAGTTAGATGAGCTAATCTCACTTTGTACAAAAGTTGACTTACGTTTCAGAGAGAGAGCAACTGAGCGTGGAAGATCATCTGCTCCAAAATCTTATGCTCCTCCTCCTCGCCAACTGTCACCAACTAAAGATGAACCCATGCAAATTGGCCGTTCCCGTTTAACTCCTGCTGAGCGCCGAAGACGTCTCTCTGAGTCTCTCTGTGTCACAACTGAGGGCCTGAGCTGACGGGAGGCAGCCTCAGTTGTAGGGGCTGAGATGTACCGGAACCTGGGAGGTTGTATCAGACCCCTGGACATGTAAGTAACATGAATAATAACTGCCCGAAGGCGTGACCACGACAACTTGGATAAAAGTCAATGATGTTTATTATGACAACTCCGCAACACAGCAGCAGTAAAAGAAAACGTAAAAGTCAGCAAAGAATAAATACAGTTCCTGGGTACTACAGGATGGCAGGAGCCACAGGGCACTGGTAGTGTGAGATAGTTCTTATGATCTTCTAGATGGAAAGTCCTTACCAGGCCCGACTGTAGCAATGGAGATAACCCAGGATTGTGCCAGCTGGTGTTCCAGGAAAAGCTGGGTTGCTGAAGATAAAACAGCTGCTGTGGATACTGGCTGGAACCAGACTGTTGTTAGCACGGAGTGGATACTGGCTGGAACCAGTTAAATAATAAATGAACTTGGGAGCGATGAAATATGAACTGAAATGTAGAACTTGAGAGCGGAGAAATAATAATACCGGTGGAGAGTGGTAAAGTGTAGAAAGGACACCGTCCCTTTAAGGGAAGCTGTACTCTGCTGGAAGCTGAGCTGGAAGCAGGTAATGTTGTAGCTGGAAACAGATGAATCCACAATGGATTGAAGAGTCAGGCTACACCGCAGGTGGAATGCTGGTGCGGGTCTCTATGGTGGAAGTCTTGAGACAGGAGCTGGAACCTGGAAGACAATCACAGGAGAGAGACAAACAGGAACTAGGTTTGACAACCAAAGCACTGACGCCTTCCTTGCTCAGGCACAGTGTATTTATACCTGCAGCAAGGAAGGGATTGGCTAGGCAATTATGCAGATTATCAATACTGAGAACAGATTGGTGGAAATGATCAGCTGACAGAATCCAAGATGGCTGCGCCCATGCAGACACTTGGAGGGAAGTTTGGTTTGTAATCCATGTGGTAATGAAAACAGTAATGGCGGCGCCGGCCACCGGAGACAGGAGGCGCCAGGCTGACAGATGCACATCCAACCACGCGGACACAGCGGAGGCCGCGGCTGACGTAATCGCCACTCAGACACTCTGCATGCAGAAGTTCAGGGACGGCGGCGGAGGCCGCGGGAGACGCCATGCCAGGTGTAATATGGCGTTTACTGTGACAGCGTCCCAGAGTGACAGGAGAGGATACAGGAATGTACACATCAGGATAACAGATGGGATCCGGTCCTGGAGCGCTGAGCCAGCCTTAGGAGGCATCTGATGGGTAAGAAATGGTGTCCAGATACCCGGATCGTGACACTCTGTCTGTATTGTGCAGCCCCGTCTCACACTATTAATGCCTGTCCCAAACGTCCAGGACTCCAGACCCTAGCTCGCCAAGGAGAGGGCCGGCTAGGAGTAATGATCTCCTCTCCATCTCCTCAAGATTGTAATCTCCCAGTCTCGCTTCAAGTTGCTCAACGTTATCGGAACGTCATTGCCCTCCTTGATTCCGGAGCAGCTGGGAACTTTATTACCGAAGCCTATGTTAAACGGTGGTCCCTACCCACCGAGAGACTTCCTTCCTCCTTTTCCTTAACTGCCGTGGATGGCAGTAAAATGTTTGATACAGTTATTGCTCTAAGGACTCTACCAGTTCGTCTGAGAGTGGGAGTTCTTCATTCCGAACTTATTTCACTTTTAGTGATTCCAAGAGCCACACATCCTGTGGTCCTGGGCCTTCCATGGCTCCGTCTTCACAATCCTACAATTGATTGGACGACTACGCAAATCCTGGCATGGGGTCCCTCCTGTGCTGAGACATGTTTGTTTAAAGTGTTGCCTGTCTGTTCTTCCTCCCCCAGGTCGTCTGATGTTCCACCTCCTCCATATCAAGATTTCACGGATGTGTTCAGTAAAGCTTCTGCTGATATCCTTCCTCCTCATAGAGAATGGGACTGCCCGATTGATCTCGTTCCAGGGAAGGTTCCACCTCGAGGCCGAACTTATCCGTTGTCTCTGCCCGAGACGCATTCTATGGAGGAATACATTAAAGAGAACCTAGCAAAGGGGTTCATTCGACCTTCTTCTTCTCCAGCCGGCGCAGGCTTCTTTTTTGTAAAAAAGAAAGATGGTGGTCTGCGGCCGTGCATCGACTACAGAGGTTTGAACGACATTACCATCAAGAACCGCTATCCTTTACCCCTGATTACTGAGCTCTTTGACAGAGTTAGCGGAGCTACCATCTTTACAAAGCTGGACTTGAGAGGTGCATACAATCTCATCCGGATCCGTGAGGGTGACGAGTGGAAGACCGCATTTAACACCCGTGACGGACATTATGAGTACCTCGTCATGCCCTTCGGATTGAGCAATGCTCCAGCTGTCTTCCAGCATTTCGTCAATGAGATCTTCAGAGACATTCTATACCGTCATGTCGTGGTCTATCTAGATGATATCCTCATTTTTGCCAACAATTTAGAGGAACATCGTTTTTGGGTAAAGGAGGTTCTGTCCCGTCTCCGTGTCAATCATCTCTATTGCAAATTAGAGAAATGCGTCTTTGAAGTCAAGTCCATTCCGTTTCTAGGGTACATTGTGTCCGGTTCCGGACTAGAGATGGATCCTGAGAAACTACAAGCAATCCAGAATTGGCCGGTACCCTTAATCCTTAAAGGGGTCCAGAGGTTCTTGGGGTTCGCCAATTATTACCGAAAGTTTATACGAGACTTTTCCACCATTGTGGCGCCTATTACTGCTTTCACCAAGAAGGGTGCTAACCCGTCCAAGTGGTCTGAAGAACCCATGCAAGCTTTTCATCTTTTAAAACAGAGGTTCATCTCTGCGCCTGTCCTGAAACAGCCTGACATCGACTCTCCTTTCATCCTAGAGGTGGATGCCTCCTCCGTTGGAGTAGGAGCGGTGTTATCTCAGAGGGCTAAAGATGGCCATTTACATCCTTGCAGTTTCTTCTCACGGAAGTTCTCCCTAGCGGAGCGCAACTATGCCATTGGCGACCAGGAGTTGCTAGCCATCAAGCTCGCTCTAGAGGAGTGGAGATATCTGTTGGAGGGAGCTTCTCATTCAATCACCATCCTTACAGACCACAAGAACCTTCTATATCTGAAAGGCGCACAATGTCTCAACCCTCGTCAGGCCAGATGGGCACTTTTCTTTTCCAGGTTCGACTTTAAACTCCAGTTCTGTCCGGGCTCTCAGAATCGCAAGGCCGATGCCCTTTCCCGCTCATGGGAGCAAGAAAATGAGTCAGAGTCTTCAGACAAGCATCCTATTATAAATCCGTTGGCATTCTCCACGGTAGGGATGGACTCTACGCCCCCATCAGGGAAAAGTTTTGTGAAGCCGACACTAAGGAAGAAGCTCATGCATTGGGCCCATGCTTCCCGCTTTGCCGGACATACAGGTATCCAAAAAACCCTGGAGTTTATCTCTAGGTCCTATTGGTGGCCAACTCTGAAAAAGGACGTTTTGGAGTTCATTGCATCTTGCCCAAAGTGTGCTCAACATAAAGTATCCCGCCAGTCGCCTGCGGGGCAACTGGTTCCACTATCTGTTCCCCGTCGTCCATGGACCCATTTGTCGATGGATTTTATTACAGATTTGCCCATGTGCAACAAGTTTAATACCATCTGGGTGGTAGTTGACCGGTTCACCAAGATGGCACACTTCATTCCTCTCACCGGTCTTCCGTCAGCTTCCAAGTTGGCTCAAGTATTCATACAAGAGATCTTTCGACTCCACGGTCTTCCAGAAGAAATTATCTCAGATCGAGGAGTTCAATTCACAGCCAAATTCTGGCGAAGTTTATGTCAAGCCCTCCAAGTCAAGCTAAAGTTTTCCACGGCTTACCATCCTCAGACCAATGGTCAAACTGAGAGGGTGAATCAGGACTTGGAGTCCTTCCTCCGCATCTATGTGTCCTCCTCTCAAGATGACTGGGTTCAATTACTTCCCTGGGCCGAGTTCTGTCATAACAACCAGTATCATTCTTCATCTTCTTCAACACCATTCTTCACCAACTTTGGATTCCACCCTAAAGTCCCTGAGTTCCAACCGCTTCCAGCAACTTCTGTTCCCGCAGTGGATATCACCTTGCATCAGTTTGCCAATATCTGGAAGAGCGTACGATCAGCTCTGCTCAAGGCATCGTTCAGGTACAAGAAGTTTGCGGATAAGAAGCGTCGAGCAGTTCCTGCTCTCAAGGTGGGTGATCGGGTATGGTTATCCACGAAGAATTTGAGGTTAAGAGTTCCCAGTATGAAGTTTGCACCTCGCTACATCGGTCCTTTTAAAATTGATCAAGTCATCAATCCTGTTGCTTACAGACTCCAGTTGCCTCCCTTCTTAAAGATACCCAGGACATTCCATGTTTCCCTGTTGAAACCGCTAATCTTGAATCGGTTTCATTCCTCACTTCCTCCAACTCCGAAAGTCCAAACTCAACGAGGCGTTGAGTATGAAGTAGCCAAGATCCTGGACTCACGTCACCGTTACGGTCAACTTCAGTATCTTATTGACTGGAAGGGTTATGGTCCTGAGGAACGTTCATGGACCAATGCTTCTGATGTCCATGCTCCTGCCTTGGTCCGGAGATTCCATTCCAAGTTTCCTCAAAAGCCAAAGAAGTGTCCTGGGGCCACTCCTAAAGGGGGGGGTGCTGTCACGATCCGGGTATCTGGACGCCATTTCTTACCTATCAGATGCCTCCTAAGGCTGGCTCAGCGCTCCAGGACCGGATCCCATCTGTCATCCTGATGTGCACATTCCCGCATTCTCGCCTGTCTCTCTGGACGCAGTCACAGTAACGCCTTATACATCTGGCATGGCGTCTCCCGCGGCCTCCGCCGCCGTCCCTGAGCTTCTGCATTCAGAGTGGCGATTACGTCAGCCGCGGCCTCCGCTGTGTCCGCGTGGTTGGATGTGCATCTGTCAGCCTGGCGTCTCCTGTCTCCGGTGGCCGGCGCCGCCATTACTGTTTTCCAGACCACATGGATTACAATCCAAACTTCCCTCCAAGTGTCTGCATGGGCGCAGCCATCTTGGATTCTGTCAGCTGATCATTCCTACCAATCCGTTGTCAGTATTATTAATTTGCATAATTGCCTAGCCAATGCCTTCCTTGCTGCAGGTATAAATAGGTTGTGCCTGAGCAAGGAAGGCGTCAGTGCTTTGGTTGTCAAACCTAGTTCCAGTTTGTCTCTCTTCTGTGAATGTCTTCCAGGTTCCAGCTCCTGTTTCCAGACTTCTGCTATAGAGACCCGCACCAGCATTCCATCTGCGGTGTAGCCTGACTCTCCGATCCATACTGGACTCACCTGTTTCCAGCTACAACATCACCTGCTTCCAGCTCAGCTTCCAGCAGTGTACAGCTTCTCTTAAAGGGCCGGTGTCCTTTCTGCAGTTTACCACTCTCCACCGGTATTATTATTTCTCCGCTCTCAAATTCTACATTTCATCTACATTGCATCGCTCTCAAGCTTTATTTATTATTTAACTGGTTCCAGCCAGTATCCACTCCGTGCCAACACCTGTCTGGTTCTAACCAGTACCCACAGCAGCATTTTATCTACAGCAGTCCAGCTTTCCCTGGAACACCAGCTGGTACGACCCTGGGCTTTCCTCATTGCTACAGTTGAGCCTGGTAAGGACTTTCCAACTTGCAGATAATAAGAACTGTCTCATACCACCAGAGCTCTGTGGCCCCTGCCACCCTGTAGTACCCAGGAACTGTATTATTATTTCTCTGCTGATTTTTATGTTACTTTTTACTGCTACTGTGATGCATGGAGTTTGTCATAAATAAATATCATTGACTTTTACTCAAGTTGTCGTGGTCACGCCTTCGGGCGGTTTCTCTTCGTGTTACTTACATGTCCAGGGGTCTGATCCAACCTCCCAGGTTCCGGTACATCTCAGCCCCTACAACTGAGGCTGCCTTCCGTCAGCTCAGGCCCTCAGTTGTGACATCGTCTAACTCACTTATCCTGTGTCCGGGTATATTACATACCACCTGTGTCCAGCCATATAAAGTAGTGCAGAATATATACAGTATTTAGTATTCCTCTATGGCCACATATAATGAAGTGCCATTTTATAGTCACAGTATCAAGGTGTATTAGCTGACCACCACAATGTTCATCCTTATATTCCACGTGTGTTAATATGTACTGAAGCCCCCGGCGGCTCTGCCCCCATGTTAAAGAACTTGTGGCGTGAAGTTTGCTATGTAGTTGACCCAGCTACACAAGTGCAGCTCCCACCCTATCTTTCCTATTACCTCCTTCCATGACCAATTTCAGATATTTTAAAACATACTTTGGGTAATAGTCTCATGGCGTCTATATGGCTATTTATATTGCATTGAAAGAAGTCTGACCCCAATGGCTTCTGCCCTTACTAACCACTTGTCTGGTGTGATCGCATCAGACCTCACCAGGCTGGGCTTTCCCTGACATGGGAGGTCATTCCGACCCGTTCACACGCAGCGGTTCTTTGCTACGGTGCGAACGGGTCGGAACAGCGCATGCGCGGCGGCCGCATTGCCCACGTGCGTCGCTGGGCAGCGGCCAGAACAAAGAAGAAAGTGATCGCTAGCGCGATCGCAAGAAGATTGACAAGGAGGAGGAGTTCCGGGGCGTCTACTCACCGTTTTCCGGGCGTGGAGATCCGAACGCAGGCGTGTCCAGGCGTTTGGAGGGCAGATGTCTGACGTCAATCCCGGGACCTTCGATGCTGGATCCATCGCACAGGGTAAGTAGGTCTGACCCTGGTCTTGTTTTGCAGGAAACGTTTTTAGCATAGCAGGTCTGCACAAGCGATCGCAGCCCTGTTATGCTAAAATACACTCCCCCATAGGCAGCGTCAAGTTGATCGCATGAGCAGCAAAAAGTTGCTACGTGCGATCAACTCGGAATGACCACCATAGTCACATCTGATGCGACCAGTCAGCAACACCCACAGTGCGGCTGATGGAAGATGATCTTACTGCAGCTGCCGCTATCTGCTTCCTAGTTCCCTCCCCTACTGCTAATCAGGCAGCCTGGTGGCACTCCCTACCCTGCAGCTGCAAATATTAGCAGACGATGGGGAAATTTAATAGAGGGAGCCCTTATCTTGCTGTGCACACGCTGCAGCTGTAAAGGATATGTTGGATATGTTTTAAGTAGGTGATTTTAACCTAATTCAATCATTAAAAGGAAAAAAATATTTGTGAGTGGTTTTTCAAAAAAATATTAGCCAGTTAAGTGGTTAATAAGGTTTGGCAAATCTACAAGTTAGAACACATCACTGCCAGCCGCATAGGATACTGTTAATATGTCTTTCCCAAAATGACCATTTTGGGGGGGACATTTAGACGGAGCCCAGAGAGAGGAGATAGCAGGAAACGGCACAGAAGTGCCGGGAATGTGGCGGCGGGACCAGCAGCGGAGGGAGCACCCGGAGCAGGATTCGCAGCAGAGGGAGCAAACGGAGCTGGGGCACAGCAGGGGGAGCACCTGGAGCAGGCCTGGCTAGCAGCAGCATGAAACAACCCCTGACAATGAGCAGGATCGGGTACAGTGCACATTTTAAGGGGCATTGTGATTATTGCTAAGTGAGGCATGGTGCAAGGGACATTACTGTGTGGGGCATATTTTGGTGCAAGGGGCATTACTGTGTGGGGCATACTTTGGTGCAAGGGGCATTACTGTGTGGGGCATAACAAGAGGCAATACTGTGTGGGGCATACTTTGGTACTTTGGTGTGGGGCTTAATATGGTGGATTATTATTTTTTTTCCTGTGGTGGTAAGGTCTGTTGGCGCGGGGTCAAAAACTGATGTGTGTGAAGTAGTAAGGGCCACTGTACAATGTGAATGAGAATATTGGTTTAGGAGATGAAAGACAGTGATGTGGGTGGGAGTTTTGTTTTATTTCCATCTCTCTGTTTAGAAAATGGGGAGATATGCTAGTCTCTGAGGGCCTTATTCAGACCTGGACGAAGCCGCTGCATTCGCACGCATGACCGCATCCGAAGGGTCTGCGCATGCGCAGTGGCTGTAGTGTGCGTGCATGACCCTTCATTATGCGATTGCATCCTGGAAGTATTCAATCGCATAATGCTTGATGGGCGTTTCGGGACGCGGTGGCGCGTGCGTTGGAGGGAGAGTAGAAAAAGCAGGTATGTCATACCCGATGACGTCGCCTGTGTTTCCTGCTATTGGACACATGGCGGCGGTACCCCTGCATACTCAGCTATGCTGCGTAGGCAGGGGTCTACCTCTGTTCGATGCGATCACAATTGAATTGCGATCGCATCGCGGGGCAGCGCCACACATGCTGGGCGGCCTTGCCGTATGTTGGGTGGCTCCCAGCATGTCAGTAGTATGGTCGCAGATTTTGCTGTGACAGCAAATTCTGTGACCAACTCTGAATAACCCCCTAAATACGTTTCAGTGAGCTTGAGGGCTAAATTAACTAAGGGGTGTTTTTTACAGCTGTCTTGTCTTCATCGGTGTTGCCCACTGGATTTCAGTAGGTCTGTGATATTAAATACAAAACCAGATGTGTTTTGCATAAAATATTGGCCCTTTCTAATCCTGCATCCAAAACAGTGTCGGACTGGGGCATGTAGGGCCCATCGGGGAAATGCAGTGGTAGGGGCCCATGTTTAGGGGAGTGGCCAGTATCTAGAGGGGGTGTGCCCAGCCACCACATTGGTTTGCCTAACCATTTTGCAAGTGTTGGTCCCCTAGATAAATATATACAGTAAATACTGTAGTGCATGCAAGATAATGTACTAGATTAGTAACAGCACAGTCTGGAACCTGGTCCCTAGAGGAGGGGGTGCCCCCCGTCCCTCTCCCAGGCAGTAGGGCCCACCGGTGGTTCCCCTGTATCCCTGTGGGCCAGTCCAACCCTGATCCAAAACCACCAAAGACACGGCTGCTTTGCAGAGCGCTGCTTAGGAAATTAAGCCCCAAGATTTTAACAAACTTAAAAATATATTTTCTTCCAAGGAAACGTAAATCCATCCAGAATGCATGAAGCTACAGTACAGTGGGTGAAATGCAGGGTAAGTCACATACTGACTGTAGCCAAAATGACAGGAGGGCGCTGCTCACCTTTGATGTTCTCCGTCACAGGGGACATTTCATTAGAGCGCAGCGGTGTTGTTGGGATACTCAGTGACAGTGGTGAAATCTCCAGCCAAGGAAAGAAAAGGAATCGGGCATATTTACTGTCTCGGAATTGGGTCAGCTCCAGGAAGCGAGCCAGGTGCAGCGTTAAAACTTAACATACACTTATTAAAGCTGAGAGTTTTCATTGCAGTTTTGATTACTACTATAAATCTTAGGCTTATTTGATATAACATATTTTTACATTATCTACAGATTTAGCTGCATATTACACCAGATACTGCCACACATAAAATTCCCAGCTCTTCTCATTCATCTTCCATGTTTTAGTTATGGTGGTCATTCCGAGTTGTTCGCTCTGTATTTTTTTTTCGCATCGCAGCGATTTTCCGCTAATTGCGCATGCGCAATGTTCGCACTGCGACTGCGCCAAGTAAATTTGCTATGAAGTTTGGTATTTTACTCACGGCATTACAAGGTTTTTTCTTCGTTCTGGTGATCGTAATGTGATTGACAGGAAGTGGGTGTTTCTGGGCGGAAACTGCCCGTTTTATGGGAGTGTGTGAAAAAACGCTACCGTTTCTGGGAAAAACGTGAGAGTGGCTGGAGAAACGGAGGAGTGTCTGGGCGAACACTGTTCCCATATTGGCCCTCATTCCGAGTTGTTTGCTCGCAAGTTGCTTTTAGCAGCATTGCACACGCTAAACCGCCGCCTACTGGGAGTGAATCTTAGCTTAGTAAAATTGCGAACGAAAGATTCGCAATATTGCGAAAAGACTTCTCTGTGCAGTTTCTGAGTAGCTCGAGACTTACTCTTCCAGTGCGATCAGTTCAGTGCTTGTCGTTCCTGGTTTGACGTCACAAACACACCCAGCGTTCGCCCAGACACTCCTCCGTTTCTCCAGCCACTCCCGCGTTTTTCCCAGAAACGGTAGCGTTTTTTCACACACTCCCATAAAACGGCCAGTTTCCGCCCAGAAACACCCACTTCCTGTCAATCACATTACGATCACCAGAACGAAGAAAAAACCTCGTAATGCCGTGAGTAAAATAAAAAAATACCAAACTTCATAGCAAATTTACTTGGCGCAGTCGCAGTGCGAACATTGCGCATGCGCAATTAGCGGAAAATCGCTGCGATGCGAAGAAAATTATCGAGCGAACAACTCGGAATGACCACCATTGTCCCAGAGTCCTCATCCAGGTCAGAGGTTGTTTCCTGACCTTTTTGCTTGTTCATGTTCGTGGCATTGCTAAGATGCTAAAAGACTTAGGACACAGGCCTCAGCCAAACAAAACACATTAATAACTATTTATATAACATCCTGTCACTGGCCCTCATTCCGAGTTGATCGCTCGCTAGCTGCTTTTAGCAGCAGTGCACACGCTAGGCCGCCGCCCTCTGGGAGTGTATCTTAGCTTAGCAGAAGTGCGAACAAAAGGTTAGCAGAACTGCTCGTAAAAATTTTCATGCAGTTTCTGAGCAGCTCCAGACCTACTCCTTCCTTGCGATCACCTCAGTCAGTTTTGTTCCTGCTTTGATGTCACAAACACGCCCTGCGTTCTGCCAGCCACTCCCCCGTATCCCCAGGCACGCCTGCGTTTTTATCTGGCACGCCTGCGTTTTTTAGCACACTCCCGGAAAATGGGCAGTTACCACCCAGAAACACCCCTTTCCTGTCAATCAATCACCGATCAACACAGCGATTGAAAACCGTCGCTCGCCCTTGTGTAAAACTGCATAATTTTGTGTGAAAGTACTTCACGCGTGCGTACTGCGGCCCGTACCCATGCGCAGAAATGCCGCTTTTTCAACTAATCGCCACGCTGCGAACGAAAGCAGCTAGCGATCAACTCGGAATGAGGGCCATTGTGCCCCCAGATGCTACAGGACATCATAGTCCCGTTGGGGGCTTCATTTGGATGGCGAGGGAACTGTTCATCCATAGAATGTCTTTTGTGATAACTGGCAGTCCCCACTTGGCCGCAGAGGTATCCGTTTGGCAGGTCGACCCTACTTAGGTTGACAGTCACTAGGTCGACCACTATTGGTCGACATTGACAAATGGTTGACACGTGGAAATGGTCAACACCGGACATGTTGACACATAAAAAGGACGACATGGCTTTTTAAAAATAAAATAGATTTCTAACTTTTTCATACCATCCACGTGGACTACGATTGGGAATAGTAACCTGTGCCCAGCGCAGTGGTAGCGGAGCGAGGCACCTTGCGCAATGTCGACCAATAGGGGTCGACCATTCATACCAATACCGGCCGCAGAATGCAAATGGGACTGTTCTACGAAACGTTATGCAGGCGTGCCTCCGCGAGATTATCCTGACATATTGCAAAGATAACAGTTTTATATCTGCAGTAAGCGTACAAACCATTCTGACGTGTGATAGCGACCAGCGCGGTTCCGATTATACTACAGCGCATGCATCTTTATTACAGTGTTTCTTCCTGTACATAGGTGTACAATTTTTTCCGGGTACATAATAGTTCCATGATGACTAGTGGTGTTTTGACAAATACAATATTTCTACCTTTGTGACGGTTTCAAGTTGGTTTTGTCTAAGAGTTTGTGTATGTTTTGACTCGACAAGTCGGACTTTCGAATGTCAACTGGTGACTGAACTGTTTTGTAAACTTATTGCCTATGTCCAGAAAAATAATGCTATTGTACCACGTACTACTGTACTCCCACGCTCAGTGGAAAATTTTGTCACTCCCAGTTGAGCAACAAAAAGTTTTGAATGTTGAGTCAATGGGGATAATTCATAATTTTAGCCTGATAGCAGCGCAGCGATCAGGCTAAAAATCGGCATTTCTGCGCATGCGTATCAGGCGCGTCGTACAAGTACAATGAGCATCGTGAGTTTGCACAGAGTCTAACGAACATTCCTGTCGCACGGCCAAACGCAGGAAGATTGACATGAAGTGGGCGTTTCTGGGTGTCAACTGACCGTTTTCAGGGAGTGTTTGGAAAAACGCAGGCGTGGCAGAAAAAGCGCAGGCGTGGCTGGGCGTTCGCTGGGCGGGTGTGTGACGTCAAAACGCCATCTCTCCGTCGTTAGAATCAACGCACACGAAGAGTAACTACAGGGCTGGTCTTGTTTTGCACAAAAAGATTTTACAGGCGCTCGCACTTCTGCAAAGCAAAAATACACTTGCTAGCTACTTTTAGCAGCCGTGCAAACGCATAGTAGCCGCCCACGGGGGAGTGTATTTTCGCTTTGCAAGTGTGCGAACGCGTGTGTAGCCGAGCGCAGCAAAAACATTTTCTGCAGTTTCAGAGTAGCTCTGGACTTACTCAGCCCTTGCGATCAGTTCATTCTTTTGGGTGCCGGAATTATGTCAGACAGCCGCCCTGCAAACGCCTGGACACGCCTGCGTTTTTCCAAACACTCCCAGAAAACGGTCAGTTGACACCCATAAACGCCCTCTTTCTGTCAATCACCTTGCGTTCAGCTGTGCGAATGGTTTATTCGCTAAATCCATTGCCCAGCACGAACCTCTTTGTACCCGTACGACGCGTCTGCGCATTGCGGTGCATACGCATGCACAGTTTTGCCGTTTTTTTTACCTGATCGCTGCGCTGTGAAAATCAGCAGCAAGCGATCAACTCGGAATGACCCCCAATGTACCCAACAGTTTTGTATTATTGGCTTTGAGGTCAATGAATGTATAGACTGTTTTACCAATGTCTAAGGCAGTGATTTTCAACCTTTTTTAACTCACGGCACACCAAACAATATTTTTAAATTGCTAAGGCACACCATCAGTTCCCCACGGGGAAAAAACCCACACACATTGGCCTTCACAGTAAAAACAATCACATTGCTCCCCACATAAATCCTATTGCTCCCCACATAAATCAATCACATTGCTCCCCACATAAATCCTATTGCTCCCCACATAAATCAATCACATTGCTCCCCACATAAATGCTTTTGCGCCCCACATAAATTATTTACATTGTTCCCCCCATAAATCCTTTTGCTCCCCACAGGAGAAATAAAATAACAAATATTAGCCCCTTCCTGTGAGCTGTCCTCCTCCCTGTCCCTCAGTGGCAGGGATTGTTCATAGTGGAGTGCTGTGAATACTGAGCAGCGGGCAGACGGGCAGGTGTGGATGTGGGTGGGCAGGGAAAGTTGTGGATGCGGGCGGGAACTGGAAGTTGTGTATGCAGGCGAGTGGGCTGGCTGGGTGGTGAGATGCAGCAGCCGTGACCTATGATATCACACCGCCTCGTCTCCCAGGCATAGGTCCAGTGGCGTAAGTTTGTCCCAGGCGCCCAGAGGCAAGATAAATGTTGGTGCCCCCCTATAGATTGCTAGATAGACAAAAAGAAAGGGGGGGGGGTGAGGGAGAGAGGGGAGGAGAAAGGGGAGAATGAAAGAGAGATGAGGTATCAAGGTAGAGGGATAAGCAAGAGAGAGAAAGAGGGTGTCAGAGAGAGAGACAGGGGGGTCAGAGAATGTGGGGGAAGAAGAGGGGGAGATAGCGAGACAGTGTCAGGGATAGAGATGGGGTGAGAGAGAGGGTGTCAGGAAGAGAGACAGAGAGAGGCACGCAAGAGAGAGCCTGTCAGGGAAAGTGTGGGAATGAGAGAAAGAGAAGGGAGAGCGAGAGAGTATCAGGGATAGAGAGAGAGGGGTGTCAGGAAGAGAGAGACCAAGAGAGGAGCGAGAAAGAAAGAAGGTATCAGGGAAAGTGAGAGAATAAGAGATGGCAGAGCGAGAGGGTGTCAGGGATGGAAAGAGAAGATAAGCGCCCTCACTGACTTGTAGGTGGGGGTAGGTTGATCTTGAACACACAAGGGTGGAGACCAGTGGGGGTGGGCTTAATAATCCATATTTTCAGGAGGGGGGTGGTCACTTCTGCGGGGGATAGCTCCGCAGCCTGGGGGGTCTAAAATTTAGATTTCACCGGTTCCTGAATAAGAGACTCAGCTATCGGATGGTACCTGGGTCAAGTAGATGTGTCCGGTGTTTCCAGAGATATCAGAGGTCAAAGGTCAAACAAATGCTACCAAGGAATCTGGACTTATCTCTAGTGTGGAGCTGGCACTATCTCCGGTTCTATTAGGGGTAGAAACTTGGATCCAGGGTCACCTGGAAGCTGAGAGTCTCCTTTAAATTTTGAGTGTCTCAAGCAAATTCTAGGTTTTACAGAACCGGAGATTTCCAGCCAAGACGAGGAATAAATGTTCCACAAACAGAGAGCTCATTTAATTTCTCCATAGATAATGCATGGTCCCACCCACTTTGCAGCCAGATATCTCCGCGACCCCTGGTCCTATCAAAAATCAGATACCGGTTCCAAAAAGCAGGGACTCTCCTCTTTCAGGGGACACCCGGTTCGCCAGGATCGGACTGGAAATGCCGGAATGGGAAGAGACCGACACGAGGGTCCCCCTGGAGCCTGTCTCCGGTCAGGAAAAAATGCAGTTTTATAGTTTTGCAGGCAGATATCTCCGCGGCCCATGGGTCTATCAACAAGCTGACAACGGTTCCCAAAAGCTGGAAATCTCACCTTTCAGGCGACACCCGGATCTTCGGGATCGAACAGGATCATCCAAAATGGCTGGCCTTTCAGGATAGGGGATATCTACGGTCCTATGCCGGTCACTGATATACATCCTGTACCCCCTTCACAGCAGGAGCCCCATTGTCACTGGCATTTCTGCCTCTGATCGGCGTTGTTTGTCCAGGAGGGGGAAGTGGGAAAGGTGACAATGTCTGTGGCTGGAGAAGGTATGTATGAGCATCAGCGGCGGGTGAGCTGGCTGACACTGCTGGCGGGCGTTACACTGGGGAGCATTAGCGAATTTACTCCTAGACAATTAAGCACTGGCCGGGCCCCCTGGACATGTCAGGCCCTAGGCAGCTGCTATGGTTGCCCGGCGGCAGCTGACTCCATTGCCTCCCACAGTTCCGCCACTGCATAGGTCACAGGCGGGCACGACTGATCCACTAAGAAGAGCCTGGGCCACAGTTAGCTCTGAAGGTGCAGGCAGCGACTCTGACTCCGCGGCACACCTTGCAACTGGTCGCGGCACACAAGTGTGCCACGGCACACTGGTTGAAAAAGCCTGCTCTAAGGTATTGATTCAATTAGGTGTGAGTTCGATCCCGTGAGCGGTTCTCACAGCGAACGCATACAGCTAATTGCAATTCAATTCCAAACTCACATTACTTTTCCTGAGGAAATTGGGGGTGTGAGGGGTGTGGGGGTTTGCACTGCCTCCTGAGAGGGGAAAAGGTGGGGAAAGCCTTTAAGGTAATGTAGGGACACAGCGCAGATCCTCCCCTCCCCCCACCATGGGCTGACCACATTATAAATTGAAGCTTTTGGAAATTCCCCTCTAGAGATCCTGTATTTGCCCCTGTAATATGGCCCTTCTGTCTCAGTTGCTATTTTTTGGGGGTCCAGGATGGTTTCCCCACTTTTCATGCACTCGCCCCAGTTTGCTTTTCAAAGAGCAGTATCACAGCCTTGCCGCGAGTCCCGCAAATTGGCATTTTTAACTTAATCTTTAATTGAGTTTTATGATACAAACTTGATTTAGCAAACTTGCTCCTAATTGAAGTGACCTCTAAATATTCATTCGTCTGAAGAAAAATGACTGAAGTTCTGTTTGTTAATGAAAGGGAGGAAAAAGTTATTTCTCGGTTTTATTTAACATAGCGGTGATACGCGATACGTTATCACCCTCTCAGGATGCTGGTAGCAGGGGATCTTTACAGGAAGAAAAGTTGTATTATTTAAATTGAGTATTTGTCCTACGTTAAAGATGTTCAAATATTTTTGTTTTCCTATATTTTAAAGTTTTTGTTTGGTTTCTTTTCTGCTAAGATGTATATATATTTTTTTATTTTTTTAAAAGTGCGCTGCGCATGTTTGAACCGGCAAAGCATGGTACTTACAGGTCTGAGTGCTTCATACCACTGCCAGCCAGTATCGCCGGGGAGCTGAGTGTCACTATTATTAGAACGAACATATTGTGCTTCCAGAGTTATTTAGAATTGGTTTTTTTATTTAATTTTTTTGGTTTATTGGTAGTTGTAAAGCATAAGCATATGATGGCGCTTTATAAGTAAATGATAATAATGTTAATAATAGTTGTGAAGTAGGATTTTTTTTTTTTTACTGATAACTATATATATATATATATATATATATATATATACTCAGTTCCAGAGCCAGGCACTCCAAAGAAATAATAGAATAGAATAGATGCCCGGTGCCCTCTCAGGCAATTGTACTTGCATGCATAGCGATGTGTGTGACTGCAGTCATTGACGGGGTGATGTCCTGTTATTTATAAGAAGTCCTGAGAGTGCCGCTCACACACATCGCTATATATATATATATATATATATATATATATATATATATAAGTAGTGGAGAAAATAAGCGCTTGGGAGTGCAATATCGAGTTTTAAAAGGGAAAACAACATCAGGTGGGTATAGTTAAAACCAAGAGCACTTATCTGGTTTTACAAGAATTTCCAACGATTGTTGATCATTTGAGATTCACATGTAAAGAAAAAACATAGCAAAGCATAGTGTGTACTGTTTTCACAAATAAATGTCATTTAGCAGTAAAGGGGAATGAATTAGGGAACGTGCTTATTCCCAATTATATCAATTTGATAGCCCAGACATTTTTAAAGGTAAACAAAATGACAATTTAATATAAAAGACATACAAATGGTTACACTAAAAACGTACAACATAAAAAAGTATATTGAGGCTTATCTGTCCATCTAAAAAGGACTCAGCAGCAGACTGTCCCGATACATATAAAATAGCCAAAATACATGCGTACAGGAGTTTAAAAGTTCAATTGCTTATCTGTCCATTAGAGGAGTTTCAGCAGCAGAGTAGTCCCAACGCGTTTCGTCCGTTCAAAAGCCTGGACTTCTTCAAGGGGATATGACCAGTGTGTCCATAATGCTCCATTTATACCATTCAAGTGGAAGTAGCACATGGTTAGTCTCTGACATCACTTCCTGTTGTGATGTGTACAATGGTCACAGTGTATGAGACAAAAACGATGTAATAGCTAAGTAGCTACAAGCTATATTAATAATAGAGAGGGAGGTAAGGTGTAAACTAGTGCAGAGTAAGGTGCAAGTGGTTAAAAATAGATTACAGACTGTGTCTAAGTGGTCCGGCGGCGGGGGAACGCAATTTGGAACGCACCGCCATCTAAGTGACGTGTGGAACGCATCGCCATCTTTGATGCGTCACTTCCGCCGCTAGAAATAATGGGTGGAACGCACCGCCATTTTGTGTGCGGAAGTGTCCGGATATAAAGGATATCGCCAGCGGGAGGATGAATCAATATTAAAAAAGATTAAAAAAGATTATTGATTAAAAAGAGGTGAATACTGAGAACACAATTTAGAAGTATTTAGGTGTTGAGATGTGAAAGTGTGAAATAATCTTCAATAATCAAACCTCCTTCTAATACTTTCACACTTTCACATCTCAACACCTAAATACTTCTAAATCGTGTTCTCAGTATTCACCTCTTTTTAATCAATAATCTTTTTTAATCTTTTTTAATATTGATTCATCCTCCCGCTGGCGATATCCTTTATATCCGGACACTTCCGCACACAAAATGGCGGTGCGTTCCACCCATTATTTCTAGCGGCGGAAGTGACGCATCAAAGATGGCGATGCGTTCCACACGTCACTTAGACGGCGGTGCGTTCCAAATTGCGTTCCACCGCCGCCGGACCACTTAGACACAGTCTGTAATCTATTTTTAACCACTTGCACCTTACTCTGCACTAGTTTACACCTTACCTCCCTCTCTATTATTAATATAGCTTGTAGCTACTTAGCTATTACATCTTTTTTGTCTCATACACTGTGACCATTGTACACATCACAACAGGAAGTGATGTCAGAGACTAACCATGTGCTACTTCCACTTGAATGGTATAAATGGAGCATTATGGACACACTGGTCATATCCCCTTGAAGAAGTTCAGGCTTTTGAACGGACAAAACGCGTTGGGACTACTCTGCTGCTGAAACTCCTCTAATGGACAGATAAGCGATTGAACTTTTAAACTCCTGTACGCATGTATTTTGGCTATTTTATATGTATCGGGACAGTCTGCTGCTGAGTCCTTTTTAGATGGACAGATAAGCCTCAATATACTTTTTTATCTTGTACGTTTTTAGTGTAGCCATTTGTATGTCTTTTATATTAAATTGTCATTTTGTTTACCTTTAAAAATGTCTGGGCTATCAAATTGATATAATTGGGAATAAGCACGTTCCCTAATTCATTCCCCTTTACTGCTAAATGACATTTATTTGTGAAAACAGTACACACTATGCTTTGCTATGTTTTTTCTTTACATGTGAATCTCAAATGATCAACAATCGTTGGAAATTCTTGTAAAACCAGATAAGTGCTCTTGGTTTTAACTATACCCACCTGATTTTGTTTTCCCTTTTAAAACTCGATATTGCACTCCCAAGCGCTTATTTTCTCCACTACTTATCTTTGTTTTTAAGTGTACACCTTACATTTATTCTGTATTATGAGCAGCTACTCTTAAAAGAGCTAAGGAGTGTCACTCACAACAATTTAACACTGCACATCTGTACTGAAGCGCCTAGGTTTCTGCTATTCTATATATATATATATATATATATATATATATATATATATATATATATTTAAATATAACGAAGAATTGTATTCATCTATTTCTGGTGGTAAATTTTCCTGATAGTTACCAATCTTTTGTGAGACAGCTTCATGGATACTGACTATGAAACTTATTTTTAACAATGTTCATTTTTATATATCTCACTAATCTGCATAGTAGTTTAACTTCACCATTTTGTAAATTAGGAGAAAAAAAAAGGTTTCAGCTGAATTATATTATGACTAGAGATGAGCGGGTTCGGTTTCTCTGAATCCGAACCCGCCAGAACTTCATGTTTTTTTTCACGGGTCCGAGCGACTCGGATCTTCCCGCCTTGCTCGGTTAACCCGAGCGCGCCCGAACGTCATCATGACGCTGTCGGATTCTCGCGAGGCTCGGATTCTATCGCGAGACTCGGATTCTATATAAGGAGCCGCGCGTCGCCGCCATTTTCACACGTGCATTGAGATTGATAGGGAGAGGACGTGGCTGGCGTCCTCTCCATTTAGATTATAAGAGACTGAGAGAGATTTACTGGAGCTGACTAGGAGGAGTACTGTTACTGTAGAAGTGTAGAGACTGAGTGGAGAGAGTTTACTAGTGAGGACAGTGCAGTTTACTTTATAATCCGTTCTCTGCCTGAAAAAAGCGATACACAGCACACAGTGACTCAGTCACATACCATATCTGTGTGCACTGCTCAGGCTCAGGCCAGTGTGCTGCATCATCTATTATCTATATATAATATTATATATATCTGTCTGACTGCTCAGCTCACACAGCTTATAATTGTGGGGGAGACTGGGGAGCACTACTGCAGTGCCAGTTATAGGTTATAGCAGGAGCCAGGAGTACATAATATATTATATAGTGAGTGACCACCAGACACACAGTGCAGTTTATTTAATATATCCGTTCTCTGCCTGAAAAAAGCGATACACACAGTGACTCAGTCAGTCACATACCATATCTGTGTGCACTGCTCAGGCTCAGGCCAGTGTGCTGCATCATCTATTATCTATATATAATATTATATATATCTGTCTGACTGCTCAGCTCACACAGCTTATAATTGTGGGGGAGACTGGGGAGCACTACTGCAGTGCCAGTTATAGGTTATAGCAGGAGCCAGGAGTACATAATATATTATATAGTGAGTGACCACCAGACACACAGTGCAGTTTATTTAATATATCCGTTCTCTGCCTGAAAAAAGCGATACACACAGTGACTCAGTCAGTCACATACCATATCTGTGTGCACTGCTCAGGCTCAGGCCAGTGTGCTGCATCATCTATTATCTATATATAATATTATATATATCTGTCTGACTGCTCAGCTCACACAGCTTATAATTGTGGGGGAGACTGGGGAGCACTACTGCAGTGCCAGTTATAGGTTATAGCAGGAGCCAGGAGTACATAATATATTATATAGTGAGTGACCACCAGACACACAGTGCAGTTTATTTAATATATCCGTTCTCTGCCTGAAAAAAGCGATACACACAGTGACTCAGTCAGTCACATACCATATCTGTGTGCACTGCTCAGGCTCAGGCCAGTGTGCTGCATCATCTATATATATTATATATCTGTCTGACTGCTCAGCTCACACAGCTTATAATTGTGGGGGAGACTGGGGAGCACTACTGCAGTGCCAGTTATAGGTTATAGCAGGAGCCAGGAGTACATATTATATTAAAATTAAACAGTGCACACTTTTGCTGCAGGAGTGCCACTGCCAGTGTGACTGACCAGTGACCTGACCACACTGACCACCAGTATAGTTAGTAGTATACTTATATTGTGATTGCCTGAAAAAGTTAAACACTCGTCGTGTGACTTCACTTGTGTGTTTTGTTTTTTTTTATTCTATAAAAATAAAACTCATTCTGCTGACAGACAGTGTCCAGCAGGTCCGTCATTATATAATATATAATATATACCTGTCCGGCTGCAGTAGTGATATATATATATTTTTTATATCATTTATCATCCAGTCGCAGCAGACACAGTACGGTAGTTCACGGCTGTGGCTACCTCTGTGTCTCTGCACTCGGCAGGCAGTCCGTCCATAATTGTAATACCACCTAACCGTGGATTTTTTTCATTCTTCTTTATACATACATAGTTACATAGACATCTTCTCTTTATCAACCAGTCTATATTAGCTGCAGACACAGTACAGTACGGTAGTTCACGGCTGTGGCTACCTCTGTGTCTGCAGTCGGCAGGCAGTCCATAATTGTATACTAGTATCCATCTCCATTGTTTACCTGAGGTGCCTTTTAGTTGTGCCTATTAAAATATGGAGAACAAAAATGTTGAGGTTCCAAAATTAGGGAAAGATCAAGATCCACTTCCACCTCGTGCTGAAGCTGCTGCCACTAGTCATGGCCGAGACGATGAAATGCCAGCAACGTCGTCTGCCAAGGCCGATGCCCAATGTCATAGTACAGAGCATGTCAAATCCAAAACACCAAATATCAGAAAAAAAAGGACTCCAAAACCTAAAATAAAATTGTCGGAGGAGAAGCGTAAACTTGCCAATATGCCATTTACCACACGGAGTGGCAAGGAACGGCTGAGGCCCTGGCCTATGTTCATGGCTAGTGGTTCAGCTTCACATGAGGATGGAAGCACTCAGCCTCTCGCTAGAAAAATGAAAAGACTCAAGCTGGCAAAAGCAGCACAGCAAAGAACTGTGCATTCTTCGAAATCCCAAATCCACAAGGAGAGTCCAATTGTGTCGGTTGCGATGCCTGACCTTCCCAACACTGGACGTGAAGAGCATGCGCCTTCCACCATTTGCACGCCCCCTGCAAGTGCTGGAAGGAGCACCCGCAGTCCAGTTCCTGATAGTCAGATTGAAGATGTCAGTGTTGAAGTACACCAGGATGAGGAGGATATGGGTGTTGCTGGCGCTGGGGAGGAAATTGACCAGGAGGATTCTGATGGTGAGGTGGTTTGTTTAAGTCAGGCACCCGGGGAGACACCTGTTGTCCGTGGGAGGAATATGGCCGTTGACATGCCAGGTGAAAATACCAAAAAAATCAGCTCTTCGGTGTGGAGGTATTTCACCAGAAATGCGGACAACAGGTGTCAAGCCGTGTGTTCCCTTTGTCAAGCTGTAATAAGTAGGGGTAAGGACGTTAACCACCTCGGAACATCCTCCCTTATACGTCACCTGCAGCGCATTCATAATAAGTCAGTGACAAGTTCAAAAACTTTGGGTGACAGCGGAAGCAGTCCACTGACCAGTAAATCCCTTCCTCTTGTAACCAAGCTCACGCAAACCACCCCACCAACTCCCTCAGTGTCAATTTCCTCCTTCCCCAGGAATGCCAATAGTCCTGCAGGCCATGTCACTGGCAATTCTGACGAGTCCTCTCCTGCCTGGGATTCCTCCGATGCATCCTTGCGTGTAACGCCTACTGCTGCTGGCGCTGCTGTTGTTGCCGCTGGGAGTCGATGGTCATCCCAGAGGGGAAGTCGTAAGCCCACTTGTACTACTTCCAGTAAGCAATTGACTGTTCAACAGTCCTTTGCGAGGAAGATGAAATAACAGCAGTCATCCTACTGCAAAGCGGATAACTGAGGCCTTGGCATCCTGGGTGGTGAGAAACGTGGTTCCGGTATCCATCATTACTGCAGAGCCAACTAGAGACTTGTTGGAGGTACTGTGTCCCCGGTACCAAATACCATCTAGGTTCCATTTCTCTAGGCAGGCGATACCGAAAATGTACACAGACCTCAGAAAAAGAGTCACCAGTGTCCTAAAAAATGCAGCTGTACCCAATGTCCACTTAACCACGGACATGTGGACAAGTGGAGCAGGGCAGGGTCAGGACTATATGACTGTGACAGCCCACTGGGTAGATGTATGGACTCCCGCCGCAAGAACAGCAGCGGCGGCACCAGTAGCAGCATCTCGCAAACGCCAACTCTTTCCTAGGCAGGCTACGCTTTGTATCACCGGTTTCCAGAATACGCACACAGCTGAAAACCTCTTACGGCAACTGAGGAAGATCATCGCGGAATGGCTTACCCCAATTGGACTCTCCTGTGGATTTGTGGCATCGGACAACGCCAGCAATATTGTGTGTGCATTAAATATGGGCAAATTCCAGCACGTCCCATGTTTTGCACATACCTTGAATTTGGTGGTGCAGAATTTTTTAAAAAACGACAGGGGCGTGCAAGAGATGCTGTCGGTGGCCAGAAAAATTGCGGGACACTTTCGGCGTACAGGCACCACGTACAGAAGACTGGAGCACCACCAAAAACTACTGAACCTGCCCTGCCATCATCTGAAGCAAGAAGTGGTAACGAGGTGGAATTCAACCCTCTATATGCTTCAGAGGTTGGAGGAGCAGCAAAAGGCCATTCAAGCCTATACAATTGAGCACGATATAGGAGGTGGAATGCACCTGTCTCAAGTGCAGTGGAGAATGATTTCAACGTTGTGCAAGGTTCTGATGCCCTTTGAACTTGCCACACGTGAAGTCAGTTCAGACACTGCCAGCCTGAGTCAGGTCATTCCCCTCATCAGGCTTTTGCAGAAGAAGCTGGAGGCATTGAAGAAGGAGCTAAAAGGGAGCGATTCCGCTAGGCATGTGGGACTTGTGGATGCAGCCCTTAATTCGCTTAACAAGGATTCACGGGTGGTCAATCTGTTGAAATCAGAGCACTACATTTTGGCCACCGTGCTCGATCCTAGATTTAAAGCCTACCTTGGATCTCTCTTTCCGGCAGACACAAGTCTGCTGGGGTTGGTGACAAAATTGTCAAGTCAAGCGGAACGCGACCTGTCAACATCTCCTCCTTCACATTCTCCCGCAACTGGGGGTGCGAGGAAAAGGCTCAGAATTCCGAGCCCACCCGCTGGCGGTGATGCAGGGCAGTCTGGAGCGACTGCTGATGCTGACATCTGGTCCGGACTGAAGGACCTGACAACGATTACGGACATGTCGTCTACTGTCACTGCATATGATTCTCTCAACATTGATAGAATGGTGGAGGATTATATGAGTGACCGCATCCAAGTAGGCACGTCACACAGTCCGTACTTATACTGGCAGGAAAAAGAGGCAATTTGGAGGCCCTTGCACAAACTGGCTTTATTCTACCTAAGTTGCCCTCCCACAAGTGTGTACTCCGAAAGAGTGTTTAGTGCCGCCGCTCACCTTGTCAGCAATCGGCGTACGAGGTTACATCCAGAAAATGTGGAGAAGATGATGTTCATTAAAATGAATTATAATCAATTCCTCCGCGGAGACATTGACCAGCAGCAATTGCCTCCACAAAGTACACAGGGAGCTGAGATGGTGGATTCCAGTGGGGACGAATTGATAATCTGTGAGGAGGGGGATGTACACGGTGATATATCGGAGGGTGAAGATGAGGTGGACATCTTGCCTCTGTAGAGCCAGTTTGTGCAAGGAGAGATTAATTGCTTCTTTTTTGGGGGGGGTCCAAACCAACCCGTCATATCAGTCACAGTCGTGTGGCAGACCCTGTCACTGAAATGATGGGTTGGTTAAAGTGTGCATGTCCTGTTTTGTTTATACAACATAAGGGTGGGTGGGAGGGCCCAAGGACAATTCCATCTTGCACCTCTTTTTTCTTTTCTTTTTCTTTGCATCATGTGCTGATTGGGGAGGGTTTTTTGGAAGGGACATCCTGCGTGACACTGCAGTGCCACTCCTAGATGGGCCCGGTGTTTGTGTCGGCCACTAGGGTCGCTAATCTTACTCACACAGTCAGCTACCTCATTGCGCCTCTTTTTTTCTTTGCGTCATGTGCTGTTTGGGGAGGGTTTTTTGGAAGGGACATCCTGCGTGACACTGCAGTGCCACTCCTAGATGGGCCCGGTGTTTGTGTCGGCCACTAGGGTCGCTAATCTTACTCACACAGCTACCTCATTGCGCCTCTTTTTTTCTTTGCGTCATGTGCTGTTTGGGGAGGGTTTTTTGGAAGGGCCATCCTGCGTGACACTGCAGTGCCACTCCTAGATGGGCCCGGTGTTTGTGTCGGCCACTAGGGTCGCTAATCTTACTCACACAGCTACCTCATTGCGCCTCTTTTTTTCTTTGCGTCATGTGCTGTTTGGGGAGGGTTTTTTGGAAGGGACATCCTGCGTGACACTGCAGTGCCACTCCTAGATGGGCCCGGTGTTTGTGTCGGCCACTAGGGTCGCTTATCTTACTCACACAGCGACCTCGGTGCAAATTTTAGGACTAAAAATAATATTGTGAGGTGTGAGGTATTCAGAATAGACTGAAAATGAGTGTAAATTATGGTTTTTGAGGTTAATAATACTTTGGGATCAAAATGACCCCCAAATTCTATGATTTAAGCTGTTTTTTAGTGTTTTTTGAAAAAAACACCCGAATCCAAAACACACCCGAATCCGACAAAAAAAATTCGGTGAGGTTTTGCCAAAACGCGTTCGAACCCAAAACACGGCCGCGGAACCGAACCCAAAACCAAAACACAAAACCCGAAAAATTTCAGGCGCTCATCTCTAATTATGACTAGTTAGAAGCCCGTTAAAATGACGGACACCAGGGCCGGATTATAGGGGGGCAGGTGGTTACTCACACAGGAGCTGCCGGTTTCTGGATGTCCTACTGCTGGGAGTCGGGGCTCTGTAAAACTGTAATGGGCAGGCTATAATGATGCTGCACTATATACACCAGTACTGGCACATGTAAGCTCACCAGTCCCAGCACAGCTCTTGCTCAGTCTTGGGGTAGAGGACACTAGTAGCCACCAGCAGCTGGACGGAGGGGTGTGTGCATGGCCTGTGCGGGGTGTGGGAGGGGTGAGCACGGGACTCCTCCCTCCACCGGTGCACAGTAGATATAAAGCAGCTGAGCTGGTTATCTGCCTCCTCCTCACCAACATCATCTGCAGTCCAAGCACCGACCCCTCCTTCTCCCAGTCACCGCACTGCTCACCCGACACAGGGTCTCACCCCTTCCTGTCGGACTGATTCTCCTTTGCTGCGGTCCGCCCCGCAAACGGTCCAGACACGCCTGTGATGTCCGCACCCCCCAAACGGTATGTTGACGCCCGCAGCGTTGATGTTCCGTCACCGTCCCCCCCCCCCCCCTCCCCCATCTTAGACTGCGTTCTGAATACGTTTTATCTGAAGAAAACGCAGTTTAAGACCTTGCACATGCACATACCGGCATACGCACATGTGCTAAAGTCATCAAATAGTGATTTTAGCACATTAGCATAGCATACTGAATCAGGGCCCATGTCTGCATACCGTGCAATAGCCAGTGTAGTGTCCTATGTCTGAATACAGTGTATCAGAAGTAATTGTATGCTGTGGTCAGGTGATATTGGGGAGAGGGGAGGCCGTGTACTATTTCTACATACAGCATGTACCTTCCTGGCAGGGAACAGATCCCTGGAAATTAGCATGAATCAGAGGCTAAATAGGGACAGACACTGAAAGCACAGATTGCGCATACATGAGATGAGACTGTCAGACACAGCCAGTTATTTACAGACAGATGAAAAGACATAAGAGTGCAGAGAAAAGAGACTGACAGAAATTAGACGCAGGACGTTGCAGAGCAGATTGCCTGCGTGATAATAACTGCAGCATTGCATGTTGCTAAGTAGAATGTAGTTTGTATATATTCCAATTCTATATTTACAATTCTATTTATTTCCTCTCCCTGAAGTGTGATGATAGTGAAGGAGGCATTCAGCCACACTCCAGCCAGGCAGAAACTCCACACCCCTTCTCAGGACAAGGCTGTCTCTCCTCCCCAGCCACACATGCCTGGGGCCAGCATCCGCAGAGTGAGGGGAATTTCCCGCGCAATATCTGCCCTGAGTCTCCATGGCACCCGCACAAACACCCGGGGCACGCAGATTGGCTGGCATATTTTATAGGGAGGTGGAGAGAGTGGTGTGTGCTCTGTTCCAGCCTGACCTTTACTCACTCATCCTGTGAGCTTTCATGGCATGCAATGAGTCCATGCTGCAGACGAGAGTGGTGTGCGCTCTGTGCCTGCTGCTAATAGGGGCACAGTATACAATGCATGGGATTCACATAACGTCCGCCAATATATGCTGCCGGTTCCTTCTGTCCAGTATACAAGGTTCTGGGTGCCGTTTTCTCAGCTCCCTCCTTGTGGGCTTTTAGCCGAGCATGGGATCATTGTATTTGTCTATGAGAACAGCAGCTGGGGTAATAATTTGTGGTGCATGGGTGGGTACTTGTCATCCTCAGATGTCTGCAGTGTCTTATACTGGCCGATCAATCACGGGGACTATTATCAAAGTAATTAACTGTGCCCGAGGTTGAGATGGGGATTATGGTGATAAGTATTTAATTCCTCACTTTTTGTCACATAAATTTCCACCCGCCAACAGGGCGCTGTTAATCCCTGTCTCAGATCAGTGTAATAAGATGTCAGAATCTTTGGGCGAGGAGCAGCTACCTGAGGTAGTTTAGGTTACTGTGTTTTGTGATCATGCAAAGATATACAGAGTTTGTGCTGGTCCGTGATGGTGAAGACCAGGGGGAGAAATGTAATAGGGTGTGAGAATCAGAAAGTGAGAGATTTTGGTCAAATTCTCCTGGTTTGTTTGTTTTTAAAGTGGCAATCATTTACATGGCAAAACCAGGTTGATTTTGTAATTTAAATGATTGCCACTTTAAAAAATAGGAGAATTTGACCAAAATCTCTCACTTTCTGATTCTCACAGCCTATTACATTTCCCCCCAGGGCTTAGATAACTGCTGCATAGCACTGTCAGCATGCTAGTGTATATTCCGGGGACACTTGGAAGAAAAGGGGAAATCTTATTGTACATTTGATCTCTATTGAAAGACTAATCATTAAATCCTGGACCTGTCTCTGGAATTTATTGACAGTTGCCAAATATGCTATTGTGTGTTAGAGACCTGTTTATGAATGGCCGAAAACTAAAATAGATAGATAGATAGATAGATAGATAGATAGATAGATAGATAGATAATAATTATTATTATTATTATTTATTTATTATTATTATTTATTTTTTAACATAGCCCAGACAATTAGACTCTATAGAGGAGATAGCGAGAATAAGATTTTGTCAGTTTTGAAAAATGGGGACACTTCACGGTATTGTCCTTTAGTTGACAAATATGGATTTACTGCTGCAGCCACATTTAATGTATTCTATCAGTTTTATTTATGTCAGATGGGAGCTAGCTCTCCGAGTTTGACCTTGTCTACAGCATGGATTGGCCACCTCTGGCTTCCACATTGTAATGGAACTGTATGACTGAAAATCTCATGGCACACAGGGGCTCGTCTGGGGGGCCAGAAGGAGAACCCAGACCAGCCATGGATGAGGTAGAATACCCTCCATGTAGACGCACGATACTGTGAAGCATAGTACTTAATGAGTGGGTGTGGCCGTGTTCGGGTAAGCCTCCTCTAGCACCCAGGCCCGCCATATGACTTGGCGGCCCTGGATACATGCTTGACTTCTCTCCCGCATTTGGGTGAGTACTTTCAGGTGAAGCTGGGTCACTGAATTTTTGGGGAGTTCCAGAGTAGGCTATCCTTATGCATGATGATGTATTGCTATATCTTGGCCTCTCAGCTTCACAGACCCATGCCGTGAGGTGTGCGGCCAAATGCAGAGAAACGCTTTGCCAACCCCACAGTGATCAGTTGCATCCAGGGCCGAACTGCCCATCTAGCACTTCTGGCAAATGCCAGAAGGGCCGATGGGCTGGTCCTGTCATTAAGAGAGCCGGGAAGGCCGTGCGCAGCCCCCGTCTCTCTGTTGTTGACGCTCCCTTGCCTGCTTCCATGGAAATGGGGGCATGCCGTGAGTCCACACCCTCTTGACTCACGGCACACCCCCGTCGCTAGTGTGCGCGCGACCCCAGTTCATCCCTGGTTGCAACTCCCCTCCAGGAAAAGGGGCAACATTTTCAGACCCTGAGTGAATCAGGGTGCTCCATTTCTGTGGCGGCATCAGGGTCAGTGACAACCGGTGTAACCAATAGTGTATGCTTGGTAAATAAATCCACATAGATATGGACCAACATGAAAAATGAGACCCCTTTTTCTTAGATGTACAGTATGTTACAATGGGATTGAAGTGATGGGGGTGGGGGTATTCCTGGTTAGCAGAGTTTAACAGTATCTTTCTCCTAGGAAAATGACTCTAGGGGGTAAATTTTCTAAAGCTTCTAAAACAGAGGATTGGTGGTTTCCCATAGCAACCAATCAGATGCTGTCTATCATTTTCTAAAAGACAATGGAGAAATGATAGACAGCATCTGATTGGTTGCTATGGGCAACATCACCAATTCTCTGTTTTAGAAGCTTTAGTAAGTTTACCCCTAAGGAGAAACAATCATCAGTCAGTACTTCCGTGGGATGCCTTTTTTCCTTCCAGGCACTCTCTATACAGGGAAGCACTTTAATAGCCGCACAATAACATATGTACCAAAAACATATGACATGATGAAAATCGATGAAAATGAGGAACCATCGGGACTGTAGGGTGACACGGCCATTAGGTCGATCTGAACAAGGTTAACATGAAAAAAGGTCGACATGAGTTTTTAATTTTTTTGGGTATATCCAAGTTGCAGGGGCTGTGGTCAGTGACGTAGCAGGATCTCACACAGAGTCACATTCACAACTGGATCTCACACATGCAGAGAAACACTTGCAGCAGGCTGTTACACACAGAGAGTCACACTCACAGCTCGATCTCACACATGCAGAGAAACACTTGCAGCAGGCTGTTACACACCACACATGCAGAGAAACACTTGCAGCAGGCTGTTACACACCACACATGCAGAGAAACACTTGCAGCAGGCTGTTACACACCACACATGCAGAGAAACACTTGCAGCAGGCTCACGCAGAGTCACACTCACAACTGGCTCTCACACATGCAGAGTAAAGGTGAGTATACACTGATAGATATATATATATATATATATATATATATATATATCTATCTATCTATGTAGAAAAGGGAATTGACACAGCGCCACTTGTGAGGTGGGTTCTCAGTATAAAGTGAATAAAAATGCTAAAATTTATTAAAAAACACACGCAACCTTACTACAAGGTGTCTGCCAACCCTTAAGAACGCAGTCCTGGTACAGGACTGCTGGGAAAATTTAAAAAATGGGGGAATAAGGGTACCGGCGACTGGTGTGATTTAAAATGCAATTGTTAAAAGATTGATTTAAAAGCCAAAAAACTATATAATGATATAAACAAGTTCTAACTTAGCTTTTAAAATAGGCACAGGGGGGTCACCACAGTGACCCCCCTGTGCCTATTTTAAAAGCTAAGTTAGAACTCCTTACTTTTTACTAAGACATTTGCATTCTTAAGATTTTACTAGTAGTTTTATGTTTTAAACCTACTTTTATGTGAGTAATAAACTTGTTTATATCATTATATAGTTTTTTGGCTTTTAAATCAATCTTTTAACAATTGCATTTTAAATCACACCAGTCGCCGGTACCCTTATTCCCCCATTTTTTATATATATATATATATATATATATATCTGCAGATCAGTTGATTTGCAGATATATCTATGGACGGATCGGGGAGTGTGCTGTGCATACACACTGCTCGATCCGTCGGGGACTGACATCATGAACTGGGCGGGCGTGAAACAAAACGCACAAAAGTACATGGGATGCAGTTAAGATACCGGCTGATGGGACCCTGGCAGTCGGACTACCAACTCCGAATTCCAACACCTGTCATAATGCCGATGCCGGAATCCTGACAGCCGGCATCCCGACCGTAAGTATAGCGGCTGTGTTAGGGTTAGGCCATGGGGGGAAGGGGGAGGTTAGGATTAGACACTAAGGTGGGAGGGTTATGGTTAGGTTGAGAGGAAAGGGGGTTAGGTTTACACACCATCAGGGGGAGGTTAGGGGTTTAGGCACTAAGGGGGGGAGGTTAGGATTAGGCTGTGGCAAGTGAGGAGTAGGGGAGAGGGGTTAACCTACTCGCCTCACCCCTGTCTGGATTACCAAGATCGGGAAGCCGGCGGTGTTATTGTGACAGCCGGCATCCCGTCCACCAGGAAAATATATTGAACCTGAGTACACACCTTCCATCATTTCAAATTTTAGGAGCGTACCATGGCCACACTTAAAAGGGGGGTGGTTGTGTCAAATTAGGGGCGAGTCCACATCACAGTGGGTGTAGTAACTTCCCTAGGGGCATATCTAGCACTTTTGAAACACTACTGCTAAGTACACACTATGCCGACTTGACAGTGGACCCTCCATTGTGCCGACAGAGCGGCCGACTCAGGTAAACATATACACTTACCAACTGGCCGCTTGATATGTCAGTCCTAACATCACAGCTGGGTGGGGATTTGAATTGCCCGTCCAGTTGTGACGTCACCGCCTGTGCACACATCCAGTTGCGGCAGTAGCTTTGCTGCAGGGCAGCCCCGATATGTTTGTGAAAGACTACATACCCGCCAACCCACACGCAACATTTCACCCAGTGTGCACCCTGCTTAAGCCACCACAAGCCAGGGAAGCAGAGTGGATGTAGAGTATACTGATTACCATGGCCTATGGGGGTCATTCGAGTTGATCGCATGTAGCAACTTTTTGCTGCTCGTGCGATCAACTTGACGCCGCCTATGGGGGAGTGTATTTTAGCATAGCAGGGCTGGGATCGCTTGTGCAGCCCTGCTATGCTAAAAAAGTTTCCTGCAAAACAAGACCAGGGTCAGACCTACTTACCTTGTGCGACGGATCCAGCAACGAAGGTCCTGGGATTGATGGCAGACATCCACCCTCCAAACACCTGGACACGCCTGCGTTCGGATCTCCACGCTCGGAAAACGGTGAGTAGACGCCCCGGAACGCCTCCCCGCTGTCAATCTTCTTGCGATCGCGCTAGCGATCACTTTCTTCTTTGTTGTGGTCGCCGGCAACGACACTCGTGTTCATTGCGGCCGCCGCGCATGCGCAGTTCTGACCCGTTCGCACCGCAGCAAAGAACCACTGCGTGCGAACGGGTCGGAATGACCCCCTGAGGCAGATACTGAGCAGGCAAATATAAAAAAAAACAACAGTATTTATCGGGGGTTGCTTGTGAGGGAGGATTTACACACGCCCCCAGTACCCGGGCACTGTTGATCTCTCAGTGTCCCTGCCACCAGCCGTCCTCCCATAAAAACAACCTGCCTCTGGTGCATGCGGAACTCGCTCATTAGGTTCAGCAGATACATATCTCTCTAATGGTATGTAGTCATAAAGTCAACATTTATCATTTGCAAAATGTCGACATTCTGCATGGACCTTTGGTTTAGGCACTTGGGGGAGGATTAGACTACAGAGGTTAGGCACTATTTATTAATTATTATTTCTCTGACGTCCTAGTGGATGCTGGGAACTCCGTAAGGACCATGGGGAATAGACGGCTCCGCAGGAGACTGGGCACTCTAAAAGAAAGACTAGGTACTATCTGGTGTGCACTGGCTCCTCCCTCTATGCCCCTCCTCCAGACCTCAGTTAGATTTCTGTGCCCGGCCGAGCTGGATGCACACTAGGGGCTCTCCTGAGCTCCTAGAAAGAAAGTATATGTTAGGTTTTTTATTTTACAGTGAGACCTGCTGGCAACAGGCTCACTGCAACGAGGGACTAAGGGGAGAAGAAGCGAACCTACCTGCTTGCAGCTAGCTTGGGCTTCTTAGGCTACTGGACACCATTAGCTCCAGAGGGATCGACCGCAGGACCCGTCCTTGGTGTTCGTTCCCGGAGCCGCGCCGCCGTCCCCCTTACAGAGCCAGAAGCATGAAGATGGTCCGGAAAATCGTCGGCAGAAGACTTCAGTCTTCACCAAGGTAGCGCACAGCACTGCAGCTGTGCGCCATTGCTCCTCATACACACTTCACACTCCGGTCACTGAGGGTGCAGGGCGCTGGGGGGGGGGGCGCCCTGAGCAGCAATAAAAACACCTTGGCTGGCAAAATAATCACAATATATAGCCCCAGAGGCTATATATGTGATAATTACCCCTGCCAGAATCCATAAAAAAGCGGGAGAAAAGTCCGCGAAAAAGGGGCGGAGCTATCTCCCTCGGCACACTGGCGCCATTTTCTCTTCACAGTGTAGCTGGAAGACGGCTCTCCCCTGTAGTTTTCAGGCTCAAAGGGTTAAAAAGAGAGGGGGGGCACTAAATTTAGGCGCAATATTGTTTATACAAGCAGCTATTGGGGAAAATTCACTCAGTGATAGTGTTTATCCCTACATTATATAGCGCTCTGGTGTGTGCTGGCATACTCTCTGTCTCCCCAAAGGGCTGTGTGGGGTCCTGTCCTCAGTCAGAGCATTCCTTGTGTGTGTGCGGTGTGTCGGTACGGCTGTGTCGACATGTTTGATGAGGAGGCTTATGTGGAGGCGGAGCAGATGCCGATAAATGGGATGTCGCCCCCTGTGGGCCGACACCAGAGTGGATGGATAGGTGGAAGGTATTAACCGACAGTGTCAACTCCTTACATAAAAGGCTGGATGACGTAACAGCTATGGGACAGCCGGCTTCTCAGCCCGCGCCTGCCCAGGAGTCTCAAAGGCCATCAGGGGCTCAAAAACGCCCGCTCCCTCAGATGGCAGACACAGATGTCGACACGGAGTCTGACTCCAGTGTCGACGAGGTTGAGACATATACACAATCCACTAGGAACATCCGTTACATGATCCCGGCAATAAAAAATGTGTTACACATTTCTGACATTAACCCAAGTACCACTAAAAAAGGGTTTTATGTTTGGGGAGAATAAGCAGGCAGTGTTTTGTTCCCCCATCAAATGAGTGAATGAAGTGTGAAAAAGTGTGGGTTCCCCCGATAAGAAACTGGTAATTTCTAAAAAGTTACTGATGGCGTACCTTTTCCCGCCAGAGGATAAGTTACGCTGGGAGATATCCCTTAGGGTGGATAAGGCGCTCACACGTTTGTCAAAAAAGGTGGCACTGCCGTCTTAGGATACGGCCACTTTAAAGGTACCTGCTGATAAAAAGCAGGAGGCTATCCTGAAGTCTGTATTTACACACTCAGGTACTAGACTGAGACCTGCAGATAGTGCTGCTGCAGCGTGGTCTGTAACCCTGTCAAACAGGGATACTATTTTGCGAACATAAGTCGTCGTCTTATATATGAGGGATGCACAGAGGGATATTTTGCCGGCTGGCATCCAGAATTAATGCAATGGCCATTCTGTCAGGAGGGTATTAGAGACCCGACACTGGACAGGTGATGCTGACTTTAAAAGGCACATAGAGCCTTATAAGGGTGAGGAATTGTTTGGGGATGGTCTCTGGGACCTCGTATCCACAGCAACAGCTGGGAAGAAAATTTTTTACCTCAGGTTTCCTCACAGCCTAAGAAAGCACTGTATTATCAGGTACAGTCCTTTCGGCTTCAGAAAAGCAAGCGGGTCAAAGGCGCTTCCTTTCTGCACAGAGACGAGGGAAGAGGGAAAAAGCTGCACCAGTCAGCCAGTTCCCAGAATCAAAATTCTTCCCCCGCTTCCTCTGAGTCCACCGCCGGACGCGGGGGCTCCACAGGCGTAGCCAGGTACGGTGGGGGGCCGCCTCAAAAATTTCAGCGATCAGTGGGCTCGCTCACAGGTGGATCCCTGGATCCTTCAAGTAGTATCTCAGGGGTACAGGCTGGAATTCGAGGCGTCTCCCCCCCGCCGTTTCCTCAAATCTGCCTTGCCGACAACTCCCTCAGGCAGGGAGGCTGTGCTAGAGGCAATTCACAAGCTGTATTCCCAGCAGGTGATAGTCAAGGTGCCCCTACTTCAACAAGGACGGGGTTACTATTCCACACTGTTTGTGGTACCGAAACCGGACGGTTCGGTGAGACCCATTTTAAATTTGAAGTCCTTGAACACATACATAAAAAAATTCAAGTTCAAGATGGAATCGCTCAGGGTGGTTATTGCAAGCCTGGAGGAGGGGGATTACATGATATCCCTGGACATCAAGGATGCTTACCTACATGTCCCCATTTACCATCCTTACCAGGAGTACCTCAGATTTGTGGTACAGGATTGCCATTACCAATTCCAAACACTGCCGTTTGGACTGTCCACGGCACCGAGGGTCTTTACCAAGGTAATGGCAGAAATGATGATACTCCTTCGAAAAAAGGGAGTTTTTTTTTTTTTTTTTAATTGTTTATTTAAATTTACAGGTTATAGACATTACAATAACTTTCCCCCACATGTGGGGTGATCCGATACATTTTAACAGTATGCTACTCAAAGCAGTGTTATAACCTTATGACAAAGAATATACGGTTCCCACAATGTAAAACAGAAAAAAAAAACAAAAAAAATTAAAAACGTTGTTGGTACGAGCAACAGTGATGGGTATACATAGTATATTCAGTTGGGCGGGAACCGAAACTTAAACACAACGTTATAGCAATGAAAGGAGGATAGTTAAAGAGAAAGAGCAAGAAGAGTGAGAAAGAGGGACGGTTAAGACGAGAAGGGAGAAGAGTGGGAGGGGGGAGAAGAAACAGGGTTAGTGGGGCCGTTGATGCGCCCCCAGATTCCGCCAACCGCGCTCCTGTTGTCCGAACCGGTTGAAGAGTACTCCTGAGTGACACGATAAGGGCATGCTAGGGGTAAACTCCGATCAACACGACCGATTATAAGATTACAAAGATCATAGTAAGAGAGCCATCGAGCCCCCGTGGGATCGTGAACCATGCGCAGGCGTCTGAGAGTCGAACCATAGTTCCCATATCAGGAGGTACTGGAAAGATCTATTATGGAGGTATGCAGTGATTTTTTCCATGCTTGCGAAGTACCATACTTTGTTGATGACCTGCTGTATAGGGGGGGGCTCCCTCTGTTTCCAGTGGAGAGCGATTGAGCACCGGGCTGCATTTAGGATTTGTGTCAGTAGTTTACCAGAGTTTGGAGGTGCGTTAACAATGGGGAGGCCCAGCAGGAAAGACCAAGGGTCTTTGTATATCCGAGACTGGAGCACACCACTCATCAGGTGTGCGACTGAGTCCCAGAATAGGGTGATTTTAGGGCATGTCCACCATATGTGAAGGAAAGAGCCCTGTCCGCCGCATCCTCTCCAGCACATGGGTGAAGAGGAAGGAAACATTTTGTGGAGTCTAGAGGGGACAAAGTACCACCTATATAAGATTTTATATGCGTTTTCCTTTACTAGGGTTGAGATAGAGGACTTCGCGGCCGCAGTGAAAACGTCCGACCAGTCATAGTCAGTTGGTATCGGGCCTAAGTCCCGTTCCCATTGGAGTATAAAAGCCGGGGTCGCCGCCTGATCCCATGTCTGGAGAAGGGAATACAGTAGGGAGATGATTCCTCGGGCTAGTGGTTTGTGGTAGCAGTGGGATTCCAAAGTAGAGAGAGGTTGGAATGGGGACGAATTCAATAAAGAAGCGACAAAGTGTCTCACCTGGAGATAGGTGAAAGGGTTCGCATCTGGGAAGTCGTATTTTGCCATGATCTCCGGTAAAGGTGCACTGGTACCCCTGGACAGCACGTCTTGGACAAATCGGATGTTGTGATCCGCCCATGGGCGCGAACGGGTCAATGACTGACCCGGGACGAAAGAAGGGTTGTCCCACAGGGGGGTAAGCGCCGAGGGGGATGACCGCAGGTGATAGCGGCGCGTGCAGTAGTCCCAAGCCTGGCACGTGAATTCCAACACAGGGTGCAGTTGTAAATGGGGAGGTCTTGCCCTAGGGGGAGTTAAGAGTAAAGAAGACAGAGATGTGGTGTGACTAAGCGCCGTTTCCAGCTGAAGCCACCGTAAGGACTGTGTAGGGGCAAACCAGGCCACCGCCTGACTGAGGTGGGTAGCCAGATAGTAAAGACGGATATCTGGGAAACCTCTGCCCCCGTCCTGCACTGGTTTGCGTAGGGTAGAAAAACCTATTCTAGGGGTCTTATTTCTCCATACAAAGCGGAGCAACCATGAGTGTATTTGTGTTAAGACCGCATCCGGAACTTTCACCGGTAGAGTCTGAAACAGATAAAGGAGACGAGGTATGATATTCATCTTAAGAGCAACAATTCGGCCCAACCAGGAAATGATCAAAGATTGCCATTTATGGAGGTCGGCCTTAAGGTTTTTAAGCAGTGGTGAGAAGTTTTCTTTATATAAGTCTCCATAGCGGCTTGTAATAAAGATCCCTAGGTATCGGATCTTAGAGGTGCACCAGGAAAATTTAAAGTTGTTTTGCATGTGGGAGAGTCGGGGAGGGGGAATGTGGAAGGGGAGAGCTTCCGTCTTGGACCAGTTAACCTTGTAACCCGAGACACGTCCGTATTCCGACAGGAGTTTAAACAGGTTCGGCAGAGAAGTGTGCGGTGATGAGAGCGATAGAAGGACGTCATCTGCGAACAAAGAGATCTTGTAGACAGAGTCCCCCACCTCCAGTCCTCCAATATCGGGCGAGGCACGTATGCGGGCTGCCAGTGGCTCTATCACTAGGGCAAAGATCAGAGGCGAGAGTGGGCAGCCCTGTCTGGTGCCGTTGGAGATGTCCAAAGGGTCTGACTGCACCCCATTCACGGAAACCCTGGCGGAAGGGTTCGTGTACAGGGCCTGAATCCCTGCAAGAAATTCCCCCTGAAAACCAAAGTGAGCAAGAGTTTCGAACATAAAGGGCCACCCTATCCTGTCAAATGCTTTCTCCGCGTCCAGAGAGAGCAAGAGAGCAGGAGTACGTGTTAGGTTGATGTGGTGAGCCAGAGTAACAACTCGTCTCGTGTTGTCTCGGGCTTGGCGACCGGGGATAAATCCCACCTGGTCATTATGGACCAGGTGGGGTAAGATATTATTCAGTCGGAGGGCTAGGATTTTTGCGTATATCTTGATGTCCGTGTTAAGTAGCGAGATAGGTCTGTAGTTCGCACAGTTGGATGCGTCTTTGCCATCTTTGGGAATTACTATGATCTTAGCCTCCAGAGCCGATTTGGAAAATGAGGCTCCCTGTAAGACGGCATTGAAGAGGGTCGTGAGGTGGGGCGTCAGTTGTGGGAGAAAAGATTTGTAATAGGCGGCTGTGAAGCCATCTGGTCCAGGGGCCTTGTTAAGTTTTAGAGATTTGACAACGGTGGCAATCTCTTCGTCGGATATCTTTGAGTTCAGTTCGGCGGAAACCGAAGAACTCAAAGTAGGTAGGTGGCATTGCGACAGGAAGGTGCGAATGGCCCCAAGAAAGTCTGGGCTTGATTGAGTGGCCCCATGGGCATTATACAACTTCTCGTAGAAGCGGGAAAAGGCGTCAGTGATGTGTTTGGGGTCGTTTGTTTTCTCACCCGAGGATGACTGGATCGACATTACATTGTTCCTTGCGAGTTTAGCCCGAAGCCTAGAGGCTAAAAGCCGATCTGCCTTATCCCCTTTTTCATAGAAGGATTGATTGAGCCATTTTAAGCTAGTTTCCACCTTAGCCGTCAGTAACATATTCAGTTCACCTCTGGCCGCGGACAAGGAGGAAAGGTCTGCTTCTGAACCTGACTGTTTATGTGCCAGTGAGAGGGAGGTAACCAGATCCGAGAGCTCTCGGATGCGTCTGGATCTGGCCTTTTTATTGTAAGACGAGGCGCTGATCAGGCAACCTTGTATTACCGCCTTGTGGGCGTCCCATAATAACATCGGGGGAACCGACGGAGATATGTTTGTCTCAAAGTAATGGGAGATTTCGGTGGCTAGATGGGCTTTCGTTTGGGGGTTAAGAAGGAGTCTGTCGTTTAACCTCCACACATGGTGGCGGGCTGGGGGATGCGGGCCTGGAACATCCACGGTGACCGGGCCGTGATCCGACCAAGTGCTAGGGTGAATGGAGGTGTCCAGGATACATTGAGCGGGTTCTGAGCTCAGAAAAATCATGTCCAGTCTAGTGTAAACATCGTATATGGGGGAGTAGTATGTGTAGTCCTTAGCATTCGGTTCCTTCACTCTCCATGCGTCGAAAAGAAGGTGATGTGATAATAGAAGGTTCAGAGCAGCTGCATTACGCGTGTGAGAGGAGCGCATAGATCTGGGCAGGGGTTTCGATCTATCTAGGGCACTGTCCAGAGCCACATTAAAGTCCCCCCCCAATACCACGTTACCCCGTCTGTGCAGGGTTATGAGATTATTTAGGGAATGGAAGAAAGGGGCCTGAAGTTGATTTGGGGCATAAATATTCAGGAAAGTGTAGGGGGACCCATTTAACAGCCCCACTAAGAGCAGATATCTACCTTCAGGGTCCCGCAGTATTTCAGAGGGGATGAAATCCAGATGTCTAGCAAAGAGTATTGATACCCCCTTCTTCTTACGTATGGGGTCGCAAGCATGGAAAGTGTTTGGGAAGGATTTTGACTTAAGTTCTGGGTGTGACTTACCAGTAAAGTGGGTCTCCTGTAGAAATATAATGTCGCCTCTCAGTTGTTTAAGGGACTGAAATAACAGAGATCGCTTACGTGGGCTGTTTAAGCCTTTCGTGTTCAGGGTAATTATTCTAAGAACCATGGTACAGGAGCGGAGCTCTCTTCACGTGGCGGCGCACCCGCGGAACCCTGAAAGAGATTGGGGAAAGAGAGGAGGAGGACAGAAAAAGATAGGGAGAAGGAGAAGGAGAACAGATGGGGAACAAACAAAACTTAGTATCAGTAACTGGAAGACATATCAAATCCATTCTCGCTGGTCGGACCCAAGGAGGAAATAGACCCGTAGGTCTGGGTCGTCCGACGTCGACCCTTGGGGTCGAGTGGGGGGTAGGTGGACCTAGCAGCCCAGAGAGGGAACCGGGTCCCGTGTGTGAACAAACTCGGTTAAAATAAGCACATTGCAATTAGTAAGCTAAGGGAGCAACAGGGGGAGGGAAGAGGGAGGGGGGGGGGGAGGGAGGGGAGCAGAGGCAATGGCGTCAAGGGTAAAACTTGGCATGGTGATCCCATAACAACTATAGTAACAGCAAAACTTGGTAGAAATCGACAGAGGGGGCCCGAATCAGTCGGGCCACCCGGGACCGGCGCCCACACGGTCGCCCGCGTAGAGCCCCGGCCCCGAGGGCCCGACCCGACCCCCACACAATAAATTTAGTAAGGCCTTGAACGGTAAACAGTAACCAACCCGAGGGCCCCATACCCTACTGCATCTCAGCATGACTCTTAAGTAATACTCTAAGTACCGTTAGAAGGCTAACGCAATTGACAAGTCCTTGTGGTGAGAACCACTAATGTTGGATCATGTATCTAGAGAGGCATGAGGAGTAGTTCCGACGGTGGTCCAACTTGAGGATGGAGCTGTGAGGGAAGGGGAGGTGTTGACTGGTAGAGAGTTTTGAGGAGCGGTCTGGGGGCCAGAGATGTTCAGTCGGTTGAGAAGCTGAAGGGCCTCGTCGGGGGATCTGGCGGAGAGGAATTTGCCATCTGCCTTGACTTGGAGGGCAAACGGGAAGCCCCACCTATATCTGATGTTGTTGTCTCTCAGGGTTTTGGTTATGTCCTTTAACTCCCTCCTTCTATTTAATGTGACTGGCGACAGGTCTTGGAAGATCGCGAGATCAGAGCCTTCAAAAGGGATAGTCGAGGACCTCCGGGCTTTGGCATAAACTTGGTCTTTGACCACAAAGTAATGAAAGCGCAGGATTACATCTCTCGGTGTCTTGGCGTCTTGGGATCTGGGACGTAGAGCTCTGTGTGCCCTGTCAAGGAGTAGCATGTCATCCGGGATGGAGGGAGCAAGGGAGCGGAAGAGGCGGAGTAGATAATCCGTGAGGTGATTTTGTTCTACCGTCTCGGGAACGTTACGGACTCTAAGATTGTTCCGACGCCCTCTGTTGTCCAAATCTTCTTGTTTGTCCGCTAGTAGCATAACGTCTGTACGCATTTGTGCTATCTCCTGTTCTGATTCTTGTTGGAAAGCGATAAGCTCCTCTTGTTTCCGTTCGATAGCATCTACCCTGGAGCCCAGGCCGTCCACATCGGTTTTCAGACCTGAGATAGCCTCTTGTACCTCCGCGCGGATTGATTTTTTAATATTGCGCATTTCGGACAGGAGAAGGGCGACGTCAGCTTTTGTAGCGGGAGTGGAGGAAGAGTCTTCATCCGAATCTCGGTCTGACGTCACCGAGGCAGGAGGGGGCGAGGAAGTTTTCCTAGCGGATGATGGGGCAGAGTTCTTAAAGTAGCCCACCAGGTTGTGGGCGTTCGATTTCTTCCCCCCTTTTGGCATGGTGGCAGAAAGACGTGAGATAAGCTGGTAGTCAACACCTGGGCGGAGTAGCTCCTATAGCATTAGAGACACACACGGGATCGGGTGCATTACGAAACGAGATCACATGATAGGCACTTCACAGATGATGATCAGGAAGATCCAGACGGGTGCGCTCTGAAGTTTAGGTATTGATCAGGCCCCAACGTAGTGGGTGTATTCTCCCGGCCTGCGAAAGCGTTGGAAACCTCTGAAGGGAGGGCCCCCGCAGTGAGCTGTAAGCGGGCCTGTCTGGAAGGGTGTCCCACAGATGCAGCACTAGCCCAGGTTGGAGTATTGCAGACCTATCGGAGAGGACTTAGTATGAGCAGCTTGTCCCCGTGAGATCTCAATCTGAGGGTATACTGCTGGGGAGAGAGAGTGCTCATGCAGGGGTATTCTCCCAGCAGCAATGCAGAGAGCTTCACAGCAGTGTAATGTGAGGCTGTGTGGAGATATTTATACCCAGGGGTATCTAACAGGCATCCCGGGGGTCAGTGGGTGCTACTAAGCTGGAGATCCAGGGAAGAGCTGAGACCCCTCCAAGATGGCCGCCGGGTGTCCCTCAGCTCCGCCAAGCAGCGCGGCCCACGGCGTGGTCCAATACAAGGGCAGCAGGGAGGCCTCCAAGAGGGTGAGCATCGGCGTGTTGAGTGCTCAGGAGCGAGGGTGAGGGTGGGGAGCCTGAACCGCGGACCTCACCGGCCCGGCGGTAAAATCCAGGTCCCGGCTTGTAGTATGCTGCTAGGCCGCTATCCGCGGGAGCTCCAGGGTCTGCTCCCCGATTCCGCGGCACGCACCCGGCTGTAGCAGGCAAGTCGAGAGGGGTAGGGACAGCGGCGGGAGGGGGGGAAGGTTCTCCGATGCTGCGCCGGAGTAAACCCGCGAGAGAGGACTCACCCGCCGTACGGAGCCGCCGCCGCCAGCACCCCTCAGTCCCGATATCAGCTGCACGTCTCAGGCTCCGGGGAGATCACCAGTCGATGCTCCGGAGTATGCGTGTGCACACCCAGGTCCCTCCTTCTGGCGGCCCGTACAACCACGTCTCCGGGCGGGGGGGGGGGGGAGTCCCACTTCAGTCCCCGGCTTCTTGTGGAGGGGGAGGCCGCAACCTGCAGGAACCCTGAAAAGGGCTCCCCGGCTCTGCAGTCCAGACCCTCCAGTCCCAGGTGTAATAGGGAGAGGGTACACTACTTTGCAGGTGTGTGTAAGCCCCCAATTCACTTTTTAGAGCTAGAATAAGAGCAGGGCCAGCAGGAGCTCATTGAAATCACCTCCTCTCAGCTCACTTGCCAGGCCACGCCCCCCGAAAAAAGGGAGTTTTTAATTATCCCGTACTTGGACGAGGTCCATGGAGCAGTTGTTGGTCGGAGTAGCACTATCTCGGGAAGTGCTACAACAGCACGGATGGATTCTATACATTCCAAAGTCACAGCTGGTTCCTACCACACGCCTGCTGTTCCTGGGGATGGTTCTGGACACAGAACAGAAAAAAAGTGTTTCTCCCGCAGGAGAAAGCCAAGGAGCTGTCATCTCTAGTCAGAGACCTCCTGAAACCAAAACAGGTATCGGTGCATCACTGCACACGAGTCCTGGGAAAAATGGTAGCTTCTTACGAAGCAAAATTCCATTCGGCAGGTTCCATGCAAGAACCTTTCAGTGGGACCTCTTGGACAAGTGGTCGGAATCGCATCTTCAGACGCATCGGCTGATAACCCTGTCTCCAAGGACCAGGGTATCTCTACTGTGGTGGCTTCAGAGTGCTCATCTTCTCGAGGGCCGCATACAGGACTGGGTCCTGGTAACCACGGATGCCAGCCTTCGAGGCTGGGGGGCAGTCACACAGGGAAGAAATTTCCAAGGACTTTGGTCAAGTCAGGAGTCGTCCCTACACATAAATATTCTGGAACTGAGGGCCATTTACAATGCCCTAAGTCTGGCAAGGCCTCTGCTTCAAAACCAGCCGGTACTGATCCAATCAGACAACATCACGGCAGTCGCCCATGTAAACCGACAGGGCGGCACAAGAAGCAGGATGGCGATGGCAGAAGCCACAAGGATTCTCCGATGGGCGGAAAATCACGTCTTAGCACTGTCAGCAGTGTTCATTCCGGGAGTGGACAACTGGGAAGCAGACTTCCTCAGCAGACACGACCGACACCCGGGAGAGTTGGGACTTCAACCAGAAGTCTTCCAACTGTTGGTAAACCGTTGGGAAAGGCCACAGGTGGACATGATGGCGTCCCGCCTAAACAAAAAACTAGATATTGCGCCAGGTCAAGGGACCCTCAGGCAATAGCTGTGGACGCTCTAGTGACACCGTGGGTGTACCAGTCGGTTTATGTATTCCCTCCTCTGCCTCTCATACCAAAGGTACTGAGAATAATAAGAAAACGAGGAGTAAGAACGATACTCGTGGTTCCGGATGGGCCAAGAAGAGCTTGGTACCCAGAACTTCAAGAAATAATATCCGAGGACCCATGGCCTCTACCGCTCAGACAGTATCTGCTACAGCAGGGGCCCTGTCTGTTCCAAGACTTACCGCGGCTGCGTTGGACGGCATGGCGGTTGAATTCCGGATCCTAAAGCAAAAGGGCATTCCGGAGGAAGTCATTCCTACGCTGATAAAAGCCAGGAAAGAAGTAACCGCAAACCATTATCACCGTATTTGGCGAAAATATGTTGCGTGGTGTGAGGCCAGGAAGGCCCCAACAGAGGAATTTCAGCTGGGTCGTTTTCTGCACTTCCTACAGTCAGGAGTGACTTTGGGCCTAAAATTGGGTTCCATTAAGGTCCAGATTTCGGCTCTGTCGATTTTCTTCCAGAAAGAACTGGCTTCACTGCCTGGAGTTCAGACATTTGTAAAGGGAGTGCTACATATTCAGCCCCTTTTTTGTGCCTTCTGTGGCACCTTGGGATCTCAGCGTGGTGTTGAGTTTCTTAAAATCACATTGGTTTGAGCCACTTAAAACTGTGGATTTGAAATATCTCACGTGGAAAGTGGTCATGTTATTGGCCTTGGCTTCAGCCAGGCGTGTGTCAGAATTGGCGGCTTTGTCATGTAAAAGCCCTTATCTGATTTTCCATATGGATAGGGCAGAATTGAGGACTCGTCCCCAGTTTCTCCCTAAGGTGGTGTCATCTTTTCACTTGAACCAACCTATTGTAGTGCCTGCGGCTACTAGGGACTTGGAAGATTCCAAGTTACTGGACGTAGTCAGGGCCTTAAAAATTTATATTCCAGGACGGCTGGAGTCAGGAAAACTGACTCGTTTTTTATCCTGTAGGCACCCAGCAAAATAGGTGCTCCTGCTTCTAAGCAGACTATTGCTCACTGAATTTGTAGCACAATTCAGCTGGAGCATTCTGCGGCTGGATTGCCGCATCCTAAATCAGTAACAGCCCATTCCACGAGGAAAGTGGGCTCATCTTGGGCGGCTGCCCGAGGGGTCTCGGCTTTACAACTTTGCCGAGCTGCAACTTGGTCAGGGGCAAACACGTTTGCTAAATTCTACAAATTTGATACCCTGGCTGAGGAGGACCTTGAGTTCTCTCATTCGGTGCTGCAGAGTCATCCGCACTCTCCCGCCCGTTTGGGAGCTTTGGTATAATCCCCATGGTCCTTACGGAGTTCCCAGCATCCACTAGGACGTCAGAGAAAATAAGAATTTACTCACCGGTAAATCTATTTCTCGTAGTCCGTAGTGGATGCTGGGCGCCCATCCCAAGTGCGGATTGTCTGCAATACTTGTATATAGTTATTGCCTAACTAAAGGGTTATTGTTGAGCCATCTGTTGAGAGGCTCAGTTATATTTCATACTGTTAACTGGGTATAGTATCACGAGTTATACGGTGTGATTGGTGTGGCTGGTATGAGTCTTACCCGGGATTCAAAATCCTTCCTTATTGTGTCAGCTCTTCCGGGCACAGTATCCTAACTGAGGTCTGGAGGAGGGGCATAGAGGGAGGAGCCAGTGCACACCAGATAGTACCTAATCTTTTTTTTAGAGTGCCCAGTCTCCTGCGGAGCCGTCTATTCCCCATGGTCCTTACGGAGTTCCCAGCATCCACTACGGACTACGAGAAATAGATTTACCGGTGAGTAAAATCTTATTTTATTAACAGTTTCTTATATAGCGCAGCAAATTCCGTTGCGCTTTACAATTTGAAATAACAATAACAAACTGGGTGATAACAGTCATAGAGGTAGGAAGGCCCTGCTCGCAAGCTTACAATCTATAGAACTAGGGGGAGGGTTAGGCTACAGGAGGGGACGTTAGGTTTAGGCACTAGGGGGAGGGTTAGGCTACGGGTGGGGGAAGTTACGTTTAGGCACTAGGGGGAGGGTTAGGCTACAGGAGGGGACGTTAGGTTTAGGCACTAGGGGGAGGGTTAGGCTACGGGTGGGGGACGTTACGTTTAGGCACTAGGGGGAGGGTTAGGCTACAGGAGGGGATGTTAGGTTTAGGCGCTAGGGTTAAGCTACAGGAGGGGACGTTAAGTTGAGGCACTAGGAGGAGAGTTTAGAAAATGCAGCCTATCCTCTAGGAAATAGCCACATGACTGTACATCATGGCTCAGTAATGCATGTATTTCCTAATGTATGGATAACCTTAGTAGAGGAGCCAGAGCACAAAATTGCTGGTTCGCTCTATATAAGGAATTGGGTCCAATAAAAATGATTTTACATGAAGAAAAGCATGCAATAATAAAACACCCAACTAGACAAATAACCAAAATATGTCAAAATCGTAAAGCCTAAAACTATACATCTGATTAAATCTCATGAGATTAATCACTAGAAAACACTATGCGTGACCAATCGCCTGAGGTTAATTCCTCTGAAATCTCATTACACAGGTCAAGTAGCATGTCCTGTCCTGAGTAGCTTAAACTTAAATTTATGAATGAGCTAATAAGCATTGAGCAACCAGTTAGAAGGCCTAATTCATACCTGATTGCTGTGCTGCAAATTTGCAGAGGTCTGTGATCAGATAGTCGCTGCCCATAGAAAGTGAAAACCTGCCCCGTGCAAGTGTGCGAATGCATGCATATGCCGTAACGAAAACTTCGCCAGACAGCGGACAGCTGCAAATCTGTTCGCAACTCACTAACCATCTAATGATTTTTCCAGTCTGTGCAGCTTATACGTAGCCCAGGACTTACTCCTGCAGTGCAATAGAAACAGGCTTTTTGGGGACGAAGCTGACGTGACACACCCTCCCTGAAAACGCTTGGGTACGCCTGCATTTTTCCTGACACTCCCAGAAAATGGCCAGTTACCACCCCCAAATGTCCGCTTCCTGTCTATCACCTTGCGTACGCCTAGTGATCAAAATTGTCACACCATTCTGTCGCTGTTTGGCTTCGCGCCTGCGCACTGTGGTGCATACGCATGCTCAGGCATTATATAATCGCCCGCTGTGCGAATTGACACAACAGCGATCAGGTTTGAATTAGGCCTGTAGTTACTAAAATTGCAGCATTATACGATCAAAGGCGATGGTCAAGCTGAGCAGCAATTAACAAGGTGGGTCTGTAGTGATAAGGTGCTGGACTTAGCATGTGATTATTATGTTGATGTACAGTGTGCCTCTGCAGCTTTTTCCAAATCTTTGCACACTTTGGGGGTAATTCAGACTTGATCGCTAGGCTGCGTTTTCACACAGCGGGCGATCAGGTCTAAACTGCACATGTGTATGCACTGCAATGCGCAGGCACGCTGCACGGGTACAAAGCAGATTACCGCTCAGCGATGGGTTTGTGTGAAGAATCCATTCGCACAGGCGATCGCAAGGAGATTGACAGGAAGAGGGCATTTTTGGGTGTCACCTGACCGTTTTCTGGGAGTGGTAGGGAAAATGCAGGCGTGTCCAGGCGTTTGCAGGGCGGGTTCCTGACGTCAATTCCGGTCCTGGACAGGCTGAAGTGATCGCAGCGGCTGAGTAAGTCCTGGGCTGTGCAGAGACTGCACAAAATCTGTTTGTACAGGTCTGGTACACATGTGTTCGCACACTTGCACAGCTAAAATACACTCCCCCTGTAGGCGGTGACTATCTGATCGCAGCAGTGCAAAAATCGCTTGCTAGTGATCAGGTCTGAATTACCCCCTTAGTCACACTTCAATTTGCTGAGGCATTTCTTGAGCGCAGATATTAGGCATGCACTTTAATATTGGGTGGGTGATTTTGCTGTGCCCAGGGAAAGTGAGGTTCACCCTCTCTAAGGAAGGGTAACAAATGGTCTTTGAAATGCTACATACTGAGTGCATGTTGTACGCTCTATCACAGGATTTGGTGGTAAATATACCATATTTAGAGAAACTCTGGTCTTATCCAACAAATTGCGCGTACACACTATGCAATCTTCAGAATGATGGCACAATATATTGTGTCCAGGGATGTGGTTGGAGCTGCTATCACTTCCTTGGAAGCAGCAGTGATAGCGCTGTATGGTGATGTAGCATGAGGGTCTATTACAAGCAGACGCCTCCTGCTGCAGTAGTGATCCCACCTGCGTCCTAGAACGCAGACATCGGATCACTCACACACCATTGGGCGGCTTACGGCACCCATCACAGAGGCCAGGAAATCTCCGTCCAACGATCCCTGACCTCTTGCCTTCCCAGTCACTGACAGTCTGCTGCTATCCTGCGTCCTGTGTCTCAGGACCCGCATGGATCCTGCGCACGCGCAAAGCATCGATAATCTGTACTTTGCGGCACAGGGCGCAATTCCACCCACATCTGAATTAGGCCCATAAGACAATCCTCATGTAGAATAGTCAAACATGTCCTGTGTACAACCTACACCATGTGCACCACAGCATACATCGCAGTCCTATCTGTAGTGCAGCACATCAGATGGGATGAACAATGTGTGTAAACGATTGATTAGGTGTACACACGGGATGCGGTCAAGATCCCGCCGGACGGAATCCCGGCGGTCGAAATCCCGACACCGAAATCCCGACCGGCACAATCCCGACATATTCTCCCTCCGTGGGTGTCCACGACACCCATAGAGGGAGAATAAATTAGTGTGCCGAGCATAGCGAGGTACCGTGCCCGCAGCGTGGCTAGCGCAGAGAGCCCGCAAGGGGCTGCGTTCCGCTCGCCACCCCTGTCGGGATTGTGCTGGTCGAGATTCCGGTGTCGGTATTTCGACCGCCGGGATCCCGTCCAGCGGGATTTCGTACTGATCTCGTACACACTGTACGATGAGAGTGCAGCTTGGTAGAAACGATATCATATACTGGGCCTGGTTCAGATGTGGTTGGAGGGAGCATCGTTGCTGCTGCTTACTTGGAAATAGCAATGATACTGGTATAAGTAGACACCTTCTGCATGTATGTATGATCCAGTGTTGTGTTCAAGGACACTTATAACACCATTGGTCGGTCGCTGCAGCTTCTTCCAAGAGGTCAGGAAATCTCAGTCTGAAGACGAAGACCCTGGCCTCATCACTCCCACATAACAGAGGTAACACACCTCCGTTTTGTGAAATGGCTGCCGTCGCCGCTGCCTCCCTCCCTAAAATGGATGCAGACTTTCAGTTTCTTGACACTTGCAGCCATATTGTGTCCAATGACGCAGGACGTGCGCAGTACAGGACCGATGGCTGGTACTTTGCACTGTGCATACACTTGGCGTCGGGATGTGTACCCACTTTTAATGTTGCTGTAATCACACGTGGTCTGGTATGTAATACCTGCGGACGGGATCCTGGCGGTCAGGAGAGCAACGCCGCAATCCTGACAGCCGGAATCCCACCGGCTAGCGCATTGAGTCCCCTTGCAGGCTCGCTACGCTCACCACGCTTTGGGCCCAGTGGTGAGCTTCGCTCGCCACACTATTATTTTCCCACTCGGGTGGTGGTCCACGCTACCATTAGGGACTGTGGTCGGGATTCCAACCGTCACCATTTCACTGGTTGTCGGGATTCCGGCATCAGTCTTCTGACTGCCAGGATCCCAACAGCCGGTAAATTAACTGAATCCCATCCACACGCTACCACCTGGTTCAAACAACCAGCCTGAAGAAGGCTCCACTCCCTTCCCTTTCTTGTCCGTGCAATAAAACTACTTTACGAGGCTTTTACAGAGGAACATGAAGTGAGTTCCTGTTTGCCTTTGGCATTTGTATGACAGAAAGTAACCAATTAAAGAGGGTACTGTACTGTATGTATAGAATCAGAGTAAGATTCTTTAAAAAGTATATTAAAATGACATTCTGTAGAAAATGAATATAGAAAAAACAATTATTCCTACCCAGTTTAGCGAAACAAGTTTTAAACCATATCTGCTACAGTTGGTGACAAATTCTGAGTAAATGACCACACTGATTTCAGAAATGAAATCTGCAAATCCATAGTTTTCTTTTTTTATATAAGTAACTTTAAATGATTCCAACCTCGATGAAGGACAGCTACCTGATCAATCTTTCTATAATTCAGCTGGCACGGGGAAATGTGCGGTAGCTCTAGGGCCTATTTATCGATATTGGCTTATAGCATTAATAGAAAATCTTTTTTCTTTTCTTTTTCTCTTGCCCAATTTACCAGTAGACCTAAGGGCCCTCATTCCGAGTTGTTCGCTCGCAAGCTGCTTTTAGCAGCTTTGCACACGCTAAGCCGCCGCCTACTGGGAGTGAATCTTAGCATAGTAGATTTGTGAACGAAAGATTAGCAGATTTGCGAGTAGACAGTTCTTAGCAGTTTCTGAGTAGCTCGAGACTTACTCTGCCACTGCGATCAGTTCAGTCAGTTACGTTCCTGGTTTGACGTCACAAACACACCCAGCGTTCGCCAAGACACTCCCCCGTTTCTCCAGCCACTCCCGCGTTTTTCCCAGAAACGGCAGTGTTTTTTCGCACACTCCCATAAAACGGCCAGTTTCCGCCCAGAAACACCCACTTCCTGTCAATCACACTACGATCACCAGAACGAAGAAAAAACCTCGTAATGTCGTGAGTAAAATACCTAACTTAATAGCAAATTTACTTGGCAAAGTCGCACTGCGTACATTGCGCATGCGCATTAGCGACTAATCGCTCCGTTGCGAAAAAAAAATAACGAGCGATCAACTCGGAATGACCACCAAGGAGAGGTAACTAACTACTCCATCCTCTGCAAAGCATTTTCTGATACAGATTTAGTTTGTTCATTTTGTAGCATATTGTTTGCTTACTAGTAGCGGCTAAATCTTTCATTGGCATGTGTGGTGGCGTCCAGGGGGCCGCGCACGCTGCACCCATATAATTATACTTACACTCCGGAGTCCCATGGTAGCTGGCCTGGCAGACACGAATCACCGGGAAAATGATGCGCCAGCCATTTTTCTGGTGATTTGCGCAGTAGAGATGTCCCTGAGAAGAAGTAGACATGGGCACCATATTCCCGGAGGCAGTAGATTCTGGCACAAACCAAAGTCTGCAACGCTGGCAGAGAGGAGGTGGCCTGTACATGGTCCCTCTCCTCTATAAAACCGCCCCTGATATCATTTGTCAGTTTCCTGGTTGTAAAATTGGTATTATTGGGTCTACAGGGCTCATACAAATACAGCCAATCGTACTAGAACGTGTTACCATCCCGAATTATCTGCATTATACTGATAAATCTGCAGGTGACCTAACATCACTGGTGATACAATACACAGTTGAGAAGTAACAGAGATAAGCGCCCATGCCTACACCCCAGATGTGTGGGTAACCGCTCGAGTCCTCTATGTTCTGAATGCAGGGGGTGTCATTGCTGGAGAAGCATCTCAGGCACTGGGATCCTAGCAGGTGCCTGGGAAGTGTATGTCAGGACATGTTCTTGGAGGGGATTTCCCAGAGTCACTGACGTCTGGCAAACCAAAGCCTCATTATTCCATACATTGTACAGCTCAGCCGTATGGTCCCTAACGTTAACCCTTCATCTGATGCAACCTTATACTGGCCAGCACAATGAGATGTGCAATTAGTGCAGCTAGGGGAATTCTGAATGCAGATTAGGATGACTCCATGAAGAGTGGGGAAAGACCCTATATATACATCACTCTGGACTGCTAATATTACCGTATACTGCCGTAATGTTGTTTGCAGTTCAGCTCTGTGTATTGCATCATTCTGTGTGAAATATCACTGGTTTAGCACCGTGTTTTTCTCATATTACTAGAATACAATCAATATTAAATCAACAAACGAGAAATATTTTTATTTTATTTAATTTCATGTATTCATGATGTAAACATTGGTGTATATATAGTTGGTTTTACCATGAATTTATAATAATATCAATGTTCTATACATCACTAGTAAACTACAGGTTGAGTATCCCATATCCAAATATTACGGAATATTCCGAAATACGGACTTTTTTTTTAGTGAGAGTGAGACAGTGAAACCTTTGTTTTTTTATGGCTCAATGTATACAAACTTTGTTTAATACACAAAGTTATTAAAAATATTGTATTAAATGACCTTCAGGCTGTGTGTACAAGGTGTATTTGAAACATACATGAATTGTGTGAATGTAGACACTCTTTGTTTAATGCACAAAGTTACAAAAAATATTGGCTACAATGACCTTCAGGCTGTGTGTTTAAGGTGTATATGTAACATAAATGCATTCTGTGCTTAGACTTGGGTCCCAACACCATGATATCTCATTTTATGGTATGCAATTATTCCAAAATACGGAAAAATCCCATATCCAAAATACCTCTGGTCCCAAGCATTTTGGATAAGGGATACTCAACCTGTATCACATAGGATTTGTTAATTTTTGTGCATTTGGGGGGGGTCTGTTTATTAAGACCCGAAAAGTCCTATGTCTGGCGAAAAATGACTAGTTTCACCGGAAATAGGATTTTTATATATTATTTATTACATTTGAAATTATGGTGGCTACTGCACAAAGTATGGGGACGTTAGCTATCACCTACTGTATATAACAAGACAGCTAGTAACATATCACCTACACTAGAGACTCAGGGGGTCATTCCGAGTTGATCGCACGTAGCAACTTTTTGCTGCTCATGCAATCAATAGACGCCGCCTATGGGGGAGTGTATTTTAGCATAGCAGGGCTGCGATCGCTTGTGCAGCACTGCTATGCTAAAAGAGTTTTGTGCAGAACAAGACTAGCCCTGCAGTTACTTACCCTGTGCGATGGATCCAGCGATGAAGGTTCAGAATTGACGTCAGACAACCGCCCTCCAAACGCCTGGACACGCCTGCATTTGGATCTCCACGCCCAGAAAACAGTAAGTATCCGCCCCGGAACGCTTCCCCGCTGTCAATCTTATTGCGATCGCGCTAGCGGTCACTTTCTTCTTTCTTCTGGTAGTTGCCCGGCGACGGCTGTCGCTGGGCAACAACGCGCATGCACATTACGGGCGCCGCGCATGCGCAGTTCCGACCGTTCGCACCGCAGCGTGCAAACGGGTCGGAATGACCCCCTATGGTTCTAAACCCCAGATCCACAGGACATAGGGGTAGAAATGAAGGGATAATGAATAGACCCCCATGTAGACATAGTGATCTTACTTTATATAGCACCGGTAAGATCTCCCCTAAACATGAGTATAGCTTGGGCAGAGGAAGAGGAGCATGAGCAACAGGCACTTATTGTGCTATTGGGTGGGGGCCGATGGGTTTAATGCCGTACATTGTATTTCACCACTGCAGCATGTGCACAGTGTACATATGCTTAGCAGTGGTGGATGGAGCCAAGGGAAATTTATGCCCTAACCTGTCTTGCCATGTTAGATTGTAAGAAACATAATGGGCGGTAAATTTGAATTGGCCCAATAGAGCTGTCAAGACGTAGATAAGAGAGAAACGAGCAGGTGACAGAGAAAAACGAAGGAAAAATAAGATTGAAAAGAAAAGGAATTAGAGCTGACAATAAAACAAATGAAAGAGAAAAAGAAAGTGCATACTGAAAAAGGAAGAATGTGTGAAGGAAAGACGCTGAAGAGAGAAAGGAAAGTGAGAAAGAGATAATGTTAAACTAAAAAGAGAAGGAAAGTGAAAGAGACATGAATTACGGCAGATCAGGAAGAAGCTGCTACTGCATGCAAAACTATGTTTAAAGGGACTGTAGAGAGAGGAGGGGCATAATGGCTTTTCATCAGGAGACCCTCCACTTCAACCAACCCCACCCTGCATACTGACTATATCTCATCCGCATTCTAGCTACACCCTCATGCCCCCTCCGGAATGAGAGGGGTCATAGAATGTGCTTGCTCCTGATGTCATGGCACCTTGTTACACCCCTGGATATATGATGTATAGGGGTTTGTACTATACGCCAGATCTCCAGGACATGGGCCAATTTTTTATAAGGCTTGTCTACTTTTCCTAGCAGTTTGTGAAACGGGATGTAATCATGTTACCGGCGGTCGGGATCCCGCCGGTCAATATACCGACCCCAGAATCCCGACCTCTTGAAATACAGACAGTCGGCATGCCAACTAACAGGGACTATTCCCACTCGTGGGTGTCCACGACACCCATAGAGAGGAAAAAGAACATATGGGGCCACACACACTACTGAGCCTCATTTTGACTTGTTTTAAGGACATTACATCAAAGTTGGATCAGCCTGTAGTGTGTTTTTCCACTTTAATTTTGAGTGACTCCAAATCCAGACCTCCAGGGGTTAATAAATTTGATTTTTATTGATAATTTTTGTGTGATTTTGTTGTCAGCACATTCAACTATGTAAAGAACAAAGTATTTAATAAGAATATTTCATTCATTCAGATCTAGGATGAGTGTTCCCTTTATTTTTTTGAGCAGTGTATATATATATATATATATATATGTGTGTGTTCTTATATAATGCAATTTTGCCGGTGTCTCATCTCTGATATCACTAAATGAACTCCTTTTTGATACCAGCACATTTTTACTGTTTCTGGAGATCTCAGTTGCTTATCTACAAGAAAATGATGAGTGCTTAAAACGTTCTTAATGGAGCTTAATTAAGGGCAATGTCAGCAGCAGGCTCGGGTCAGAGTGACCCTGCTCCTGTGTAAGCAGATGCTTGAGAAGAGGGCGAGGGGATCTTAGAATTCTCACCGTGTCTCTGGGTGCAAACACAAGAACATTGCTGGGGCAGAGCTCATCTTGTAACAGTCTGGTGATCTTGTTATCGTGTTCCTCAGGCAGCAAGTCAGGTAGCAGGACTCCCACTAGGCCAGATGGTTAACCAGCGATCTTCTCTACACACATAGGGCCTGATAGAGTCACACAAAAGGCGCAATGCGCAAGGATCCTGTGGATTTCATCTGCGTATGCTCGACAGGACGAAATCTGCTTCTGCGCATGCGCCGGATAAGTTATCAGGGACAGTGATCGTTAGTGCGTACAGATTAGTTAATGGTAACTGGGCATAGAGCTTGGGAACGCACAGATACTCGTGAGCGTATTGTGAGTGCGTCGGACGACATTCACAGACTGAGATGGGTATCAGACGGATGTTTTGCATACAGCATGGGGACGGTGTAAGTCCAGATACTAATAACCTCTCCTGATACTGCTCCATCACACCTTAACCTAACTCTAGAAACGGCACTCGATGAAGTGGCTCCAGCTACCCATCACACTCCACGTAGACTTATAACTGTGGCACTCTAAATACACAAGACACCTACAAAAACTCTCACGTAAAGTAGAACGCCAGTGGCATAAATCTCGTAGTTCAAGTGATTTTCTCACATATAAGACCGCATACCACTCTTATCGTAATGGTCTGGACACAGCCAAACAAACATATTTCCAATCTCTCATCTCTGCTCAAGCCTTTAACCCCAAGCGACTTTTTAATACATTTAAATCACTTCTTATCCCTCACTCACCCAACCCACCAGCCACTATCAGTGCGCAAGATCTTGCTTCCTATTTCAAGGACAAGATTGACAAGATCCGAAATTAAATGATATGCTCTTCCACAGCCAATGACCTGCTCAATTTCCTGCCTGAACCCTCTAACACCTTCTCTTCATTTGATCCCACAAATGAAGATGAAGTATCTGCACTCTTCTCATCTGCCTTCTGTACTACCTCTCCCCTTGATTCTATACCCTCACAAATTAGTAAAGCTCTACATGCGGTGCTCTTCCCAACCTTAACTACAATCTATAATCTCTCTCTGTCTACTGGTATCTATCCTTCTCTGTACAAGCATGCAGTGATTACTCCCAGTCTGAAAAAAAACAAACTCTGACTCTAACACTCTCTCTCAAACTACCGTCCCATCTCTCAGCTCCCATGCCCCTCCAAGCTACTTGAGAGACTTGCCTACACTCGCCTCACACACTTTCTTAACACACACAGCTTACTGGACCCACTTCAGTCAGGATTTCGTGCCCAACACTCCACAGAGACAGCACTGACTAAGGTAGTGAATGATCTGGTCACTGCTAAATCTAAAAGACATTACTCACTTCTTATTCTCCTTGATCTTTCTGCTGCTTTTGACACTGTTGACAATTCTCTTCTCATACAAACACTACAATCCCTAGGTCTTCAGGACACGCCCCTCTTTTGGTTCTCATCCTACCTATCTAATCGCTCCTTCAGTGTTCGATTCTCTAATTCCACCTCCTCTTCGCTACCTCTCTCGGAGTACCGCAAGGCTCATTCTTAGGTCCTCTGCTTTTCTCTATCTATATCACATCTCTTGGCAAACTAATCAACTCTTTCGGATTTCAGTATCATCTGTATGCGGATGTTACTCAAATCTACTTATCCTCCCCTGATTTGTCACCATCTGCATTGGGCCTTGTTACTGATGCCTTTCTGCCATTTCATCTTGGAGGACATCTTGCCACCTCAAACTTAATATTTCCAAAACAGAATTAATAATATTTTCACCGGCCAAAAGTAGTTACCAACCTGATATATCTATCACTGTTGATAACTCAGCAATCATCCCTACCCCACAAGTGCGCTGCCTAGGTGTCATTCGTGACTCTGAAATGTCCTTTGTTCCCCATATTCAATCTGTCTTAAAATCATGTTACATACATCTAAGAAACACATCCAAAATACGACCATATCTTACACAAGACACAAAAACTCTAATCCATGCTCTCATTATCTCCCGCATTTATGATTGTAATAGTCTCCTGACTGGTCTTCCCAAACATAGGCTCTCACCACTACAATCCATTTTGAATGCAGCTGCAAGGTTAATCTTCCTCGCTAGACATTCATTGTCTGCAGATCCGCTCTGTCAGTCCCTCCATTGGTCACAGGTATTCTACATACAAGGCTATGAACCAAACTGCACCAACATACATCTCTTCACTCATCTCAAAATATGTCCCAACCCGTCCTCTCCGCTCTACACAAGATCTGCGTCTCTCATCCAGACGTATTACTTGTTCCCACTCAAAATTACAGGACTTTACTCGGGCTTCATCCACTCTGTGGAATGCCCTCCCACGCACAATAAGACAAACCTCTAGTCTCCAAACCTTTAAATGCTCTCTGAAAACTCACCTCTTCAGACTAGCCTATCAAATTCCAGACCCACCCACATAACTTTCAATGCTTCCCTATCTAATTACATCCCCCCTGTACAGTACACATAATCCTCACTTTTGTCTTTCTTTACTCTCACACCCTCCTGACCCTTGGCCAACATTGCTGGGTGATCATATCATGCAACCCATTAAGAACCTAGCAATCTGGTGAACCATTATGCAATAGGTAGCATCTATCCTTGTGTATCAATGCCTATTTCCCTATAGTTTGTAAACTTGCGAGCAGGGCCTTCCTACCTCTATGTCTGTCTGTTTTTACCTAGTTTTGTTCTATTATTGCTGTTCTAATTGTAAAGCGCAACGGAATATGCTGCGCTATATAAGAAACTGTTAATAAATAAATAAATAAATAAATAATGGTGCGGATGTAAGAACAGTGGGCATGGTAGGCTGCTACATGCATTCGCACAGATTTCTGCTATTCAGAGGAGGATTCTCAGATTACCATAATGTAGTAAGCAGACATCTGTGCCCGCATGGAAAAGTGGCCAACCATGCATTCAGCCCCTTACCCTCTATTGGCGATACATGCTAAACATGCTTGGGATAGATATAAGGATATACTTACAAAGAACTAAGGACCAAGTAGGGATGAGTTTACCAAAAAGTAAAAAAAAGGGCAGACTAGATCGGCCAAGTGGTTCTTATCTGTTATCAGAATCTATGTTTCTTTTTTTACACAGAACTATAACCCACAACAGCCGGTTAATCTACTATCCATCCCAATATACCCAATATTATAAAAAAAATAGATTCACAGATTGAATTACATGGGAAACACTGAAGTTTGGTTCTTCAGATCATACGTGGCTTTCTTCTGGTCATAGAAGATCTTTTTGAACCCAGAGTAGATGGCATCCACAATTATACGTCTACTCATGGGCAGATGTAGAAGTCAGGCCACCCCTAGACATAATATTTTAGGGTGCCTGCTCCCCCTCTTCTCATGGATTCTGTTAAGACTCTTGCCCCTCCTGCTACCAGTTTTTGGGACTTTTGTGGGCTAAGAACCTCCTCTTCCAGGAACCTGGATTGCACATACAGACGTTCCTGAGATTCTCCCAGGCGGTATCTGGTCTTTAGGTCTACAACACTTAGGTTGACACTCATGAGGCCGACCACAATTGGTCGATATGCATTAGGTCGACATGGTTATTAGGTCGACATGGCAAATGTCGACACAAAAATGCCGACATGCGTTTTGTTTTGTTTTTAAAAACCTTTTTCATACTTTTTCAACATGGACTACGATTGGGAATAGTAACCTGTGCCGTGGCAGCAGAGCGAGGCACCTTGTCCGAAGCATATCGAGCGAAGCGAGCCATGCGAGGGGACACAGTGCACTAATTGGGGTTCCCGGTCACTTTATGAAGAAAACGACACCAATTTTGTTTAAAAAAAAACTCATGTCGACCTTTTTCCATGTCAGCCTTATCCATGCTGACCTTATGTGTCCACCTATTTCATGTGTCGACCAATAGTGGTCGACCTTATGACTGTCGACCTAGTTACTATCGACCCAACAATCCACACCCCTCCCAGACACGAACCTAATCTTCCAGGCTCTTGCACCTCTACATGGACCGACTCCTGATGCTTCTCCTGAATGTAGTCTTTGTTCTTTGTATACTGATAGCTATAGCTGAATTGTGGCACTGGAAAGCTCTGATGTAGGGGTATTCCTGTGCCAGCCCTAGGTAGTGGCACCCCTAGACACGTGCCTAGTGGGAAATCCAGCACTGCGCCTGCTGACTAGATGGCTTAAGACCCAGTCAATGTTATTTGGTTGTGACATAGAATATAATACACCGGAGCTGAATGCGCAGTCACAGTGTGTAGCTGCACACATCACCAGGAATGACTGAAACCCGACATAACGTAGGGCAGATGGTGTAATGGTTAGCATTACTGCCTCACAGCACTGAGGTCATAGGTTCCATTCCCACCATGGCCCTAACTGTGTGGAGTTTGTATATTCTCCACATACTTCTGTGGGGTTTCTCCGGGTACTCTGGTTTCCTCCCACAATCCAAAAATATACTAGTAGGTTAATTGGCTCCCAAGAAAATTAACCCTAGCGTGAATGTGACTGCATGTATATGAGATAGGGAATATAAATTGTAAGCTCCACTGGGGCAGGGACTGATGTGAATGCCAAATATTCTCTGTAAAGTGCTGCGGAATATGTGTGCGCTATATAAATAACTGGTAATAAATAATAATAACGCATTTTCCTGCGCACCTCTGTGTGCACGAGGGAAAAGCGTAATAATATTGGCCATGAGTCACCAGCGTTTGCACCCATCGCCGCTCTTTTATATTGTCATTGTGATCCACCTTCAGTGATTTTATATAAAGCAGAGAGAGTTATCTTAAAAAATCAGTTTTGGGTGGAATATCACTAGTAAAATGAGGTCACGATAATTACTTTCCTGGGGTGTGACATTCTTCAACGTCTTGTACGTGCCCACAGCTACTCAACCTGCTCTTGTCTGTGTTGTTGCTGGACAACATGCTGCCAGTCTGCAAAAAAAAAAAAAAAAGCTGTGTCGGCAGTAGCAAGGAGAATGCAGCAGTCGTTTCCACAGGCATCATGTTATTGAACAACAAGACACTGCCTAAGCAATCAAAGCGTGGCTGTGGAGCGCAAGGTACTGGGGACTTGCAAGATAGTGAGAATGCCAGATATCATGTAACCTTTTGGGAACCAGCTTAACTTATGATTTATTATCCTTTGACAGTTAGTTTTGATGTCCGATGCTAGAGGCTTTGTTGTATGAGTGTATAAATGCTGAAAAATAAAAGATAACTTATTAATGGGCATTTCCTGCATCCTCCTAATCTACCCAGAATCTCACAGAGCTCGTCTATCCGGCCACTGGTTTCCTACATCTCTTACAGGTCTGATTCTGAGTCCAAAGAAGAGGCTTCCGTGTCTGCGTCTTTGCTGGTCACATGTCTGTGACTTTATGCAAATACAGCTACAAGCCCTTCCCTGGTGTATAGCCATGTGCCTGACTGTGTAAGGACTGAGACGTCTACTTTGAGCATCTTCAGATGCCCCGAATAATGCCCCCCATGGGGTTACGCAAGCTGGCCATCGCAGATCCAACAAAGAGACCAGGGAATCTTGGTCTACTGATGGAGATATTGGCCTCGCAATGCCCCTCTGTTTTGGGAAACGGAGGCCGTGGCGTCCCCTGCCCTGCACTCAAACAGCATCATACTGTCAATCATTGACAGTCTGCCGCCGATCTGCATATGAAATCGCAGATCCGCACTGCACATGGGCAGTACAGGCCTGGCACTTGCGCAAAGTACTGAACACCGGTACCACAGCTAAATCGTTACCTGAATCAGGCCCATGGTGAGCAACTCAGACAAAAGGATCCAGCTATCCCTCCTGACCAGAACCACAAACACGTCATACAAAGTTCCTCACTGGTATTATTAAGGCCTTTCAGAAAATTCACAGGAAATTCACATGTTTGCCCCTTTAAAAAAAAATACAAGACTTACAAGAAAGAAAATACAAGAAAGAGAGGAAGACTCCTTTTGGGTGTACTCTGAGATCAAGGAAAGATTCTATGTGAAATTGGTCAAAACTTAACTTTTAATTGATTACTTAATATATCAGTGTATCCAAAAAAGATAAACAACATTTATATAAAGGTGAATATTGTTCAATATTAATAAAGATTCATGAACCCAATAATCTGCGGTCTGTTTTTTTGTGTTATCTTTGTCAGACAATGGGCCTAATTCAGACCGGATCGCTCCTCTGCAAATTTGCAGAGAGCTGCGATCAGACAGTCGCCCAATAGAGAGGGAAAACCCGCCCCGTGCTCGCCAGACAGCGGACATCTGCAAATCCGTTTACTTGCAATGTCCCTTCTTCTTAAAGTTACACCTGAATAAGAGGAATGTAAGCATGGAGTAAAGAGGATACTGGAAACGGATGGTATTCATGTGACTGGCGGTCGGGAGACCGACATTCATATGACCTCCACCAACATCGCCGCCCCCTCACTATCCCGATGGTCGGCATGCCGACCAACAGGGACTATTTCCACTCGTGGGTGTCCACGACACCCATAGAGTGGGAATAGAACCCGTGGCTGCACTCGCCCCTCTCCACCGGGATCCCGGCGTTGGTATGCTGCCGGGATCCCGGCGTCGGTATGCTGATCAGCCCTGATACTACATCCCTGGAAACAAGGGGGTACATAAATATATGTGATGTTGTTTTTCATTTTAGATTTTTAAATGCCAGAAGCTTGGTCATCCACCATGCAGTCCAGGTCTGGCCCCCTGCAACTTCTTCATCTTCCCACAAATCAAGCACAAGATGTGTGGGATTTGTTTTGAGTCACCGTAAGTGGAGACCTCCATCCAGCATGTGGAAGACATACCTGCTTCAGACTGGTCCAGCTGATTCGCTAAGTGGTTTGAGCGCATGCAACATCGCATAGACTACTCTGGCGAGTACTTTGAAAAAAAATTAATGTTCACTTTATTTGTAAGTGTAACTTTTTGTGCATCCGGAAACTTATTGCACGCCCCATGTACAGTGGCCAGTTTCTGACATGAAGTTCACAATCTAAGTTTTAGGCACCAGACTCCTAACGTGTCTCCATTACTCCCTTCAATCGCAGGACATCCAAAGCACACCAAGACACACAATGGCTCTCATCACATTATGCAGGCAGCTACATGCAAGTTCCTGGAAACAATGACCTCAGGCCTATCATAGCGGTTATTAACACGGTCTGGCAGACTTAGCCATGACGTATGACCAGAACTTTACATGAATGTCTTGGGCAGCTTGGTCTTTCTGCTTTGAGGCCAATCACACGACCACTACTCAGTAGTACATGACTTTATGCTACCTTCATTGTGCTTTATTTCCTTCCCACCAACCTCCCTCCTCCTCTTGCAGTCTAGCTTCTCCTGCAGTACTACCCGCACTACTTAACTCTCCTCTCAAGGCCCAATGGATCAACTACTGGATCCTCTATTTCAGCAGCTCCTTGATATGTTTTCTGGTATGTTGTAACTGGGAGTCTAAGGACAATGTTCCAGAGTCAGAGTTGGACGCAATGCAGATGTTTGTGGACCTGAACAATGTTTTTTGAACTGTGCGCGCGCGTCGGCTGATTAGTGACGGCGGACGCAGTGAGGATTTATTTGCGAAGTGAGTGACTGGTAGTTTGTGGAAGGTAACGGTAGGCAAGTTAAACGCAGGCACGTCACTACTACCGTTACGAGGGCATGACTGCAACCGCGTCTTCTTACACAGTTGTAAAGGCACCGGAGGCTTACTTGCGGTGGACATTCTGAGCTACAAATCCCGCCGTAGCATCATTAGCCTATTTCCAATACAGTTGCGAACGCGTTGCGTGCACCGCAGAATCAGACCCATGGTTTGGCTTGTGATAATGTCTCCCAAGTTGAGATCTCCCCTCCCATTTTTTTTTCTGGCCTGTGTTTTCTTTCCAGTGTTGTCGTCTCAAACCTAATAACATTTCATTTAAAAATAAACATGGTAAATAAACAACAAAGATGAAAGATAGATGCTCTGGAACAACATTCATATAACTTGTATCACATAAATGTTACTCTGTTTGTATCAAGAGACCCAGACAAACACCCACACCATTCCACAACCTCCACTAGCCTCCACTACTTACCCATGATGTGTAGACCTATGGCTGCCTGTGGTTTTACACATCTTGTCCTCCCATCAGCATATAATAGCAGAAACCTGGATTTCTAAAATTATTTTCTTATCCTCCAGTGCCCGGTATTAGTGTTCCATAGCCCACAGCAGCTGGACCTTCTTCTTTTGTTAACCACATATAGGAGGTCATTCCGAGTTGTTCGCTCGCAAGGCGATTTTAGCAGTATTGCACACGCTAAGCCGCCGCCTACTGGGAGTGAATCTTAGCTTCTTAAAATTGCGAACGATGTATTCGCAATATTGCGATTACAAACTTCTTAGCAGTTTCAGAGTAGCTTCTGACTTACTCGGCATCTGCGATCAGTTCAGTGCTTGTCGTTCCTGGTTTGACGTCACAAACACACCCAGCGTTTGCCCAGACACTCCCCCGTTTCTCCAGCCACTCCCGCGTTTTTTCCGGAAACGGTAGCGTTTTTTCCCACACGCCCTTAAAACGGCCTGTTTCCGCCCAGTAACACCCATTTCCTGTCAATCACACTACGATCGCCGGAGCGAAGAAAAAGCCGTGAGTAAAAATACTATCTTCATAGCAAAATTACTTGGCGCAGTCGCAGTGCGGATATTGCGCATGCGCACTAAGCGGAAAATCACTGCGATGCGAAGAAATTTACCGAGCGAACGACTCGGAATGAGGGCCATAGAGTACTCATTGTGGCGATCAGCTGCCATACCCAATGTCAGATCAGGTGCGGTGAGCTACTGTCAGTTCTGACAGGTTGAGGCATGCACTTCACAAGACCTCTAAAGGTGTCCTGTGGTATGATGTTACAAGCAGATCCTATAAGTTGCAAGGTGGGGCCTCCATGGCTCAGACGTGTTTTTCCAGCACATCCCACAGGTGCTCAATCGGATTGAGATATTGGAAATTAGAAGGTCAGGGCAACATCTTGAACTCCTTGTTATGTTCCCCAAACTATTCCTGAACACTTTTTGTAGTGTGGCAGGATGCAATATCCTGCTGAAAAAGGCCACTGCCATCATGGCACCCCATAGCAATGAAGGGATGTACTTGGTCTGGTGGTTTGTGTCAAAGTTATGTCCACATGAATAGCAGGACTTAAGCTGGATACACACTATGCGATATTATGGACAATTTATTGTTACGATGCCATTTGTAATAATAAATTGTTCACATCGAGGTGTGTATGCATTATGGGGGTCATTCCGAGTTGATCGCTCGCCAGCTACTTTTTGCAGAGCTATGATCAGATAGTCACCGCCTATAGGGGAGTGTAATTTTGCTTTGCAAGTGTGCGTACACCTGTGCAGCTCAGCTCTGCAAAAACATTTTGTGCAGTTTCTGAGTAGGTCTGAACTTACTCAGCCGCTGCGATCACTTCCGCCTGTCTGGTCCCGGAATTGACGTCAGACACCCGCCCTGCAAACGCTTGGACACGCCTGCATTTTTCCAAACACTCCCAGAAAACGGTCAGTTGCCACCCATAAACGCCCTCTCCCTGTTAATCTCCTTGCGATCGGCTGTGTGAATGGATTCTTCGTTAAATCCATCGCTCAGCAACGATCCGCTTTGTACCCATACGACGCGCCTACGCATTGCGGTGCATATGCAGCTACACGGTTCTGACACCTTTCTATCATAGCCAGCATTAATTTATTCAAAAACTTTTTGCTTCAGTAACGATTCTGCGGGATAGGACCAGATGGGCGAGCTTTTGCTCCCTGTGTGCATCAATGTACCTTGAGTTCCCATGACCCTGCTGCTTTTTCACTGGTTGTCCTTTCTTGGTCCACATTTGGTAGGTACTAACCACTGCATACCAGGATAATAAGGCCCTAAGTCACTCAGATCCTTACATTTAACCATTTTTCCTGCTTCCAAAACCTCAAGTGTTCGCTTGCTGCCTAATACCCACCCCATGACAGGCGCCATTGTAACGAGAGAATCAGTGTTACTCGCTGCACCTGTGGTTTTAATGTTATGGCTGTCTTGTTAGAGCCTTATTTATGTTGTAAATGAATTATGAGAGTAAGGGGACACTGGAACAGTCTTTAATTCAGGTGGTCTTCAGGTTGCCGGCGGCCGGGCTCCCAACGACCACCATACCGGCGCCGGAATCCCGACCGCCGGCATACTGACAGATTATCTCCCTCTTGGGGGTCCACGATTACCCTGGAGGGAGAATAGATACGTGTGCCACCGTGCCTGCATCGTGGCGAGCCCGCAAGGGGCTCATTTGCGCTCGCCCAGCTGTCGGTATGCCGGCAGTCAGGATTCCGGCGCCGGTATGCTGGCCGCCGGGAGCCCGACCGCCGGCATCACATACCACACCCCTTTAATTCATGTGTCCTATTTGTACATGTTCATTTTTTCATTATGTTCTGTACATCATAATGCACTTTCCCATACACAACACTCTGACGTGTGATCTGGGCCATCTCCAAGTTGTTTGGAAAATGCAATAATTCTGCGGGAGGATAATGGGGGTCTGTACCTGTGTACATCCCATCTTGGGCCTGACGCAGATATGAACGCAATTAGTCTGCACCCCTATTTGAATTTTGTACTGCGCTGCAGCCCCACCTCTAGTGCCGGCACTGCATCCAAGTGATTACGGATCACATGCAGCTGGTAACGACGCAGTATTGGCTCTGCAAACGGGCGTACATTCAATTCTGCATTAGCTCCCTAAGGTCTCACCTACACCTGTCGACTTTATACCCAGACAGTAGGGCAGTAATTTAACTGCACATCGACTACTCCATTGGCCATCAGGTAAGTAACGTAGGGGACGTGGGTTGTGGGCAGCAGGATAATAGGGACAGCAGGGAGTTTTTGGTGGTCTTATAACCGTACAACTGTACTTATGTAGTTACATTATATTACCAATATTTTCCTGAGTACCTATAGGACCATGTCTTCCGCCTCTGCCTTCCTGCCTAGTTGCAGCCGGGAACATGCTGTAATACTGTCAGGATATTCTATGTTTAGTATAGAAACAGCAGCACGTGGAGCGGAGCTGGGCGTTTTGCAGCACATTTGGTACACAGCAGAGATGCTGCTGCTGAGCAGAGCCAGGATCTGCCCTCTCCTTTGCTTAGTTCCCTGGCAGTCTATGCACAGATCATGCAGCAGCTACACAATGAAATCCGCTGATTGGTCTGAGCTGAGTGAATGGAGCTGAAGAAACAGCAAATCACGAACCTGCAATCAGGCCCAGGGCCAGTCAGGAGAGAGCGCTGCAGCCATCCAGGATACAGCGTTCATCAGCATCTCCTGGAGACACTTCCAGTTAACCCGTTCCCAATGTAGCAGTAACAAGTAACCAACCAAGGCGGCATCACAGTAACAAGTATTAACCCTGAGCAAGATCAGAGTAATAGCTAATAAACTAGATCAGGATTACAGTTATAAGTATTAAACTGGGACAGGATCACAATAACAGGTATTAAACCAGAGCAGGATTATAGTAATAAGTATTAAACCAGTGTAGGATTACAGTAACAAGTATTAAACTAGGGCAGAATCACAGTAACAGGTATTACACCATGGCAGGATCACAATAATAAGTATTAAACTTGAGCAGGATTATAGAGATAAGCATGAAACCAGGGCAGGGCCACATGATAAGAATGAAACCAGGGCAGGGTCACAGTTATAATGAGCGTGAAAACAGGACAGGGCCACAGTGAAGAGCATGACACCAGGACAAGGCCATAGTGAGGAGCATGACACCAGGACAAGGCCACAGCGACGAGCATGACACCAGGACAGGGCCACAGCGACGAGCATGACACCAGGACAGGGCCACAGTGAAGAGCATGACACCAGGACAAGGCCACAGTGAAGAGCATGAAACCAGGACAGGGCCATAGTGAGGAGCATGACACCAGGACAAGGCCATAGTGAGGAGCATGACACCAGGACAAGGCCACAGCGACGAGCATGACACCAGGACAGGGCCACAGCGACGAGCATGACACCAGGACAGGGCCATAGTGAAGAGCATGAAACCAGAACAGAGCCATAGTGAGGCGCATGAAAACAGGACAGGATCACAGTGAAGAGCATGAAACCAGGACAGGGCCATAGTGAGGAGCATGAAAACAGGACAGGATCACAGCGACGAGCATGACACCAGGACAGGATCACAGCGACGAGCATGACACCAGGACAGGATCACAGCGACGAGCATGACACCAGGACAGGATCACAGTGACGAGCATGACACCAGGACAGGATCACAGCGACGAGCATGACACCAGGACAGGGCCATAGTGAGGAGCATGACACCAAACCAGGGTCATAATTATAAGGATGAAACCAGGACAGGATCACAGCGACGAGCATGACACCAGGACAGGATCACAGCGACGAGCATGACACCAGGACAGGGCCATAGTGAGGAGCATGACACCAAACCAGGGTCATAATTATAAGGATGAAACCAGGACAGGATCACAGCGACGAGCATGACACCAGGACAGGATCACAGCGACGAGCATGACACCAGGACAGGGCCATAGTGAGGAGCATGACACCAAACCAGGGTCATAGTTATAAGGATGAAAACAGGACAGGATCACAGCGACGAGCATGAAACCAGGACAGGGCCATAGTGAGGAGCATGACACCAGGACAAGGCCATAGTGAGGAGCATGACACCAGGACAAGGCCATAGTGAGGAGCATGACACCAGGACAGGGCCACAGTGAAGAGCATGAAACCAGGACAGGGCCATAGTGAGGAGCATGAAAACAGGACAGGATCACAGCGACGAGCATGACACCAGGACAGGATCACAGCGACGAGCATGACACCAGGACAGGATCACAGCGACGAGCATGACACCAGGACAGGGCCATAGTGAGGAGCATGACACCAAACCAGGGTCATAGTTCTAAGGATGAAAACAGGACAGGATCACAGCGACGAGCATGAAACCAGGACAGGGCCATAGTGAGGAGCATGACACCAGGACAAGGCCATAGTGAGGAGCATGACACCAGGACAGGGCCACAGCGACGAGCATGACACCAGGACAGGGCCACAGTGAAGAGCATGAAACCAGGACAGGGCCATAGTGAGGAGCATGAAAACAGGATAGGATCACAGCGATGAGCATGACACCAGGACAGGATCACAGCGACGAGCATGACACCAGGACAGGATCACAGCGACGAGCATGACACCAGGACAGGATCACAGCGACGAGCATGACACCAGGATAGGATCACAGCGACGAGCATGACACCAGGACAGGATCACAGCGACGAGCATGACACCAGGACAGGATCACAGCGACGAGCATGACACCAGGACAGGATCACAGCGACGAGCATGACACCAGGACAGGATCACAGCGACGAGCATGACACCAGGACAGGATCACAGCGACGAGCATGACACCAGGACAGGATCACAGCGACGAGCATGACACCAGGACAGGGCCATAGTGAGGAGCATGACACCAGGACAGGATCACAGCGACGAGCATGACACCAGGACAGGGCCACAGCGACGAGCATGACACCAGGACAGGATCACAGCGACGAGCATGACACCAGGACAGGATCACAGCGACGAGCATGACACCAGGACAGGATCACAGCGACGAGCATGACACCAGGACAGGATCACAGCGACGAGCATGACACCAGGACAGGATCACAGCGACGAGCATGACACCAGGACAGGATCACAGCGACGAGCATGACACCAGGACAGGATCACAGTGAAGAGCATGAAAACAGGACAGGATCACAGCGACGAGCATGACACCAGGACAGGATCACAGCGACGAGCATGACACCAGGACAGGATCACAGCGACGAGCATGAAACCAGGACAGGGCCATAGTGACGAGCATGACACCAGGACAGGATCACAGCGACGAGCATGACACCAGGACAGGATAACAGCGACGAGCATGACACCAGGACAGGATCACAGTGAAGAGCATGACACCAGGACAGGATCACAGCGACGAGCATGACACCAGGACAGGATCACAGCGACGAGCATGACACCAGGACAGGATCACAGCGACGAGCATGACACCAGGACAGGATCACAGCGACGAGCATGACACCAGGACAGGATCACAGCGACGAGCATGACACCAGGACAGGGCCATAGTGAGGAGCATGACACCAGGACAGGATCACAGCGACGAGCATGACACCAGGACAGGGCCACAGCGACGAGCATGACACCAGGACAGGATCACAGCGACGAGCATGACACCAGGACAGGATCACAGCGACGAGCATGACACCAGGACAGGATCACAGCGACGAGCATGACACCAGGACAGGATCACAGCGACGAGCATGACACCAGGACAGGATCACAGCGACGAGCATGACACCAGGACAGGATCACAGCGACGAGCATGACACCAGGACAGGATCACAGCGACGAGCATGACACCAGGACAGGATCACAGTGAAGAGCATGAAAACAGGACAGGATCACAGCGACGAGCATGACACCAGGACAGGATCACAGCGACGAGCATGACACCAGGACAGGATCACAGCGACGAGCATGAAACCAGGACAGGGCCATAGTGACGAGCATGACACCAGGACAGGATCACAGCGACGAGCATGACACCAGGACAGGATAACAGCGACGAGCATGACACCAGGACAGGATCACAGCGACGAGCATGACACCAGGACAGGATCACAGTGAAGAGCATGACACCAGGACAGGATCACAGCGACGAGCATGACACCAGGACAGGATCACAGCGACGAGCATGACACCAGGACAGGATCACAGCGACGAGCATGACACCAGGACAGGATCACAGCGACGAGCATGACACCAGGACAGGATCACAGCGACGAGCATGACACCAGGACAGGGCCATAGTGAGGAGCATGACACCAAACCAGGGTCATAGTTACAAGGATGAAAACCATGAACTCAAGGCAGAGTTACGGTAACAAACACTAAAGGTCCATACACACTTGCCGATAAAATGAGTGACGTCGCTCATTTCCCCCCTCCCTGAGCGACGTTGCTCATTTTATCGGCAAGTGTGTATGCCGCCAGTGACGAACGATGCGTGGCCCCGCGGGTCGGCAACGATCGTCGCTGTCGCCAGTGGCTCCATGTAGGGCTGGCGGAGGCGTGATGTCACTGAGCGATATGAGCGGTCATATCGCTCAGTGTGTACAGTCGGCCGCCGACCGGCCGGCCTGGGAGGGAAAACATGACGACGTCGCTCATAGAGCGACATCGTCTAATGTGTATGGACCTTAAAGTGTTGTTGGATCAGAGTCCAAAACATCACAGCAATGACACAGATGACTACGTTAGTTGTGCTTCCTTGGTGCAAGGTATCAGTAATCTACAAGGCTGTGTAATAGCACGGATGGAATCGGAGCTGAGTTGCAGTATATCAGCACTGAGTATAGCGGCATAATAAATCATACCTGCTTTGAAGAATATACTAATTAAATGGGTAACATCAGGACTGCAATACATTATATTCAATTCATGCTTGAATTTAATAACGTGATGTAAAAAAAAAGGATCAGGGCTGGGCCATACAGTTGTGTGTTTGACTAACATGAGTTAGATCCCTCCCCTCCCCCCACATGTCACTGAGGAATTAACCCCTTACTGCCAACTTCTCAGCTGACTGCACAGAAACAGAATCTCTGCTGCATGTCCCAACATGTTTATGTTATGAAGGGAGGGGCCCGGGGGTGAGGGGACCGCCCCGCAGTGGGCGTGGTTTGCAGGTCTCCGTTCTAAGCGGGCGTGGCTTGTCCAAGTTGGCTGCTGGCTGCTCCTGTGTACTGCTGTTAGTAGTGGCCGGGACTGCGCTAGTCGCGTGTGTGTGTGCACGGTGCTCCGCGCTGCTGGTGTGATTGCTTCTGTCTATGGGATCCTGCTGCTGGGACAGCTCCTGCTGCACGAAGCCGATGTCAGAGCACTGAGCCAGGTAAGGGCTGCTTCTCCCTGCCCGTAGGATGGAGCCTCCGGGATCTACTGGGCTGTGCTGCTGGATGCTTGCACCTGCACGATTTGCAGGAGGACGCCGTCTGCTTGCGCCGCTGCTGGATGCTGAGGAGCTCTGGGCTGTGCACTCCTAATGTGCCGGGGCGATCTGTATAGTTCCCGAGATTCTGTGTTCATTCAGGTCACAGGCAGTGCCGGTGCAGAGCATCGCAATGCACTGGGGTGGGGTATGCATGTGTGTGTGTATACAAACACAATGCCGGTTGTCTCTGTCCTGGCATGCTCTGTAGGGGGGTTTCTTGCTCACTTTGTGATTGTGACTTTGATGGTTTTAGTGTCCTGGCGTTCTGTTAGCACCAGACACCAGTGTGCAGCATATACTGATTAACTGTCCCGTGCATACGTGTGTACACCGGGAGATCTGCACATTGTATGTAATGCTCTGCATGTTGGATATAACACAGCACGTTGTTGTGGATTGGGAGCAGGCACATGGGCTGGGAGGTGTTGGCACACTGCACCTGTCATGTGTACAGGCTGGTGGTACTCGGGCATGTTCCGTGCTCCGGTGCTGGGTGCAGCTGGTACACGTGGATGGTGCGGCAGACACTGCTCTGTAATCACTGGTAACTCCACATGCACATTTATGTTGTCTGAAGGAATGTATGTAACAGCTCTTGTGCATAGGAGATGTATACAGGTGGGGCAGAATGCCGGGCGGTGTATATAGTGGTTGGGATCAGAATTTTCGGGATGTATAGGGGGTCCGGATAAGGATGCCCAGCAGTGTGTATGGGGGTCTGGATAAGGATGCCCAGCAGTGTGTATGGGGGTCCGGATAAGGATGCCCAGCAGTGTGTATGGGGGTCTGGATGCCCAGCAGTGTGTAGGGGGGTCTGGATAAGGATGCCCAGCAGTGTGTATGGGGTCTGGATAAGGATGCCCAGCAGTGTGTATGGGGGTCTGGATAAGGATGCCCAGCAGTGTGTATGGGGGTCCGGATAAGGATGCCCAGCAGTGTGTATGGGGGTCTGGATGCCCAGCAGTGTGTAGGGGGGTCCGGATAAGGATTCCCAGCAGTGTGTAGGGGGGTCTGGATAAGGATGCCCAGAAGTGTGTAGGGGGGTCCGGATAAGGATTCCCAGCAGTGTGTAGGGGGGTCCGGATAAGGATGCCCAGCAGTGTGTAGGGGGGTCCGGATAAGGATGCCCAGCAGTGTGTATGGGGGGTCTGGATGCCCAGCAGTGTGTAGGGGGGTCCGGATAAGGATGCCCAGCAGTGTGTAGGGGGGTCCGGATAAGGATGCCCAGCAGTGTGTAGGGGGGTCCAGATAAGAATGCCCAGCAGTGTGTAGGGGGGTCCGGATAAGAATGCCCAGCAGTGTGTAGGGGGGTCTGGATGCCCAGCAGTGTGTAGGGGGGTCCGGATAAGGATGCCCAGCAGTGTGTAGGGGGTCCGGATAAGAATGCCCAGCAGTGTGTAGGGGGGTCCGGATAAGAATGCCCAGCAGTGTGTAGGGGTATGGATAAGAATGGCCAGCATTGTATAGTGGTCCGGATAAGAATGCCCAGGGATGTTGAGTGTATGGGTTGAGATGAAAATGCCCAGGGATGTATAGTGGTTTGACTGAGAATGCCCAGGATGTTTGGTGGCTGAGATGAGAATGCCCATGTATATATGGTGGCAGGGTGAGAATGCCCAGTGATGTATGGTGGAAGGGTGAGAATGCCGATGTATATATGGTGGCAGGGTGAGAATGCCCGGGGATGTATGGTGGCAGGGTCAGAATGCCCAGGGATGTATAGTGGTTTGGATGAGAATGCCCATGTATATATGGTGGCAGGGTGAGAATGCCCAGTGATGTATGGTGGAAGGGTGAGAATGCCGATGTATATATGGTGGCAGGGTGAGAATGCCCAGTGATGTATGGTGGAAGGGTGAGAATGCCGATGTATATATGGTGGCAGGGTGAGAATGCCCGGGGATGTATGGTGGCAGGGTCAGAATGCCCAGGGATGTATAGTGGTTTGGATGAGAATGCCCATGTATATATGGTGGCAGGGTGAGAATGCCCAGTGATGTATGGTGGAAGGGTGAGAATGCCGATGTATATATGGTGGAAGGGTGAGAATGCCCGGGGATGTATGGTGGCAGGGTGAGAATGCCCGGGGATGTATGGTGGCAGGGTCAGAATGCCCGGGGATGTATGGTGGCCTGAGTGCTCTTCTCGGTGCCTGTATATTATTACAGCTACTTCAAATCTGGTAGGAGTCTTATCCAATCTGCTATTTTAGTGGCTTTCCCTGTCATAAAGAGCGTATCTAGTGATAATGCGATGGTGTTTCCCTGGGAAATAAGATAGATCTTTTCTGGAAAATCTGCCTATTATTCTGCCAGCAGGGTACCGATCACCTGTTATTGTGATTATGTTGTCAGGTTACTGGTGATTGTGTCTGGGAGGAAAGAGATCCGTTAGCTTTGTGTTTATTACAGCCCTTGTCTAGTTTCCTTAAGAGCAGTCCGCCACACGCTGGGTCATATAAGGATTTTCACGCACCAGTCTGTAGGATTTGTTTACAAACAGTGGCTGTGAGGTGGTTGCACTGCCCTCGTGTGGACACTATGGAGCCTTGCCTGAGAATCTAGGAATTGCAGATTGGCAATGATACCTGTTCATGCCTCTATCCTGCAGTACAGCAGAAGGGGCCTATTTATGAAGGCCATTTCATAAAATTGTGCAGAAACAGTAGTTGTGTATTCCTGATATGTATTAATAGCCTAATGCAGGGGATTTCACAAAGGCTAATTTAGCACCGTAGACTGCAGTCCCCAGTATTATCAGTGGGGACTACAGTCTGACCCCTATGTACCAAACTCTGAAAAGTGAAGCTCTTTGGAGTTTGACCCTATACTGTAGGTTTATGCCATTCTTAGATGGTGTAAACTGCTTTATACCTATGAAGGAATTAGCAGGAGAGGGATTATTAGTACATGGGCCCCTAAGTGTGAAAATGCTCTTGCTTTAACATTTCCAACAGTAAATGGATCAGTGTGTTAGATACATATATATTTTTGGTGCAAATACATAACAGGGATGTATTTTAATTGCTGGAGCTGTTTGTAGCTGCCCCTAATTTACACAATTTTCCTTTCAACAGATTACGTATCCAGCCATGGCGAGACCACTTTCCGATGGGAGTACCTCTGAACCTGTGGGAAATATCCAGACAGATGCTAGCCACGCTTTTCCCGCTAATGTCACCGCCTGTCAATCCTCCCGTGGCCTCTCTGGGCAAAACTTGCCAGTGAACTATCAAACTGCCCAAGCGTCTTTGTGTCAAAGATGCGCCTCACCCCGTAGGAATCGCATCCAGAACAGATTTGAAATGGTTACCAGTTGCGAGTCTGGACCTTCCCTGCCAGCCTTTGGGACGAGAGCATGCTCCTACCCAGAATCCTTCAGCACAGGAGAAACCACTGCTTTTGGTAAGTAATTTGGCAGTATGTTACAGTACGTGAACCTCTGAATCAATGTGTAAGATTGTAGCTGGCAAGTAAATGAGATAATAAATGGGTAGTCTAATAGGCTCTAAGTGCTGCTTATTTTACCTGCAGGTAGGCATGTCCTGACTTGTTTGTCACCCACTTCCTTTTAATGAAGAGATGTCTGTGATCTGAATAGTGCAATTGTAGTTATTTCTGCTCAGTATATTCTCAGATAGATTGCAAGCTCTTGGAACACGGGCTCCTCTGATGAGTGATCACTGTGTCTCAGGCCATCATACAGAGCTCCACCACTCCTGTCCCCTTGTGCTAGAACATCTGCCAGAGATGTTAAATTAGACATCTGCGTTCAAGAAGTGTAATGATTAAAATCTGTCCTGTTAGTGGCTACTGATTACCCCTTTCAGTCATCTAGATCCCTAAATTGCAATATCCTATCTGCTCTTAGTTCGTAACATTGCTAAGGAAAAATGGTGCGCTTGCTAAACCAGGACAATGAAGTTTGCCGGAAGAACTGCTCAGGGAGGAGAGACTGCGTTCCGAGAGAGAAAAAAAAGGGCCAAGACTATTGACCTGTCCTGTGATCAGTTTCAGGCAGAGATTGGGCCGCAGAAGTCTTATGCATACAGACCTCACGAGTCTCCCTTTCACTTGCATTGACCATGTAGGTCTTCTCGCACATGTTCCTCATTCTTCCTGTTTACCAGGCTGCATGTCTGGCAAGGCGCCAGGTATCTAGAGGCCGGTCATGACACCCTGGAATGAGTCCAGTGAGTCTAGAAGAGATGGCTTTTGTGAACACAGTGGCACGGTCATGTGCTGGAATGAACTGCATCATTATAATGTGTAATTGCCCAGTGCTTTATGCCACCATCCTTCATCTGCCTAGTTCTGGTGGAGAATGATGCAGTGCATTGTGTACTGTACGAGTGGTCCTGGGAGTGTGAGCGAATGATGCAGCCTGTCTAGATTTTCCCTTTTTCGGCAGATAAACCTACAGCATTTAGACTGATTTCCTGGCATCCGCAGTTGCGATGTTACAGACCTTTAACCATTTATATTCCAAACTGTAGTCACTAGAGCTTTTAAAAATATTAAACAAAAAATGTATTCTTTATAAAGTTACATGTGGGTATTATAGCGATCTATTCCCCTTCCTGATTTGGAGCGGGTAGTCATGGCGGTGCCAATTAGTAAATTAACTTATGCAAGGGAAAAGCAGCCGGGACTTGTTTGCAATTTTGGAACGTGACCCTACTTATGATTGGTTAGCAGCGTAAATTTGTGCCAGATGCCCTGGTTTGTGTCTGTAAATCTCATTGGTCTGTTACTCTTCCTTCCAGGTCTCAGGCACACGGCCCATGATCACTCCAGGTCGGGCACGGAGGTGGAGGTATTACATCAGAATGACCCCCAAAGACAACTCCCGCTGGCAGGAGAGGGGCCCATAGAGCGGGAGATCGCTATGCGACTGCGCAGGATTGGCGACCAAATGAATGAACGGTATTTACAAAGAGTAAGTGATGTGTCCTATTTGTCATATAATATAAACAAGCATTTAACATGTAGTCATATATGTCGTGGTCACAGCTAGCTCAGACCCTACGGGGTAGAGTCACTAAAGCTTCTAAAAGAGAGGATTGGTGGTTTCCCATAGCAACCAATCAGATGCGGCCTATCATTTTCTAAATGGCAATAGAGAAATGATAGACAGCATCTGATTGGCTGCTATGGGCAGCATCACCAATTCTCTGTTTAAAAAGCTTTAGTAAATTTACCCCTACTAGTCAGCTCAGGTGATCTGTCCTACAGGTCCCAATACTTATTATTAAGCTGGAGGAAGTAGAGGAGACCTGCAGGTGCAGTGAGCAGCGCAGGGTTAATCTCTCACCTAGTAATCAGACCCTCTCCAGCTATGGCAGTACTCTCCCATTCTGTATGTATTGGGAGGTGATCATGCAGAACATATAATCTGCTTCTGTGCAGGCAGCCACACTGTGCTGCTCTTTGTGTGGTGGATTCAGTCTGTGCAGCTTTAACCGGCTCTTCCTCCTTTTTATATGTGTTACTATATTTAACCTATGACTCAGCCGCCTCCTCCCACCACTGCCACCATCTGTCGTCTTTAACTCCTCCCGCCATGACTAAACCTGGCACTCTGCAGGTCTCAACCTGATTGATTGTTATTAAAGTAAAGTTGCAGCCTGTGAATAGCCATAGGATACTTTTGCCCACAGATAGGGGTAATCCTACTGAATGTTCCAGCACTGCTGTCTTGTGATGTCTCTTCAGCGAGATTGTGTTCCTGTTAGTCATATCTCACGTTCCTTACTATGATGTAGTTGTTGTTACTGCAGTGCATAGAACTGTTCATTCAATGGAACATTCACTCCTGTAAAGGTCTCAGGACATTTCTTTTTAACCAAACTTATTAAACTGACAGCAACTAACACCTTGGGATACTTTAAAAGTGAGGGTGCGCAGTAATCTAGAATGACCAATCAAATGTTTGCTTGTATTATATTGCACGGGATTAATAAAAATGCTGATTTGCTGTTATGGCACATGACCTGTTGATGAATAGTCCCCACTGATGTGGAACACTGGAGAGTTAGCTATATGCAGATGTACACTCCATGTGTTGTAGTAGATACCTGCAATTGTAGAAAATGAACTTTAAATTCTAGCTGCTCATACTGTATGTGTTTGTTCTTTCAGAGGCAGATTGGGCAGCGGCAGTGGTGGAGACCTCTGCGATGGCACGTTACCCAAATCATCTCAGAGATTGTGACTGCCTTGTACAATCCACTCGTGGACATTTTACTGCAGAACTGAGGCCGCTGGCGTGGACAAGTGGTACAAAAGATTCGGGTGTTTGAAAAATGCCCACGTTCACTCCTGTGCAGATTAGGCTTCTGCTGGACAGAAGCTGGAAGACTTGTATAGTCTCCATGGACAGTTCTGCCGTCGTCCAGTGGACGTTCAAGATGATGTTGAGAAGAATCTGAGTCCACGACTCTTCCGGTGATCACTTCACCCTTTTGTGAAGACTTGAGATATCGGTTTTCATCTCTTGAGAGCCATTGGCTTTCGCCTGATGGTGTTTATACAGACAAGGTGGATATGGTAATTGCCTTATCTTCCTGTTATGTTCATTGACGAACTTTCTTGTAGTAATACAATGGTTTCCTCCAGTTAAGACATTGTAAGACTGCTGTCACAAATGGGGATTTTTGGTGATGTGGATTTTACTGGTGGTGTTGAAACATTTTGGGTGAAACAAAACTATGGCACATTCTTAAAGGTTTCTACTGAGTACATGGAAGAATCTGTAGCTAGTACCGCTGTAGCACTGAGATAATTCCGGGTAGCGCATGGATTTATATTGGTCTGGCTATCTTACTCCTACTGCACTCACTTTTGTGGATGGAAAAAGGGTCTTTATCTGAGCCATACTAAACTGCCCTTTTAGCCAAATTGTGGAAATCCTAGACAAGCCATACAGAAATCTTGCCAGCCCCCCCTCCCCTTTTTTGCATGCTGTGGTTGGCCCAGGGACCCTAAATCATATACATAGACCTCAGCATGTTACCACTCTGTAATGACCTATGTCCTAATAGCACTTATGCTTTCTCTGCTGAATAAGATGCCTGATGATTAGTTTCTATTAAGCTTTGATAACTAAACTTTTTTTTTTTATCCTTTGCTACGAGCGAAACGCAAATTTGCTATCCATTGAAGAAGAGAAATTGGCTCCTAGTCCAAGAGAAAATTGTATAACTTAAAGAACGAAGTTAATATATTTATTTTATTATTATTATTATTATTATTATTATAACTTACTAGGTTTTTTCCTTTTATATGTAAGACAAAATTTTATATCTAAGGGAATGAACATGTGAGATTTTTTCTTTTCATTTTCTCATTGAGAATAATGTGTATGCTGACTTTACTAAGAGTAAAGTTCAACATACATGTATAACGTGTGCAGATCCTTGAGGACAGTGAAGCCATCTGCAGCATATTTGTACACTATGACCTACTGGGAACACAGGACGGATGAGCTCTGGCATACACATCATGGATATCTATGTCCTGTTGGACTAACCGTGAATGCTGGTTTCTTAAAGGACATCTAGACTTGCTATATACTCATTTATAAATGAGCTCTAATAACTTTCACATCTGTAGAAGCTTCAGGAACTTATAAGGTCTGGAGAGATTTTATAAAAAACAAATGGGAAAGATGTTTTCTGGTGCACTCCAGACTTCCTGTCTGTAGTTTAGGTTGAAAGACAGCACCGTCAGCCTCCGCTGAGTCTGAAAAGCTGGCCTTCTCAATGGGCGCCTTTTACGTAAGGCAACCAGTGTTGTATATTTGGTGGTCCTTCGATGATCACCAGGAGAATGTTCCATTTACGGTTGGTTTCTACATAGAGATCCATGATCTCCAAGCCTCTGTGCATGCCAGTGAAGGTAGACTGATGGAAAGATGCATCTGTCCACGTCTTAAGTTTTCCTGTCGTCTCGATAATGGATAATTTGCTGCAGTTGTAGTCACGTTGTCATAAAACCAAATGTAGGTGGTTGAGTTAATGGGCTAGTTCAAATTAGTTATACAGTCGTTCTCTCTCCGCAGCTTCGTGTTTAATCTCCTGCCTGTCGCAGTATGATAATTAGACCCCCCCCCCCCCCCCTCATTTCAGCAATACCTCCTGCTTGCTACCCCGTCACCATATCCTGTGCAGTCTCACTGTGCACGACATGGAACACCCGATAAGCTAATATCCGCTACAGGTCCCTTTATTTCATCCCATGTACCAGTGGCAGTTTTTTAATAAACTTCTAAAACAAATCACTTTAACATTAAAAATAATTAAATTTTTATTTTTATTTGTAAAGTTTATGAAAGGTTTTCTATTTTTGTTTATTGCAGAGATGCTAAGAGAAATGGAGTTAAGTATATTTATTTCTTGGTAGACCGCCTATATGTCGCTGGCCTTAATCAGTGACACTTCAGAGAGATTCCTTCCACTAACCTGCTTCTGCCCCCTGCAGGTGGAACCTAGGGGGACATGTCACTCAAGGGGCTATTACTTTTGTAAATACTGTACATCTATGAAATGTAAACATCATTTTTTTTTTCTTACGTTCTGTACATTTTGTGATTGCGTTCTTTTTGTACATGGATTTTGTATTTCTTTTCAATAAAATTTGGATCTGACTTATATTTCTGGCATATCCTTGTTTATTTCGGTCTCCAGGACCCAGAAAGGGATTCATATTATTTCCATTAAAGGGGTAGTACATTTCTCTCCAAATTAGGGAATTGCCAGATGGTTAAACTTGGACCTGGGAACGGCTGTGTTCTGCAATGATCAGCATGTTATGTAAGTGAATGGTACACTAAAGTCAGTATATTATGGTGAATACTCGCACTAAAGTCTTATTGCTGTGATAATGGCACATACAACGCATTGATGGTGGAATCACTATGGTGTGTTCCCCAATCACTTTAATGATATCCTGACAAGCTTATAGAAGCTCAATAATTCTGCCGTATCCCACTCGGAAGGTTGGAACCTTCTAAAGCACCTGATATGGCGGAATAGAACCCAATCGAATCCAATGTGTATTTATTAATCCCTTTACATTGGCCCTCATTCTGAGTTGTTCGCTCGCTAGCTGCTTTTAGCAGCATTGCACACGCTATGCCGCCGCCCTCTGGGAGTGTATCTTAGCTTAGCAGAATTGTGAACGAAAGATTAGCAGAATTGCGAATAGAAATTTCTTAGCAGTTTCTGAGTAGCTCGACACTTACTCTGCCACTGCGATCAGTTCAATCAGTTTCGTTCCTGGTTTGACGTCCCAAACACACCCAGCGTTCGCCCAGACACTCCCCCGTTTCTCCAGCCACTCCCGCGTTTTTCCCAGAAACGCCAGCGTTTTTTCGCACACTCCCAGAAAACGGCCAGTTTCCACCCAGACACACCCACTTCCTGTCAATCACACTACGATCACCAGAACGATGAAAAATCCTCGTAATGCCGTGAGTAAAATACCTAACTTGTGTAAAATAACTAAGCGCATGCGCTCTGCGAACCTTGCACATGCGCAGTAAGCGACTAATCGCAATATAGCGAAAATCGGCAATGAGCGAACAACTCGGATTGAGGGCCATTGTGCAGCTATTAGTTTGCCTGATTTAGACTCTCTCTTCTCTTTATATAATACATGGATATAAAAGTTCCGAAAACATAGGGACAGATGTACTAACCTATGGAGAGAGAGAAACTACCAACCAGTCAGCTCTTAATACCCCTTTCAAACAGAAAGTCAAATTACCGGGTGAAGAAGTTCTACCTGGTAATTTTGCCAATAAACACGGGTCCTTTTCTGTGTAAAGGGTCAACCTGGGTTGAAATTCCCGGGACTTCGACCCATGAATTTACAAGGGTTGAAGACCTGGGAATTCCGACCCGGGTTGGCCCTTTCACACAGAAGAAATACCCCTGTTGCTCTGCAAATTACCGGGTAGAACTGCTTCACCCAGTAATTTGCTTCCCTGTGTGAAAGGGGGGTCAGGCTGGGTCCGGCTAAGCGACCGGCATTAAAATGCTGGGAATTTCAGAAGTTTCTGTCCGAAAAGGATTTTACTCACATTTTTCAAACCCCGCTTGTAACATGGCAGTTAGGAGCTGATTGGCTGGTATTTTATACAAGGCTTAGTACATCTGCCCCATAATTCTATATTGTTACATTTATGTGAATTAAGATTCCTACTGAAAGGATAACTTCAAATTCAGTGTATATGTCTCACATCCTTATACCCTAAAGGTCATTTTTGCCATGGAAGCACCCTGCCCTATGACCCTCGGTAAATGACGTAGTAGTGGAGGTATTCCATATACAGCACCTGTTCTAGCTGTGACAGGCAGCAACCTGAGGGCTGAATTTGTTGAGATGCCCACTGGCATTGGGAAGATTGTCAACTGTCATTAAGTGTTCTCCAATTGTAGATCCTCTTCCTCGCTGTAGAATGATGGACTTCCACTTGTTTCACAGACTGATGAGCGGCGACATTTGCTTCTCTGCAGCCGCTGTAGACTGTCTCATAGCCTTTACCTGTCGCTCTGGCTCCTTCCTCCTTTTATGCCACATCGGCCTCTGCTTTATTCCCTGCCAGGCCCAGCTGTCATTGGTCTGACAATCTTAATTAGAACTGGGGTAATGGATGAAGTCATAAAACAGTGAATAGGACTGAAATTGCACATAGTAGCCAACTACCACACCAGATATCCTCTGCGCAGTGCAGGGAGTTCATATGTAATGCCATGAATGGGGTCTTTATGCAGCAGAGGCAGGCATGAGGTTGTCAGATGGCAAGCTCTACAAAATTGCATGCTGCCTCCTGTCCTGATTGCAGCATTTGGGGGCCCAGTCCTCTTCCCCTACATCTCTATCCTCATCCACGTCTACTTTACTCTGCCAGCAACCTCCATCTCTCTTCCCAGCTGATTACTTCTTTCCACTTCCACCTCCAGGATGTCTCCCATACTGCTCTCACCACCACTGCAAGCAACATCATCATCAGACTCTCCTCCCTCCATCACTCCCTATCGGACTCTCCTCCTCCCTCCACCGCGTATCACTCCCTATCAGTCTCTCCTCCTCCCTCCACTGCACCACACTCCCCATAAAACTCCCCTCCTCACTTCACTGCACCTCACTCCTTATCAGACTCTACTCCTCCCTCCACTGCACCTCACTCCGCATAAGACGCCCCTCCTCGCACCACCGCACATCACTCCTTATCAGACTCTCCTCCTCCCTCCACTGCACCTCACTCCCTATAAAACTCCCCTCCTCACTTCACTGCACCTCACTCCCTATCAGACTCCCCTCCACACTCCACAGCACATCACTCCTTATGCGGAGTGAGGTGCAGTGGAGGAAGGAGGAGAGTCTGATAAGACTCCCCTCCTCACTCCACCACACATCACTTCCTATCAGACTCTCCTCCCTCCACCGCACATCACTCCCTATCAGACTCTCCTCCCCCACCACTGCTCCACACTCATTATCAAACTCTCCTCCTCCCTCCACTGCATCTAATTCCCTATAAGACTCCCCCCTCCTCACTCCACCTCATTCCCAAGCAGACTCTCCTCCCCCACCACTGCTCCACGCTCCCTATCAGACTTTCCTCCCTCCACTGCACCTCAATTCCTATAAGACTCCCCTCCTCACTCTCTAGCAGACTCTCCTCCCCCACCACTGCACCACACTCCCTATCAGACTCTCCTCCTTCCTCCACTGCACCTCACTCCCTATAAGACTCCCCTCCTTACTCCACTGCACCTCACTCCCTATCAGACTCTTCTACTGCCTCCACTGCACCTCACTCCATATAAGACTCCCCTCCACACTTCACTGCTTTTCACTCCCTTTCAGACTCTCCTCCTCCCTCCACTGCACCACACTCAATAGCAGACTCTCCTCTCACCACAGCACCTCCTTACCTAGGAGGCTCTCCTCCTCCCTCCACTGCACCACACTCCCTATCAGACTTTCCTCCCTCCACTGCATCTAACTCCCTATAAGACTCTCCTCGTCCCGCCGCCGCACATCACTTCCTATCAGACTCTCCTCCTTCCTCCACTGCACCTCACTCCCTATAAAACTCCCCTCCACACTTCACTGCACTTCACTCCCTTTCTGACTCTCCTCCTCCCACCACTGCACCACACTCAATAGCAGACTATCCTCCTCTCACCAAAGCACCTCCTTACCTAGGAGGCTCTCCTCCTCCCTCCACTGCACCACAGTCCCTATCAGACTTTCCTCCCTCCACTGCACCACACTCCCTATCAGACTCTCCTCCTCCCTCCACCGCATGTAACTCCCTATAAGACTTTCCTCCTCCCTCCACTGCACCACACTACATCAGACTCTCCTCCTCCCTCCACTGCACCACACTCTCTCAGACTCTCCTCCTCCCTCCACCACTCCTCAATCAATAGCAGACAATATCGGGGCCGGTGCTAGATTTCTTGGCGCCCTAGGCAAAGCTTCACTCTACCACCCCTGCTTTCCCCAGTGTGCGTTCAGTAGTCACACCCCCCCTATTACCACCGCACCAACATAAAACAGAATTTTCTGCACGCCTATCGATGTCAACACACTTGCCGGCAGAATTACACACAATGGTGCCACCCCACAGTCAATGGTGGTCACAAAATACTGTACCGCCATGTTGTGTGGATACAGGCAGGTATAGCTCTGGTATTACTTTTGCTAAAACTCCGATTTCACCCTACCCTACCGTCCATTAGTAGACCACCTCACCTTACCCTGTGTGCCCCTCTCCAGGCTGCCATTCAACCTGTGCTACCTCCCAGTGCCGGATTAAGGCTAGTTGGGACCTTGGGGCAAAGAGATGTGGGGGCCCCACCAATAAAATTAAACCTGCGGCCCCCACCCACCCATCCCCGCTGCTGTCACTACTATGCTCCTTAGGGGAGCAGGAGAGAGTGAGGGGAGTAACAAAGAAGGTGTTAGGGGATAGGGAGAGACAGGGGAATGGGGAGTAGCGTTGGAGAGATTGAGAGTATTAGGGAGAAAGATGTGCGAGAGAGGGTGTCGGGGTGAGAGAAAGAGAGGAGCAAGAAAGGGGGGGGAGAGAAATGGGGTTCAGAGAGAGAATGAGGGTCTAATGGAAAAAGGGGAAAAAAGAGAAAAAAAAGGGGGGTAGATTGAAAGAGAGGGTGTCAGTGAGAGAGAGGGTGTCAGGGAGAAAGGAATGAGAGGGGAGAAAGGGCATCAGGTAGAGAGCGGGTGTCGTCAGACAGAGAGAGAGATGGAGGGTAGCGAACAGCAGTGTGAGAAAGTATGTCAGGGAGAGAGAAGGGAGCAGGAAAGCGTGAGAGTGTCAGGGAGAGAGACAGTGTCAGAGAGAGGGAGAGAAAGACTGTGTAAGGGAGAAAGAGAGGACAGAGGGCCTAATTCAGACCCGATCGCACGCTGCAGTTTTTAGCAGTCGTGCGATCGGGTCTGAACTGCGCATGCGCGTCATAGCGACGTCTTTTACAAAGAACGCGATTACACCAGCGATCGCAAGAAGATTGACAGGGAGAAGGCGGACCTGGGCGGATACTCACCGTTTCCTGGGAGTGTCCGGACGAACGCAGGCATGCCCGGCCGTTTCCAGGGAGGGATCCTGACGTCCGCTCCATGCCGGATCATCGCAGTGGGCGAGTACTGTAAGTCCTGAGCTGTGCAGTTCTCAGTACAAGCGATTGCTCCTCTGCACAGTCCTAACCCCCTCCCCTGTAGGCGACGATTACCTGGTCGCAGCAGTGCAAAAAACGGCCTGCGTGCGACCAGGTCTAAATTAGTCCCAGAGAGAGAGAGAAAAAGAGAGAGAAAGTGTCAGAAGAAGAGAGAGAGTAGTGTCTGGGAGAGGGAGAGAGACAGAGACAATGAGCCGGATGTACTAAGCAGAAAATGCGGTAAACCCCGTTTACCGCATTTTCCTGATGTACTAAGCCCCGTCTGGCTGGTCAGCGCCGCGGCGGGGTTCGCCAGCTTTAGCTGGCGATAGTCCATAGAAGCCTATGGGCTTCTCTCCGCGGCGCTGTGTGAGGGATCCGATCGGATCCCTCCCAGCATGCCCTGCGGCCACCCCTGTCACCCCACGCATGCGCAGACTGACTCCTGGGGCCGAATCCCGGAAGTCAGGCTGCCGCTGCGCATCGCGGAGGACAGCTCTTATCGGAAGAGCTGTCCTCCGCAATGCTGATCGCATATGTTAGTACATGTGCGATCAGCATCGTGACGCAGGGCGGCGATGTACATTAGTACATCCCGCCCAATGTATGAGAGAGACACTACCTGATTCTACAGCACAGGTCTCTGATGGGGGCGGGCACTTCACTGATTTAAGCCCCGCCCTCTAAACACCCGCGAATCGCGGCACAGCACTGCTCTGCTGTCTGGACCCAGACAGGCAGGGCAATGCTTACAGCAGTGAGGGGCCCCTGGGTGATCCGACCCTGCTACTGTTGGAGCTGGCATCTATAGTGTGGAGAAATTCCTACAGCTGCTCATTACCGCTACGGTTGAGGCTAGAACCAAGTGGCCTAAGGGACCTTTTCTGTCAGGGGGAGGAGCTAGGCCAGCGGGACAGTTGCTCTACTATCCCCGCCACCAGCTATTACCTTTAGTAATTAGGTGGCGAGCGAAGCGGAGCGAGCCACCGAGCCCGAAGCATGGTGAGCGAAGCGAGCCCGCGAGGGTACTTTTCGGGTACCCTGTTCGGCCGTAGCTCCTCCCCCTGGTGACGTGTCTCCTCCCCTAGGTACGTCACAAGGTCCCTTCTCCCACTCCATTATAGAACCAACCTTACCGCTACACTGGCTGCATTATTGCCCGCAGCCCGCGGCTTCTGCTGACTTCCTGCTTCTGCATCTGTACTACTGCTTCCAGGGCTTCCTGGATCCTCAACTGCAGCATACCCAGACACTTCCTCAAACCCTGGCAGCCAGTGGCAATCGGTGACCTCTGGACCCATCCTCCACACCTCTCTCCGTGGCTGCTGCTATGGTCTGGTGCCCCTGTGAGGTACTTTACCGTCAATGTACTGTAGGATGCCTCAACTTCCGCTCTTCCCTGGGTCCCTGAGGCTGCCTCTTGGTGACACACCAGCAGGAGCTCTGGCTGCCGCAGGTCTCCTGCTATTCTCTGCGCTATCGGTGCAGCTGAAAGTCTGAGACATTCTGAACTTTTTTTTTTGCTAGTAGGACAGTGCACCGCCCTCTACGGGCTGCCGCACATAGGCAGCTGCCTAATAGTAGCGCCGGCCCTCCTCTCTCTCCACAGCACCTCACTCCCTAGGAGGCTCTCCTCCTCCCTCCACTGCACCACTATCAGACTTTCCACCCTCCACCGCGCTTCTCTCCTGATCAGACTCTCATCCTCCCTCCATCGCACCTCACTCCCTAGCAGACGCTCCTACTCCCTCCACCACTGCAACTCACTCCCTATAAGACTCCCCTCCTCACTCCACCGCACCTCAGTCCCTTTCAGACTCTCCTGCTCCCATCACTGCAGCTTATTCCCTATAAGCCTCTCTCCTACTGCCTCCAAAGCTTCTAACTGGGCTGTATATTTACTTAAGTTTGGGTTAATAGAAGTGGAGATGATGCCCATAGTAATAAATCAGATTTAATATATTCTCTCATACGTCCTAGAGGATGCTGGGGACTCCAAAAGGGCCATGGGGTATAGACGGGATCCGCAGGAGACATGGGCACACTATAAGACTTTGAATGGGTGTGAACTCGCTCCTCCCTCTATGCCCCTCCCCCAGACTCCAGTTAAACTCTGTGCCCAGATAGACTGGACACACACTAGGGGAGCTCTCCTGAGTTTCTCTGAAAAGACTTTATGTTAGGTTTATTATTTTCAGGGAGAACTGCTGGCAACAGGCTCCCTGCTTCGTGGGACTGAGGGGAGAGAAGCAGACCTACTTCTTCTGAGTTCAAGGGCTCTGCTTCTTAGGCTACTGGACACCATTAGCTCCAGAGGGTCTGATCACTTGGTTCGCCTAGCTGCTCGTTCCCGGAGCCGTGCCATCACCCCCCTCACAGAGCCAGAAGAAAGAAGCCGGGTGAGTAAAGGAAGAACAGAAGACTTCAGTGACGGCAGAAGACTTCAGGGTCTCTGAGGTGCCGCGCGCCATTGCTCCCACACACAAGCGGCACTACAAGGGTGCAGGGCGTAGGGGGGGCGCCCTGGGCAGCAAAAATACCTCATATACATGCCTGGCAAAGAGGTATACAGTGCATAGGCACTGTATACTGACCCCCGCCAGTATAAAAAAGTAAAAAATTAGCGGGACTGAAGCGCACAGAGAAGGGGGCGTGGCTTAGCCCTCACAACTCTATACAGCGCCATTTTCTCCTCACAGACACGCTGGCCCCGCCAAAACACTGTGGAACAACTAATAGTGTAAAACGGAGGGGGGCACTATGGGTTCATATATGAAGCACTATATATATACTGTATATATAATGAGCGTGTGATACATGAGTTGTTAAAAGTTTCTGTGTTTTCCCTGTCAGATACTGGAATCTACCCATTATAGCTATTTAGTACATGTGTGTCGACATGTGTGAGTGCTCTGCCACAAACAGCTATGGGAATCCCTCTGTCGGCATCGCCGACTGATGGTACTTGATTCAGTAGATGAAGTGTCAGCATGTCGTAGTTGTAAGCTTTTCCAAAGTAAACACTGTATGGGAGACACAGTCGTATGTGGGTGACCCTGTCGGCACCAACTGTTATGACTGGGTGTAAATTAACATGATAATGTAAAAAACCTACACCTGTCTATATATATATATATATATGTGTATGGTACGGTTCCATTGAGCTGTAGCTCGAGCACAGACGTGGTAGTATTTGTGGGGGAGTAATATTAGAATTATATATATATTTCCTCAGACCCCTCGGGGTCGCAAGAATGTTATTTTGCTCGGTTACTACTCCCTGTTGTTGACGAATACTATTGTCTCCCTGTTGTCGACGACAATACTATTACTACTCCCTGTTGTCTTATGTCGACCATAATGTTTCCTGGTTAGATCCACAACATTGGCATTCAGTACATGTTCGTACACATTCAGAACACATTATTGTCACTAGGGACCCTGCTGTTCCTGACAATATACATATATGTATGATGTATATATAGAATATATGTGTATTTAAATATGTATAGTCATATTACGATTTCTAATGAATGCTGAAGTAAACTTATTCCTTCTCATGTGCTGGTCGCTCTGTTGATAAAGTTCTAGGTCAGCCGTGACGAGATGGTCTCAAATCCTCACGAGGAGTCCGGGTGTTTATTCTTTTCCCGCCGTGGATAGAATAAAGTGAAAGTCAACCCCTGGTCTGCACGGGGCCCTGTCATAAAGGATCGTATACAGGAAGCTAAGTGATATCTTAAATATATGCTTTGATAATATTTGCATTACATGGGGGAGTGCTTACATTCTGAAATGGTCGGTAACCTTGACATCCGATATAATTACCCTAGAGAGAGAGGGGATATTCCTTAAGTTGGGTCTTCTCTAGAACATTGCAGCATGCTGCCGTGCGACTACGAGAGGTATGGGCCTCTTGGGTGCGCGGGCCACTTCCATGGCCCTCTCGACTAGGAGGGCGTGGTGGATTCACCAAGGGCATGCGGAGGCTGGCTCCGAGGAATACTAGAGTATCTTCCCTAGGAAGGTGTAACCTGGTTTGGGGATGGCTTTGTTAAGTTGATCTCGGCAGATACCACTGGTAAGTCTACCTTCTTGAGCTGTGTCCCTCGCAACGGTTGGCGACGCATTTTTTGAAGGATGCAGTCATTTTGACCGGTTGGATACCGTTTTTTTCCCTTCTTTGCAGGTAGAGGAAGGTGATAAGGTAAGAGGTCTGCAGACTTTTCAAGTTCGCAGAAGCAGACGTCGTCCTCTGTTCTACCACATCCACCGCATGTCGCTGGGTCTGTCTTACTGGAGCCCACACAGGTGGGAACTTGTCTAATACTCTTCAGTCAGTCCTGGAATGGACTTGGACCAGTGAGTTAAGAATGGAGTCAAAAGGGAGACATACTGGAGGTTCCAGATGATTCCCCTCACTGATGCTTCAAAATAGAGCTTACCGATTCTCCTCTGGATGGGGAGGTAGTATGCAACGCCATACCAGAGTTGGGTCAGGATCAGGACATTGGCCTGCTGTCCCTGTCACAAAAAAAACCCCAAACTGTTATTCAAGCTTTTTGTGCTTCTGAGGCAGGGATCTCCAACCTGTATAAGAAAAAGAAAGAGGGTTTAAATGCGGTTTCATCCGCATTAAGCTTACCTGGGTTTGTTATTCAGGATTGTCATTGCCATTTCACAGGAGTGATGGCAGTATGTTGGTCTTCCTTCAATAGTAAGAGCCATTATTATTCTGTACGGGGACGCTCTCCTGACTACGGCGAGGTCTAGCAACAAGTGGTACAAATCGTTGTTTCTCTCTGCAGTTCTTCAACACTGAGAATCGCTGTTGATCCAAACGACGCAGATGTCGGAGTTGGGAATAAGATTAGATACTGAACTGTTGAGAGTTTGTTTTTTCCTGTGGAAAGAGATCTGAGGATCCGGAGTCGGATCAGATTTGCAACAGTGTACACCCATCAATACGTTCCGTTGATGAAGAAGATGGTTGCGGCCTACGAGGCCATTCGGTGAGCAGGTCAAATGCCAGAGTGGTTTTTGCGGGACCAGTTGGACATGTGGTCCGGTCTCACCTGCACATGCACCGGAAAATAATCCTATTTTCCAGGACCAGGATATCTCTCCTGTGGTGGCTTCAAAGTTCTCACCTCCTAGAGGGACGAAGGTTCGGGATCCAGGATTAGATCCTGGTGTCCATGGATACAAGTCTCCGAGGCTGGGTAGCAGTTTTTCCAGGGGAAGAATTTCCAGGGGAAAAGGTCAAGCCGGGTAGCTTGTCTACAATTCTTGAATTAAGAGCTATTTACAGCGGACCATCTTCTTCGCGTTCTGCCCGTCTTAATTCTGTAAGCCGCTAGGGCGGAACGAGGAGCAAAGTGGCAATGGCAGAAGCCGCAAAAGTTTTCCGCTGGGCGGAAAGGCATGTAAACGCTCTGTTAGCGGTCTTCGTTCCGGGTGTTGGCAACGGAGAAATAGACTTCCTCAGCGGACACGATCTCCATCCAGGAGAGTGGGGTCTCCATAAAGAAGTTTTGACTGAAGTGACAAGTCTTGGGGGAATTCCTCAATTAGACATGATGACGTCTCGAACTTCAGGGATATTGTTCCAGGTCAAGGGACACTCAAGCAATGGCAGTGGACGCCCTCGTGACACCGTGGGTGTTTCAGTCGGTCTATGTGCTCCCTCCACTTTCACTTTTTCCGAAGGTGATAAACATAAGAAGAACAAAGGTTCAGGCGATCCTCATTGTTCCGGTCTGGTCAAGGAGGGCTTGGTATCCAGATCTTCAAGACTTACTCACAGAAGATCCCTGACCTCTTCCTCTACGAAAAGACCTGTTACAGCTAGGACCGGGCGTGTATCAAGACTTACCGCAGCTGCGTTTGACGGCATGGCGGTTGAACGCCATATCCTAGCCCGAAAGGGTATTTCCGGTGAAGTCATTCCCACATTGCTTCAGGCTAGGAAAGGAGTAACGGCGTTGCTTTTCCACCGTATTTGGAGGAAGTATGTGTCTTGGTGTGAAACCAAGAAGGCTCCTACGGAAAAATTTCAGCTGGGTCGTTTTCTCCATTTTTTGCAAGCAGGTGTGGATGCAGGCCTAAAGTTAGGCTCCATTAAAGTGCAGATTTCGGCCTTATCAATTTTCTTTCAACAAGAATTGGCCACCCTTCCAGAAGTTCAGACTTTCGTGAAAGGGGTGCTGCACATCCAACCTCCATTTGTGCCCCCAGTGGCACCATGGGACCTTAACGTGGTGTTGCAGTTTCTTATGTCACACTGTTTGGAACCTTTACGAAAGGTTGAGTTAAAATTTCTATCTTGGAAAGTGGTCATGCTGTGGCCTTGGCGTCCGCGAGGCGGGTGTCGGAATTAGCTGCCTTATCTCACAAGAGCCCTATTTGATCTTCCATGTGGATAGAGCGGAATTGAGTACTCGGCTACAATTTCTGCCGAAAGTGGTTTCTGCGTTTCACATGAACCAACCTATTGTGGTGCCTGTGGCTACTGAAGCTTTGGCTGATTCGAAGTCTCTCGATGTAGTCAGAGCTTTGAATATTTATGTCGCCAGAACGGCTCAGATTGGGGAAACAGGGCTCTGTTTGTCCTGTATGCTCCCAACAAAATTGCTTCTAAGCAGACTATTGCACGCTGGATCTGTGATATGAATCGGCATGTTTATTCTACGGCTGAATTGCCGTTACCGAAGTCGGTGAAGGCCCATTCTACCAGGAAGGTGGGCTCTTCTTGGGCGGATGCCCGTGGAGTCTCGGCGATTCAACTTTGCCGAGCAGCTACTTAGGCGGGTTCAAACACTTTTGCTAAGTTCTACAAGTTTGATACCCTGGCTGATGAGGACCTCATGTTTGCTTAATCGGTGCTGCAAAGTCGTCCGCACTCTCCAGCCCGGTCTGGAGCTTTGGTATAAACCCCATGGTCCTTTTGGAGTCCCCAGCATCCTCTAGGACGTATGAGAAAATAGGATTTTAATACCTACCGGTAAATCCTTTTCTCTTAGTCCGTAGAGGATGCTGGGCGCCCGTCCCAGTGCGTACTGTATCTGCAGCTATTGTGGTTACACTCGTGGTGTTTCTTTTCAGTCACGTCGGTTGCTGACATTATTCATGCCATGGCATGCGGTATGCTATTATTGGTCGTGTTTACACACAGGTTGTGTTACATTTTCGGTCAGCATATTGCTATATATTTTTCATGCCGTCGGCTGGTGTTCTATTGAATGCCACGCTCTGTGGCATGTTCGAGGTGTGAGCTGGTATGACACTCACCGTGTTTAAACAATAAATTCTTTCCTCGAAATGTCCGTCTCCCTGGGCACAGTTCTCTAACTGGAGTCTGGAGGAGGGGCATAGAGGGAGGAGCCAGTTCAAACCCATGCAAAGTCTTATAGTGTGCCCATGTCTCCTGCGGATCCCGTCTATACCCCATGGTCCTTTTGGAGTCCCCAGCATCCTCTATGGACTAAGAGAAAAGGATTTACCGGTAGGTATTAAAATCCTATTATCTTCTATAAGGTGCTAGATAAATGATAAGTGGGCAACATCTCCACTTCTGTAAACCCACGCTTTAGTAAATATACCCTAGCTCTCAAACCCCACTTCTTCACCAAAGCCTATCAGACCTCATGCTAAGCGACCCCCTTTATGTCCCAGCACACTGACGTCAGATTTGAGCTTGTAGCACTTCTTTATATCACAGTAAAATGCCAGCCAGTGCCGTAACTAGAAATTTTGGTACCCTGTGCCTAGGGGCAGATTTAGGTGTGAGGGTGCCCCTAGGCACAACAGTAACGGTATCTGGTCTTTAGGTCAACAGTCATTAGGTCAACCACTATTGGTCAGCATGCTTTAGGCCGACATAGTCAGTAGGTTGACATGGCAAAGGTCGACACATGAAAAGGTCAACATGAGTTTATCACATTTTTTTTTTACTTTGTCATACTTTACGATCCACATTGACTACGATTGGGAATAGTAACCTGTGTCGAGCGCATCGGTAGCGGAGCGAGGCACCTTGCCCGGGGATACGGTGCACTAATTGGGGTTCCTGGTCACTTTACGAAGAAAACGACACCAATTTTTTTTTTAACTCATGACCTTTTCCCACATCAACCTTTTCCATGTCGACCTAATGACGGTGTCCACCTATTTCAGGTGTCAACCTAGTCACTGTCGACCAATAGTGGTCGACTTAATGACTGTCGACCTAGTTAGGGTCGACCCAATGAACAACACCCAACAGTAACGCTCCCACCCCAAGCCAAATTTTATTATTTTGATTGCGGTTATAAGCCCCCATTTCATGACATCCAATTTAATAGAATAATTTAAAAAATCACTTTTATTTATTATTTATTATTTGTGTATACATATTTACTAAGTGGGATAGCTTATTACAGGGGCAGTATGTGCATGTCCTAACGATTTACACTCCTTTCAAGATGGCATATTGTACAGTACAGTGGAAATATTTTGCAGCTACTGGTACATTTCTGGCTGACAGCACCAACGCAAGCCTCACGTTCCTATTGGGAAATTCGCCACTGCCTGTGCCAGAAAAATTATTGGTTGCCCCTCTCCCACCATAATTAAAACAGAGACAGTGCGCGCCAAAAATATAGGGGCGTGGCCACATAATAGTACCAATTCACATTGCACGGCACAATAGTATCCGTTATTCACATTACACCACAGTAGAGCCCTGATAAACAATATGCCACGTAGAGCCCCTGCCAGGTAGAGTGGCACCTGTGCTCCAGGGGTGGTCTTCAGGGAGCCCGACAGCCGGCATACCGACACTTATTCTCCCTCGTGGGGGTCCACAACCCCCCTGGAGGGAGAATAAAATAGTGTGGCGCGCGTAGCGCGCCACCGTGCCCGTAGCATGGCGAGCGCAGCGAGCCCGCAAGGGGCTCATTTGCGCTCGCCACACTGTCGGTAAGCCGGCGGTCGGGCTCCTGGCGCCGGTATGCTGGTTGCCGGGAGCCCGACCGCCGGCATATCGTAGTGAACCCGTGCTCCAGTACCCGGCGGAAGTCCGTCCTCAGATACTGCAGGAGACGAGTATGGGGACAGAGCTCATGGGGGAGAGACTCAGACTGTCCAGCGATGCCCGCAGTAATGTATACTAGCAGTGCTACTATTATGCATTGTAGCAGGCGGCGCGGGCACATATTGTGGCGCAGACCTGTGGGTGATGCAGGCACTGCTGGCACACACCTAGTTACAGCCCTGATGCCAGCTGGTATGTTATTGCTGATAGCGTGCTCTTTCTTTGATCATATGTATTTATTATTTTATTTATTGGCAGTTATTAATATAGCGCACACATATTCCGCAGCGCTGTACAGAGAATATTTATCCATTCACATCAGTCCCTGCCCCAGTGGAGCTTACAATCTATATTCCCTATCACATGTACACACCCACACTACCACCGAGGGGGGGGGAGTGGGTACTCTTTACCCAGGCCCTCCACCTACCTTACCTATCAGCAGCAGCTTCCTTCTCTAGCCAGCACACGCTGCTGTGTGCTGGCTGGGCTGTGATAGTGCAGCAGCAGTCTCTTCTGCAAGTCTCCCATCTGGACTTGCCTCTGGCTGTGGGGCACACTCCCAACCCAAGTCTGCGCTCAGCGCCGATTCGCCTCCCGCGATTAGGCGACGCCCCCAATAAAGTACCTGGCCCCATCACAGCACTCTACATGCAGAAACATTCACGCAAGGATAAATTTTGGTTGGGAGACAATTAACCTACCAGTATATTTTTGGATTGTGGTAGGAAACCTACGCAGAACAGGGAGACTATACAAACTCCACACAGTTCAGGCCATGGTGAAAATCTAACCCACAACCTCAGTGCTGTGAGGCAGTAATGCTAACCATTACACCATCCTTGTTTTATTTATTACTAGTATTCGGGAAATGTATGGCCATTTTAAAGACCAAAGGGACACCCATATGGCTCCTGTTGTTCATCATTTCCTCCATCACTTATTTAAACAGCTGTTGTGACCAATTTATTTGGTGTAATATGTAAATTTCCATAGGAGGTGCAACATAAATTTTCTCCAGGTGGTATCTGCACCCACACGCCAGGTAACTGAGCACTTTGTCTAATTGTCCCCATGAAACCGTCCAGGGAATCCCACAGGACGCTTGTACTGAAATGGCCTCTTGATTTGCAAGTCTCTATTGTTTCAGCGAGAGCCACAGACGTAACATAACAACACAACACTTTGTCCTCACTGACCCAGGAAGACAGATTGCTTGCTAATGTCCTATTACCCAGTTCAGATCACAGGACTGCCCATGACGTCAGGAGACAGATAATATCTGCACTGTGGGACTCCAGACACACTACAGCCATACAACACAACAGATTATTTACTAACATGTCTGAAAGACACTTTCTGCAGCCTCATCACTGATCACCATGACGAGTGAGCAGCAAGAAACACAATACTCTGGGGTCTATTCACGAAGCAGTGAAAAGAGTGGAGAAGTGAGCCAATGGAGAAGTTGCCCATGGAAACCAATCAGCTGCTCTGTATAATTTTATAGTATGCAAATTATAAATGTTACTTTAATGCTGATTGGTTGCCATAGGGGACTTCTCCACTGGCTCTCTTCTCCACACTTTTCACTGCTTCATGAATAGACCCCATAGAATGTTACATTATCTGTTGTATTCACCACTGGTGACCAATGTAGCATCCCCATACTCATCTGCCGGCACACTTGCGCCAAACTCAGGCTGCGCAATTCTTCATACGTCTCCATTTGTGGTGCGTTTCCAGTTGACCAACTGCAAAATAAAATATCTTATTTTCTGCATACTTGGTGCAATTTTTATCCTCTTGAATATATTTTAATAATAGGGCGCCACAAGGTGTTGTAGCACCGCACAGTTAGCAACAAAATGTATAATGGTGGTCATTCCGAGTTGTTCACACGTTGCCGTTTTTCACAACGGAGCGATTAGGTAGAAAATGCGCATGCGCATGGTACGCAGCGCACATGCGCTTAGTTATTTAACACAAAACTTAGTAGACTTACACAAGCTCGAGCGACGTTTTTTCCTCGCTCGAGTGATCGTAGTGTGATTGACAGGAAGTGGGTGTTTCTGGGCGGCAACATGGCGTTTTCAGGGAGTGTGCTTTAAAATGCAGGCATGCCAGGTAAAAACGCAGGAGTGGCTGGCCGAACGCAGGGCGTGTTTGTGACGTCAAACCAGGAACTAAACGGACTGAGGTGATCGCAATCTAGGAGTAGGTCTGGAGCTACTCAGAAACTTCAAAGAATTATTTATTAGCAGTTCTGCTAACCTTTCGTTCGCTATTCTGCTAAGATACACTCCCAGAGGGCGGCCGTCTTGCGTTTGCAATGCTGCTAAAAACAGCTAGCGAGCGAACAACTCGAAATGACCACCAATATTTCAGTGCAGCAAGTTCCTCCAATAAAGAATTACACCGGCGCAGCGGTACAATGTCCTTGGACATTACAGTGAAATTATGTTACTGTCGGGGAGATTTATCAATTATTGGGGAGAGATAAAGTTTAAAAGTTGCTCATACTGTAGAAACTAATCAGCTAACTTATTTTTTTTAGCACAGCCTGTAATGTAAAATATACTTGCAAACATTTTAGAACTCCTCTGCAGGAGAAGCCCAGAGGAGACACTGGCCCTCATTCCGAGTTGTTCGCTCGTTATATTTTTTTGCTACGGAGCGATTAGTCGCAAACTGCGCATGCGCAATGTTCGCAGTGTGCCTGCGCCAAGTAAATTAGCACAAAAGTTTGGTATTTTACTCACGGCGTAACAAAGTTTTTTCATCGTTCTGGTGATCGGAGTGTGATTGACAGGAAGCGGGTGTTTCTGGGCGGATACTTGCTGTTTTATGGGAGTGTGCGGAAAAACGCTGGCGTTTCAGGGAAAACGCGGGAGTGGCTGGAGAAACAGGGGAGTGTCTGGCCGAACGCTGGGTGTGTTTGTGACGTCAAACCAGGAACGAAACTGACTGAACCAGAGGCGTCACCAGGTGTGGTGACACCCGGTGCGCACCCCTGATGTACTGCCGCGATCGCGGCAAAAAGGGGCGTGACCTTTACAGCTAGGGGGCGTGGCTTCGCGGGGATACTGGTATCGTCACTCTGGGGGCGTGCACAGCATCTCCGGAGATGCTGGGCTTCCCCCAGAGACGGTCTCAGTGTGCTGTCGGCTCCTCTGCTATGACAGGAGCCGGGTGCTGTAGCGGAATTTCACACTGCAGCACCTGGGTCCTGTCACTACGGAGGAGCTGACATTTGGTGTCACCCCCTCCAGGTGTCACACCCGGGTGCGGGCCGCACCCCCCGCACCCGCCTTGTGACGCCACTGGACTGAACTGATCGCAATGTAGGAGTAAGTCTCGAGCTACTCAGAAACTGCTAAGAATTTTTTATTCGCAATTCTGCTAATCTTTCGTTCGCAATTCTGCTAACCTAAGATACACTCCCAGAGGGCGGCGGCTTAGCGTGTGCAATGCTGCTAAAAGCAGCTAGCGAGTGAACAACTCGGAATGAGGGCCACTGACGGCAACTTCGGGGGCGGGGGCAGCTATCACATTATTAGTGACAAAATGCCACGATTTGTGGGACTGCAAGGAAGGGGCATTGGTAAATGAAGTTGTCATTTAGCTCCGCCCCCTCAAAACTGAACCGCGATTCCTGATGTTATCTCCCAATCCTGCCCGCTTCACCAGGAAGTGTGAGGAATGCGGGAGATCCAGCCACTATTGGAGTGTGGGGGGCTGGCCTCTGATTGGCCAGAATAACATGTAACCCAAACCCCTTGCTCAGGAGTTCTCTTCTAGTTCTCGCCCATTCTCATTTAGGTATTTGGTCGAAAGGTCGATCATACTTAGGTCAACCACTATTGGTCAACATGCATTAGGTCGACATGGTTTCTAGGTCGACATGACAAAAGGTCGACTTGAGTTTTTCATGGTTTGTTTTTTTTAACTTTTTCATACTTTACGATCCACGTGGACTACGATTGGGAACGGTAACCTGTGCCGAGCGCAGTGGTATCGGAGCGAAGTGGTATGGTGAGCGAAGCGAGCCATGCGAGGGGACACGGCGCACTAATTGGGGTTCCCCGTCACTCTACAAAGAAAACGACACCAAAAATATTTACAAAAACCTTGCACAAGGCAACCTAATGCTTGTGTCGACCTATTCTAGTTGTTGACTTAGTCACTGTCAACCAATAGTGGTCGACCTAGTGACTGTCGATCTAAGTGTGGCCGACTCTATGAACCACACCCCTCATTTAATAGTAAAATAAAAAATAGATTAAACTGGCTAAAAGAAACAGTGATGGTTATTCAGCTGCTCATTGTGATAAAAACACAGTTATTCCAGAGTTATGTAATATAGATTTTATGTCCTAATCTGTGGGTAGGGACCTAAAATATGAGCTCCCAGCGGTTACGGATTTCCTTTTGAAAGCCATTGTCTACTACCAACCAGCAAACAAATGACATCCTATTTTAGTGCAGCTCTGTACACGTTCAGTATTTCAAGTCCTTACAGCTCCATTTTTTTCCTTGAAGAATAATATTTATTAAATCCTGGCGAGGTAACTATAAGCACAACCATCATCATTCAATCAAAAATACATCTGTGGGCCTGATTACAGACCTTTCCTGGACTCCAAGCATTGTACTGCGGCTATAATGTGAGTAGGGGGTGCTGTTATATATACCGCCGGTCACTATACCGACGCCGGGATCTCAAACGGCGAATAGCTAGACAGTCGGCATGCCGACCAACAGGGACTATTCCCACATAGAGTGTGATAAGACTTGTGACGAGCACCGGCCATCTAAAAGCCAAGATCCCGCCATCAGTATGGTGACCAGCGGTCTCTCAATCGCTGGTCATACGAAGCCAACAAAGAGCAGGATGGTGGCTGCACTGTAATAGCTATGTCATATAGGCAGAATAATCAGAATCAGCTTTATTGGCCAGGTATAGGAATTTGTCTTCAGTTTGCTATACAACAGCCAAGTATGTAACAGATAATCGGGGGGGGGGGGGCAAGTAAAGTCATACAGATAGGTATACCGTAGGGACACAAGTGAGTTACATGTACGTCTAGTCAGTAGTCAATGTTCAGGAGTTTAGCAGGCGGACTGCTCGGGGAAAGAAACTTTTGTGGCTTCTGGTGGACCCAGTGGGAACGGCCCTGTAATGCCTGCCTGAAGGAAGTAAGCTAACCATGCTGTGGACGGGGTGTAGCTGGTCCTTTACTATCTTTGTTGCCCGCTTTTTAGCTCTGGACAGGTATAGATCCTGGACTGAGGAAAGGTCGGCCCCGATGATCTTCTCTGCGGTTCTGGCCACCTTTTGGAGCCTGCACCTGTCCCTCGCGCTGGTGGAGCCGTACCATACCAGTATCGAGGAGCACAGTACCGACTCCACAATCGCGGAGTAGAAGAGGAGCAGAAGCTTCTGTGGGATGTTGAACTTCCTTACTTGCCTGAGGAAGAACAACCTCTGCTGCACTTTGGACCCCATTTAAGGTCCCGGGAGATTGTGGTCCTTAGGAACTTGAAGGAGTCCACTAGCAATACACACTGTCAGCAATCGTTAGCAGAGGTGCACTAGCTGACTTCTTCCAGAAGTCCACTATCATGTCGACAGTTTTGAGGGGGTTAAGCTCAAGGTTGTTGTGGCTGCACCACTGGGCCAACCGGTCTACTTCCCGTCTATAGGCGGATTCGTCCCCTTCCTTGATGAGGCCGATGGAGGTGGTGTCTTCGGCGGATTTGATGATTTTTACTGATTGCGCCTCTGAGGTGCACTCATTTGTGTACAGGGAGAAGAGTAGGGGTGAGAGGACACAGCGCAGAGGGGCACCTGTACTAATGGACTGCGCTTGAGGTGAATTCCCCGCTTTCCCCACCTGTGTCCTATCTGTCAGGAAGTCTACTATCCAGAAACAGGTAGCTTCTGGGACCCCTAGACGAAGTAATTTGAGGTGGAGGATGCTGGGGACGATTGTATTGAAGGCCGAGCTGAAATCGACAAACAGGACCCTCGCGTAGGTACCGTGAATGTCTAGGTGCTGGAGAATGTAGTGCAGGCCCAGGTTGACTGCATTCTCGACACACCGATTCGATCGATAAGCAAACTGCAGAGGGTCCAGTTGGGAGACAGTCACAGTTTTTAGGTGATTCAAAACCAGACGCTCTAACGTTTTCATGACCACAGACGTCTGTGCTACCGATTCGATCGATAAGCAAACTGCAGAGGGTCCAGTTGGGAGCCAGTCACAGTTTTTAGGTGATTCAAAACCAGACGCTCTAACGTTTTCATGACCACAGACGTCAGTGCTATCGGCCTGTAGTCGTTCAGGTACGTGATAGAGGGTTTCTTAGGGACCGGGACGATAGTGGACCTTTTGAGGCAGGAAAGGACTTTCTGTAGCTCCAGTGATTTGTTGAAGATCTTGGTGAATATGGGGGCGAGCTGACCCGCAAATGCTCTCAGGGCAGATGGTGACACTCCATCAGGACTCGGAGCTTTCCTGGGTTTGGCCCTTTTGAACAGTGCCTCAACCTCTTCTTGGGCGACTTGCAGTGCTTGGAGTTGGCTGTTGGTGTTCGGGGCATCGTAGAGGTGATTGTTTGGGTCGCAGGGGACTTCTTTTGCGAAACTGCAATAAAAGTGGTTCAGCTCGTCTGCTAGGTCTTGGTGCATGGTGGTGGACTTCAATGTTTTCTTGTAGTTGGTCATTAGTGGAGAGATCGTTAGTCAGCTTGTCCGAGAAGCGCTTTTTTGCTAGCCTAATTTCTTTAGTCAGAGAGTTCCTAGTTCGGTTGTATAGTGCTCTGTCACCGCTGCTATAGGCCTCCTCTTTGACCCGACGAAGTTGCACGAGCTGGGCATTGAACCAGGGCTTGTTGTTGTTGTAAATGTGGTAAGTTTTGGTAGGTACACACGTCTTCATAGTAGCTGATGTAGGATGTGACAGTGTCTGTCAGGTCGGTTGCCGAGGCTTCGAAGATCCCCCATTCCGTGCAGTCGAAGCAGGCCTGGAACTTCAGCTTACCCTCGTTGGTCTAGTTCTTAACAGTCTTTGACGACAGGCTTAACCGCTCTCAGCTTCTGTGTATAGGTAGGGAATAGGTGGACGAGGCAGTGGTCAGATAAGCCGAGTGCAGCACGTAGGATAGACCGGAAGGCAGACTTGAGGGTAGTGTAGCGGTAAAAGGGTGCGCCCTTCCCTAGTGGGACATGTGACTTGTTGTTTGTACTTAGGTAGCTCCTTGCTCAGGTTAGTTCTGTTGAAGTCTCCCAGCACTGGGTGTTTTTATTCTATGTCGGATATTCATACAGCCAGGTGGTGCAGGGCTTCGTTTGCGCAGGTGAGGGGACGGACGGACATGTACACTCCCACAAGGACAATTGAAGCAAATTCCCGGGGGAAATAGAAGGGGTTGCAGTTGATACTTAGCATCTCCAGGTAAGGGCTATAAGATTTGCCTAGGATCGTGACATTGGTGTAGAAGCAGATGCAACCACCGTTCGTTTTTCCTGAGAGAACCTTGGAGTGATCGGCCCTGAAGAGACCAAAGCCCGGCAGAGACATCGGGTTGTCCGCAATATGTTCGTCCAGCCACGTCTCCGTAAAGCAGAGGACAGGTGACCCTGTAATGCCTGACCCTGCGCTGCCCAGGAGGGACAGTTCGTCAAACTTGTTTGCCAGCGAGCGCACATTCGATAGCAGGATCGCGGGAAGTGCAGAGCAATGCCCTAGCCGCCACCACCTCACTAGGGCGCCTGCGCGTCAGCCTCTCCTCTGAGCCCAGGTCCTTCTACTAGGGCCGACATGAGGGCCTCTGTCAGAGTCAGAGTTATTTGTTGCTCAGAGAACAGAGGTGAATGATGTCCAAGTGAGGGGCTGCATGGAGCCAAAGATAGGTTGTAGTCCACAGTACCTTGTTTGGGATGTCCAATGCAAAGTACAGTAGATTCCAAACTGAAGAGGTTTCAATCCAGTGTGTATCTCAGCGCTGGAATGAAATCTGTTAGTTTTTTTTTTTGAAATTCTTTATTTGTACGTGGTTAAGCACAGAAAGAAAACATTACATGAATACATGGGACAAGTGGCCATCCGAGCCAGCGTCCAGTAAAAACCACAAGTTTTCAATTAAACAACAAGGTCAGTCAGTGTAGAAAGAACAGTAACTTTCAAACATAGAATTAGGGGAGGGGGAGGGGGGATGGGAGAGAGGAACAGGGGAGGGGGGGGGGGGGAACCACGATACAATCTATGTATGGCATATATCCTAGAAATAGTAGGATCAGAAGAAAGGGGAAGAGGGGGGTCAAGAAGGAGACGGGAACAGGCCAGAGAAGGGGAAGAGAGAGGATAGAGAGAGAGAGAAGAAAAGAGAAGGAGATAGGTCGGAAGGAGAGATATTAGGTAGCGCCCATGGTTCTACGGAGGAAGCTAGGAGCGTAAAGAGGGGGACGGCATTCTGCGTTCAGCAGCGAACCAAGGGGCCCAGACCTGCTCAAAAATGTGGCCCCGGTCGTGGAGATAGTATGTAATCTTTTCCATTGAGGCAATGTGCCAAATTTTAGTTTTAAGGGACGGGAGGGAGGGCGGGGAGGGGCCCTTCCAATTAAGAGCTAGCAGCGACTTTGCCGCCGTTAGGATATGTGTGGCCAGCTTTTGAGAGAGTTTATTGAGCAGCGGGGGAGGATAACATAGTAAGAAGATCCAAGGATCTTTCAGCACAGGAGATTCCAAAAGCGAGTTGAGGAGGGAGTGGACTAGATCCCAGAAGGACTCAATGGCCGGGCAGGTCCACCATATGTGGAGCATAGTGCCTCTAGCCCCGCAGTTCCTCCAGCAAGCAGGGGAGGAAGACGGAAAGAATTTGTTAAGTCGTCGGGGGTGTAGTACCAACGATAGTAAACTTTGTAGGCCGTTTCTTTAAAAGCAGTGGCAATGGAGCATTTAGCAATCCCCAGTCTCATGTCCTCCCAATCTTCGCTTTCTGGCGGGGGCCCGAGATCCCGTTCCCATGCGATCTCATGGGGCCGGGAGAGGGGAAGGGAGGAGTCTAGTAAAAGAGAGTAAAGTTGGGAGATTACGCCTTTGGATAGGTGGGAGTTGATGCATAAGCTTTCAAAGGGGGTGAGGGGACGAAGTAAGGCGGTGGAGGGGAGAGAGCCTAGAAAGTGGCGTATTTGTAGGAATTGGAAGGGGTTAAGTGCTTGTGAAGGGGTCTTTTGTTGGAGGTCGGGCAGGGACAACCATTGGCCCCGATCGGCAAAGTTGATCGGGAATTTGAGGCCCAGCGTTACCCATGAACGGGACCTCGCAGTTGAGAGTCCAGGAGGAAACATAGGGTTTTGCCAGATGGTGGTCAAGGGTGAGGGGGTAGTGGTGAGGCCCTTCTTCAGGGAGAGGGAGTCCCAAGTTTTAAGGTTGAATTTAATAGTGGGGAGAAGTTTAGAGGTTGAGGGTCTGGAGGTGGAGGGGAGACCCCATAAGGGGGTCAGGTCCGGGAGACCAATGAAGGCTGCCTCAATGTCCAACCAGGATACCGATCCCGGGGGAGCATAAGAGGTAACAATATGGGATAGATGAGAGGCTAGGTAGTAAAGTTTGACATCGGGAAGGCCTCTACCTCCCGCGGAGGTTGGCCTTTTCAGGGTGTTGGCAGCAATGCGGGGGGGTCTGTGATTCCAAATAAAACGCACAAGGGCTCGTTGGATAGTACAAAGAAAGGGGGCCGGGACTGCCACTGGGAGGGTCTGGAAAAGGTAGAACCATTTGGGAATTATGGTAATTTTAACCGCTATGATCCTGCCCAGCCACGAAATGAAATGGCTGTTCCAGGAGGTCAGGTCGGCAAGTATGTTGGTGAGGAGGGGTGGGAAGTTTTCCCGAAAGAGGGAGTCATAACGGGAAGTTAGATATATTCCCAGATATTTAATCTTTGTGGGCTGCCATTTAAAATTAAAGTTAGCGCGAAGGGACTCAGCCTCTCGATGAGGGATATGAAGCAACATGGCCTCGGATTTGGAGTAGTTGATCTTATACCCTGATATAAGGCTATAAGAATGTAGGACTGAAAATAAATTTGGGAGTGAGATAAGGGGCTGGGTCAGAGAAAGGAGGATGTCGTCTGCGAAAAGGGAAATTTTAGGATCTATGGGGCCTACTTGTATTCCATGTATATCTGGATGTGCTCTAATTTGGGAGGCAAGGGGCTCTATGATGAGAGCAAATATTAGGGGTGAGAGGGGGCAACCCTGACGTGTGCCATTTGAGATGCTAAGTGGGGCGGATGGGACACCATTGATTAAAACTGTGGCAGAGGGGGCGGAGTATAGTGCCAGGACGCCCGTGAGAAAGCCCCCAGACAAACCATAGGCCTCCAGGGCGGCTCTCAGAAAACTCCAGGAGATCCGGTCAAATGCTTTTTCAGCATCTAAGGAGAGCATGATAGTAGGGGACCCCCTGGAGTTCGAGATATGTATAAGATCAATAGCACGCCTGGTGTTATCTCTCGCCTGACGGCCTGGGATAAACCCCACTTGGTCGTAATGAACAAGGGAAGGGAGGTATGGGTTAAGACGGTTGGCCAGGATCTTAGCAAAGATTTTCAGGTCCAAGTTCAGGAGAGATATAGGGCGGTAGCTAGCGCAGTTAAGGGTGTCCTTGCCTTCCTTGGGGATCACCACAATTCTAGCCTTCAGCATCTCGGGGAAAAGGGTCGCCATGGACAATCCTATTGAACAGGGACTGAAGGTGGGGGGAGAGAAGGGCAGATAATTTTTTGTAGTAAAGAGCCGTAAACCCATCCGGGCCCGGGGATTTGCCAACTTTTTGCGTGAGTATAGTCTGAGTAATTTCTTCCACCGAGATCTCACTGTTAAGATGGTCCATGGCGTCCTGGGGTAATCTAGGCAAGTTAGAAGCTGAGAGAAAGTGGGAGACGAGATCGGGGTGGGGTATAGGGGAGGAACCAGGTGAGGGGGGTGGGAGGTTGTACAGGTCAGCGTAGTAGGATTGGAACCCCGGCAACGGGGTCTTGCACAAGTTGATTAAGAGAGTTTCTGATAGATACAATATTGGTTTTGGCTCTTGTGGAGCGGAGTCGTGCCGCTAGGATCTTGTCCGCCTTGTCTCCCTTCTCATAAAAGGACTGGCGAAGCCACTTAAGACGCTTGGCCACCCGTGCAGTGAGAAGGAGATCAAGTTCCGCCTTAACAGTACGAAGTTCGGACAAGACAGCCTGGTCGGAGGACGCCTTATGCTGGGTCTCAAGTGAGTGGCGTTTAATAGAGAGCTTGTTAAATTGAGAGAGGGATTGTTTTTTAGCTTTTGAGGCTAGGCTGATAACGTGTCCACGAAGAACTGCCTTGTGAGCCAACCAGAGGGTGGATCTGGAGATATCATGGGTATCATTCAGGGTAAAATAGTCTGAGATCGTGTCCTGAAGATGGGAACTGTTAGGCGCCGGGGTCCGCTCGTCGCTGCGGCCCGGCGCCTAGCAACCAGGGACGCCGTGCGCGTACAGCCGCCGGCTCCCTGGCAACGCTAGACGCCGGGCGCACGGAGCCGCACGGACCCTAGCAACGGGGACGCCACTTACGGACTGCGTTCCCCGTTGCTGGGTTCAATTTAAATAATGAGATGTCTGTTTTCCTGGCCATGCAGCTTGGCAGCTGTATGGCATTTAATCCAATCAGCCTTCAAACAGCTGATTGGAGGACTCCCTGTTAAATACACTTCCTGGGCTTCTCACAGACGCCGGTAATAGCTTCCTGAATGCTGAATCTGTTTGCTGAAAGTGTTTCCAGTCCTGCTGTATCCGGTCGTTCCTGTTCTCAGTTGTCCTGTACTCGGAAGTCGTCATCTGTTCCTGGAGTCCTGACTGAGCACCTTTGAACATCCAGTGGTGTTCGTGAGTCACGGCGTAGCCGTGTGTTGCGGCTTGGGCCGCTTAATTATTTATCATTTATTATTTGTGTTCCGGAGCTTTTGCGGAGGATTCCGCTCCCACAGATCCACTCTGGTATCCAGCGGTGCTGGGTAGGAGTACGGACTAGTGGATTTTGGTTGTCCTTTTCCCTGGCGGGTTACCGCACATACCTCAGGTTTAGTCAGTTAGCTTGTAGCCCCTGGCCTGGTTGTTTAGTCAGAGGGCCCCTTGTTATCACCCTGTCTCGGATTTCCCTTTGTCTCCCATTAAGACCTGAGGGGGCATCGGAGTTGGGCAGACATAATCCGCCCTTCAAACGCGGCTGCCATGGGCTCAAGCAACCATAGTCTCGCAGGGGATTTCTGACCACACGGGCGAGACAACGGAGTTAGGGCGCCAGGGGCTACTTTCTATTCCCGCTCCCTTCCCCAGCATTCCGTTCCAGTGCTCCGGTCCTTGCAATAGGACCACCTCAGACCAGAGTGCTGGAATCATAACATTATTACCGGCCACACCAAAACTTAAAATTAAACAGGGTTTGATTTTTTCCCTTATTCAGTTTTGTAAGGTTTGTCGGCCTCATGAATCACACTGGTTTAGGGCCAAATCCTGGCCAGCTTCTAGTTAGCCAGATTCAAGAACTTACTCAAATGGTTCAGGATCTTTCCCTTCGGGTGAAGTCACAGGAAGATCTTTTACGAACTTCCCCGAGGGTAGTTCCTGAACCGAAAATGCACTTGCCTGACCGTTTTTCTGGTGATAGGAAGCAGTTTTTTAATTTTAAAGAGTCCTGTAAACTTTATTTTCGTTTAAGACCTATCTCCTCAGGTACTGAATCTCAGCGGGTCGGAATTATTATTTCTTTGCTCCAGGGGGATCCCCAGACCTGGGCTTTTGGTTTAAAAGCAGAGGATCCGGCATTGTTGTCTGTAGACGCCTTTCTGGGGTCTTTAGGGCTTTTGTATGATGACCCTGATAGAGAGGCATCCGCCGAGAGTCAGTTACGCGCTCTCAGACAAGGTAGAAATCCTGCAGAGGTTTATTGTACAGAGTTTCGCCGTTGGTCGAACGACTGTGGCTGGAATGACCCAGCCCTGCGCAGTCAGTTTCGCCTCGGCTTATCTGAGTCTATAAAAGACAGTCTCCTTCAGTATCCCGCTCCTGAGACTCTCGATAAACTCATGGAGCTTTCTATTAAGATTGATCGTTGTCTCAGAGAGCGGAGGGCTGAAAAAGGAGCACCTGTCAGATCTACTCCGTGTGTATTTTCCATTCCTGAGGACATAGAGGAGCCCATGCAGATGGGTCTCTCCAGGCTGTCTCCAGAAGAAAGAGCCAGAAGGCAAAACTCTGGTCTTTGTTTGTACTGTGGGGGTAAGGGACATTTTGCCCGTAATGGTCCGAACAAGTCGGGAAACGCCTCGACCAAGTGAATTGTGAGGGGGTTCACTTTGGTCTGCAGCTTATCTCCTCGAATAACTCCCTGTTAGTCCCAGCTAAAGTTTCCTTTGGCAGCCTCAGTTCTTCGGTGTCGGCTTTTGTTGACAGTGGAGCTGCAGGGAACTTTATGGACTTAACGTGGGCCAAGGCCTTAGGTATTCCTCAGTTAAACTTGGGTAGGTGTGTCACCATGCATGGTTTAGACGGGAGTCCCTTGTCCAATGGGGTTATTTCCCTCTGTACACCCCCTGTACTACTTACGGTAGGAGCTCTTCATTCCGAAAAGATTGAGTTTTTCCTTACCCATTGCCCAGCAGTTCCAGTGGTTCTGGGTCACCCTTGGCTGGCCTTTCATAATCCCATCATTGATTGGCAGTCGGGGGAGATCTCACAATGGGGTACCATCTGTAATAAGGAATGTATTACGTTTCCCGTCAGAATAGCTGCTGCCATTCCCGAACCCATTCCTGTGGAATACCAGGACTTTGTTGATGTATTTTCCAAGGGCAATGCGGACATTCTGCCTCCCCATCGGCCTTATGATTGTACTATTGAGCTAATTCCTGGTGCCACATTGCCAAAGGGAAGGTTATATGCATTGTCCGGACCAGAAACTGCGGCCATGAATGAGTATGTTAAGGAGAGCCTAGGGAAAGGATTTATTAGGCCATCTAAATCCCCTTTAAGTGCAGGCTTCTTCTTTGTGGAGAAGAAAGATGGATCACTCAGACCTTGCATCGACTTTAGAGCCCTGAATAAGATCTCAGTTAAAAATACTTACCCTCTGCCGCTGATTTCTGTCCTCTTTGATCAGCTGCGTTCGGCTGTGATTTTTTCTAAGATTGACCTGAGGGGAGCGTATAACCTCATCCGAATCAAGTCGGGAGATGAGTGGAAAACGGCGTTCAGTACTCAGTCGGGTCACTACGAGTATCTGGTGATGCCGTTCGGCTTGTCTAACGCTCCGGCAGTTTTCCAGGATCTCATTAACGATGTGCTCCGTGATTTTCTTGGAAGATTCGTGGTCGTTTACTTAGACGATATCCTGATCTATTCTGACTCTATTGAACAACATGTTACCCAGGTGCGTCAGGTTCTTCAAAAATTACGTGAAAATCACCTATATGCCAAGCTGGAGAAGTGTGAGTTTCAGGTCACGGAGGTATCCTTTTTAGGGTACATTATTTCCCCTCGGGGATTCTGTATGGAACCAAAGAAGCTCCAAGCCATCCTTAGTTGGGCGCAACCCACCAACTTAAAAGCAATTCAGCGCTTTTTAGGGTTTGCGAATTATTATAGAAGATTTATTCATTCTTTTTCCGACCTGGTTGCTCCCATTGTGGCACTGACTAAGAAGGGAGCGGATCCTACCAACTGGTCACGTGAAGCTGAGTTATCCTTTCAGGCCTTGAAACAAGCTTTCGTCTCAGCCCCAGTCCTCAGACATCCCAACCCAGAATTGCCCTTCATTGTTGAGGTTGATGCCTCGGAGGTTGGAGTGGGGGCTATCCTATCCCAGAAGGATCCAGACTCTCTAGAATTACATCCTTGTGCCTTTATGTCCAGGAAATTCTCATCCGCTGAATCCAACTACGATGTTGGTAACCGGGAGTTACTGGCTATTAAATGGGCTTTCGAGGAGTGGAGGCATTGGCTTGAGGGAGCAATACATACCATTTCAGTATTGACTGACCACAAAAATCTTCAGTACATCGAATCAGCTAAGCGGCTGAATGCCCGGCAGGCTCGTTGGGCTTTATTTTTTACTCGTTTCAAGTTTATTATCACCTTCAGGCCAGGTTCCAAGAATACCAAGGCGGATGCCCTGTCACGCAGTTTTCTTCCAGTTCATAATAACAGTCCTGTTACTCCCATACTTCCGTCTTCAGCCATTTGGGCAGGCCTCACACAAGATTTATTTACCCAGTTAAAGCAGCTTCAACATCAAGCTCCTGGGAATACTCCTGCTGGTCGTCTTTATGTCCCTGAGTTTTTGAGAGCTACTGTTTTGACTGAGTTTCACGATAGCAAAGTTGCCGGGCATCCGGGGATCTCTAAGACTTTGGAATTAGTCTCCCGCTCAGTATGGTGGCCTGGTCTTTCTAAAGACATTAAGGAGTTTGTTTTTTCTTGTCAGGTCTGTGCACAGCATAAAGTTCCCCGTTCCTTGCCTATCGGGCAACTTATGCCCTTAAATGTTCCTCTCAGGCCATGGTCTCATATTTCCATGGATTTTGTGGTAGACCTCCCTCTGTCAGCCGGATTCCGAGTCATATGGGTGGTAGTGGACCGTTTTAGCAAGATGGCCCATTTCATTGCTCTTCCCCGACTGCCATCTGCCCAGGGATTGGCAGTTTTGTTTCTCCGCCATGTTTTCAGACTTCATGGGTTACCCACTGATATTGTTTCTGATCGGGGTCCACAATTCATTGCACAATTTTGGAAGTCTTTTTGTGCCTCATTAAAGATGAAATTGTCTTTAACGTCCGGCTACCATCCCCAATCCAACGGGCAGACCGAGCGAGTTAATCAATCATTAAAACAGTATTTGCGTTTGTACTCAGCCAAACTCCAGAATGATTGGTCCGAGTTTCTTCCTTTGGCGGAGTTTGCGTACAACAATTCCTGTCATTCCTCCACTAATGTGTCTCCATTCTTTTCAGTTTTTGGTTTTCACCCCAGAGCTAATTCTTTTTTTCAACATTCCTCTGTCTCCTCGCTAACCTTAACCTCTCATCTCAGACTCATTTGGGGAAAAGTGCACCTTGCTCTCAGAAAAGCGGCATTTCGAGAGAAAAATTTTTCTGACAGGCTCCGGCGGCCTTGCACTTTTAAGGTGGGAGATAGGGTATGGTTGTCGACTCGTAACATTAAACTTCGACAAACCTCAGCTAGATTGGGCCCCAAATTTATTGGACCATTTCATATTATTAAAAAAATCAATCCAGTTGCTTTCCGGTTACGTTTACCAAGAGCTCTCCGGATCGGAAATACGTTCCATTGCTCCCTGTTGAAACCATACGTTTAATCCAGTAGATTTCCTCGGAAGATCTCTCAGGGGAAATCACCAGTAGATGTACAGGGTCATCTGGAGTTCTTGGTAGAGAAGGTTCTCGATTCCAAATTGTCCCGGGGTCGGCTTTATTTTCTGGTGCACTGGAGAGGCTATGGTCCAGAAGAAAGGTCTTGGGTCCTGGATAAGGATCTCCATGCCCCGAGGCTCAAGAGGGCATTTTTTCGGGAATTTCCTCGGAAACCTGGCTTTAGGGGTTCCTTGACCCCTCCTCAAGGGGGGGGTACTGTTAGGCGGCGGGGTCCGCTCGTCGCTGCGGCCCGGCGCCTAGCAACCAGGGACGCCGTGCGCGTACAGCCGCCAGCTCCCTGGCAACGCTAGACGCCGGGCGCACGGAGCCGCACGGACCCTAGCAACGGGGACGCCACTTACGGACTGCGTTCCCCGTTGCTGGGTTCAATTTAAATAATGAGATGTCTGTTTTCCTGGCCATGCAGCTTGGCAGCTGTATGGCATTTAATCCAATCAGCCTTCAAACAGCTGATTGGAGGACTCCCTGTTAAATACACTTCCTGGGCTTCTCACAGACGCCGGTAATAGCTTCCTGAATGCTGAATCTGTTTGCTGAAAGTGTTTCCAGTCCTGCTGTATCCGGTCGTTCCTGTTCTCAGTTGTCCTGTACTCGGAAGTCGTCATCTGTTCCTGGAGTCCTGACTGAGCACCTTTGAACATCCAGTGGTGTTCGTGAGTCACGGCGTAGCCGTGTGTTGCGGCTTGGGCCGCTTAATTATTTATCATTTATTATTTGTGTTCCGGAGCTTTTGCGGAGGATTCCGCTCCCACAGATCCACTCTGGTATCCAGCGGTGCTGGGTAGGAGTACGGACTAGTGGATTTTGGTTGTCCTTTTCCCTGGCGGGTTACCGCACATACCTCAGGTTTAGTCAGTTAGCTTGTAGCCCCTGGCCTGGTTGTTTAGTCAGAGGGCCCCTTGTTATCACCCTGTCTCGGATTTCCCTTTGTCTCCCATTAAGACCTGAGGGGGCATCGGAGTTGGGCAGACATAATCCGCCCTTCAAACGCGGCTGCCATGGGCTCAAGCAACCATAGTCTCGCAGGGGATTTCTGACCACACGGGCGAGACAACGGAGTTAGGGCGCCAGGGGCTACTTTCTATTCCCGCTCCCTTCCCCAGCATTCCGTTCCAGTGCTCCGGTCCTTGCAATAGGACCACCTCAGACCAGAGTGCTGGAATCATAACAGGAACGTATCTCAGGGTTGTGGAGGAGGTAGTCGTTAAGGCGCCATGTCATGGGGCGAGGGCGTGAAACCAAACCTGCGAGATCGCAGGTGATAGGGGCGTGGTCGGACCAGATGAGCGGATGAATATGGACATCGCAGAGATTCAAAGCAAGATCGTGGCTGAGCAGGATCATATCAATGCGGGAGTAGGAATTGTGAGGGGCAGAGTAGAAGGTATAGTCGCGGGCAGAGGAGTCTTTTATCCTCCAGGAGTAGTAGAGAAGTTGGGATCGCATGAGACGGAGGAGAGATCTGGAGCGAAAGGACTCCGACGAGGAGGCAGTAAGGGGAGAGGGAGAGCGGTCTATCAGTGGGTTCAAGATGGAATTAAAGTCCCCGGCTAGTATGAGGTCGCCCTGTCGGACTCGAGTAAGGAGGTTATCTAGTCTTGTAAAGAACCGTTCCTGTCGTTAGTTAGGGGCATGTACGTTAGCTAGGGTACAGAGGTTGTTATTAAGTTTCCCCACTAGGACAAGAAACCGGCCATCCTTGTTGGGATATGAGTCTAGGAGTTCAAAGGTGAGGTGGCGGGCAAATAGGATCGCAATTCCACGTTTCTTGGCCGAGTGGTCGCAGGCATGGAAGGAGTCAGGGTATGGTTTACATTGCAGGGTAGGGTGGGAGTCATGTAGGAAGTGAGTCTCCTGTAGGAAGATCAAATCGCCTTTATGGTGTTTGAGAGAAGCAAACAGCTTGCCTCTGTTTTGGGGGCTATTCAAGCCCTTCACATTAAAAGATAGTACACGGAGACCCATGGGTAAGCAACGGTGAGGTAGGTAGATTAGAAAGAGCAGAGAGTAGAGGGAGGAGAGAGAAAGACAGAAGAGAAGGATACAGGGCAAGAGAGAGTGTGGTCAGAAGGGGGGGGGGAGGAAAAGGAAACCGGGAGGGGAGGGAGGGTGGTTGGTCATCCGGCAGTAGAGGCCAGGACCGGTAGTGCTGACAAGGGGAGGGGATACTAGGTGACAGGAGGGCACCTAGGTCAGCGAGAGGGCCCAAAGCCCTGAGGGGGCGCGGCATGGGGTCCGGATCACGGATCGCGAAGGGCAGGAGGCAAACCTCCCCTGGAGGTACCTGAGGGAGAAAGCTGGATAGAAGACAGGGAGAGAAGACAGATGGAGCGCCAGCTCCAGAAGGTGAGAGAGGGGGGGGGGGGGGGGGAGGCAGATGGAAGACAATGAGTCAAGTGTCAGCATGTTAACATATCAGCAGCATAACATTTTAACAGGGGGTAACAACAGAACAGTTGTGAGGTAACTAAGGGGCCGGGAGATCAGGATACGGGAAACCTAAAGTGAAACAGCTCCCCGAGTAGGGAAGTGCGACCAGGAAAGGTCGACCCAGTTAAGTGGAGGAAACATTAAATTAAAGAGCTGAAAGTCCATCAGGGAACCGGGGGTGGAGCCTGGGAGGCCGCAGAGGCCGGTACCGTAAACCACTCTGAACAAGGGGGCTGGGGCGAATCCCACTGTGACCGTAGCGGCTGGCGGTGGGTGTGGATATCCTGGTCGGCGGCGGGGATGCCCAGCTTGGAGAGCAGCGTTTGAGCCTCGGATTGGTCTCTGGCCGTGAGGAGCTTCCCTTGGTGCCAAACCAGGATACGAAAAGGGAAACCCCAGCGGTATTTTACATTATGACGGGAGAGCAGGGAAGTAATGGGTTTGAAGTCCCTGCGTTTAGCCAGAGTGAGCGGAGATAAGTCCTGGAAAATCTGAAGAGGGGTATTCTGGAAAGTCACAGACCCCAGCCGTCTGGCCTCCCTCATGACCGCCTCCTTCGCAGTGAAATAATGCAGTCGGAGAATGACATCCCTGGGCTGGGATGAGTCCTGAGAGCGGGGCCGTAGGGCTCGATGCGCTCGATCTAGGAGGAGATGTTCCTCAGGGGTGTCAGGTGATATGTGTGCAAAGAGGCGCTTGAGGTAGAGGTCAAGATGAACTGCCTCGACCTCCTCGGGGATCCCCCGCATCCTCAGGTTGTTTCGCCTCGCCCTATTGTCTTGGTCCTCATGCTCCTCCCGCAAGTGGGCAACATCTTGGCGGAGTTGATGGAAGTCGGTATCGACCGTTTGTTGGAACGACACCACCTCCTCTACTCGTCGTTCAAGCTGATCGGTTCTGGAGCCGATGTCGGCAATATCGGATTTCAGGGAGTGAAGAGCCTGGACTGAGGTCTTGATGTCCCGCATCTCCTTAAGGAGGGAGAGAAAGTCCTTGCGGGTGAGGGGCGTGAGGTCGTCATCTTCGGTCTCCGAGTCGGAGGCAGCCGGGGGGGGTCCGGGAGTATCAGGTTTGTTCTTGGCCGGGGTGTTTTTTTTGGTAAGGAATGGTGTGAGGTCGGACCCCTGTGACTTCTTGCTACCCCTGGTCATCGTGAGCATATGGAGGAGGAGGTGGGTAACAGGGTGGGGGATAGAGGTGGCGCTCCAGTGGTGAGGCTCAGGACCAGGGAAGGTAAGGCAAGGGCCTTAAGGAGGCATCATGGTGTGGTCAGCCGAGCCCGGCAGATGAGGTGGGTCCAGGGAGCCCCAGGAGAGCAGGGGGCCCGCGTGGCCCCGGAGAGGAGGCAGGCCGACAGAGATCGCGGGATGCGGGGCTCTGTGTAGGATCTCACCTCGTTCAAGGACCGCGGAGATGAGCCCCGGGCACGGACCAGCCAGTAACCGGGGCAGCACCGCGGCCGGATAACAGTGGGGAGGGAGGTTTGCAGTCAGCAATGGGAATGGCCTGCAGTGCGTGCCCCAGTGAGCTGTGGTTGCTTGCAGGTAGTGAAGGAGATGAGCCTGGGGGCTTGCAGAATGGCCGCCTCTGGTGTAGCAGACAGAGAGCTGGAAGGTGGAGCTGGGCTATTCCAGAGCTCTCCAGAAGGTTGTCCGGTGTCTGGGGGCCCCAGGGGGCGCGGGACAGCCAGCAGGTATGTGCAGAGGAGGGAGGGAACCACCAGGCGCCCGCGGGAACTCCCCGTGAGCGTGAGTCGGGTCTCGAGGTCCCGGGTGGGTCGCCGCCAAAATCAAGGCCCCGGCTTAGGATCAGGATGTAGGCCTCAACCCCCGGGAGCCTGCGCAGCGTTCAGGAGGTCGTAAGGCAGGGGCCGCAGAGAGCGGTACATACCCCAGGGGATCCCGTCGTCCGCCTTCAGTCCTGGGTCCTTCCAGTTGTAGGACCAGCCGCTCGGCCCCCGGCGACCTCCAGTGAGATGGCCGCCGCTCGTGATGCGGCCTCCAGGGATCGTCCTCCGGCCGGGCAGTCCCCCGCCCCCAGGTGCGGGTAAGGGGGGGGGGCACGGGCAGGACGGGAGGGAAGCAGCTGCGCCCGGTAATATCACGGCGTCGGTTCACCACTTCGGCCCGGCTCCGAACTCGAGCCCCAGGCTTCAGGCCGGGGGGAGGCCGCAATCCGCAGGAGTGCTAAAAAGCACTCCCCGACTCCGCGGGTCCCCCACAGCCGCTGCAGACACGTACAGGGGGTTGTAGTAGAGGGTCTGAGGCGTCCTGGTGCAGGTCGGGGGAAGGAGAGAGATACTAGGGGGATTGAGTGTGCTGGAGCTGGGGAGAGCACGTCCACTCTCCAAGACAGCCAGGCCACGCCCCTGAAATCCGTTAGTTTTGATGAGATGTCCGCGTAGAGTAGTACAAGTTAAAGGTAAGTCCTTGGATATTTATGATGGTTCATAGGTCAGTTGTGGTGAACTTAAGCTGTTTTATGGAGCTGATCAGGAGCATGCAAAAGGTGAGGCAGCCGTTTTGGCATCCTACAGAATAATAAACTAGCCATTTGCGCCCCAGGAATTGGTCACTTTGGGAAAGAGCTGCAATTTTTTTGTAAAAAAGCTAAGATATGGTAATAGCATCTGCCTGCCAAGTGCGACTGTACTTAATAGGGAAGGCACCATGATGGGAGAGTTCAGGAAAATCTTTTTACACGGACATAGGCAACTGTGGCAAAATGGGACATTTACTTGCATCCAGCAATATAGGACCTGTATGTAATGTCTAAATGTATAATGTAATATCCTCTAGGTGAACTCATAGCTACACAGATATGGGAGTAGAGAACACTTGATGTATAGTGGTGAGTCAGAGGTTAGTTTATGTCCCTTATCTAAGAAGCTATAAACTATAGTTAGAAGACACATTACAGAAAAGCCAGGCCAGATTAAGCTAGCTGACCTCTTAAAACTTAAGAAGACAGCTGTTTTAAAAGAAAAACCCAAAGGAAATCTGGTTTCTCGCTGCCCAGGTATACAGCATTGAGAGTTAAGGAAAATGTGGGGCCAAAGCTGTGATAGGGTTATATCTGCCCCTCTCACCCACACTGTGTTGTTCATTTCTGAGGGAAGCAGCCACGAGCTGGGAATACACTATATCTCTTACACTGTGAAATTCCTCAACAAAGAAGGCCTACCTGCTGATGAGTAAGAACATAGGGCGATCGGGCACAGGTCACAAAATATAATAAAGTGTATAAACGGAAAAACCAAAATTGGACAATTGATTACCCTTAGTAACAGGAGCGAGAAAATCTCTGTGATTTTCTCCTATATGCTGTCATTGTTGATGGTGCGCCCAGAGCCAGAAAGTATATAGACTAACAATGGGAGAAAAAGAAGGCTCTTGTGTGGGCGCACTCTGTACAGGAAAAAAGTTCCTATAATGTATATCAAAGAATGTTTAAAACATAACTTTTATTGGTAATAATATAAACAAAATGTACCCATCTAAATGATCCATGAAAAAATAAAGAATTGAAAAAAATGTTAAAATGTCCTGGTCTCTTTATTCCAAAGAGTGATTGGAAAGGTTGTAGACACAGAATTGTCATACCACCATTTCCCCTGACCAGTACAGATTTCTGTATTAATAGGACAGAGGAGTGGTCAAAGCATTAATATGTAGATATCCAACTATGATCACTTATGTTAAGTAGATATATTGCTGTTCAATGGTCACCAGACTCTAGCACCTGAATCGTTCGACAAATACCACAATTGTAAGTGGGGAAAAAAACATTGGACTGCACTGAGCATTCACTAACTAGATGAGAAGATGTAGAATAGAAATAGTGGTGATACTGCTGTTGGCGTGTTCTTCTCACACAAGGAGGAAACAGATTCCTACTCTTCCTACTCTGCAACACCAGGTATTCACAGGCAGTCTCCTTTCCTGGTACTAACCCGGCCCAACGCTGTTTAGCTTCCAAGATCAGACGAGATCGGGCGTTGGCAGCGTGGTATGATAGTAGAGGATAGTATGATCAGTACGCCAATGAGAGTGCACCTATGTAGGAAATACTTCAGTAGGAAATGATAGGAAGAATAGAAAAGAGGAGGGAAGTAAAAAGGTGAGCAAAATAGGTGGATCTGCTTTCCACGTTAGGCACGGTTCAAGAGCACCCACATTCGTGGTTCTGTGCTCCGTGAATCGAGGATGAGAGTCCACGAGACAGATAAAGGAGTGAAATGGATCTAGATTGATATTCTAGGTAGTTGGGGTTGTGACCCAAAATTAGGATTTAAATTAATGACACAGAATATCGCTGTGGGTAAAGCTTATCTCACAAAATGATCACCACAGTAAACAGATAAATTTGGACAGCCTGCCCGCAAATGCTGTCGTTAGGATCTTCCTAGGGAGTATCAGTTATCACAAAGTATGGTGCTGGGCGGCGGCATTAATATCATCGCAGAACACAAATATAAATAGTGAATGAGCATAGGCATGTGTGTTACATGCACAAGGAATCTTCTAGACAAGGAATGCAATGACAATGTTTACATGCTAACAAATCCACAAACAATGCAGATCAAATGTTAAGAAACAAACTTATGATCCTGAATAGGAAGAAAGAACAGCTTATCTGTGATTAGGAATGAACCTGACAGACGATATCTGTCAGGTACCACACAAAAAAAATATTAAATAAACACACAAATATTAAGAAATAGTAATGTGCTGGCCACTGTTGGAGACTGAGATTATAGCCCGTATCAGAGGACAAGCCTCACATAGAAAAGGAAATAACAAGCTCTAATAGGCAATTAATACAGATGCACTAATTGTGTGCCTGAGTGTGATATTGATGCCTGTGTAACCACAGAGCCGTAAGGGCTTACGACACTCCAATCAGAGGGCAGAGGAACGGATCAGTGCATGGTCAGGTGCAGAGAGCTGGTGCCATGCAGTCACTCCATGTACGGACCCCCGTGTGGAAGATGCGTTTCGCCCGTTAGGGCTTTTTCACTTCCGGGTTCCATTGAACAGCAATATATCCACTTAACATAAGTGTTTATAGTTGGATATCTACATATTAATGCTTTGACCACTCCTCGGTCCTATTAATACAGAAATCTGTACTGGTCAGGGGAAATGGTGGTATGACAATTCTGTGTCTACAACCTTTCCAATCACTCTTTGGAATAAAGAGACCAGGACATTTTAAAATTTTTTTCAATTCTTTATTTTTTCATGGATCATTTAGATGGGTAAATTTTGTTAATATTACAGGTTGAGTATCCCATATCCAAATATTCCGAAATACGGAATATTCCGAAATACGGACTTTTTTGAGTGAGACTGAGATAGTGAAATCTTTGTTTTTTGATGGCTCAATGTACACAAACTTTGTTTAATACACAAAGTTATTAAAAATATTGTATTAAATGACCTTTAGGCTGTGTGTATAGGGTGTATATGAAACATAAATGAATTGTGTGATTGTACACACACTTTGTTTAATGCCCAAACTTATAAAAAATATTGTCTAAAATTACTTTCAGGCTGTGTGTATACGGTGTATATGTAACATAAATGCATTCTGTGCTTATATTTATGTCCCATCACCATGATATCTCATTATGGTATGCAATTATTCCAAAATACGGAAAAATCCCATATCCAAAATACCTCTGGTCCCAAGCATTTTGGATAAGGGATACTCAACCTGTATTACCAATAAAAAGTTATGTTTTAAACATTCTTTGATATACATTATAGGAACTTTTTTCCTGTACAGAGTGCGCCCACACAAGAGCCTTCCTATTCTCCCATTGTTAGTCTGCTGTTGAGTAAGTTAGGTTTCTGAAATTATCCTCCACTTTGTTTTATTTGAATTTGTATCCTAATCGGTTTGTACTTTTCAATAATTCTCAGAATCTTTGTAACTGTTTTTTTTTTGTAACTAAAAGCTCTGAAGATATTCTTGAAATTAAACACCTAATTTTTAGTTTTGGTTTTGTGTTCTTATGCCTAAGGTCTCATGGTCCATGCTATTACAGGTTGAGTATCCCTTATCCAAAATGCTTGGGACCAGAGGAATTTTGGATATCGGATTTTTCTGTATTTTGGAATAATTGCATACCATAACGAGATATTATGGTGATGGGACCTAAATCTAAGCACAGAAGGCATTTATGTTTCATATACACCTTATACACACAGCCTGAAGGTCATTTTAGCCAATATTTTTTATAACTTTGCGCATTAAACAAAGTGTGTGTACATTCACAGAATTCATTTATGTTTCATATACACCTTATACACACAGTGAGTGGACTAATCTAAAAAAGGGGAGGTAGAGGACTGCTGCGCCTCAGAGAGCTGCAGTAGGGATACCAACAGATGATCACTCAATCACCCTGGAACACAATGCACAAGAAAATAAGGGATCCCTTCTGCGCTCATCCAACAACAATAAACAGTAATGCAATAAATGATAGGTTCCCAATGGATAAGTCTATGACTAAATTATAGTCTCTTTTAGTTCTTATACAAAGCGGAAGTGCTCTGTCGTCTCCTGTGGGCGGTGAAAACAAACTTGGCATGAGAGCTCTGCAAACAAGTTCGGAGATACAGCGACCCGTCCAGTCAGTGCCACCGCCCGCAGCAGCAGCAGCCGGGGACGGCGAACCGGTAGCGGAGCCAGATGGGTCAGATCTCTGCATTTAAGGTCATCCAACTACGAGGATAAGAACTTTCCACCTCGGAGAAGGTAAAGAAGAACCAAGCGACTTAAGACACCTCTACATGCGGGACATACCACGACTCCTTGTGAGTACGGTATGCATTGAGTCTCCCTACGTCCAGCACTTCCGCTTTGTATAAGAACTAAAAGAGACTATAATTTAGTCATAGACTTATCCATTGGGAACCTATCATTTATTGCATTACTGTTTATTGTTGTTGGATGAGCGCAGAAGGGATCCCTTATTTTCTTGTACCTTATACACACAGTCTGAAGTTCATTTAATACAATATTTTTAATAACTTTGAGTATTAAACAAAGTTTGTGTACACTGAGCCATCAAAACACAAAGGTTTCACTATCTCAGTCTCACTCAAAAAAGTCCGTATTTCGGAATATTCCGTATTTCGGAATATTTGGAAATGGGATACTCAACCTGTATTTTGTGACATATTGCTAATTGTGTGTGTAGGCTGAAGCAAAGACGGCCTTGCGTTTAGTCGCTAAAATCTTTTTGCTGGTGGCAGTGTCATGTTTAAAGTAATCCAGTAGTCACGGACAGCGATTCTCGGATTGGCGTATCTGGGGAATCGGCCGGTGGTCGTGACAAAGTGGTGGCAGTGGTGGGATTGATAATTGTTTTCTTTATAAGAATTTTAGCAAATTTTTTGAGAATAATTCCTTGAGGGGAAAACCCACTTTGCCAGAACCTGAACTCAGAGCTTTATAATAATTCTAAAAGTCACACCGTGATAGGCAATTTCTGACCCCCTCCCCTTCTCTCTTTTTATTTTTTTTGAGATTGTACTGTACTCTGTGTGTATTTTTAAAATATTCTTAATAATCTTTGTAACACTTTTTGTAACTAAAGCTCTGAAATATTCTTGGAATGAAATTTACAAAATCTAGTTATGATTTTGTGATTCTCAGAACCAAAGGCCTCGTGTGGCCCACGTCCAGTATCCCAGGCAACTCCTGGGCTAGCAGTCCTGACAAGGAAAGCAGCAGCAGCCCAGAAAAGCTGTGATTTAACCCCTGCAAGTGGGGAGGGTGGCTCACAAGCAGGAGACCCCCTCCCTCCCTGTAGATGTTGCAAGCTCAGGCACTGTCCTGGGGGAGAAAGCCAATGAGGAAACCCTGGGAAATGAATCAGAAAGAATTTCTGTTGAAAAAGTCACGGACCTGCCGGTCACTTCTCCAGTTACGCCAAGCTGAGGAGCACCGCCTGTGACGTGGGGGTCACTTTGGACATGCGGGGTTATACACACACATTCGCCACCACCAGCAAGTGGGATTTTAGTGTCTAAATGCAAGGCAGCCTTCGCTTCTACCTGTCACACACACACTGCAATACTTAGAAAAAGTAGGTATGTTATACGGGGCAAATTGATCCAGTTAGGCCTTTAGCTCTATCTTGGCTGATACCCATTTCTCCGATCAATTTCTGGAAGCCCAAATCACTGTGATTCCTAAACAGGGGAAGGACCCCTCAGTGTGCTCCAGTTATAGACCCATATCCTTGCTCAATGTGGATCTTAAACTTTTTGCAAAATTGATGGCTTAGACTAAACAAGTTTCTCCCATCCCTTATCCATAATGATCAAGTGGGCTTTGTCCCGGACCGCGATGCTAAAGACAATACTACAAAGATCCTTAACCTTATCCATTTGGCCTCTAGCAGTCGGACCCCTACGGTGTTGCTGTCTACAGACGCCGAAAAGGCCTTTGATAGGGTCAACTGGGACTTCATGAGGGCTGTGTTGGAGCACATCGGGCTGGGTCCACAAGCACTTCACAGAGTGTTATCCCTCTATACACGGCCATCAGCTCGAGTTCGGGTTAATGAGATCCCTTCTGAAAGTTTTTCTATAAGCAATGGAACGAGACAGGGTTGCCCTTTGTCCCCCCTGATATTTGTCCTTTGTATTGAAGCCTTAGCCAGGGCTATTAGAGCAAATGATCACATTAAAGGGCTTCGAGTAGGTGATACTGACTACAAACTCGCTTTATTCGCCGATGACTTGCTGACAGTAGTTACGCAACCCACTCACTCACTTCCTCGCCTCATGGGTGTATTGGACATCTTTAGTTCACTTTCCGGCTTTAAAGTCAATACATCCAAATCATATGCCCTCAATATTTCAACCCCCCACACGACATTAGCTTTTTTAAAATCTACTTTCCCATTTATATGGAGGGATTCCCATATCACGTATTTAGGGGTTCAACTTCCCAGCGATCTATCGCGCCTGATGTCCCTGAACTTCTACCCTCTACTCCAATTCATTAGAAACGACTATTGTAGATGGCAACACCATAATCGATCCTGGCTAGGCAGAATTAATGTTGTGAAGATGAACACCTTGCCCAAACTGCTCTATCTCCTCCAAATATTGCCAATCCGAATCCCGGACTCCTGGTTTCGGTCCATACGATCCTTGATCCAACAATTTGGCGTCGTAAGAGGCCCAGGATTAGTAGATCCATCCTGTTACGCCCACCCAAAAAACGTGGATTTCAACTCCCAGATATTAAAAATTACTACCATGCTATCCTGTTGAACAGGATCTTGGACTGGACCAGGAGTCGGGAGGTTAAACAATGGGTGGTCTTGGAAGGCTTATATGTTCAGCTATACCCTGAAATTTTCCCTTGGCTCCCGATTTTACCCAAACTTCCACGACCCCACCCGACTATCTCTCCTACGCTCTCCTTCTGGAAAGTGATGAGACGGCGACCGTCTCTCTCCTCGGATTTTGGCCCCCTTACTTCTTTTTTGAGTAACCCTGCTTTCCCACCTGGCCTCTCCCTTGTTTACTACCATAACTGGGCTCTAGAGGGACTTTTTAGAGTGGGTCAGCTAGCACAACCATCTGGGGTTAAACAATTCTCAGATATTCGGACAAAATGGGATATTCCACAGGCTGATTTCTGGAAGTTTTTACAGGTGCGACACTTCCTGTATACGGGCAATACCTACCGCCAAGCATCTCGGGAGATGGTTCCATTTGAAAGGATGTGTGTTGCACCTCTGCACCCTGTGCACACGATATCAACCCTGTATAAACTCCTGCACATGTCTGACTCCCTGACCTCTCCTTCTTTTACCCAGAAATGGGAAAGAGATCTGAACCTCTCACTTTCAGATAGAGAATGGGAATCTATATTTCTTAAGGCTCAGGGGAGTTCCATATGCATACAAGAGAAACGCAATATAAGATACTGATGAGATGGTACAGACACCCTTATCTTCTACATGCTATTCCTCCATCTATATCCCCCGCCTGTTGGAGACTTAGGCTCTTTGTTACACATTTGGTGGACTTGTCCCCTTATTAAAACTTTTTGGGATGATGTAGTCTCCATTTCCAGTATTATCCTATCCACTCCTGTCCCATCTGACCCAGCCTTTTGGTTACTGAACCACTCCTCTACTCCAGTATCCACTTAAAAGATATCACTGTTAAGACACCTTGGCAATGCCGCCCGTGCCGTAATTCCAACTATGTGGAGGTCCTCTAATCCCCCTACTCGGAACGTCTGGTTTTCCAGACTAGATTACTATATGAATATGGAAGATATTTTACTGAGCTCTGGAGACAGACGGACCGAGTTTATAGCTATATGGCTGCCCTGGATAGAATATAAATCCTCTGAGTCTTACAAAACCTATATCTCTTTCCTGAAATGATATGGTGGTTAATTTGTTGCTAGTATACATATTTGGATGTGTCTGTTTTCTTCTTTGTTTTTTCTCGTATTTTCTCTGCATTCTTGGCTCGGTCACATTTTCCTCCATTCTTTCTCTCCCTCCCCCCTTTTCTTTTCTTCTGTCTTCTTCTAACTTTCCTGTTTTAAAAAATGTTAATGCAGACTTCCGCCATATTGGACACGTTGCTTTGACCCCGCTTATACTGCTGTGCACTGCTGTGGGCAGCTGTTTATTTTATGTGTTTGATACTATGTTTCCACGTGTTTATATATCGATTTATGTTTGTATTATTTTCAATAAAAACAGATTATACAAAAAAAAAAGAAAAAGTAGGTCGACGAGGCCTTAGGTTCTAAGAATCACAGAATCAGGACTAGAATTTGTAAGTTTAATTCCAAGAATACTTCAGAGCTTTAGTTACAAAAAGTGTTACAAAGATTATTAAGAATATTTAAAAAATACACACAGAGTCGTGGCAATTAAAACTGAGGTGACCCATTTAATCACAGTAAAAACACCTGCAGCCAGTTGCCATAACAGGCTTTTCCCCAACAGATGCAGCAGCCACTGGTTTAGTTGGAAAAGACAGCAGGGGGCGGGGGGATCCTGTGGCTCTCCATCCACTCCACCCATCTTGCCCTGGCACTCCACAGCTCAGCTTTGCTACAGAAGCCCTGGTGGTGGTGTATTGGTCAGCCAGGGTGGCAGCCTCTTCAGATGACTTGGGTTTCCCATCCAAGACCCACTCTCTGACCACAGCTGGGCAGAGTGCGATGAACTGCTCCTGGAGTATAGGATCTTTCAGTTTATCATAGTCCTTCACTTGCAAGCCCTCAACCCATTGATGCAACAAGGTTGACAATTGCACCAACAGTCCCACAGAGTCTCTGAACTTCTTTCAGTAAGCCTCAGGGGTGATGTTGAAAAACTTTACCAAGGCTTTCTTAATTGCAGCATAATCACCATCCAGCTTCTGGGGAAGGTCTGCAAATGCTTCCAAGGCTTTTCCCCTCAGCCCGCAGTTAAATAGTTTGCCCATTGACTGGAGTCCAGTGCAAACTACTGGCAAGTTTTTTCATAACTCCTTCATCTAGTGGAGAATCATGACATGGGGCCTGGACCACAGTGTAACTCTACTTTACTACTCTGTTCAGGTGATGTGGTTTATATATATAGTTTGTAAAGTAAGATTATATACCCTGAGTGGCTACGCTATTAGGCACATCTACATAATACCATGTTGTTTCTTCATTCATCGAGGCATAGGTACACAGGGTGCTGAACCATATCACCTCCAATCTGTCCCTCGGTTGTTAGATATTATCTGTGCTGCATCTGTACTACATACAGCTTGTTCCAAATCATCCCTGAGATGCTCATTTGCATAAAGAGCTGATGATTGGAGAGGAGACTGGACTTAACCATTCCATGACACCTAAGGCAGGGCCGGCTCCAGGCATGTTCGAATGGAGCGGCTGCGCGGGGCGCCACCCTTAAATGGGCGCCGCCATATTCCTGCCTGGAGCCAGCCCAGCCTGCAGCGATACCCGGCCGCCCTTAACTGATCTGTTGTGTGCTGCTGTGCGGCGCCGGCGTCTGCCGTCAGACGCCGGCGCCGCGCGCACATAGCTGATTTAGAAGAGTCCACACGGCGCCCGCGGGCTCAGCATCAGCAGCTCTCCCCATCCCAGCGCCACAGGTGAGGTGACGGCGGCATTTATGGATCGGGCACTGTGGGGGAATTTATTTATCTGGCACTGTTTGGGGCATATCTGCACCGTGGGGGCATTTATATATATATGGCATTGTGGGGGCATTTATTTGTCTGGCACTGTGGGGGCATATCTGGCACTTTGGGGTCATATCTGCACTGTGGGGGAATTTATTTATCTGGCACTGTTTGGGGCATATCTGCACCGTGGGGGCATTTATATATATGGCATTGTGGGGGCATATCTGGCACTGTGGGGGCATATCTGGCACTGTGGGAGCATTTATGTATCTGGCACTGGGGGCATATCTGCACCGTGGGGACATTTATCTGGCACTGTGGGGGCATATCTGGCACTGTGGGGGCATATCTGGCACTTTGGTGGCATTTATGTATCTGGCAGTGTGGGGGCATATCTGGCACTGTGGGTGCATATCTGGCACTTTGGGGGCATTTATGTATCTGGCAGTGTGGGGTATATCTGGCACTGTGGGGGCATATCTGGCACTTTGGGGGCATTTATGTATCTGGCACTGTGGGGGCATATCTGGCACTTTGGGGGCATTTATGTATCTGGCACTGTGGGGGCATATCTGGCACTTTGGGGGCATTTATGTATCTGGCACTGTGGGGGCATATCTGCACTGTGGGGCATTTATGTATCTGGCACTGTGGGGGAATATCTGGCACTGTGGGGGCACTTATGTATCTGGCACTGTAGGGGCATTTCTGCACTGTGGGGGCATTTATGTATCTGGAACTGTGGGGACATATCTGGCACTGTGTGGCCATTTATGTATCTGGCACTGCTGGGGGGCATGTCACGTGTAGCTGGCACTGCTGGGGGGAATGTCACGTGTAGCTGGCACTGCTGGGGGGGCATGTCACGTGTAGCTGGCACTGCTGGGGGGCATATCATGTAGTGTTCCCGCTAGGCGTCTGTGGCTAGGCAATGTGTCTCAGTGCTCTGCCTGGCGCAAAGTGTATTAGCTGCACTACTGGTACTGTGGTGTAATGCGAATTGCCACTATTATGTGGCCACGCACCTTCCGCACGAAGCAACGCCCCTAAATTTTTGCTGCGCGCCGAAGGCGCACACTGTCCACTCTTTGCCGTGTAGGTGGGGGAGCACCAAGCATTACATTATGTACATCATTTTGCCCTCCTAACTTAAAAATGGGCCCTCCCTGTGATCTGCACCCTGCCCTAAAAAGTGAACACTATCATGTGTAGCTGGCACTGCTGCGGGCATGTCATGTGTAGCTGGCACTGCTGCGGAGCATGTCGAGTAGCTGGCACTGCTGGGGGGCATATCATGTCTATCTGGCACTGCAGATTATGTGTATCTGACACTATACTGGAGACATTGTATGTAAGGAACACTACTGTGGCTATTATGTGTAAGGCTGCTAATTGTGTGCGTAGAGGGGGTGTGAAAATATATTTATTTATAGTCTGATAATATGAAGGTATGAGACCACACCCACTTTCCCAGAGGCCACGCCCACTTTTCCTGGAGCGCGCGCGCATAGGGGTTGGGGGGCGCTTTTACATTTTCTCGCTCAGGGTGCTAGTAGGCCTGGAGCCGGCCCTGACCTAAGGTATAGATAAACAAATACTATGGATCAGTATCTAGCTGAATAAAGTGTGTACCCAGCATTAGGGTGGCCTAACACTGAATGAACTGTACGTCAAGAAATTTTAAGCATACGTTTTATACAATAAACCCTATTGGAATCACAGTTATAAAAGAGCACATGATCGTTTTGTGGGGTGCATCCGGTGTGAGGGTCTTGTTTCAGGATCCAAAAGTGGAAACCAAAATTTTTCAGTCCTCCATCTGGAGTTTAAAGAAGTTACCAAGAGATACCGTACAAAAAGGTCTAAACTATTAAGATTCATACAGTATCGCACCGTATGAAATATTAAAATCGAACTATACTTGAACTCATTTAAAATAGTCACCTTACTTGGCGCCCCTATGGAGTAACTATGTTTTTTTAACTGAATCCTGAACTGACACAGGATTATCCAAGAGGATCAACCAAGCTTATAAAGATTTAAAGGTTTTTTTTTTTTGTTTTTGTTTTTTAAATTCTTTATTTTGCGTTGTTAAACAGAATGGGCAAACGATACATTGACAGAAGGGACAGGCGGTCAAGCGAACTAACATCCAACAGAAACCACAATTTTAGAATAAACAACGAGAATAATCAGAAGTAAAACATAAGTAATCAAGTATCAAATTTGGGGGGGAGGGAAAGGAGGAAGAGGGGGATAGGGGGAGGGGAAACCACGATATAATCCAATCAGAGTACATATCCTGGAAATAGTGAGATCAGAAAAAAGAAAGAGTGGGAGGGTAAGGGAGAGACAAGAGAGGATAAGAAGGAGAGAAGAGAATAGAGAAAAGGAGCAAGGCGATGGAGGCGGATTAGTAGGCAATGCCCATGGGTCTGCGGAAGGAGTTAAGAGCAAGAGGGGGGAGACGGCGATCTACGTTCAGCAGCGAGCCAGGGGGCCCAAATCTGCTGAAAAACTTGACCCCGGTCGTGGAGATAATATGTAATCTTCTCCATTGATGCAATATGCCAAATTTTGGTTTTAGATTTAAAGGCTTTTAGAAATTGTTAAATGTGATTACATTAGCACAAGAAAAAGGTTTGTTTGTATATAGGGGGGAAGCCAACTGCAGGCAGGAAATTTTAAAAACCCCGCGCCTGCATGGTTTTGGTATTCAATTGCAGGACAGAAAATAAGACGCAGTGATTTCTATAGAAATCAGTGTCTTTTTTTCTCTCGCACCTTTACAGCAAGTCTGATTATTCATAAAATCATTAATTTATTAGGAAAAATAACCAGGACTTGCACTGGGACCCTGGTATACCCCCCCCCCCCCCCCCCCCCCCGGTATTTAACCCGGGAATAACACTGCTTTATTGGCGTGTTGAATTACCGGGAATTCGACCATGGCCCCTTTCATACCGCACAGCGACCCGTGTTGACCCAGCATTATACCACGTTGACAGGGCTGCTATCAGAAATTGCGGAGCCCGGCACTGACAAAATAGGTAGGGCCCCCCCTTCCCCTCACACTGTGGAGGAGTCAGCTTTAGAATTGCACCAGTTAATGAATGAATATATGTGTGTGTATTATATACACATGCATACATGCATGCATACATACATACATACATACATACATACATACATACATGTGCCGCTGTCGGGAGGGCCCTGGATACTGATGGCGCTGCCTGCCCGCCTCCATCCCCACTGTTCTGCTGCTCTCCTCCGTCCTCCTGCAGCTGTATTGAAAACGTCCCTCCCAAAATGCCCGCCGCCTCAGAGGAGACAGTTATTCAAGATACTAGAGGGCTCCTCTAGTATCTTAAATAATGGTCTCCTCTGTGGTGGCGACCATTTTGGGAGGGACGTTTTCAATACAGAGCTGCTGGAGGGTCGGAGGACAACCGCGGAACGGCTGCGGGCGGGCAGGTGGCTGCATGAGCATCCCGGGCCCTCCTCTCTCTGTCAGAGAGGCTGGGCCCGAGACAGATGTGCCCCTGCACGTTGATACTGGGTTATTTTTGCGGTGTGAAAGGGGCCCTTGCATCTCCCTACAGCATTGCCCAGCAGCCCTTGCATCTCCCTACAGCATTGGAAAGGAGTCCATCCTGAGCAACGGAGACCACGAGAAATCTCTGGCCACGTGAGCATCTTTACATGCTGCGGGTATCGGGAGCGCACATACTTGTGGTTAATCCAAAATTGGGCACAAAGTGAGCAAGGTTTTTTACCTCACTAAACCTCATGCCCACATGAATGCATTAATATTGATGTGTTCGGCGCTAGTAATGCCCCTGCAACAGGCTCCTTATGCCGCTTTCACACTGAGGCAAAGATCCGGGTAACGCCAGGTCATGTGTCAGTGTGAATGGATCAATGCAGGTTGTGTACTCTGGCTCTGTGACCCTGGTCCTGACCAGGGTTTTTCTCACATCTGAGCCGGATACACTGCAGACTGACAGGGAGGACCTGAGTTACTCTTCCCAGGGTTATGTTAAAAGGAGCGCAATCTTTTAAGATAACACGCTAGCACCCTTTCAGACCCCAGCAATAAACCCTGGTCAGGACCAGGGTGACGTAACTCGGGTCAACCTATTCCCACCGGAACATGACCTGGGTTTTTTGGTGTGAGAGTTGTATGAATGGGATGCAGTTAATATAGCAGCTGCCAGGATCCTGCCATTCAGGAGACTGACGCAGGAATTCCGACAGCCGATGAAATGCTGCCAGCCGGAATCTTGACAAACGCGGGGTATTCCCACACCACCAACCGAGTGGGAATATAACCTGTGGTGAACAAAGCAAACCATCAGGCCCGGAGTGTGGAGAGTGCAGCAAACCCGCGACGGGACTGTCTGCCAGTATATAGTATAGTGACAGCAGGCATCCCGTCTGCCGGTCAGTGATATGTAGTCCGTATGAACATGTGTTCAGACAGTGTTCAATACCTGGGATCGGACTTAGAATTTGTGCGTGAAAGGGAATAACAAAAGCTATAGCCGGCGTTGCATTTATGTATACTACAATAATCACCTGCTCAGCATCCTCATATGCGGGTAATTCAGACCTGATAGCAGCAGCAAATTTGTTAGCAGTTGGGAAAAACCATGTGCACTGCAGGTGGGGCAGATTATAAGAATTTACTTACCGATAATTCTATTTCTCATAGTCCGTAGTGGATGCTGGGACTCCGTAAGGACCATGGGGAATAGCGGCTCCGCAGGAGACTGGGCACAAAAGTAAAAGCTTGAACTAGCTGGTGTGCACTGGCTCCTCCCCCTATGACCCTCCTCCAAGCCTCAGTTAGGATACTGTGCCCGGACGAGCGTACATAATAAGGAAGGATATTGAATCCCGGGTAAGACTCATACCAGCCACACCAATCACACCGTACAACCTGTGATCTGAACCCAGTTAACAGTATGATAAACGAAGGAGCCTCTGAAAAGATGGCTCACAACAATAATAACCCGAATTTTGTAACAATAACTATATACAAGTATTGCAGACAATCCGCACTTGGGATGGGCGCCCAGCATCCACTACGGACTATGAGAAATAGAATTATCGGTAAGTAAATTCTTATTTTCTCTAACGTCCTAAGTGGATGCTGGGACTCCGTAAGGACCATGGGGATTATACCAAAGCTCCCAAACGGGCGGGAGAGTGCGGATGACTCTGCAGCACCGAATGAGAGAACTCCAGGTCCTCCTCAGCCAGGGTATCAAATTTGTAGAATTTAGCAAACGTGTTTGCCCCTGACCAAGTAGCTGCTCGGCAAAGTTGTAAAGCCGAGACCCCCTCGGGCAGCCGCCCAAGATGAGCCCACCTTCCTTGTGGAATGGGCTTTTACAGATTTTGGCTGTGGCAGGCCTGCCACAGAATGCGCAAGCTGAATTGTACTACAAATCCAACGAGCAATCGTCTGCTTAGAAGCAGGAGCACCCAGCTTGTTGGGTGCATACAGGATAAACAGCGAGTCAGATTTCCTGACTCCAGCCGTCCTGGAAATATATATTTTGAGGGCCCTGACTACGTCCAGTAACTTGGAGTCCTCCAAGTCCCTAGTAGCCGCAGGCACCACAATAGGCTGGTTCACGTGAAACGCTGAAACCACCTTTGGGAGAAATTGAGGACGAGTCCTCAATTCTGCCCTATCCGTGTGAAAAATCAGGTAAGGGCTTTTATAAGATAAAGCCGCCAATTCTGAGACACGCCTGGCTGAAGCCAGGGCTAACAGCATTACCACCTTCCATGTGAGATATTTTAATTCCACAGTGGTGAGTGGTTCAAACCAATGTGATTTTAGGAACCCCAAAACCACATTGAGATCCCAAGGTGCCACCGGGGGCACAAAAGGAGGCTGTATATGCAGTACCCCTTTGACAAACGTCTGGACTTCAGGCACTGAAGCCAGTTCTTTTTGGAAGAAAATCGACAGGGCCGAAATTTGAACTTTAATGGACCCTAATTTTAGGCCCATAGACAGTCCTGTTTGCAGGAAATGTAGGAAGCGACCCAGTTGAAATTCCTCTGTAGGGGCCTCATTGGCCTCACACCACGCAACATATTTTCGCCAAATGCGGTGATAATGTTTTGCGGTTACATCCTTCCTGGCCTTTATCAGGGTAGGGATGACTTCTTCTGGAATGCCTTTTTCCTTCAGGATCCGGCGTTCAACCGCCATGCCGTCAAACGCAGCCGCGGTAAGTCTTGGAACAGACAAGGTCCCTGCTGGAGCAGGTCCTTTCTTAGAGGTAGAGGCCACGGGTCCTCCGTGAGCATCTCTTGAAGTTCCGGGTACCAAGTCCTTCTTGGCCAATCCGGAACCACGAGTATAGTTCTTACTCCTCTCCTTTTTATGATTCTCAGTACTTTTGGTATGAGAGGCAGAGGAGGGAACACATACACTGACTGGTACACCCATGGTGTTACCAGAGCGTCCACCGCTATTGCCTGAGGGTCCCTTGACCTGGCGCAATATCTGTCCAGTTTTTTGTTGAGACGGGACGCCATCATGTCCACCTTTGGTTTTTCCCAACGGTTTACCATCTCTTGGAAGACTTCTGGATGAAGTCCCCACTCCCCCGGGTGAAGGTCGTGTCTGCTGAGGAAGTCCGCTTCCCAGTTGTCCACTCCCGGAATGAACACTGCTGACAGTGCTATCACATGATTCTCCGCCCAGCGAAGAATCCTTGCAGCTTCTGCCATCGCCCTCCTGCTTCTCGTGCCGCCCTGTCTGTTTACGTGGGCGACTGACGTGATGTTGTCCGATTGGATCAATACCGCCTGACCCTGAAGCAGGGGTTTTGCTTGACTTAGGGCATTGTAAATGGCCCTTAGTTCCAGAATGTTTATATGAAGAGATGTTTCCATGCTTGACCACAAGCCCTGGAAATTTTGTCTCTGTGTGACTGCTCCCCAGCCTCTCAGGCTGGCATCTGTGGTCACCAGGATCCAATCCTGAATGCCGAATCTGCGGCCCTCTAGTAGATGAGCACTCTGCAGCCACCACAGAAGAGACACCCTTGTCCTTGGCGACAGGGTTATCCGCTGATGCATCTGAAGATGCGATCCGGACCATTTGTCCAGAAGATCCCTCTGAAACGTTCTTGCATGGAATCTTCCAAATGGAATCGCTTCGTAAGAAGCCACCATTTTTCCCAGGACCCTCGTGCACTGATGCACTGACACCTGGCCTGGTTTTAGGAGATTCCTGACTAGCTCGGATAACTCCCTGGCCTTCTCCTCTGGGAGAAACACCTTTTTCTGGACTGTGTCCAGAATCATTCCTAGGAACAGGAGACGTGTCGTTGGAATCAGCTGCGATTTTGGAATATTTAGGATCCACCCGTGCTGACGTAACACTAACTGAGATAGTGCTACTCCGACTTCTAACTGTTCCCTGGACCTTGCCCTTATCAGGAGATCGTCCAAGTAAGGGATAATTAAAACGCCTTTTCTTCGAAGAAGAATCATCATTTCGGCCATTACCTTGGTAAAGACCCGAGGTGCCGTGGACAACCCAAACGGCAGCGTCTGAAACGGATAATGACAGTTTTGTACTACAAACCTGAGGTACCCTTGGTGAGAAGGGTAGATTGGGACGTGGAGATAAGCATCTTTGATGTCCAGAGACACCATATAGTCCCCTTCTTCCAGGTTTGCTATCACTGCTCTGAGTGACTCCATCTTGAATTTGAACCTCTTTATGTAAGTGTTCAAGGATTTTAGATTTAAAATTGGTCTCACCGAGCCGTCCGGCTTCGGTACCACAAACAGCGTGGAATAATACCCCTTTCCCTGTTGTAGGAGGGGTACCTTGATTATCACCTGCTGGGAATACAGCTTGTGAATGGCTTCCAAAACTGCCTCCCTGTCGGAGGGAGACTTTGGTAGTGTACTTATGGGAACGAAAGGACTGAGTTTGAAAAGACGGTGTCTTTTTCTGCTGAGGGGTGACCTGGGGTAAAAAGGTGGACTTTCCGGCCGTTGCCGTGGCCACCAGGTCCGATAGACCGGCCCCAAATAACTCCTCTCCTTTAAACGGCAATACTTCCATATGTCGTTTGGAATCCGCATCCCCTGACCACTGTCGCGTCCATAACGCTCTTCTGGCAGAAATGGACATAGCACTCACTCTTGATGCCAGGGTGCAAATATCCCTCTGTGCATCACGCATATATAGTAATGCATCCTTCAAATGCTCTATAGTTAGTAATATACTGTCCCTATCCAGGGTATCAATATTTTCAGTCAGGGAATCCGACCACGCCACTCCAGCACTGCACATCCAGGCTGATGCGATTGCTGGTCGCAGTATAACACCAGTATGTGTGTATATACCCTTCAGGATATTTTTCAAGCCTTCTATCCGCTGGTTCTTTGAGGGCGGCCGTATCAGGAGACGGTAACGCTACTTGTTTAGATAAACGTGTGAGCGCTTTATCTACTTTAGGGGGTGTTTCCCAACGCGCCCTAACCTCTGGTGGGAAAGGGTATAGTGCCAATAATTTATTAGAGATTAGCACTTTTTTATCGGGGGAAACCCACGCTTTATCACACACCTCATTTAATTCATCTGACTCAGGAAAAGCTACTGGTAGTTTTTTCACTCCCCACATAATACCCTTCTTTGTGGTACTTGTAGTGTCAGAAATGTTCAATGCCTCCTTCATTGCCGTGATCATGTAACATGTGGCCCTACTGGACATTACGTTTGTCTCCTCACCGTCGACACTGGACTCAGTATCCGTGTCTGGGTCTGTGTCGACCCACTGAGGTAACGGGCGTTTTATCGCCCCTGACGGTGTCTGAGACGCCTGGACAGGCACTAATTGATTTGTCGGCTGTCTCATGTCGTCAACAGTTTTTTGCAAAGTGCTGACATTGTCACGTAGTTCTTTAAATACAACCATCCAGTCAGGTGTCGACTCCCTAGGGGGTGACATCACTAATACAGGCAATTGCTCTGCTTCCACATCATTTTCCTCCTCATACATGTCGACACAATCGTACAGACACCCAGCACACACACAGGGAATGCTCTGATAGAGGACAGGACCCCACTAGCCCTTTGGGGAGACAGAGGGAGAGTTTGCCAGCACACACCAGAGCGCTATATATATATAGGGATAACCTTATATAAGTGTTACTCCCTTTTATAGCTGCTGTTTATAATTTAGCTGCCAATAGTGCCCCCCCTCTCTCGTTTTTACCCTGATTCTGTAGTGACTGCAGGGGAGAGTCAGGGAGCCGTCCTTCCAGCGGAACTGTGAGGGAAAATGGCGCTTGTGTGCTGAGGAGATAGGCTCAGCCCCTTCACGACGGCCTTATCTCCCGCTTTTTTCTGGAAAACTGGCAGGGGTTAAATACATCCATATAGCCCAGGAGCTATATGTGATGTATTTCTTTTGCCATCCTAAGGTATTTCTGTTTTTTATTGCGTCTCAGGGCGCTCCCCCCCAGCGCCCTGCACCCTCAGTGACTGGAGTGTGAAGTGTGCTGAGAGCAATGGCGCACAGCTGCAGTGCTATGCGCTACCTTAGTTGAAGACAGGAACGTCTTCTGCCGCCGATTTCACCGGACCTCTTCGTTCTTCTGGCTCTGTAAGGGGGCCGGCGGCGCGGCTCCGGGACCCATCCAGGCTGAACCTGTGATCGTCCCTCTGGAGCTAATGTCCAGTAGCCTAAGAAACCCAATCCACTCTGCAAGCAGGTGAGTTCGTTTCTTCTCCCCTTAGTCCCACGATGCAGTGAGCCTGTTGCCAGCAGGACTCACTGAAAATAAAAAACCTAAAATAAACTTTTACTCTAAGCAGCTCAGGAGAGCCACCTAGCATGCACCCTTCTCGTTCGGGCACAAAAATCTAACTGAGGCTTGGAGGAGGGTCATAGGGGGAGGAGCCAGTGCACACCAGCTAGTTCAAGCTTTTACTTTTGTGCCCAGTCTCCTGCGGAGCCGCTATTCCCCATGGTCCTTACGGAGTCCCAGCATCCACTTAGGACGTTAGAGAAATAACATGTGCAGAGAGAGTTAAACTTGGGTGGGTTATACTGTTTCTGTGCAGGGTAAATACTGGCTGCTTTATTTTTACACTGCAGTCTAGATTTCACCTTGAACACACCCCACCCAAATCTAACTCTCTCTGCACGTTATATCTCCCCCCCCCCCCGCTGCAGGGCACATGGTCTTGCCCAACTGCTAACAAATTTGCTGCTGCGATCAGGTCTGAATCAGGCCCATTGATAATATGCCATAACATTTCTTATTGGTCAGCAAACTACAACTGACACAGACTGAACGTGGACTCCAGTAGTAAAGTGCTGCTCCATTTCTCTATTGCTATGTACACCAGACAGCAAATGTAAGCTCTCGCCCTTTACACTAACCCCACACACATATGACTGGAGGGGAACTTGCATTGATTTGATCTAATCTATCAAATAATAGGGGAAAAAAACCAAAAAAACATAGGCAACCAGGAAACTACTGTAGCCCTATAACTAGTTCCCATCAGCCTCCCGCCTTGTGCGCTGCATGAGACAGTGGAAGGACTCATCGTGGCTGCGATACGAGAGCTGAATTCCTGTTTTGCAGCCGCAGAGTGGTGGGAACATAACAGCTTGAGCCCGGAGCCAGAGATGTATGACATATCTTTCCTGTTTGTGACTGTCCTCATACTGAAACCTCACTGCCACCAGCTACGTTTCCCTTCACAAGATGTACAGTAAATCACATGTGCGCTGTATCAGACCTACATTAGGAGAGTCAGCTATTACTATACCATTACTAGTATACTCTATAGGCTGCAAGAGCTATATCTTTGTGATCAGGATCCCGGTAATCGAAATACCAACAGCGGAACCCTGACACTGCTCAGAATGCAGGCACCGTCATCACTTTAAAAGTAGCAAGTACCATAGCCGAGTACACGGGTCCTTCCCAGGTGCGACCCGCCATGACTGGCAACGCGACCCAGCAATATGATTGGTAGGGTTGCCATCGGAGGCGGGAGCGGACATTGCACCGGAGTCATCAAGGGCGGGTGCAGAGGCAGTGCTTGGAGATGAGATTATCTCCACTCCGCCTTCTCCATATTGTGAGCTGGTCCCAGATCGCATCGACCCAGGTTACCAATTCATACCGCACCGGATGCGGTAGTAACCCAGCTTTATTCCCAGGGTATTCAGGACTTGAACCTTTCACACCGCCCTGGCAATTTACTGTGTTATTTGTGCATTGTGAAAGGGTGCTACAGGAGCAGAACACGGTGCACTGACCAGCACTACACACAGGTAGGATCTGCACATCAATAATCAAAATAACTGGAGCAAAATGCAGTTCACCCACCAGTATGTTACACGGATTAAAGCCACTTACCTGCAATCAGACGAGTATATTACCGAGTACATACACCTAGCGCAAAAACTGCTTCTTGTGAAACATTCCCGATAGGGTCTATGGATGTTGGCACAGGGCTGGGGGCCAGTGCCTATCCACCTTCCCATGCAGAATGCCATGTAGAACTAGTACCTACCTGCATGGCACATATTTACATTTGTCATGTTTAGCTTAAGCTATAAATGTCTCACATTCACCATGTTGGTTTAGTGTAATGCAGAGGTTCTCAAACACGTACCTCAAGGCACCCCAACAGTCCAGGTTTTCAGTTTATCCATGCTTGGCCACAGATGACTTGGGGCCTAATTCAGACCTGATCGCAAAAGCAATATCTTTCTCCAATAGGCAAAATCATGCTGCACTGCAGGTGGGGCAAATGTAACATGTGCAGAGAGAGTTAGATTTGGGTGGATTATATTGTGCAGGGTAAAGAATGGCTGCTTATTTCTATATCGCAATTTAGATTTCAGTTTGAACACACCTCACCCAAATCTGACGCTCTCTGCACATGTTATATCTGCCCCACCTGCAGTGCACATGGTTTTGCCCATTAGAGAAAAAGTTTGCTGTTGCAATCAGGTCTGAATTAGGCCCTTAATTAGCACCTCAACTTGCTTTAATGATCTGTGTTGCGCCAAGGATATACCTAAAACCTGGGCCGTAGGTGTGAGCTGAGGATCACGTTTGAGAACCTCTGGTTTAATGGATTTAGAAATTGCTTTTCTCTTGTACACATTTTCTGTGGAGTGTTAGGTGTACCCAATTCCCTTTCTTTGTATATAGGATTGAATTTTGTTGCTATTGGACTAACACGAAGCAAAAATGCTGTGATGGCGACAGGTACCAGTAAAGAGGTAACACTCCTCCCCGACACCCAGGAATGATGCACCATCCATTCCCTCATTCCCATCACCCTGAGAGCATGGCGGACACTGAGCCCTACCAATACAGAGAGAACACGCCTCCCTGACACCCAGGAATGATGCACCAACCGTTCCCCCATCCCATCAACATGAGAGCATGGCGGACACTGAGCCCTACCAATACAGAGGGGACACTCCTCCCTGAACACACAGGAATGATGCACCATCCATTCCCATCACCCTGAGAGCATGGCGGACACTGAGCTCTACCAATACAGAGTGGACACGCCTCCCTGACACCCAGGAATGATGCACCAACCGTTCCCCCATCCCATCAACATGAGAGCATGGCGGACACTGAGCTCTACCAATACAGAGGGGACACTCCTCCCTGAACACACAGGAATGATGCACCATCCATTCCCATCACCCTGAGAGCATGGCGGACACTGAGCTCTACCAATACAGAGTGGACACGCCTCCCTGACACCCAGGAATGATGCACCAACCGTTCCCCCATCCCATCAACATGAGAGCATGGCGGACACTGAGCTCTACCAATACAGAGGGGACACTCCTCCCTGAACACACAGGAATGATGCACCATCCATTCCCCCATCCCATCAAGCTGAAGCATGGTGGACACAGAGTTCTTACAGATCTAGCGCTTTTCTAGCTGGAAAATAGACGAAGTGACAGTGACCCGGAGCACAGGGACATCTAAACAGAGAATCATTTTACCATGACAATACAGCTGCGGGGCTAGGATATATGAACACAGAACAGCCACCTCTGACAGGCAGCATCAGTGGTGTTGATACCACGCAGACTAGTATTGCTAGACAATATGGAAATTACCAGGCGAGGCATAATGTTCTCGCTGCAGACAGCCCGCCTACGTCTTTAGAACTAAACGATGGAGCAAAATTAACCTGTCTTCCTAGAGAACAGTGAGTCATAGATACAAGACGCATGGATTGCTTAACCTTACATAGCCTGGCTCCATTAGAAACAGTGGGGGGATTTCAAGCAGTAATTTCTATCTCTGGGGGGTTTCTGCTCATGTAATAAAGTCTTATTATAAGGATATATCGCACTCCAACCACCATAAGAAATGCTCAATCAGGCAAGAGATCCTACATGAAGGCAGCATGGAGGCCAGAAGATTCTGTGTTTGACCATTGTCAGAGCAATTATACTGAGTACACACAGGCAAGGAGGAAGTGGTCAGGCCTAGACCAATCAGAATACTAGAACACTAACAGCACAGGTCATTGCAGCTCCTGGCACACATGGTACGATCCTGCCGCTCTGCCCAAACAGCCTACACACCTCCTTCAGCGTCATTCGGGCCTGTTTGGTGCACTCAGATGATGGACATCTCCAGACCACATTTACCCCATGACCTGAATCTCAATTCAATTGGATTATTGGGCTTGCTGGTTGCTTAAGGAAAAGGAGATTTATGGTAAGAACGTACCTTTGTTAAATCTCTTTCTGTGAGGTACACTGGATTCCACAGGGAATAACATTTGGGGGGTGTAGAGTAGGATCTTGATCCAAGGCACCAACAGGCTAAAAGCTTTGACTGTTCCCAAGATGCTCAGCGCCGCCTCCTCTATAACTCCGCCTCCGTGCAGAGCAGCTCAGATTTGTTAAACCAGTTCAATATAGTAGCAGGTAAAAGATGACAACAGTTAGTAGCCACAGACACCACATTCGCACGACAGGAGAAGGTATCAGCAGCTAATGCCATACCAACCCAAAGACGCTAAGTGCATCAGGGTGGGCGCCCTGTGGAATCCAGTGTACCTCGCAGAAAGAGATTTAACAAAGGTGTTCTTACCATAAATCTCCTTTTCTGCAGCGGGGTACACTGTATTCCACAGGGAATAACATCGGGGATGTCCTAAAGCAGTTCTTCACTGTAGCAGGCACAAGAACCCGGCGTCCAAAGGAAGGATCCTGGGAGACGGAAGTTTCGAAGGCATAGAACCTTATGAAAGTGATCACTGAGGACCACATAGCCGTCTTGCACAACTGTTCAAGGGTCGCACCATGGCAGGCCACCCAAAAAGGTCCAACAGACCGAGTAGAATAGGCTTTGATGGTAGCAGGAGCTGGAAGGTCAGCCTGTACAAAAGCATGTGCAATCACCATTCTAATCCATCTGGCCAAGGTCTGCTTGTTAGCAGGCCAGCCACGTTTGTGAAAACCAAACAGTACAAAGAGAGAATCAGACTTCCTAATGGAGGCTGTCCTCTTCACATAGACACGGAGAGTAGAGATGAGCGCCTGAAATTTTTCGGGTTTTGTGTTTTGGTTTTGGGTTCGGTTCCGCGGCCGTGTTTTGGGTTCGAACGCGTTTTGGCAAAACCTCACCGAATTTTTTTTGTCGGATTCGGGTGTGTTTTGGATTCGGGTGTTTTTTTCCAAAAACACTAAAAAACAGCTTAAATCATAGAATTTGGGGGTCATTTTGATCCCAAAGTATTATTAACCTCAAAAACCATAATTTACACTCATTTTCAGTCTATTCTGAATACCTCACACCTCACAATATTATTTTTAGTCCTAAAATTTGCACCGAGGTCGCTGTGTGAGTAAGATAAGCGACCCTAGTGGCCGACACAAACACCGGGCCCATCTAGGAGTGGCACTGCAGTGTCACGCAGGATGTCCCTTCCAAAAAACCCTCCCCAAACAGCACATGACGCAAAAAAAAAAAAGAGGCGCAATGAGGTAGCTGTGTGAGTAAGATTAGCGACCCTAGTGGCCGACACAAACACCGGGCCCATCTAGGAGTGGCACTGCAGTGTCACGCAGGATGTCCCTTCCAAAAAACCCTCCCCAAACAGCACATGACGCAAAGAAAAAAAGAGGCGCAATGAGGTAGCTGTGTGAGTAAGATTAGCGACCCTAGTGGCCGACACAAACACCGGGCCCATCTAGGAGTGGCACTGCACTGTCACGCAGGATGGCCCTTCCAAAAAACCCTCCCCAAACAGCACATGACGCAAAGAAAAAAAGAGGCGCAATGAGGTAGCTGACTGTGTGAGTAAGATTAGCGACCCTAGTGGCCGACACAAACACCGGGCCCATCTAGGAGTGGCACTGCAGTGTCACGCAGGATGTCCCTTCCAAAAAACCCTCCCCAAACAGCACATGACGCAAAGAAAAAAAGAGGCGCAATGAGGTAGCTGTGTGAGTAAGATTAGCGACCCTAGTGGCCGACACAAACACCGGGCCCATCTAGGAGTGGCACTGCAGTGTCACGCAGGATGGCCCTTCCAAAAAACCCTCCCCAAACAGCACATGACGCAAAGAAAAAAAGAGGCGCAATGAGGTAGCTGTGTGAGTAAGATTAGCGACCCTAGTGGCCGACACAAACACCGGGCACATCTAGGAGTGGCACTGCAGTGTCACGCAGGATGTCCCTTCCAAAAAACCCTCCCCAAACAGCACATGACGCAAAGAAAAAAAGAGGCGCAATGAGGTAGCTGACTGTGTGAGTAAGATTAGCGACCCTAGTGGCCGACACAAACACCGGGCCCATCTAGGAGTGGCACTGCAGTGTCACGCAGGATGTCCCTTCCAAAAAACCCTCCCCAATCAGCACATGATGCAAAGAAAAAGAAAAGAAAAAAGAGGTGCAAGATGGAATTGTCCTTGGGCCCTCCCACCCACCCTTATGTTGTATAAACAAAACAGGACATGCACACTTTAACCAACCCATCATTTCAGTGACAGGGTCTGCCACACGACTGTGACTGATATGACGGGTTGGTTTGGACCCCCCCCAAAAAAGAAGCAATTAATCTCTCCTTGCACAAACTGGCTCTACAGAGGCAAGATGTCCACCTCATCTTCACCCTCCGATATATCACCGTGTACATCCCCCTCCTCACAGATTATCAATTCGTCCCCACTGGAATCCACCATCTCAGCTCCCTGTGTACTTTGTGGAGGCAATTGCTGCTGGTCAATGTCTCCGCGGAGGAATTGATTATAATTCATTTTAATGAACATCATCTTCTCCACATTTTCTGGATGTAACCTCGTACGCCGATTGCTGACAAGGTGAGCGGCGGCACTAAACACTCTTTCGGAGTACACACTTGTGGGAGGGCAACTTAGGTAGAATAAAGCCAGTTTGTGCAAGGGCCTCCAAATTGCCTCTTTTTCCTGCCAGTATAAGTACGGACTGTGTGACGTGCCTACTTGGATGCGGTCACTCATATAATCCTCCACCATTCTATCAATGTTGAGAGAATCATATGCAGTGACAGTAGACGACATGTCCGTAATCGTTGTCAGGTCCTTCAGTCCGGACCAGATGTCAGCATCAGCAGTCGCTCCAGACTGCCCTGCATCACCGCCAGCGGGTGGGCTCGGAATTCTGAGCCTTTTCCTCGCACCCCCAGTTGCGGGAGAATGTGAAGGAGGAGATGTTGACAGGTCGCGTTCCGCTTGACTTGACAATTTTGTCACCAGCAGGTCTTTCAACCCCAGCAGACCTGTGTCTGCCGGAAAGAGAGATCCAAGGTAGGCTTTAAATCTAGGATCGAGCACGGTGGCCAAAATGTAGTGCTCTGATTTCAACAGATTGACCACCCGTGAATCCTTGTTAAGCGAATTAAGGGCTGCATCCACAAGTCCCACATGCCTAGCGGAATCGCTCCCTTTTAGCTCCTTCTTCAATGCCTCCAGCTTCTTCTGCAAAAGCCTGATGAGGGGAATGACCTGACTCAGGCTGGCAGTGTCTGAACTGACTTCACGTGTGGCAAGTTCAAAGGGCATCAGAACCTTGCACAACGTTGAAATCATTCTCCACTGCACTTGAGACAGGTGCATTCCACCTACTATATCGTGCTCAATTGTATAGGCTTGAATGGCCTTTTGCTGCTCCTCCAACCTCTGAAGCATATAGAGGGTTGAATTCCACCTCGTTACCACTTCTTGCTTCAGATGATGGCAGGGCAGGTTCAGTAGTTTTTGGTGGTGCTCCAGTCTTCTGTACGTGGTGCCTGTACGCCGAAAGTGTCCCGCAATTTTTCTGGCCACCGACAGCATCTCTTGCACGCCCCTGTCGTTTTTAAAAAAATTCTGCACCACCAAATTCAAGGTATGTGCAAAACATGGGACGTGCTGGAATTTGCCCATATTTAATGCACACACAATATTGCTGGCGTTGTCCGATGCCACAAATCCACAGGAGAGTCCAATTGGGGTAAGCCATTCCGCGATGATCTTCCTCAGTTGCCGTAAGAGGTTTTCAGCTGTGTGCGTATTCTGGAAAGCGGTGATACAAAGCGTAGCCTGCCTAGGAAAGAGTTGGCGTTTGCGAGATGCTGCTACTGGTGCCGCCGCTGCTGTTCTTGCGGCGGGAGTCCATACATCTACCCAGTGGGCTGTCACAGTCATATAGTCCTGACCCTGCCCTGCTCCACTTGTCCACATGTCCGTGGTTAAGTGGACATTGGGTACAACTGCATTTTTTAGGACACTGGTGAGTCTTTTTCTGACGTCCGTGTACATTCTCGGTATCGCCTGCCTACAGAAGTGGAACCTAGATGGTATTTGGTAACGGGGGCACACTGCCTCAATAAATTGTCTAGTTCCCTGTGAACTAACGGCGAATACCGGACGCACGTCTAACACCAACATAGTTGTCAAGGCCTCAGTTATCCGCTTTGCAGTAGGATGACTGCTGTGATATTTCATCTTCCTCGCAAAGGACTGTTGAACAGTCAATTGCTTACTGGAAGAAGTACAAGTGGGCTTACGACTTCCCCTCTGGGATGACCATCGACTCCCAGCGGCAACAACAGCAGCGCCAGCAGCAGTAGGCGTTACACGCAAGGATGCATCGGAGGAATCCCAGGCAGGAGAGGACTCGTCAGAATTGCCAGTGACATGGCCTGCAGGACTATTGGCATTCCTGGGGAAGGAGGAAATTGACACTGAGGGAGTTGGTGGGGTGGTTTGCGTGAGCTTGGTTACAAGAGGAAGGGATTTACTGGTCAGTGGACTGCTTCCGCTGTCACCCAAAGTTTTTGAACTTGTCACTGACTTATTATGAATGCGCTGCAGGTGACGTATAAGGGAGGATGTTCCGAGGTGGTTAACGTCCTTACCCCTACTTATTACAGCTTGACAAAGGGAACACACGGCTTGACACCTGTTGTCCGCATTTCTGGTGAAATACCTCCACACCGAAGAGCTGATTTTTTTGGTATTTTCACCTGGCATGTCAACGGCCATATTCCTCCCACGGACAACAGGTGTCTCCCCGGGTGCCTGACTTAAACAAACCACCTCACCATCAGAATCCTCCTGGTCAATTTCCTCCCCAGCGCCAGCAACACCCATATCCTCCTCATCCTGGTGTACTTCAACACTGACATCTTCAATCTGACTATCAGGAACTGGACTGCGGGTGCTCCTTCCAGCACTTGCAGGGGGCGTGCAAATGGTGGAAGGCGCATGCTCTTCACGTCCAGTGTTGGGAAGGTCAGGCATCGCAACCGACACAATTGGACTCTCCTTGTGGATTTGGGATTTCAAAGAACGCACAGTTCTTTGCGGTGCTTTTGCCAGCTTGAGTCTTTTCAGTTTTCTAGCGAGAGGCTGAGTGCTTCCATCCTCATGTGAAGCTGAACCACTAGCCATGAACATAGGCCAGGGCCTCAGCCGTTCCTTGCCACTCCGTGTGGTAAATGGCATATTGGCAAGTTTACGCTTCTCCTCCGACAATTTTATTTTAGGTTTTGGAGTCCTTTTTTTACTGATATTTGGTGTTTTGGTTTTGACATGCTCTGTACTATGCCATTGGGCATCGGCCTTGGCAGACGACGTTGCTGGCATTTCATCGTCTCGGCCATGACTAGTGGCAGCAGCTTCAGCACGAGGTGGAAGTGGATCTTGATCTTTCCCTAATTTTGGAACCTCAACATTTTTGTTCTCCATATTTTAATAGGCACAACTAAAAGGCACCTCAGGTAAACAATGGAGATGGATGGATTGGATACTAGTATACAATTATGGACGGGCTGCCGAGTGCCGACACAGAGGTAGCCACAGCCGTGAACTACCGCACTGTACTGTGTCTGCTGCTAATATATAGACTGGTTGATAAAGAGATAGTATACTCGTAACTAGTATGTATGTATAAAGAAAGAAAAAAAAACCACGGTTAGGTGGTATATACAATTATGGACGGGCTGCCGAGTGCCGACACAGAGGTAGCCACAGCCGTGAACTACCGCACTGTACTGTGTCTGCTGCTAATATATAGACTGGTTGATAAAGAGATAGTATACTCGTAACTAGTATGTATGTATAAAGAAAGAAAAAAAAACCACGGTTAGGTGGTATATACAATTATGGACGGGCTGCCGAGTGCCGACACAGAGGTAGCCACAGCCGTGAACTACCGCACTGTACTGTGTCTGCTGCTAATATATAGACTGGTTGATAAAGAGATAGTATACTCGTAACTAGTATGTATGTATAAAGAAAGAAAAAAAAACCACGGTTAGGTCACTGGTATATACAATTATGGACGGGCTGCCGAGTGCCGACACAGAGGTAGCCACAGCCGTGAACTACCGCACTGTACTGTGTCTGCTGCTAATATATAGACTGGTTGATAAAGAGATAGTATACTCGTAACTAGTATGTATGTATGTATAAAGAAAAAAAAACCACGGTTAGGTGGTATATACAATTATGGACGGGCTGCCGAGTGCCGACACAGAGGTAGCCACAGCCGTGAACTACCGCACTGTACTGTGTCTGCTGCTAATATATAGACTGGTTGATAAAGAGATAGTATACTCGTAACTAGTATGTATGTATAAAGAAAGAAAAAAAAACCACGGTTAGGTCACTGGTATATACAATTATGGACGGGCTGCCGAGTGCCGACACAGAGGTAGCCACAGCCGTGAACTACCGCACTGTACTGTGTCTGCTGCTAATATAGACTGGTTGATAAAGAGATAGTATACTACTAATATTATATACTGGTGGTCAGGTCACTGGTCACTAGTCACACTGGCAGTGGCACTCCTGCAGCAAAAGTGTGCACTGTTTAATTTTAATATAATATTATGTACTCCTGGCTCCTGCTATAACCTATAACTGGCACTGCAGTAGTGCTCCCCAGTCTCCCCCACAATTATAAGCTGTGTGAGCTGAGCAGTCAGACAGATATATAATATATATAGATGATGCAGCACACTGGCCTGAGCCTGAGCAGTGCACACAGATATGGTATGTGACTGAGTCACTGTGTGCTGTGTATCGCTTTTTTCAGGCAGAGAACGGATTATATTATGTACTCCTGGCTCCTGCTATAACCTATAACTGGCACTGCAGTAGTGCTCCCCAGTCTCCCCCACAATTATAAGCTGTGTGAGCTGAGCAGTCAGACAGATATATATAATATTATATATAGATAATAGATGATGCAGCACACTGGCCTGAGCCTGAGCAGTGCACACAGATATGGTATGTGACTGAGTCACTGTGTGCTGTGTATCGCTTTTTTCAGGCAGAGAACGGATTATAAATAAAAGTGGTGGTCAGTCACTGGTCACTATCAGCAAAACTCTGCACTGTACACTACTGAGTACTCCTAATGCTCCCCAAAATTAGTAAATCAAGTGTCTCTCTAATCTATTCTAATTCTAAACGGAGAGGACGCCAGCCACGTCCTCTCCCTATCAATCTCAATGCACGTGTGAAAATGGCGGCGACGCGCGGCTCCTTATATAGAATCCGAGTCTCGCGATAGAATCCGAGCCTCGCGAGAATCCGAGCCTCGCGAGAATCCGACAGCGTCATGATGACGTTCGGGCGCGCTCGGGTTAACCGAGCAAGGCGGGAAGATCCGAGTCGCTCGGACCCGTGAAAAAAAACATGAAGTTCTGGCGGGTTCGGATTCAGAGAAACCGAACCCGCTCATCTCTAACGGAGAGCCCGTACCACATCCAAAGACCGCTCTTTGGAAGATAAATCCGGAGAGACAAAGGCCGGAACCACAATCTCCTGTTAAAGGTGGAAAGAAGACACCACCTTCGGTAGATAAACAGGGCACGTTCGAAGAACCGCACGGTCTCGGTGAAAAATCAGATGGGGGGGACCCACAAGACAAGGCACCCAAATCTGATACCCATCTAGCAGAGGCAATAGCCAGCAGAAACAAGACCTTGAGGGAAAGCCACTTAAGGTCTGCAGATTCAAGGGATTTAAACGGAGACTCTTGGGACATAGGGAGGTTGAATCGATAAAATATCCTGAGTGAATTTATGAACATCAGGCAGTCTCACAATTTTTCTCTGAAACCATACAGACAAGGCAGAAATATGGACCTTGAGGGAGACCAGCCGATGGCCCAAGTCCAGGCCCTTTTGTAGGAAGGCCAAAAGTTTGGTCGTACTAAACTTGTAAATGTCATGACTGTTAGATGCGCACCACGCAAAGTAAGAATTCCAGACCCTATGGTAAATCCGAGCAAAAGCGCTTACAGGCCTTCAACACAGTTTGAATGACCGCCTCAGTAAAACCTTTGGCCCTCAGTACGGAAGCTTCAAGAGCCACGTCGTCAAACCCATTTGGGCCAAATCCTGGTATACACAACGAGGAGGTCTGGACGTTGCGGAAGTAGAAGAGGACGCTCTATCGAGAGACCCTGCAGGTCTGAGAACCAATGCCGTCTGGGCAACGCTGGAGCGATTAGAAGTAGTATTCCTCCTTCTTGCTTGAACTTCCTTATCACCCTGGGCAGAAATGACACCGGAGGGAACACGTATGGCAGCCGAAAGTTCCATGGAATTGCCAGTGCGTCCACGAACGCCGCTTGAGGATCCCTTGTTCTTGCTCCGAAGACCGAAACCTTGTGATTGTGTCGAGACGCCATCAGGTCTACATCTGGTAGGCCCCACTTGTCCACTAGGGTGTTGAAATACTTCTGGATGAAGGCTCCACTCTCCGGTGTGTACGTCCTGACGACTGAGTAAGTCCGCTTCCCAGTTGAGGACCCCCGGAATGAACACTGCCGATATGGCTGGCAGATGGCGTTCCGCCCATTGAAGAATCTTTGACACTTCCATCAATGCCATGCAACTTCAAGTGCCGCCTTGATGATTTATGTACGCCACCATGGTGGCGTTGTCTGACTGTACTTGAACAGGCCTGTTCAGTACCAGATCCCGGGCGAGTTTCAGAGCATTGAACACTGCCCGCAATTCTAGAATGTTTATCTTGAGGAGAGAGACTCCTCCCTGGTCCACCGACCCTGAAGAGAGTGTTGCTCCAACACCGCGCCCCAACCTCTCAGACTAGCATCCGTCGTTAGAAGAACCCAGTTGGAGATCCAGAAAGGACGACCCTTGCTCAATCGTTGGTCCTGTAGCCACCACGTCAGTGACAGACGGACCTCCGGAGACAAGGAGATCATTTGAGACATGATCCGGTGAGGGAGGCCATCCCACTTTGCAAGAATCAGTTTCTGCAGAGGGCGGGAATGAAATGGAGCATACTCCACCATGTCGAAGCCGACACCATGAGGCCTAGGACTTGCATCGCCGAGTATATCGACACACGTGGACGATTAAAAAAAAAAAAAAAAGCAACGTACCTTGTCCTGAAGCTTCAGGACTTTCTCCTGTGACAACAACCACCTCTGGTTGTGCGTGTCCAACAACGCTCCCAGGTGCACCATGCTCTGAGCAGGGACCAGGGAGGATTTCTTCCAGTTGATGAACCACCCATGGGCTTGCAGGTACTGGACCGTCAGATCCAAATGACGGAGAACTTCTGGGGAATTGGCCAGGATCAGCAGATCGTCCAGATACGGCAGGATCCGGATGCCCCAACGGCGGAGTGAAGCCGTCATAACTGCCGTGACCTTGGTGAAAATTCGCGGAGTCGTGGTCGGACCAAACGGTAAGGCCCGGAATTGGTAATGAAGATTTCCAATAGCAAACCGCAGGTATTGCTGATGTGACATGGCAGTAGGAATATGCAGGCAAGCATCCTGTATATCCAGGGATACCATGTAGTCCCCTGGTTCCAAAGCCAGTACAATAGAGCGACGGGTCTCCATACGAAATTTGGGACCCTCACAAACTTGTTCAAATATTTGAGATTGAGAATGGGCCAGGAGGAACCATTCGGTTTGGGAACTAGGAACAGCGTTGAATAGTACCCCTTGCCCCTCTGAGCAAGAGAAACCGGCACTACCACTCCGGTGTCCAGGAGGAATAGTACCACTAAACGGAGAGTTGTTGCCTTAACCTGATCCGTAGGGATGTCCGTCAGGCAACAGCGAGGAGGGGGATGTGTCTTGAAGGATATAGTGTATCCGTGAGTGACTACTTCCCATACTCAAGCGTCTGAAGTTGTCTGCAACCATACCTGGGTGAACTGTAGAAGTCAGCCCTCCACCCTGGGATCCCCCAGGGGGAGGCCCGCCCTGTCATGCCGCAGGCTTGTCAGATTTGGAAGCCAGCTGATGGGCAGAACATGCACGTTTAGGCTTGGTGGTTTTGGAAGTGCGAGACTGTTTTGGATACGCCTGACCCCTTGCTTTACCCGGAGGGCGAAAGGAAGTATTCTTAGCCTTCGGGGCCGAAGGAGTAATACTAGGTAGACATGCAGTCTTAGCAGACGCCAAGTCAGCGACAATCTTGTCGAGATCCTCCCCAAAGAGGATGTTTCCTTTAAACGGGAGCACCTCCAGGGTTTTCTTAGAGTCCAAGTCTACCGACCAGGACCGCAACCAGAGAATACGGCGAGCCAAAATGGATGTTGTAGCAGCCTTGGCCACCAGCACACCTGCATCTGAAGCTGCTTCTTTAATGTAAGAAGATGCCGTGACAATATAAGAGACATTGTCTGGCATGTTCAGAAAAATTGGATGGAAACTCAGCCTCTATTTCTTGAGCCCACACCTCAATAGCTTCTGCGGCCAAAGTAGCCGCAATGGTGGGCCTATGCGCAGCCCCTGCAAGGGTATAGATAGCTTTTAAGCAGCCCTCCACCCGCTTATACGTCGGTTCCTTGAGAGTAGTGACAGTAGTGAGAGGCAGAGCAGATGACACCGCCAGCCGAGCGATTTGCGAATCCACCGGCGGTGGCGTTTCCCAATTTTTACTAAATTCTGACGCAAGGGAATAGCGGGATAGTATCTTCTTTCCTGGGTTTTCCCAGGATTCCTGACGTATGTCAACCAAATGGTCAGAATGAGGTAAAACTAATTTAGTAACCTTCTGACGTTTGAACCTGTCCGGTTTCTTAAATGTAGTAGAAGGCTCAGGATCATCATCAATCTGAAGAATGAGCCTGATAGCTTCAAATCAGGAACATCCACCTGTGAAACAGATTCCCCATCAGAAACATCATGATCAGAGTCTGAGGGGTCAGTATACACGCCATCTTCATCAGAAGAGGTATCCGGAACATGCGTGGATCTAGAGGAAGTAACAGCCCGCTTAGAGAACTTCTTAGGTTTAGTCTTATGCGGGCAAGGGTCAGGAACACTTTTACCCAAAGAGTTATTCAATTGCTGTAACTGAGTGGACAGAGCATCTGCCCATGGCGGATTAACCGCATATAAGGCTGATAAGGCACAGGACGTCCCAAAGAGGGCGCAAGTCTAGTTACCAGCGTAGTCCGTAAATTAGAAAAGGCAGCCCAAGGTGGGACCTGATGTGCCCCCGTTGTTACAAACTGACTGGGGGGTACAGAACCCCCAACACCTGAACCTTCTGCAGCCATGTTATCCTCCAATGCGTCCGGGACATCATAACCGCGGAATCAGCCCCAGACCCATCGCCCCCTGTAGCGGACATGATATGAAAGCGTAAACCACGGGCGACACAGTACAATATCAGAAAATACATTACCTAACACAAAGCCCCCGTGCAGTGTGACAGCACAAACAGGGGATTTCTGAGGTAAAATGTGACCGAAAAACAGAGAAAAATACAAAATACGTATATCCTGTGAAATACCTATATTATCTAATAACTCTGACGCACTGAGCCCCTCAGGTTACAGAATATAGGGATAGCAGTAGGAGTGAGATACATGGAGTAGAGCTCACCCAGCAGCTATATGCACACACAGTCACATGTACAATGCAGGAATTATGACAAATAATAAAACTGCACTGGACTAGCAATACTAAGTAAAGCTATGTATATAAATATATATATCAATGCACAGTAAAAACTGGATGAATATCACAGGGTACTTGTACTAAATAACCCTGAAGTATGCACTTGTTCTTAACTAACACTGGGGGTAATTCTGAGTTGATCGCAGCAGGAACTATGGGGGTAATTCCAAGTTGATCGCAGCAGGAAATTTTTTAGCAGTTGGGCAAAACCATGTGCACTGCAGGGGGGGGGGGGGGGGGGCAGATATAACATTTGCAGAGAGTTAGATTTGGGTGGGTTATTTTGTTTCTGTGCAAGGTAAATACTGGCTGCTTTATTTTTACACTGCAATTTAGATTGCAGATTGAACTCACCCCATCCAAATCTAACTCTCTCTGCAAATGTTATATCTGCCCCCCCTGCAGTGCACATGTTTTTCCCCAACTGCTAACAAAGTTCCTGCTGCGATCAACTCAGAATGACCCCCTTTGTTAGCAGTTGGGCAAAACCATGTGCACTGCAGGGGGGGGGGGGGGCGGCAGATAATAAGAATTTACTCACCGGTAATTCTATTTCTCGTAGTCCGTAGTGGATGCTGGGGACTCCGTCAGGACCATGGGGAATAGCGGCTCCGCAGGAGACAGGGCACAAAATTAAAAGTTTGACCACTAGGTGGTGTGTACTGGCTCCTCCCCCTATGACCCTCCTCCAAGCCTCAGTTAGGATACTGTGCCCAGACGAGCGTACACAATAAGGAAGGATTTTGAATCCCGGGTAAGACTCATACCAGCCACACCAATCACACTGTACAACTTGTGATCTGAACCCAGTTAACAGTATGATAACCGAAAAGAGCCTCTGAAACGATGGCTCCCAACAATAATAACCCGATTTTTGTAACAATAACTATGTACAAGTATTGCAGACAATCCGCACTTGGGATGGGCGCCCAGCATCCACTACGGACTACGAGAAATAGAATTACCGGTGAGTAAATTCTTATTTTCTCTGACGTCCTAAGTGGATGCTGGGGACTCCGTCAGGACCATGGGGATTATACCAAAGCTCCCAAACGGGCGGGAGAGTGCGGATGACTCTGCAGCACCGAATGAGAGAACTCCAGGTCCTCCTCAGCCAGGGTATCAAATTTGTAGAATTTTACAAACGTGTTCTCCCCTGACCACGTAGCTGCTCGGCAGAGTTGTAATGCCGAGACCCCTCGGGCAGCCGCCCAAGAGGAGCCCACCTTCCTTGTAGAGTGGGCATTGACAGATTTAGGCTGTGGCAGGCCTGCCACAGAATGCGCAAGTTGAATTGTGCTACAAATCCAACGAGCAATCGTCTGCTTAGACGCAGGAGCACCCAGCTTGTTGGGTGCATACAGTATAAACAGCGAGTCAGACTTCCTGACTCCAGCCGTCCTTGAAATATATATTTTTAATGCTCTGACAACGTCCAGCAACTTGGAGTCCTCCAAATCGCTAGTAGCCGCAGGCACCACAATAGGCTGGTTCAGGTGAAACGCTGACACCACCTTAGGGAGAAACTGAGGACGCGTCCGCAGTTCTGCCCTGTCCGAATGGAAAATCAGATATGGGCTTTTGTACGATAAAGCCGCCAATTCTGACACTCTCCTGGCCGAAGCCAGGGCCAGTAGCATGGTTACTTTCCATGTAAGATATTTCAAATCCACCGATTTGAGTGGCTCAAACCAATGGGATTTGAGAAAATCCAAAACTACATTGAGATCCCACGGTGCCACTGGAGGCACAACCGGGGGCTGTATATGTAGTACTCCTTTGACAAAAGTTTGGACTTCAGGAACTGAAGCCAATTCTTTCTGGAAGAAAATCGACAGGGCCGAAATTTGAACCTTAATGGACCCCAATTTGAGGCCCATAGACAATCCTGTTTGCAGGAAATGTAAGAATCGACCCAGTTGAAATTCCTCCGTGGGGGCCTTCCTGGCCTCACACCACGCAACATATTTTCTCCAAATGCGGTGATAATGTTGTGCGGTCACTTCCTTCCTGGCTTTAATCAGGGTAGGGATGACTTCCTCTGGAATGCCTTTTTCCTTTAGAATCCGGCGTTCAACCGCCATGCCGTCAAACGCAGCCGCGGTAAGTCTTGGAATAGACACGGTCCCTGCTGAAGCAGGTCCCTTCTTAGAGGTAGAGGCCACGGATCTTCCGTGAGCATCTCCTGAAGTTCCGGGTACCAAGTCCTTCTTGGCCAATCCGGAGCCACGCGTATCGTTCTTACTCCCCTTTGCCGTATAATTCTCAGTACCTTGGGTATGAGAGGCAGAGGAGGGAACACATACACTGACTGGTACACCCATGGTGTTACCAGAGCGTCCACAGCTATTGCCTGAGGGTCTCTTGACCTGGCGCAATACCTGTCCAGTTTTTTGTTGAGGCGGGACGCCATCATGTCCACCATTGGTCTTTCCCAACGGACCACAATCATGCGGAAGACTTCTGGATGAAGTCCCCACTCTCCCGGGTGAAGATCGTGTCTGCTGAGGAAATCTGCTTCCCAGTTGTCCACTCCCGGGATGAACACTGCTGACAGTGCTATCACATGATTTTCCGCCCAGCGAAGAATCCTTGCAGCTTCTGCCATTGCCCTCCTGCTTCTTGTGCCGCCCTGTCTGTTTACGTGGGCGACTGCCGTGATGTTGTCCGACTGGATCAACACCGGCTGACCCTGAAGCAGAGGTTTTGCCAGGCTTAGAGCATTGTAGATTGCTCTTAGTTCCAGTATATTTATGTGAAGAGACGTCTCCAGGCTTGACCACACGCCCTGGAAGTTTCTTCCCTGTGTGACCGCTCCCCAGCCTCTCAGGCTGGCATCCGTGGTCACTAGGACCCAGTTCTGTATGCCGAATCTGCGGCCCTCTAACAGATGAGCACTCTGCAACCACCATAGCAGAGACACCCTTGTCCTTGGCGACAGGTTTATCCGCTGATGCATCTGCAGATGCGATCCGGACCACTTGTCCAGCAGATCCCACTGAAAAATTCGTGCATGGAATCTGCCGAATGGAATCGCTTCGTAAGAAGCCACCATTTTTCCCAGGACTCTTGTGCATTGATGCACAGACACTTTTCCTGGTTTTAGGAGGTTCCTGACGAGTTCGGATAACTCCCTGGCTTTCTCCTCCGGAAGAAACACCTTTTTCTGAACAGTGTCCAGAATCATCCCTAGGAACAGCAAACGTGTCGTCGGGATCAGTTGGGATTTTGGAAAATTCAGAATCCACCCGTGCTGTTGGAGCACTACTTGGGTTAGTGCTACTCCGACCTCCAGCTGTTCTCTGGACCTTGCCCTTATCAGGAGATCGTCCAAGTAAGGGATAATTAATACGCCTTTTCTTCGAAGAAGGATCATCATTTCGGCCATTACCTTGGTAAAGACCCGGGGTGCCGTGGACAATCCAAACGGCAGCGTCTGAAACTGATAATGACAGTTTTGTACCACGAACCTGAGGTACCCTTGGTGTGAAGGGCAAATTGGGACATGGAGGTAAGCATCCTTGATGTCCAAGGACACCATAAAGTCCCCTTCTTCCAGATTCGCTATCACTGCTCTGAGTGACTCCATCTTGAACTTGAATTTTTGTATGTACAGGTTCAGAGATTTCAGATTTAGAATAGGTCTTACCGAGCCGTCCGGCTTCGGTACCACAAATAGCGTGGAGTAATACCCCTTTCCCTGTTGTAAAAGGGGTACCTTGACTATCACCTGCTGAGAATACAGCTTGTGAATGGCTTCCAATACCGTCCCCCTGTCGGAGGGAGACGTTGGCAAAGCAGACTTTAGGAACCGGCGAGGGGGAGACGTCTCGAATTCCAACCTGTAACCCTGAGATACTACCTGCAGGATCCAGGGGTCCACCTGCGAGTGAGCCCACTGTGCGCTGAAATTCTTGAGGCGACCCCCCACCGCCCCTGAGTCCGCTTGTAAGGTCCCAGCGTCATGCTGAGGCCTTTGCAGAAGCCGGGGAGGGCTTCTGCTCCTGGGAGGGAGCTGCTTGCTGCAGTCTCTTACCCTTTCCTTTGCCTCTGGGCAGATATGAATGTCCTTTTGCCCGCTTGTTCTTATAGGAACGAAAGGACTGCGTCTTTTTCTGCTGGGAGGTGACCTGAGGTAAAAAGGTGGATTTCCCGGCTGTTGCCGTGGCCACCAAATCCGATAAACCGACCCCAAATAATTCCTCCCCTTTATACGGCAATACTTCCATATGCCGTTTGGAATCCGCATCACCTGACCACTGTCGCGTCCATAAACTTCTTCTGGCAGATATGGACATCGCACTTACTCTTGATGCCAGAGTGCAAATATCCCTCTGTGCATCACGCATATAAAGAAATGCATCCTTTAAATGCTCTATAGTCAATAAAATATTGTCCCTATCCAGGGTATCAATATTTTCAGTCAGTGATTCCGACCAAGCCACCCCAGCACTGCACATCCAGGCTGAGGCGATTGCTGGTCGCAGTATAACACCAGTATGTGTGTATATACTTTTTAGTGTATTCTCCAGCCTCCTATCAGCTGGGTCCTTGAGGGCGGCCGTTTCTGGAGACGGTAACGCCACTTGTTTTGATAAGCGTGTGAGCGCCTTATCTACCCTAGGGGGTGTTTCCCAGCGCGCCCTAACCTCTGGCGGGAAAGGGTATAACGCCAATAACTTCTTTGAAATTAGCAGTTTTCTATCGGGGGTAACCCACGCTTCATCACACACTTCATTCAATTCCTCTGATTCAGGAAAAACTACAGGTAGTTTTTTCACACCCCACATAATACCCCTTTTTGTGGTACTTGCAGTATCAGAGATATGCAAAGCCTCCTTCATTGCCGTGATCATATAACGTGTGGCCCTACTGGAAAATACGTTTGTTTCTTCACCGTCGACACTAGATTCGGTGTCCGTGTCGGTGTTTGTGTCGACCGACTGAGGTAAAGGGCGTTTTACAGCCCCTGACGGTGTTTGAGACGCCTGGACAGGTACTAACTGGTTTGCCGGCCGTCTCATGTCGTCAACCGACTTTTGCAGCGTGCTGACACTATCACGTAATTCCATAAACAAAGCCATCCATTCCGGTGTCGACTCCCTAGGGGGTGACATCACCATTACAGGCAATTGCTCCGCCTCCACGCCAACATCGTCCTCATACATGTCGACACACACGTACCGACACACAGCAGACACACAGGGAATGCTCTGATAGAAGACAGGACCCCACTAGCCCTTTGGGGAGACAGAGGGAGAGTTTGCCAGCACACACCCAAGCGCTATAAATATATAGGGACAACCTTAAATAAGTGTGTTCCCCTTATAGCAGCTTAAAATAAGAATTTACTCACCGGTAATTCTATTTCTCGTAGTCCGTAGTGGATGCTGGGAACTCCGTAAGGACCATGGGGAATAGCGGGCTCCGAAGGAGGCTGGGCACTCTAGAAAGATCTTAGACTACCTGGTGTGCACTGGCTCCTCCCACTATGACCCTCCTCCAAGCCTCAGTTAGGTACTGTGCCCGGACGAGCGTACACAATAAGGAAGGATTTTGAATCCCGGGTAAGACTCATACCAGCCACACCAATCACACCGTACAACTCGTGATATGAAACACAGTTAACAGTATGAAACAATAGAGCCTCTCAACAGATGGCTCAACAATAACCCGATTTAGTTAACAATAACTATGTACAAGTATTGCAGATAAACCGCACTTGGGATGGGCGCCCAGCATCCACTACGGACTACGAGAAATAGAATTACCGGTGAGTAAATTCTTATTTTCTCTAACGTCCTAGTGGATGCTGGGAACTCCGTAAGGACCATGGGGATTATACCAAAGCTCCCAAACGGGCGGGAGAGTGCGGATGACTCTGCAGCACTGAATGAGAGAACTCCAGGTCCTCCTCAGCCAGGGTATCAAATTTGTAGAATTTTGCAAACGTGTTTGCCCCTGACCAAGTAGCTGCTCGGCAAAGTTGTAAAGCCGAGACCTCTCGGGCAGCCGCCCAAGATGAGCCCACCTTCCTTGTGGAATGGGCATTGACAGATTTTGGCTGTGGCAGGCCTGCCACAGTATGTGCAAGCTGAATTGTACTACAAATCCAACGAGCAATAGTCTGCTTAGAAGCAGGAGCACCCAGCTTGTTAGGTGCATATAGGATAAACAGCGAGTCAGATTTTCTGACTCTAGCCGTTCTGGAAACATATATTTTCAGGGCCCTGACAACGTCTAGCAACTTGGAGTCCTCCAAGTCCCTAGTAGCCTAGGCACCACAATAGGCTGGTTCAGGTGAAACGCTGACACCACCTTTGGGAGAAACTGGGGACGAGTCCTCAATTCTGCCCTATCCATATGGAAAATCAAATAAGGGCTTTTACAAGACAAAGCCGCCAACTTTGATACTCGCCTGGCAGAAGCCAAGGCCAATAACATAACCACCTTCCACGTGAGATATTTCAGATCCACGGTTTTTAGTGGTTCAAACCAATGTGATTTTAAGAAACTCAACACCACGTTGAGATCCCAAGGTGCCACAGGAGGCACAAACGGGGGCTGACTCTGCAGCACTCCTTTTATAAATGTCTGAACTTCAGGTACTGAAGCTAGTTCTTTTTGAAAGAAAATCGACAGAGCCGAGATCTGTACCTTAATGGAACCCAATTTAAGGCCCATAGTCACTCCTGCTTGCAGGAAATGCAGAAATCGACCTAGTTGAAATTCCTCTGTTGGGGCCCTTTCGGCCTCACACCGTGCAACATATTTTCGCCATATGCGGTGATAATGAGTTGCTGTAACCTCTTTCCTGGCTTTAGTAAGCGTAGGAATGACTTCCTCCGGAATGCCCTTTTCCTTCAGGATCCGGGGTTCAACCGCCATGCCGACAAACGCAGCCGCGGTAAGTCTTGGAACAGACAGGGCCCCTGCTGCCGCAGGTCCTGTCTGAGTGGCAGAGGCCATGGGTACTCTGATATAATTCTTGAAGTTCTGGGTACCAAGCTCTTCTTGGCCATCCACGAGTATCGTTCTTACTCCTCGCCTTCTTATTATTCTCAGTACCTTTGGTATGAGAGGCAGAGGGGAGAACACATAAACCGACTGGTACACCCACGGTGTTACCAGAGCGTCCATAGCTATTGCCTGAGGGTCCCTTGACCCGGTGCAATATCTTTTATAGCTTTTTGTTGAGGCGGGACGCCATCATGTCCACCTGTGGCCTTTCCCAATGGTGTACAATCCTATTGGAAGACTTCTGGAGGAAGTCCCCATTCTCCCGGGTGGAGGTCGTGTCTGTTGAGAAGATCTGCTTCCCAGTTGTCCACTCCGGGAATGAACACTGCTGACAGTGCTAACACACGATTTTCCGCCTATCGGAGAATCCTTGTGGCTTCTGCCATCGCCATCCTGCTTCTTGTGCCGCCCTGTTGGTTTACATGGGCGACTGCCGTGATGTTGTCTGATTGGATCAGTACCGGCTGGTTTTGAAGCAGAGGCCTTGCCGGCCTCAGGGCATTGTAAATGGCCCTCAGGTCCAGAATATTTATGTGTAGGGAAATAACCTGACTTGACCAAAGTCCCTGGAAATTTCATCCCTGTGTGACTGCCTCCCAGCCTCAAAGGCTGGAATCCATGGTCACTAGGACCTAGTCCTGTATGCCGAACCTGCGGCCCTCTTGAAGATGGGCACTCTGCAGCCACCACAGTAGAGATACCCTGGTCCTTGGAGACAGGGTTATCAGCCTATGCATCGGAAGATGCGATCCGGACCACTTGTCCAACAGGTCCCTCTGAAAAGTTCTTGTATGGAACCTGCCTAATGGGATTGCTTCGTAGGAAGCTACCATTTTTCCCAGGACTCGCGTGCAATGATGCACCGCTACCTATTTTGGCTTCAGGAGGTCTCTGACTAGAGATGACAACTCCTTGGCTTTCTCCTCCAGGAGAAACACTATTTCTGGTTTATGTCCAGAACCATCCCCAGGAACAGTAGACGTGTCATAGGAACCAGCTGTGACTTTGGACTGTTTAGAATCCAACCATGCTGTTGTAGCACTTTCCAAAATAGTGCTACCCCGACTACCAACTGCTCCTTGGACCTCGCCCTTATAACGAGATTGTCCAAGTACGGGATAATTACAACTCCCTTTTTTTGAAGGAGTATCAACATTTCAGCCATTACCTTGATAAAACACCCTCGGTGCCATGTACAGTCCAAACGGCAGTGTCTGGACTTGGTAATGGTAATCCTGTACCACAAATCTGAGGTACTCCTGGCGAGGATGGTAAATGGGGACATGCAGGTAAGCATCCTTGATGTCCCAGGATACCATGTAATCCCCCTCGTCCAGGCTTGGAATAACCGCCCTGAGCGATTCCATCTTGAACTTGAATTTTTGTGTTCAAGGATTTTAAATATAAAATGGGTCACACCGAACCATGCGGTTTCGGTACCCCGACCCGTGTGGAATAGTAACCCCGTCCTTGTTGAAGTAGGGGCACCTTGAGTATTACCTGCTGGGAATACCGCTTATTAATTGCCTCTAGCACAGCCTCCCTGCCTGAGGGAGTTGTCAGCAAGGCATATTTTAGGAAACGGCTGGGGGGAGACATCTCGAATTCCAGCTTGTACCCCTGAAATACTACTTGAAAGAAACAGGGATCAACCTGTGAGCGAGCCCACTAATTGCTGAAATTTTTGAGACGGCCCCCCACCGTACCTGGCTACACCTGTGGAGCACCCGCGTCATGGTGTGGCCTCACAGGAGGCGGGGGAAGAATCTTGATTCTGGGAACAGGCTGACTGGTGCAGCTTTTTTCCCTCTACCCTTGTCTCTGTACAGAAAGGAAGCGCCATTTGACCCGCTTGCTTTTCTGAAGCCGAAAGGACTGTACCTTTGTCTGTGAGGAAACCTGAGGTAAAATTATTTCTTCCCAGCAGTTGCTGTGGATACGAGGTCCCAGAGACCATCCCCAAATAATTCCTCACCCTTATAAGGCTCTCTATGCGCTTTTTAAGTCAGCATCACCTGTCCAGTGACAGGTCTCTAATACCCTCCTGACAGAATGGACATTACATTTATTTTGGATGCCAGTCGGCAAAATATCCCTCTGTGCATCCCCCATATATAAGACGACGTCTTTAATATGTTTTTATGTTTGCCAACTAGTATCCCTGTTTGACAGGGTCACCGACCACGCTGCAGCAGCACTATCTGCAGGTCTCAGTTTAGTACCTGAGTGTGTAAATACAGACTTCAGGATAACCTCCTGTTTTTTATCAACAGGTACCTATTAAAGTGGCCGTATCCTAAGACGGCAGTGCCACCTTTTTTGACAAACGTGTGAGCGCCTTATCCACCCTAGGGGATATCTCCCAGCGTAACTTATCCACCTGGCGGGAAAGGGTACGCCATCAGTAACTTTTTATAAATTACCAGTTTCTTAACGGGGGAACCCACGCTTTCACACACTTCATTTATTCATCTGATGGGGGAACAAAACACTGCCTGTTTTTTCTCCCCAAACCTAAAACCCATTTTTAGAGGTGCTTGGGTTAAAGTCAGAAATGTATAACACATTTTTTATTGCCGGGATCACGTCACGGATGTTCCTAGTGGATTGTGTATATGTCTCCACCTTGTCGACACTGGAGTCAGACTCCGTGTCGACATCTGTGTCTGCCATCTGAGAGAGCGGGCGTTTTTGAGCCCCTGATGGCCTTTGAGACGCCTGGGCAGGCGCGGGCTGCGAAGCCGGCTGTCCCACAGCTGTTACGTCATCCACCCTTTTATGTAAGGAGTTGACACTGTCGGTTAATACCTTTCACCTATCCATCCACTCTGGTGTCGGCCCCACAGGGGGCGACATCACATATATCGGCCTCTGTTCTGTCACCATATAAGCCTCCTCATTCAACATGTCGACACAGCCGTACCGACACACCGCAGACACACAGGGAATGCTCTAAACGAGGACAGGACCCACAAAAGCCCTTTGGGGGGACAGAGTAAGAGTATGCCAGCACACACCAGAGCGCTATATATATATACAGGGACTAACTGAGTTATGTCCCTAATAGCTTTTATATAATATACTGTATACAGTGCCAATTTTAATGCCCCCCCTCTCTTTTCCCTCTTACTGTACTGTAGAATTGCAGGGAAGAGCCAGGGAGCTTCCCTCCAGCCGAGCTGTGAGGGAAAAATGGCGCCAGTGTGCTGAGGAGATAGGCTCCGCCCCTTTTTCGCGGCCTATTCTCCCGTTTTTTATGGAATTCTGGCAGGGGTATTTACCTCATATATAGCCCCTGGGGCCATATATTGAGGTATTTTAGCCAGCCAAGGTGTTTTTATTGCTGCCTCAGGGCGCCCCCCCCCAGCGCCCTGCACCCTCAGTGACCGGAGTGTGAAGTGTGTGAGAGGAGCAATGGCGCACAGCTGCAGTGCTGTGCGCTACCTTGGTGAAGACAGTCTTCATGCCGCCGATTTTCCGGACCATCTTCTTGCTTCTGGCTCTGTAAGGGGGACGGCGGCGCGGCTCCGGGACCGAACATCAAGGCTGGGCCTGCGGTCGATCCCTCTGGAGCTAATGGTGTCCAGTAGCCTAAGAAGCCCAATCCGGCTGCAAGCAGGCGAGTTCGCTTCTTCTCCCCTTAGTCCCTCGCTGCAGTGAGCCTGTTGCCAGCAAATCTCACTGAAAATAACAAATTCTAAGACTATAACTTTCTAAGAGCTCAGGAGAGCCCCTAGTGTGCATCCAACCACGGCCGGGCACGAAATCTAACAGAGGCTTGGAGGAGGGTCATAGTGGGAGGAGCCAGTGCACACCAGGTAGTCTAAGATCTTTCTAGAGTGCCCAGCCTCCTTCGGAGCCCGCTATTCCCCATGGTCCTTACGGAGTTCCCAGCATCCACTAGGACGTTAGAGAAATATTATTAATATCGCCAAATAAGTGCCCCCCCTCTCTGTTTTTACCCTGTTTCTGTAGTGCAGTGCTGGGGAGAGCCTGGGAGCCTTCCTAGCAGCGGAGCTGTGTAGGAAAATGGCGCTGTGTGCTGAGGAGAATAGGCCCCCCCCCTTTTCGGCGGGCTTCTTCTCCCGTTTTTCTGACAACCTGGCAGGGGTTAAATACATCCATATAGCCCCAGAGGCTATATGTGATGTATTTTTAGCCAGAATAGGTACTTTCATTGCTGCCCAGGGCGCCCCCCCCAGCGCCCTGCACCCTCAGTGACCGTTGGTGTGAAGTGTGCCGAGAGCAATGGCGCACAGCTGCAGTGCTGTGCGCTACCTCATGAAGACTGAGAAGTCTTCAGCCGCCGGTTTCTGGACCTCTTCTCTCTTCGGCATCTGCAAGGGGGTCGGCGGCGCGGCTCCGGTGACCCATCCAGGCTGTACCTGTGATCGTCCCTCTGGAGCTAGTGTCCAGTAGCCTAAGAAGCCAATCCATCCTGCACGCAGGTGAGTTCACTTCTTCTCCCCTAAGTCCCTCGTTGCAGTGAGCCTGTTGCCAGCAGGACTCACTGAAAATAAAAAACCTAACAAACTTTTTCTAAGCAGCTTTTTAGGAGAGCCACCTAGATTGCACCCTGCTCGGACGGGCACAAAAACCTAACTGAGGCTTGGAGGAGGGTCATAGGGGGAGGAGCCAGTACACACCACCTAGTGGTCAAACTTTTAATTTTGTGCCCTGTCTCCTGCGGAGCCGCTATTCCCCATGGTCCTGACGGAGTCCCCAGCATCCACTTAGGACGTCAGAGAAATAACATGTGCAGAGTGAGTTAGATTTGGGTGGGTTATTTTGTTTCTGTGCAGGGTAAATACTGGCTGCTTTATTTTTACACTGCAATTTAGATTGCAGATTGAACACACCACACCCAAATCTAACTCTCTCTGCACGTTATATCTGCCTCCCCTGCATTGCACATGGTTTTGCCCAGCTGCTAACAAAGTTCCTATTGCGATCAACTCAGAATTACCCTCACTGTCTAAACGACATGTAGAATACTTAAGTGTCCTGTAAATGCACAGCGCTGATGATGCAGGCGGCTTTACGGGGGAGGCATCACCCAGCAGTCCCAGAATCAGCGCAGCTGTGTGTAATGGCGCCCAAACGCTGACAGGGAGTGAGGGAGACAGAGATGCAGCTCCAGGATGGGAACATTTACTCTAAATAGCGCCCAGGGGCTGGGGGAGGAGCTACAGGCCAGAGCCTTATGCCATTGCTGGACTTCACCACCGGGTGCTGCAGGCCATAATAAAATGGATTATAGCCTAATCTGACCTGTGCCCTTGCCCTAGTGGTCTAGTGGGGTCCCTGTACAAACAGTGTCCACGCCAGCGTGCGCGGCCCGTCTCCTAATGGACACGTCAGATCGCAATTTCCAGCAGATCCCGCCTGGGGGACCCTCTTACCTGATCCCTGAGTGCGGCCACGCGATCCCGGAGAACTTCGGTTAGTGTGTGCGCCCTGGGTGAAGAACCGGAGCCTCCACTGTGAGTACCCAGCAACCAGGTACGCGGGAGTATACAGCGCCGCTGGGGGAGGTGATGGAGCTGCAGCAGGAGATATCAGAATGATATCTAGCACTAGAGTGCCTCTGCTGCAGCCCTTGAAGTCTTCTATCTTTAATATAGCTCTTCTTAGGGCTGCTGGAGCA